>NC_084579.2:21910532-22595532 GCF_033978685.3 Nerophis lumbriciformis
TGTGCCCGGATGTTTTCTCTCCGGACAGGGCAGGATATCCTGAAACCGTAATGGCTGCAAAGTGACTCTTTAGGCCTTGTTATCAGCAGTACTGCATTCTCTCTCGCAAGTGCCCCTTTCAGATATTTATCATGAAACGTAAGAAGTAGAGTAGCCGGCCAACAATAACGAAAAACGTCTTGTTTAATCACAAATTCCCTCTAATTAGTTACTGAACTTTATCCATCCAGCACCAAGTAGAAAATCTCGAATCTGAAAATGCTTCAAAATGTTTTGCAGACAACTGAACTTTTGGAACACCAACCAAAGCAACAGCATCAATGGATCCGATGGAGGTGCTTTCCATCCCCTGCTGAAAAAAGATGAACGCATTCACATCTTCACCCCAGACCTTTGCAGGTATTTCCACAAAGGACTTTCTATTTGTATCGGCCATTGTGTTTGCTCACGGGCGGCTGTCATTTAGTCTAGTCACGATTAAAACCCTGCAAAAAGGTGAGGAAAGTATCCGGGGGGTTGGGTGGAGGTTGGAAATGCTCACGGGAAGAAAAAAGACATCATTACTGTTTAAAAGTAAGCAAGCAAACAATGTTTCAATGTTAAAATGTGCAGTGCTGGCGTTGTTTTTCTCCTAAAACACTTTCCTGTAAATATTTATAACGCATCCTTTTTACTAATGCTCACTGGGACTCTAAAATGTTTACAAGGTCCTTTTGGATCATGGTCCTTTTATATCAAAAGAGTTCACGGTGTCTTATGTGACTCACTGATCCATATGCCAACATTGGATGGCTAAATAACATAAGCATAAAAAATAACAGACGTAAAACACGCATACTCTCTAAATAGGTAGTAAATATATCATGTCCTGCTGTTACATAACGCCATACATACCATACATAATACACATGGAATGTAGCATGCTGATCCTACGTAAATAAAGTCATTAAAAACAGCTTTTTAGTGCCTGAAAATGCAAATTATTGAGTAAATTAATGAGAAACTACAGTTTCCATCTCTTGCATACAGATATTCTGCAAAATTGCTGAATCCATGGAAATTAAAGTACAGCTAGGATTTATTTATTTGCCTGTGTCTACTACACTGAATCTGGCTTTGTGCTATCAGTGTGACGTATAAAATATTAAACATTTCGGTAACACTTTAGTATGGGGAACATATTCAAAATTAATTAGTTGCTTATTAACATGCAAATTAGTAACATATTAGCTCTTAATTAGTCATTATTAAGTACATATTAATGCCTTATTCTGCATGGCCTTATTATACAACCAGTAAGCCATTAACTAAGAGTCTTCCCTCAGTAACCTCAGAATTATTGCTTATTAGTAACCTTAACCCTTATATGTTCCCCTAGTGTCCAAATAACTCTAAATTAGGTCTTAGTTACTTAGAATAAGTTCCCCATTCTAAAGTGTTACCAAAATGTCATATAATTATTGCGACCAAAATTATCACTGTTACGTGGTTAATTGTCAAGATATTCATCAGATTTGTTTAAAATATGCTCGTATAAATTCAGCCTGCCTGGCCCAGCCCCTGCTTCTGTTTTGCCCAGGGCTCAAAAGTGGGTCTGCTGAATGAAAGTGGAGAACCCTAGACACCGTGCCAACTCGATGTCTAGCGCAAACTCTTAAGGTGACAGAGTGAGGTTTACACTCTGGCACAACAGCACTGGCTGGTCTCTCTCTGTTACACTAACAGAGTAAAGGGAATTTTTTAATTTGGTACAATAACTGTCTAACCATAAACCGTTGCATGCCTAATTTCATAATGACTATTTCCACTAAAATGATCTGATGATATAGTTCAAATTTGATGAACTATTTCTGCACCTCGACTGGAGTTCTTTCCTTGCCAATTGATTTGCCTTTTGTCATGATTCGTTCGAAAAAATTCATGCCTTAGCCCTGTAACACACATGCACATGTGACTATTTCTTTCTAAGAAAGGTGCATTCCTAATTTCATCAAATAAACATGACCCGCCACAAACAAATTTGGACAGGCACAAATATTTTGGAGGTTGGGGTTGGTAGCAAATATGCTTCTTAACACAGCTCATACACGACGTGAATTATTTCCCATGTGAGCGGAGTTCTAGACATACAAGGCTTTGACTTGTGGGAGTCATGACTAGTCAAAGACCATTTATATGACAACACTCTAGTAGTTTTTTTAAGAATCTGTAAGAAAGAGTCTTACAAGTTTTTTTAAACTGGACTTGCCAGCCACCAGTTGAATAGTCCAAATAATAAAAAAAGAGTGGCCCTAAAGGGGAACCTTGAGGAACACCACTACTATAACTAAAGAAATTGAACAAATGATTACTGACTGCATCTGAAGTAAACAAGCTACAGCAACACTTTAGGTACATAATTCACATTACAAAAAAATGTTGTAACAAAAAGGGGTGCCTTGAGGAAAGCCTCGGTTATGTAAATCACAAGGGACCCCAGTGTTCGCTGTTGGTTTTCTAGCAAAGTTAAAATGTCAATGCAAGGATCTGCCAATATGTTTACTGTGGTCCAAGTTCCTCTATACCAGGGGTCGGCAACCCACGGCTCCAGAGCCGCATTCGGCTCTTTGATCACTCTGATGCGGCTCAGCTGCATACTTGCCGACCTCCCCGGTTTTTCCCGGGAGACTGTCGGATTTCTGTGCCTCTCGCAGAAAACTTCCAGGATTAATATTATCCAATTTTTACCCTTAAAATAATAATAAGGGCGTGCCATGATGGTACAGCATTTAGCGCCCTCTACAATCTGTATTAACAGCGTGCAAGCCCAGCTACTTGTTATGTGCATCTTCTGCTTGCACATGTTAGTGACAGCAAGGCATACTTGGTCAACAGCCACACAGGTTACACTGACGGTGGCCATATAAAACAACTTTAACACTCTTACTAATAATGCGCCACACTTTGAACCAAAACCAAACAAGAATGACAAACACATTTCGGGAGAACATCTGCACCTTAACACAACATAAACACAATAGAACAAATACCCAGAATCCCATGCAGCCCTGACTCTTCCGGGCTACATTATACACCCCTGCTACCACCAAACCCCGCCCCCACCCCAACCCTGCTCCCCCACACATTAACCTCCCCCCCTCTGTGTGTCGGTTGAGGTGAGCGGGGTTTGGTAGCGGGGGTGTATAATGTAGCCCGGAAGAGTTAGGGCTGCATGGGATTCTGGGTATTTGTTCTGTTGTGTTTATGTTGTGTTACGGTGCAGATGTTCTCCCGAAATGTGTTTGTCATTCTTGTTTGGTGTGGGTTCACAGTGGCGCATTATTAGTAAGAGTGTTAAAGTTTTTTATACCGCCACCGTCAGTGTAACCTGTGTGGTTGTTGACCAAGTATGCCTTGCTGTCTCTTACGTGAGCAAGCAGAAGCCCCACACAACGTGTGGCTGGGCCGGCACGCTGGTTTTAGTGGCCGCTAAATGCTGTACCATCACGGCACATGCGAGAGAACAGTTGCCTTGATATTTATAGTCTGCCGGAAAAATCGGGAGATCGGGAGGGTCGACAAGTATGACGCTGTCAAGCGCCATTCATATAAAACTCGCGGGCCGCACTAACATTCAATTTTCATATTAAGCTGTGGGTCGCGTGTCTGAGACCCTTGGTTTATACGTAGCACAAAGCAAGAAAAAAACTATGTATGCAGTGTTATTTCATTTTAAATTTCAAAAGATTTTTGTGGCTCCCATTGTTTTCTTTAATTTGTGAAACTGGTCAAAATGGCTCTTTGACTGGTAAAGGTTGCCGACCCCTGCTCTATACAATGGGAGCCCTCTCGTGTGTTTTTAGGAATTTGCTGCAAACATTTTTTTTAAAGTTTTAAACGGAACTCGGTGGCTGGAATGGTGTCATTCCCGACAGGGCCGGATTTGTCCCCAGGGCTGCCAGTTGAATAGCCCTACATTGAACGGTATTGAAATTACTGTTTTGTCTGGATGGTCAAGCAATTGTTGGTCTTTCTTTATTTACTAAGTGGCATCGCCAACTACTGGCCTGGCATGCGCATTACAAAGATGATGTTGTTGTGTACATACCCATATGTGGCTCCAAGTTTGACCGGTAAAGTGTCCTTATGCTCAGTGATGATATACACCTCTAACTTAGGCTGTAACCTTGAACTTAAAAGGCTTTGTCGTGTGTGGAAAGAATTTGTTGGCGTAGCGCAGTTCTACCTTTGACCCAGTCTGGCCACGTGTCGTAAACCCCCTCGTCCTACATGTTTACAAAACACTTTCACCCACTTACTAAATGCAGGAGGGACGTGTTATTAGGACTAAGGGGAAATGCTGCCTCCCTTGTTTCCTGTCCTTAACATCATGTGAAGAGGAAATGTTCCATTAATGCACTTTCACATGAGCATGACTTTGGCTTCGAGCTATTAGGCTGTTGACTGCGTTTGAAAACATTTCACAAAATGACACTTGAAAGTGATTTAGAGGATCAAAAAACTATATAAAGAAAAAAATATAAGAAATTACAAGTCCCATCTGTAACCCTTTGGCCCACTTGCCGACAGCTGAGCCACAAAAACCTCAAGAAGTTGATGTACTGCAGACAGGTGCCACTGGTCAAATGAAGACTTGCCTATGTCGTAAATCGTTCCTCTCACTGCGGCATCAAAGTAAAATACTCGATTTTCTTAGGTTTGGTCTTTTAAAGTTCTAACAATGTATTTCCAAAGTAAAAGCTGTATCCGAATGCCCTTCTAGCATACACGCCCTAAGGTTTTTTAACTCTGCATGTCTCTCAAAGGTCAAGGGAAAGGTCTGTACAGTATTGTTGCACAATTGGTGGCCATTTGGCAAAGACTGTATGGACTCTTTTGTTCAAACTGAGAACCATTAGGATTCCCTGGGAAGGACAGGACTAGGATAGAAGAATGAACTGTTCACCACACAGCAATTCTCTAAGGAGTCATAATAACTACCATTGAACCTGAAATGTTTTCACTGGACTTGCAGACGATACAGTACAAATAGAAAGCTGTTTCATGATCGTGTTTAAGGAGTGGAGATTATATAACATGAATAATTTTAAAGTTATTGGCTCCAAAGCAAATTTGGATTCTCATCTGATGAGAAGAAATAGATCAGCTGCATGAATTGCTGACATACCTCAAAAGGCAAATATCCAGACTTTATAATCCAATCCAATCCACTTTATTTATATAGCACATTTAAACAACAAAATGTTTCCAAAGTGCTTCACAACAATATTAAACACAATTAAAAACAATATAAAATAATATAGCGTTTATAGACCTTGGCCGATACTCGATAAGTCACTTCAATGATAAAATGTAAATGAACATGATAACGTTGCCAGCCTCGATAAATCACCATGTGCATGCGTTGTTACGGCGGTCACTGTTTGCATTGGTTTCAGCAGCTGCAGGCGTTTGTGCTACATGCACTTAAATGGTAATAATAACTGCGGGATAACTCCCGACGGTTAGTATTAAAACAATTGAAAACTGGTGATTGATAACTAGACATTGCTAACATTATTGATCAACTAGTGTTAGCTTGCTTGTTAGCTGGCTTAAATGTTGACATAAAAACAAGTCATTAATGTCTTTCTCCATTAAGAAATGCCAAGCCCCAATTTAAACTTGTATGAACATTGTCTAAACAACTGAGATACAATATTCACATTGAACATAAACAGGGTTTCCCCCTAATGGATTGCCAGCCTCGATAAATCACCATGTGCATGCGTTGTTACGGCTGCTAGAGCGGTCACTCTTTGCATTGGTTTCAGCAGCTGCAGGCATTTGTACTTATATTTGTACTTACATGCACTTATATGGTAATTGTCAGGTTCAAACACTGATGACATCTATTAAACAAGACAAGAAGCAAGGAATTAAACAGGGACAGAATTAAATTTGGCTCAATTGAGGAGAAACGTCTGGGCTGTACTCTTGTGCAGTCTCCCAACACGCTCCTGACGAAAGATTGTACGCCTCCTCTTTTATTTGGACTTTCCCTGATTACATGGCAAGAGCTGTTTCTAAAGGGACAAGGGTCGTAAACTGCCATCGCCTTTCATTACAAACAGTCTCCCAACACGCTCCTGACGAAAGATTGTACGCCTCCTCTTTTATTTGGACTTTCCCTGATTACATGGCAAGAGCTGTTTCTAAAGGGACAAGGGTCGTACTTATTTGGACTTTCCCTGATTACATGGCAAGAGCTGTTTCTAAAGGGACAAGGGTCGTAAACTGCCATCGCCTTTCATTACAAACAGTTCAAAGAAAAGGTTGTAAAACAGTTAAAAGAAAAGGTCGTAAAAGAGTTCAAATAAGAGGTGCCTGGAACTTGGGCAGGTCCTGCTTTCTCTCCGCTTTGTAGTTCTCGGGTCAAGACAAAATCTTTCTGTGGATTACAATACATCAAAGAAACAGAACACCGTCATGTTGCTTCCCATCCTACACTGGAGTTTTACAAGCCTTCTTCTTGGTAGGATCAAAGACAGCTTTTGTCTTCTCGCTGGGAACTCATGGCAACACAAAGTTTTGTGATAACTTAGATACAATTATTCTGACAGTAATAACTACAGGAAAACTCCCGACGGTTAGTATTAAAATGGTTGAAAACTGGTGAATGATAACTAGACGTTGCTAACATTATTGATTGACTAGTGTTAGCTGGCCTGCTCTCTCGCTTAAATGTTTACATGAAAACAAGAGTCATTAACGTTTTTCTCCATTAAGAAATGCCATGCCCCAATTTAAACTTGTCTGAACATTGTCTAAACAACTGAGATACAATATCCACATCGAACATAAACAGGGTTTCCCCTTAATGTAATTGAAAAAGGCCACACCTTGAAAACAATTTAAAGTAATATAATATATTGTAGCCTTCAGAAGAAATTACACAAACTCCAACGCTATTTTATTTTATTACCAATCTTATGATAACGGCTTCCTCATTCTCCGCCAATCACCCTTCAGGTACGGACGGTGTGCTGGCAAACTTGGGAAAAAATAACATCCAAACCACAGGAACATAAATCATTAACACCGGCTGGTTATTATAAATGATAAATGATAAATGGGTTGTACTTGTATAGCGCTTTTCTACCTTCAAGGTACTCAAAGCGCTTTGACACTACTTCCACATTTACCCATTCACACACACATTCACACACTGATGGAGGGAGCTGCCATGCAAGGCGCTAACCAGCACCCATCAGGAGCAAGGGTGAAGTGTCTTGCTCAGGACACAACGGACATGACGAGGTTGGTACTAGGTGGGGATTGAACCAGGGACCCTCGGGTCGCGCACGGCCATTCTTCCACTGTGCCACGCCGTCCCTACAGTATGAACTAGAGTTGTACGGTATACAGGTATTAGTATAGTACCGCGATACTAATGAATCATTTTCGGTACTATACCGCCTCTGAAAAGTACCAGTTCGCCACCCCCCCGCGCCTCCGTCGTTGTCACGTCATGACATTGCTGGTTTAGGAGCAGACGATCATGTTCCGCAGTGCACAATCACGTAGTACTTACAAACAGACACAGTATGTCGACAGAAAAGGGAGAACGGACGCATTTTGGCTTAAAAACTAAAGATAAAGGTGAAGTTATAACACTGAAACGCCGTCAGGAAGAAGTGCTTTAAGACGTGGCTAGCTAGCTAGCAGCTAAAGTCCAGCCCCAGTCGGCAGTGTTTTAGCTACTTCTAAACCACTAATCCTCGCCTTCATGGCGAAAAATAAAGTACGTTTCTTACAAGTATCACCCCTGCAGGACGAGGAATAGCTAAACATGCTTCACTACACACCGTAGCTCACCGGCGCCACAATGTAAACAAACTCCATGAGTGGATCTACATCTGACATCCACTGTAATGATACCAAGTACTGTAGCGTATCTAGTCGACACTACTATGATTACATTGATATTCTTTCGTTTGTTTTTATTTTTTATATTATTTTATAAACTCCGGAAATATGTCCCTGGACACATGAGGACCTTGAATATGACCAATGTATGATCCTGTAACTACTTGGTATCGGATTGATTACCCAAATTTGTGGTATCATCCAAAACTAATGTAAAGTATCAAACAACAGAAGAATAAGTGATTATTACATTTTAACAGAAGTGTAGATAGAACATGTTAAAATAGAAAGTAAGCAGATATTAACAGTAAACTAACAAGTAGATTAATAATTAATTTTCTACCACTTGTCCCTAATAATTTTGACAAAATAACAGAATGATAAATGACACAATATGTTACTGCATACGTCAGCAGCTAAATTAGGAGACTTTGTTTGCTTATTTACTAATACAAGACAAGTTGTCTAGTATATCTGTTAATATCAGAATAAATCGTTGATTCAACCAACAAGAGAAATGTCTGAGATGAATACAACACGAGTAGGGCAGCACGGTGGAAGAGGGGTTAATTCTGCGCTCGGGATCTTTCTGTGTGGAGTTTGCATGTTCTCCCCGTGACTGTGTGGGTTCCCTCCGGGTACTCCGGCTTCCACCCACCTCCAAAGACATGCACCTAGGGATAGGTTGATTGGCAACACTAAATTGGCCCTAATGTGTGAATGTGAGTGTGAATGTTGTCTGTCTATCAGTGTTGGCCCTGCGATGAGGTGGCGACTTGTCCAGGGTGTACCCGCCTTCCGCCCGAATGCAGCTGGGATAGGCTCCAGCACCCCCGCGACCCCGAAAGGGGTAAGCGGTAGAAAATGGATGGATGGATGGACATTATATATGAAGGTCCGCCATTCCTCAACAGAAACAAACTCTTTTTTTGCTTTTTGTCTTGTTTTTTTTGCAAAATTTTGCTACACAGTATATTTTATGTTTAATGTTATTTAACTTTGATATGTAAACGTTTACATTCCAATTACAATGTTAAAATATACCAGAAATACAAGTATATTTCATACTTGTATTATCATTGGTTAATTTGGTCTCAAAATCATTTTGACTCAAAATCATTTTGACAATAATATTGTTTATCTACAATAATATGTAGGTAAACGTATCGTCTAGCAAAATTTGTTATCGACCCAGGCCGAGTTGAGATAGAGACTAATGGTGCCAACGTTGTAAAGCAATAAATAAAACGATTGCATTGGTAGACTGAGCTTCAGAAGAAGTAAGAACTGTTTAGCAACACATTGATTGATTACTAATTAATAATGGATTAATAATTAATTATGGATGCTTTTTCTTTTTTTTTCTTAGGTACCTATTTTTTCCACAATTACGATGTTCATTTCAAGAGTAAAATGTATTGCAACAATTCTTACTTAAACATGAACTGCTTTGTTTAAACAAAAGGGAAAACGGAATGTTGGATTGGAAGGGCAATTCCGAGCTAAACCCGATTACCTTCAAAAGCTCTTGCTAACTGATAAAATAATAATAAAAAAAAAAACACTTACTGATTTCGAAAACACCTGCGCCAATGGTTGCAAAGTTCATTGCAGACATAACACAACACTTTCACTGAATTCCTTTTCCATCACAGTAAGGCAAATTTACAATCACAACTAAGGATATTCTCCTACCGGGTAACTGAACAACCTCTATGCGGCTATATAGTACTGTATATCAAACAGCGGACGGCGTGGCGCAGTGGAAGAGTGGCCGTGCGCGACCCGAGGGTCCCTGGTTCAATCCCCACCTAGTACCAACCTCGTCATGTCCGTTGTGTCCTGAGCAAGACACTTCACCCTTGCTCCTGATGGGTGCTGGTTAGCGCCTTGCATGGCAGCTCCCTCCATCAGTGTGTGAATGTGTCTGTGAATGGGTAAATGTGGAAGCAGTGTCAAAGCGCTTTGAGTACCTTGAAGGTAGAAAAGCGCTATACAAGTACAACCCATTTATTATTTATTTAAACAAACATAACAAGTGGTGACTTCCAATTTACTATCAAAGCCAAAACAACAACAACAACAGCTGAACTTGCATTTGCAGCCGCTCTGCCTGCATGCACACATACTTTGTCACTAGTAGGGCTGGGCAATATGGACGGAAACGTATATCTCGATATATATTTTTACTTAAACTCGATATTCGATATATATCTCGATATATTTTCCGCTGAAAGTGTACATATAAATTCATTTTTGAGTGAGATTTAGTGGAATTGAAGTGATTGACAACTGTACTGTAAACAGTCAGTGGCACTTTTATTAACCTAGTTAGTCAAGATGGGTATTAAAGGGGAATATTATCACCAGACCTATGTAAGCGTCAATATATACCTTGATGTTGCAGAAAAAAGACCATATATTTTTTTAACCGATTTCCGAACTCTAAATGGGTGAATTTTGGCGAAATAAACGCCTTTCTAATATTCGCTCTCGGAGCGATGACGTCACAATGTGACGTCGCATCGGGAAGCAATCCGCCATTTTCTCAAACACCGAGTCAAATCAGCTCTGTTATTTTCCGTTTTTTCGACTGTTTTCCGTACCTTGGAGACATCATGCTTCGTCGGTGTGTTGTCGGAGGGTGTAACAATACGAACAGGGACGGATTCAAGTTGCACCAGTGGCCCAAAGATGCGAAAGTGGCAAGTAATTGGACGTTTGTTCCGCACACTTTACCGACGAAAGCTATGCTACGACAGAGATGGCAAGAATGTGTGGATATCCTGCGACACTCAAAGCAGATGCATTTCCAACGATAAAGTCAAAGAAATCTGCCGCCAGACCCCCATTGAATCTGCCGGAGTGTGTGAGCAATTCAGGGACAAAATTGCTCACACGGCACGGCAAGCAATAGCGGCAGTTTGTTCCCGCAGACGAGCAAGCTAAACCCCCTGGATGTCTTGGCTCACACCGTCCCGAAGATGATCAAGAGAAGAATATCGACCCTAGCTTCCCTGGCCTGCTGACATGAGGGTATGTCTCCAGAATATATTAATTGATGAAAACTGGGCTGTCTGCTCAAAGTGCATGTTGTTGCCAAATGTATTTCATATGCTGTAAACCTAGTTCATAGTTGTTAGTTTCCTTTAATGCCAAACAAACACATAGCAATCGTTGGTTAGAAGGCGATCGCCGAATTCGTCCTGGCTTTCTCCCGTGTCGCTGGCTGTCGTGTCGTTTTCGTCGGTTTCGCTTGCATACGGTTCAAACCGATATGACTCAATAGCTTCAGTTTCTTCTTCAATTTCGTTTTCGCTACCTGCCTCCACACTACAACCATCCGTTTCAATACATTCGTAATCTGTTGAATCGCTTAAGCCGCTGAAATCCGAGTCTGAATCCGAGCTAATGTCACAATAGGTTGCTGTTCTTTCCGCCATGTTTGTTTGTGTTGGCTTCACTATGTGACGTCACAGGAAAATGGACGGGTGGTTAAAATCAGGCACTTTGAAGCTTTTTTTAGGGATATTGCGTGATGGGTAAAATTTTTAAAAAACCTTGAAAAATATAATAAGCCACTGGGAACTGATTTTTAATGGTTTTAACAATTCTGAAATTGTGATAATGTTCCCCTTTAACAGCACAGAAAATAAACTGTTTATGTTACACAGAATTACATAACATAAATGAAATAGAAAACTATTATTTCTATGTAAAATAAAAAACATAGCTGTCTGTGCAAATAATACAAAGTGTATCAAACTCAGATAAAAAATACATTTGCAGGCAGGCACTTTTTAATTCCCAGTCGACGATGTAATGGACTGTCACACACGTACGGTTCTGATCAGCGCCAAGTAAGTGACTTGACTTAATTGCGCGGCTGCGATCTTCCTCACTTCGGCATACATTTTTGGCAGCATTTCTCGTGCGAAATATGCCCGTCTTGCAACTCGAGAACAGTTTTGATTTGGGCTTACATGGTAAACAACTCAAAGGAATGTTTTATCCAGACTCATACATTTGTCCACATGTGGCCAAGTAGACTCACTGTGGGTTTCCTGGAAATCTTCTACATAGCTAAAAGAAAAATCTGAAGAAGAGAATCCCTCTGCCATCTTCCACTAGTTTTTTTAATATATAAATCGCCCGCTTGAAAATTCCCTCTTCTCTACTACGACTCTTGCGTCGTCATTTGGGATGTCTGTTGTGATTTCCTTTCCTGGTTCCATGACCCGCCCTATCTTGCCTCTGATTGGCCTGTCCCTAATGTTTTGCCCTAATCTCAGCCAATCGTGACTCATCATAGTAAACAACCAACCAATCATGGATGTTCTTATACATGCAAGCATGTCTTGGAAGGAGGAAGGACAGGGGTTAAGTAGCCCATGGAGTGTTGAGAGGGAGTAGGAAGCGGGGGAGAATCAAGGAACACAACAAATAAGCGGTGTTTAGTCAATTTAACGTGAAAAAAACTATATCGATATTACGATATTTTCTTAATTCATATCTTGTTTAAAAATATATCGATATATCTTACAAACTCGATACATCGCCCAGCCCTTGTCACTAGCCAATAGTAAAGTCCATTATTATCAGGAAAATAACAATATTCAAATATATCTTTAAAGGAGAACTGCACTTTTTTGGAATTTTGCCCATCGCTCACAATCATTATGAGAGTCAAGAATGCATGTCTATTTTTTTCTAAAGATGATAAAAAATCCTTGAAAGATGCGGCTAATGGGAACCACCGTTGTAGCCTTCAAAGCCCTCTAAAACAACTTCAAAACCATCCAGCAACGTTTTATATACACAGTGCAAGTAAATATATATAATGCAGTAAAAGACACGTTAATAACAATATGCAATATGTTCAATATTTACCGTATTTTGATCATTTGAATCTGATGTCTTTCGTGCATTGATTTCTGTTTCCATAGCAGCGCACATCTGACTTCTGGAAACATGTGTTCCTACTTCCGGAATCAAACACAAGTATGTTCTAATCATGGCAGACTTTGTAACAGACAGCAAAGCCAACTATTTTTGGACAAATGAGGATTTACAACCTTATTCTTTTGAAGCTAAATATACTGCTGCTTATAGAAGCCAACACAAAGGAAGAGCAGACGAAAGCCGGTGTAGGGAGATGAAAGCGTTTTTGACGCTATAAATATGGAACTTGGAGCAAAGCTGTTTCGACATAAATGGATTGCTTACCCAAAATCAACAGGAAAGGTCCCCTTGGACCTGATGAACAACTGGCCATCGAGTGAGTCACTTTAATATCGATTATAATACACGCAGCACTTCATGCGTGTTATTACAACTACAATACATACATATGCTGTCTGGCTAGCTGTGTATGAACAAAAAATGAAATGTGGGCTAATACTTTACAGATACTGTAATATGATTGTTCATGTTTTTCAGTCAGAACAGATTGGTGTTCTATAGCAGTGTTGCGCATTACACACTCGCTGACATAGACTCTAGCTTATCTCTTGCCGCAGTTAGATGTTGCGGCTAATACTGTACCATGGCGATTTGTTACTACGTTAGAAAAGGTTCCCCTTTAAAGAAATGCATTTGTTCACAACAAAATGTTTTTCAGCAGTAAAATATATTAGAGCACTACTCTTGGTGAAACATTTACCACCTTGTGTGAACAAATGGGGAATAAAGCGGAACCCTTAAAAGGAAGTGCAGTGCCAAGCTTGTTAATCCGTTTACTTTTAAAGGTGATAACAAAATTTATGCAAATAGACTGCGAATTGATTTGTGTTAGAAAAATCTCCAAAGACACCATTGTTGGATATACAAAATCTATATTTCCAGGCCTGTGGAACCTCACTCCATGCAATTTTACAATAAAGATGTTACTTTGCTCTCTTCCCGTTTGTTTTTAAGCACCAAATTAACTGGTTTGTTTACATCACAGATGGACAACCATCCACACAAAATTCCACATATACCGTATTTTTTGGACTGTCGCAGTTTTTTTCATAGTTTGGCCGGGGGTGCGACTTATACTTAGGAGCGACTTATGTGTGATTGTTAACACATTACCGTAAAATATCAAATAATATTATTTAGCTCATTCACGTAAGAGACTAGACTAGGGGTCGGCAACCCGAGGCTCCGGAGCCACATGCGGCTCTTTGATCACTCTGATGTGGCTCAGATGCAAAACCAAAACCAAACAAGAATGACAAACACATTTCGGGAGAACATCTGCACCTTAACACAACATAAACACAACAGGACAAATACCCAGAATCCCATGCAGCCCTGACTCTTCCGGGCTACATTATACACCCCTGCTAACCCGTACACTTATTCAGCCTGTTGTTCACTATTCTTTATTTATTTTAAATTGCCTTTCAAATGTCTATTCTTGGTGTTGGGTTTTATCAAATACATTTCCCCCAAAAATGCGACTTATACTCCAGTGCGACTTATATATGTTTTTTTCCTTCTTTATTATGCATTTTCGTCCGGTGCAACTTATACTCCGGAGCGACTTGTAGTCCGAAAAATACGTTTATTTTTTTTATTTTTTTTATGAAATACAGACTGTTGTTGAGGCATGAACCAATTATTCATGTTTACATTGTTTTTATGGGGAACTTTGCTTAACTGTACAAACTGTTCCACTGTACACACAAAGACCTCATTTAAATAGGGTGGTCTGAATCACTTTGCACTTGCTATCAATTGTCTTTGTAGATCTCTCGCAACACGCTTACTAATCCATCCATCCATTTTCTACCGCTTGTCCTTTTGGGGTCGCGGGGGGTGCTGGAGCCTATCTCAGCTGCATTCGGGCGGAAGGCGGGGTACACCCTGGACAATAGTACAATTTTACAGTTTGCACACGCTGTTTAGCGTGTGGTATTTGGATCTAAGTAGATGAGGCCAAAGTGTCCATGTCTGTCTACCTTGTGTAGTGTGACCATAGCTGTTGTAATGTGGCTGTTATTGCTCAACGCTCAGACTGAGGCTGGTCAACTTCTGCTTCTTTATTTTAATGTAGAAATTTGACCCCTTTTATTAATGATTTTGGAAATTGGAAGACTTCCATGTAGAGCTGATGTCTAGTGCAACATGTCTTATTGAGACAACCATTTTGAAAGCCTTAAATAGGTATCAGGGGTCATGGACTACTTCCGCAGCGCATGCTATCATTTATGACCAAAAAGCTAAGTTACAGTATTGACCAAAATATATAATGCCCATGATTACAACACCCCTCTCCTTCAAGAAATGTTTTTTTGAGGAAAAAATGTTTCTTTGTTTTTATTATCAGTGACAATTTTAATATCAATGACAATTACAAAGTACATCACCTTTCTTAAAGGAGAACATTATCACAATTTCAGAAGGGTTAAAACCATTAAAAATCAGTTCCCAGTGGCTTATTTTATTATTAGGGACGGCGTGGCGCAGTGGAAGAGTGGCCGTGCGCAACCCGAGGGTCCCTGGTTCAATCCCCACCTAGTACCAACCTCGTCATGTCCGTTGTGTCCTGAGCAAGACACTTCACCCTTGCTCCTGATGGGTGCTGGTTAGCGCCTTGCATGGCAGCTCCCTCCATCAGTGTGTGAATGTGTGTGTGAATGGGTAAATGTGGAAGTAGTGTCAAAGCGCTTTGAGTACCTTGAAGGTAGAAAAGCGCTATACAAGTACAACCCATTTATCATTTATTTTATTTTTCGAAGTTTTTTTCAAAATTTTACCCATCACGCAATATCCCTAAAAAAAGCTTCAAAGTGCCTGATTTTAACCATCGTTATATACACCTGTCCATTTTCCTGTGACGTCACACAGTGATGCCAAAACAAACAAACATGGCGGGTAGAACAGCAAGGTATAGCGACATTAGCTCGGATTCAGACTCGGATTTCAGCGGCTTAAGCGATTCAACAGATTACGCATGTATTGAAATGGATGGTTGTAGTGTGGAGGCAGGTAGCGAAAACGAAATTGAAGAAGAAACTGAAGCTATTGAGCCATATCGGTTTGAACCGTATGCAAGTGAAACCGACACGACAGCCAGCGACACGGGAGAAAGTGAGGACGAATTCGGCGATCGCCTTCTAACCAACGATTGGTATGTGTTTGTTTGGCATTAAAGGAAACTAACAACTATGAACAAGGTTTACAGCATATGAAATACATTTGGCAACAAAATGCACTTTGAGAGTGCAGACAGCCCATTTCAGGCGCGCTAAGAACATATATTTTTCCGCGATTAACCATACCTAAATAGACACAAAATACTGCATTACACAAGACTACCCGAATGTACTCGAATGATTGAAAAAAATAAATGTTTTTAAGCTAAATTATTGGTAAACACAGTTTATGTATAATAATTTACGTAAAACCGCGAGTAATAAATAAAGTTTTCTTTAATTAATATATTCTGTAGGCATACCCTCATCCGCTCTCTTTTCCTGAAAGCTGATCTGTCCAGTTTTGGAGTTGATGTCAGCAGGACAGGGAAGCTAGGGTCGATATTCTTCTCTTGATCATCTTCGGTGGCATAAGGGACGGTTGCCATCTCTGTCGTAGCATAGCTTTCGTCGGTAAAGTGTGCGGAACAAACGACTGACAATTTCGTCGGCTTTCCCCACACCCTCATATTTTGAACAACTTTCGTCCAATTTCTTGCCACTTTCGCATCTTTGGGCCACTGGTGCAACTAGAATCCGTCCCTGTTCGTGTTGTTACACCTTCCGACAACACACCGACGAAAGTGAGAAAATGGCGGATTGCTTCCCGATGTGACGTCACGTTGTGACGTCATCGCTCCAAGAGCGAATAATAGAAAGGCGTTTAATTCGCCAAAATTCACCCATTTAGAGTTCGGAAATCGGTTAAAAAAATATATGGTCTTTTTTCTGCAACATCAAGGTATATATTGACGCTTACATAGGTCTGGTGATAATGTTCCCCTTTAATGTTTTAGGACTCTCTTCTAGTAAGGTAATTCAAAAAGAATATGCCAAAATTATCACTCGATATTTCAAAAATGAAAAACAATAGGTTTGGGTTTTATCAAATACATTTCCCCCAAAAAATGCGACTTATACTCCAGTGCGACTTATGTATGTTTTTTTCCTTGTTTAATATGCATTTTCGGCTGGTGCGACTTATACTCTGGAGTGACTTATACTCCGAAAAATACGGTACTCCTGAGCTAGCATCCTCTGCATCAGATTGCATCCTCTACTTTGCATGATAGGCCTAAAGTTTTTAATTATTGACTCTGAAATAGACCAAAAACAAATGTGCACTGCAAAGGAGGATATAAGCCAAAGTTCTTACTGATGACGAATCGAGACATCCATTTATCAAGCCCAGCATTTGTTCAGTAATGTGTTTCTTTTGTTGCTGTGCAGGTCTATCTACATGGACTATGAGAAGGACGTGGAGGTAAGAGGAATCCCGGCATACCGCTTTACGCCGCCACGCTCTGTCCTGGCGAGCAAGGAGGAGAACCCAGCCAATGAGGGTTTCTGCGTGACCCCACAGGAGTGCCTGGGAACGGGCCTCCTGAAAGTCAGTCCGTGTCGGAAAGGTAAACACTTTCTCTCGCACCCCCTACTGTTAATATTGTATACTCTGCCCCTTCTCAAGGAGCTGTAATTTTAGACTTACATCAGCCGTGCATCCCAAAAAAATGTAGTGTTGACTTGCACATTTGTAAAGTGCAAACAGCAAAATTCTGGGCCTTGGTATCTTTGAAGGTGCTTATCTAGGTTACGATTGTTTGGCCTTGACAAAAGAAAGGGATCTGCCATCTGTAATTCCGTCCACCTGACTTTCTCTCCGAGAATAACAACTGATAACCTTTAAAGGTTTTCTCTGATACTGACAAGAAGACTGCTGATACCGTGACTAGCTCTTGGATGTCTGCCCTACACATCGCAACACATCCTCCTAAGAATTCTGTTGGTACGATGACTAACTGTTAGCACATGCGTAGGTTGACTGCTTCTGTTGCCCCTTCAACTCTGACCGTAACCACTTGCTGATGGTTGACATGTAACAGATGCAGCAAAAAAGCAAAAACTGACTTAGTTGCGAAATAAGAATTGCGCAAATAAATTTCCCAAATGCTAGAACACAGATAATAAAATTGAGTAAACGTAATGCTGCTGGATTATGGTTGCTGGCATAAACCGACATTTGGTATATATATATGTGTGTGTATGTATATATATATATATATATATATATATATATATATATATATATATATATATATATATATATATATATATATATATATATATATATATATATATATATATATATATATATATATATATATATATATAATGTGTGTGTATGTATGTATATATATATATGAATGTATATATATATATAATATATATATATATATATATGTGTGTGTATATATATATATATATATATATATATATATATATATATATATATACATATATATATATATATATATATATATATATATATATATACATATATATATATATATATATATATATATGGGCAGCACGGTGGTAGAGGGGTTAGTGCGTCTGCCTCACAATACGAAGGTCCTGAGCAGTCCTGGGTTCAATCCCGGGCTCGGGATCTTTCTGTGTGGAGTTTGCATGTTCTCCCCGTGACTGCGTGGGTTCCCTCCGGGTACTCCGGCTTCCTCCCACCTCCAAAGACATGCACCTGGGGATAGGTTGATTGACAACGCTAAATTGGCCCTAGTGTGTGAATGTGAGTGTGAATGTTGTCTGTCTATCTGTGTTGGCCCTGTGATGAGGTGGCGACTTGTCCAGGGTGTACGCCGCCTTCCGCCCGATTGTAGCTGAGATAGGTTCCAGCGCCCCCCGCGACCCCAAAGGGATTAAGCGGTATGTGTGGTGTGGTGTGTGTGTGTGTGTATATACATGTGTGTGTGTGTGTGTGTGTGTGTGTGTGTGTGTGTGTGTGTGTGTGTGTGTGTGTGTGTGTCAGAAAAAGGGGCACCAGACCCTAAGCAATTCTGAGCTTTTCTTCCGACACCCACAGAGCGCCAGTGACCTGGGGAGATGCAGCCGTGACTTGAGACACGCTGGAAAAAATGTTCACTGCAGCTGTGTGGAAAAAGCTTGGATACCCTTCGATTAAATAGTAAAGCAATTTCAAATTAGCCCCCACATACTTCGACTTTTCTTCATGTGACCCTTGGTGAAAAAAGTTAGGACACTCCTGAGTTATTAATAGTTAGCTTTTTTCTAATGACTCAGAGTCCATTGTAATAAGATCCGATCCAAGAACTACATCAAAATATTTAGAAATTATAAAGCTCAGTTTAGACTGATGCTGCTATAGGAAGGAAGTCATTTACCAATATGTTTATTATTGTGGTTTCCATGTGCTGTGGAATGCAGTTGTAGATTACTACTGTACAATAATACACTTCTTGTTTATCAATGGTAGAAATAATAGCAGTCACAAAGGTTTTTTCCAGGTCAGGTGTTAGAAAATGGTAATTTAGGCGTCGTGTGCATTGGTGTGTGTGTTTGCTCTAAAGTGACCTCAGTGGTTGCCACAGAGACAACGGGGGTTGTTTTAGTCTGACAGGCTGTTGCCGGTCACAGGAGCAGGAAAACGGTCACCTCTGCCCCACTTCACGAACACTTTGCTTTACCGACATATGCGATTGTTGTTGTCGTGCACTGTGTACGTTTCAAAGTAGTCAGGAGTGATTTAGCAGTGGGAGCCGAGCCAGGATTGCTTTACTGCGCGTGTGTGTTGTTTCTGCTTTGCTCGGGCCTTCAGGGTAGGGATGCAATCTCTCCTGTTGACAATAAGTGGAAGGAACCCAGCAGGAGTAGCAAGGTTTTATGTGTGGATATCACGTAGGGTCCCTAATTAGTTCTACATCAGTATTATTGTCCATTTATCAACCTATTGTTTCTTTTCTTCGGAAGAATGACATTAAGTAGCTTGTTGCATGTACTGGGACAGAGGTCAGATGCAATCTGGTCACCTTGTCTGTCCAAATGTTCTTGTGTATGCTGAAAACCAAACTCTTGTTTTGTGGTCAAAATAAGTCTCTAAAAAGCAACTAACTTAGTGTCAGAAAGAGCAGGGAGGACCTTTTGGTTTAACTGATAATAGGGATGTTCCAATAAAGTTTTATGCTGCCGATTACGATCAATTATAAGCGAGATCGATACCGATCACATGTATTAACGGTAAATCTTTATTTTATTTATCACCAGTGCTATCAACACAATATTTAAACCTTCTTTATTCTATTTTATTACATACAACTGTAAAACAAAGTCAGTAGTACACAATAACTAAACAAAAGCAAAGACTACTACTTTTTTTGCCTTCAATGTCCTCCTGTGTCTAAGGAATTAGTCCCTGACTATGTAAACTTTAACAAACACAACCAAAAAAATTGTTTTGAGAAAATGAATTAATCTCATCACTCTAATAATGATCATAACTGATACTACCCTTAATATCCATAATGTCCTGCTGGCCCCACTATGGACTGGACTCTTACTATTATGTTGGATCCACTATGGACTGGACTCTAACAATATTATGTCAGACCCACTCGACATCCATTGCATTCGGTCTCCCCTAGAGGGGGGGTTATCCACATATGCGGTCCTCTCCAAGGTTTCTCATAGTCATTCACATCGACGTCCCACTGGGGTGAGTTTTTCCTTGCCCTTATGTGGGCTTTGTACCGAGGATGTCGTTGTGGCTTGTGCAGCCCTTTGAGACACTTGTGATTTAGGGCTATATAAATAAACATTGATTGATTGATTGATATCGATACCACAGTGCTCACACACCAACAATTGCTGTTTTCTCTCGATTCTTACGAATGTAGTTAATTTCCTGTAAATAGCTGCTTACTTTCTGCTGTAACTAGAAATGTGTACCGTTCCAGTACTTCTGTTAATAAATTTTAATTGTTTTGATAATATCCATTTTCATTGCAACATTTAAAAATGAGCCAAATATAACTGCCGTTCAGTTGTTACATCTTGTTTTTTAATCACATTTCTGAGTCACGTTAAAGTTGCAATTGCAGATGCAAGTCCAAGACGTTAGATGGCAGTAGCGTATATGGTGTGTTGGCATTGTCAGTTCAGTTCAGTTCAGTCTGAACTCACAACCTACCGATCTCAGGGCGGACACTTTAACCACTAGGCCACTATCAATTTATTCGACGAAGCAATTAAGTTACAATTATCCATTAACAAGTAAAAAGTCAAGGGCAGTCATGGCATGTTCTTGCCATCGATGCTGGTCAATTTTTTAGGGCATTACGGCAAGTGACAAGGGCGGTCGCGGCACTTGCCGCGGTTAAATTCTAGCCCTGTATTAACAATATACATTATAATAATAATATACTATATGTATAGATGTATAATCAATATATAATCAACTCGCAAGGCTCTAATGTCATGCATAACCATACTGTATCTTAGCTCCAAGTTCTGTTGGAATTTTGAGGCAGTAAATCAAAATAATCTGCTGCCTTTCTGGTAATTATTGTCTTGTTTCCTCTCTAGGTGCCCCGGTTGTGGCCTCCTTTCCCCATTTCTATCTGGCGGATTCCAAATATGTTGCAGCCATTGAAGGAATGACCCCTGAGAGAACTCACCACCAAACATACCTCGACCTTAATCCGGTATGCTATTTAGTGAACACTATCAATTTAGAATTTTTTTACGTGCTAAACTCTTGTTAGTGCAAGCATTGTTTTGAACCAAATGTTACTTGGGAGAATGGATGTATTGTCGGCCTTTGCTGTCGCATTAAATGTGCCTCAGCTCACCAACGTATTATTTATTGTCAGTTCAGCATTATTATTATCTACATTCTATTATAAGCTGTATTGGCAATTACATTAGCATGGTGACGAATTGTGTATCATTCTTAACATATATTAGGGCTGCACAATTAATCACATTTCAATCACGATTTTAGCTGCCACACTTAAATGCAGGTGATTGTCTGCAATTTTTACATTTAAAAAGTAGGCTCCGCTGCATATCAAATCAAACACTTCACAGCCGCAGCGGCAGAGATTAGACTTGTGAAGAGCGCGCCTCTCCACGCCAGATATCATTGTATATGAGCGCAAAACTATTACCATGCCTAATTTAAAACATTAATATTATTATTGACGTTCACAATATTTTCTTTCTTTTAGTTTATTTCGAACATGAACACACTTACAGCAGAATACATCACACAATTTCATATAATTTCTGTTTACATCATGTCCGAAAAGGAGTAGGAAGAAGCAAAGCTTATTTAATCCTGCCCCTTTCCCACTTTAGAGCGTTTACAAATATATACATTCATTTACTGACCTTTTTATAGTAAAATTACCTCCGTGAATGAGTAATACAACAGTTTTGTAATATGTAAGTCAGTCATTATAAACATACTGAGATGAAGAATATCTTATTTTTAATAAGGTTGAAAGTAGGGATGTCCGATAACGGCTTTTTGCCGATATTCCGATATTGTCCAACTCTTTAATTACCGATACCGATATCAACCGATATATGCAGTCGTGGAATTAACACATTATCATGCCTAATTTGGACAACCAGGTATGGTGAAGATAAGGTACTTTTAAAAAAAATTAATAAAATAAGATAAATAAATTTAAAAAAAATTATTGAATAAAAAAGAAAGTAAAACAATATAAAAACAGTTACATAGAAACTAGTAATTAATGAAAATTAGTAAAATTAACTGTTAAAGGTTAGTACTATTAGTGAACCAGCAACACGCACAATCATGTGTGCTTACGGACTGTAGCCCTTGCAGACTGTATTGATATATATTGATATATAATGTAGGAACCAGAATATTAATAACAGAAAGAAACAACCCTTTTGTGTGAATGAGTATAAATGGGGGAGGGAGGTTTTTTGGGTTGGTGCACTAATTGTAAGTGTACCTTGTGTTTTTTATGTTGATTTAATTAAAAAAAAAAAAAAACGATACCGATAATAAAAAAAACAATACCGATAATTTCCGATATTACATTTTAACGCATTTATCTGCCGATATTATTATTATTACTAGTTGAAAGTATTTCTCTTCTTTCTACTTTGTAAGCACTATTAATTTGAACAGCCTCTTAAACTGGATCATATCAGTACATTGTTTAACTTCTTTACTTAATCCATTCCATAATTTAATTCCACATACTGATATGCTAAAGGTTCTAAGTGTTGTACGTGCATAGAAATGTTTTAAATTAGATTTTCCTCTCAGGTTATCTTTCTCCTCTTTAGTTTAGAAGAATTGTTGTACATTCTTTGGTAGCAGGTTATAGTTTGCTTTATACATAATTTTAGCTGTTTGCAATTTTAATCATCAAACTTTTAATATTTTTGTCTCAATAAATAAAGGGTTTGTATGTTCTCTATATCCAACATTATGTATCAGTCTAATTGATCTTTTTTGTAACACGGTTAACTAATGTAGCGCACATTTTCCCAATGTTTCTGCAGTCAATCGCTTTGTTTTACTTCATTTCACTCACAGCCGTAGAATTTTAGGTCTGTTTTAAGATAGCACTGCTGTTATCAGATGGCGAAAGCGAAAGGTGTGGGCATTATTGGAGACAAACGCATTTAGTTCCACCCAAAAAGTACAGTGAAACCTGATATATTCCTGTTTAGAAGAAAATAAAGACTCCTATCCTAGCTTAGAAAAAAGTGGGGTGGAGCCAAGCCTCTTTTCAGGTCTTTTTCGTCATTTCTGAGTCCAAACTGACTGTCAAAGTTGCCCAACTTGTCGGATTATGTCCTCATTCTTCTATCAAGGTGAGAGGCATTATTTATGACCTAGAAGAAACTTCCACAAGCTCAGAGGTGAGAAAGCAGTTCACCAGCCAATTATGTCAACATAGCCACACAAGCTAGTTAGCTGTCTGTGATCACGGCGCCGCTATAAGTACAAGCCCCGTTTCCATATGAGTTGGGAAATTGTGTTAGATGTAAATATAAACGGAATACAATGTTTTGCAAATCCTTTTCAACCCATATTCAATTGAATGCACTACAAAGACAATATATTTGATGTTCAAACTCATAAACTTTATTTTTTTTTTGCAAATTATAATTAACTTAGAATTTCATGGCTGCAACACGTGCCAAAGTAGTTGGGAAAGGGCATGTTCACCACTGTGTTACATGGCCTTTCCTTTTACCAACACTCAGTAAACGTTTGGGAACTGAGGAGACACATTTTTTAAGCTTCTCAGGTGGAATTCTTTCCCATTCTTGCTTGATGTACATCTTAAGTTGTTCAACAGTCCGGGGGTCTCCGTTGTGGTATTTTAGGCTTCATAATGCGCCACACATTTTCAATGGGGGACAGGTCTGGACTACAGGCAGGCCAGTCTAGTACCCGCACTCTTTTACTATGAAGCCACGTTGATGTAACAGGTGGCTTGGCATTGTCTTGCTGAAATAAGCAGGGGCGTCCATGGTAACGTTGCTTGGATGGCAACATATGTTGCTCCAAAACCTGTATGTACCTTTCAGCATTAATGGCGACTTCACAGATGTGTAAGTTACCCATGTCTTGGGCACTAATACACCCCCATACCATCACAGATGCTGGCTTTTCAACTTTGCGCCTATAACAATCTGGATGGTTCTTTTCCTCTTTGGTCCGGAGGACACGACGTCCACAGTTTCCAAAAACAATTTGGACTCGTCAGACCACAGAACACTTTTCCACTTTTTATCAGTCCATCTTAGATGAGCTCAGGCCCAGCGAAGCCGACGGCGTTTCTGGGTGTTGTTGATAAACGGTTTTCCCCTTGCATAGGAGAGTTTTAACTTGCACTTACAGATGTAGCGACCAACTGTAGTTACTGACAGTGGGTTTTTGAAGTGTTCCTGAGCCCATGTGGTGATATCATTTACACACTGATGTCGCTTTTTGATGCAGTACAGCCTGAGGGATCGAAGGTCACGGGCTTAGCTGCTTACATGCAGTGATTTCTCCAGATGCTTTGAACTCTTTGATATTACGGACCGTAGATGGTGAAATCCCTAAATTCCTTGCAATAGCTGGTTGAGAAAGGTTTTTCTTAAACTGTTCAACAATTTGCTCACGCATTTGTTGACAAAGTGGTGACCCTCGCCCCATCCTTGTTTGTGAATGACTGAGCATTTCATGGAATCTACTTTTATACTCAATCATGGCACCCACCTGTTCCCAATTTCCCTGTTCACCTGTGGGATGTTCCAAATAAGTGTTTGATGAGCATTCCTCAACTTTCTCAGTATTTATTGCCACCTTTCCCAACTTCTTTGTCACGTGTTGCTGGCATCAAATTCTAAAGTTATGATTATTTGCACAAAAAAAAATGTTTATCAGTTTGAACATCAAATATGTTGTCTTTGTAGCATATTCAACTGAATATGGGTTGAAAATGATTTGCAAATCATAGGATTCCGTTTATATTTACATCTAACACAATTTCCCAACTCGTATGGAAACGGGGTTTGTAGTTTGTCTGTGTTAGCGCTTTTAATAACAATATCACTTATACTGTACTTGGTTAACATTCAAGTCACAAAATGAAAATGAAGTATTGTTGGCGCTTTTTGGATGGTTATTTAGAGGGCTTATGGCATACTTGCCAACCTTGAGACCTCCGAATTCGGGAGATGTGGGGTGGGGGTGGGGGGGTTTAGGTGTGGGGGGCGGGGTTTGGTGGTAGCGGGGGTGTATATTGTAGCCTGGAAGAGTTAGGGCTGCAAGGGGCTCTGGGTATTTGTTCTGTTGTGTTTATGTTGTGTTACGGTGTGGATGTTCTCCCGAAATGTGTTTGTCATTCTTGTTTGGTGTGGGTTCACAGTGTGGCCCATATTTGTAACAGTGTTAAAGTTGTTTATACGGCCACCCTCAGTGTGACCTGTATGGCTGTTGATCAAGTATGTCTTGCAGTCACTTGCGTGTGTCTGTCGAAGCCGCATACAACATGTGACTGGGTCGGCACGCTGTTTGTATGGAGAAAAAGCGGACGCCACGACAGGTTGTAGAGGACGCTAAAGGCAGCGCCATCACGGCACGCCCTCAATATTGTTGCCCGGGTGAAAATCGGGAGAAATTCGGGAGAATGGTTGCCCCGGGAGATTTTCGGAAGGGGCACTGGAATTGGGGTGAGTTTTTCCTTGCCTTTATGTGGGCTTTGTACCGAGGATGTCGTTGTGGCTTGTGCAGCCCTTTGAGACACTTGTGATTTAGGGCTATATAAATAAACATTGATTGATTGATTGATTTAAATTCGGGAGTCTCCCGGATAAATCGGGAGGGTTGGCAAGTATGGCTTATGGGCGAAATAGAGGACCTCCCATTGGCTCTCACAATGATTGTTAACAATAGGCAAACGTTTTTTTTAAAGTGCAGTTCCCCTTTAAACTGATAGCAGTCCTGTGGGAAACACTGGTTGGGTTCTAGAGATACTTTGCACTGCATCTCCATCTGGTGGCATGCAGGTGGAAGTGCAGGGTTTGAGGACGAGGCGAGAATGTGCTGTTTGTTCAGCTTTACTGTTGTTTCAACGTTTTGGACGATCATTTTCATTTTTACCCCACTCACAGACCACCGGCATTATTGTACGCGCAAACAAGCGAGCACAGATTAACATCTTGCTGAATAGAGTCCCATACTTCCCGTAAGTAACTGGATAAGGTGATAATTATGGATCAGTTATGTGCTTCTTAAGGTAACATGAGCCTCTATTTCATTCACAACAGCAAAACCAGAGTTCTGAACGACACAATCTTCCCTGTCATGTTCCTGAATGAGGTGAGTCGTCTTAAGAATCTTAACCCAAACACTACTAATCATATCTTTGATGTACTCAAACATATTCTCTGGTATTCTATGTATATATATATATATATATATATATATATATATATATATATATATATATATATAGAGTGTGGTCATAGATGAAGCATCTGCAGCGAGAGTGCACAAGCTGCTGATGATCTCCACGCTCGTGTCCAACTTCCCACTCATCTTTGTAGCCATGGGCGGCATCATGCTGCTCATCTTGATCGTCCTGCTGATGCGAGCCCGCAAGCAGAAGGTATGGCAACGTCATGACTACCATCGCCCACTTTTTGTTCTAACAACCCAGTTTGCTGACTGACATTGCCAAGTGGTTTGCTTAAGGTCACACTAATGGCAGCATGCATGTGTTGTGCTTCTGTGCAGAGCCAAGCTAAACGCATTGCATTTTCCAAGCCTATTTATGCTGTAAGTCTTTTTTTTATATTAATTCATACTAACTGTGCTGCTGTTAATTGCGCTTACTTAACTTTTAAGCACGCTTCCGAGTACTTGTGCAATAATCATAGTCCATTAGGTAACATGAGAGCAATTTATCGGGCCAACATGGAATTCTACAAACAATTAAAACTAGAGATGTCCGATAATGGCTTTTTTGCCGATATCCGATATTGTCCAACTCTTAATTACCGATTCCGATATCAACCGATACCGATATATAAAGTCGTGGAATTAACACATTATTATGCCTAATTTTGTTGTGATGCCCCGCTGGATGCATTAAACAATGTTTCAAGGTTTTCCAAAATAAATCAACTCAAGTGATGGAAAAAAATGCCAACATGGCACTGCCATATTTATTATTGAAGTCACAAAGTGCATTATTTTTTTTAACATGCCTCAAAACAGCAGCTTGGAATTTGGGACCTGCTTTGCCTGAGAGAGCATGAGGAGGCTGAGGTGGGCGGGGTTGAGGTGTGTGTGAGCGGGGGAGGGCTCGGGGGGTGTATATTGTAGCGTCCCGGAAAGTTAGTGCTGCAAGGGGTTCTGGGTATTTGTTCTGTTGTGCTTATGTTGTGTTACGGTGCGGATGTTCTCCCCAAATGTGTTTGTCATTCTTGTTTGGTGTGGGTTTGCAGTGTGGCGCATATTTGTAACAGTGTTAAAGTTGTTTATATGGCCACCCTCAGTGTGACCTGTATGGCTGTTGACCAAGTATGAATTGCATTCACTTGTGTGTGTGTGTGTGAAAAGCCGTAGATATTATGTGACTGGGCCGGCACGCAAAGGTTTCTTGTCGCTCTGTACTTCTCCGTACGTCCGTGTGCACAGCGGCATTTTAAAAAGTCACAAATTTCACTTTTTGAAACAGATACCGATCATTTCCGATACTACATTTTAAAGCGCCCTGCGATGAGGTGGCGACTTGTCCAGGGTGTACCCCGCCTTCCGCCCGAATGCAGCTGAGATAGCCTCCAGCACCTCCCGCGACCCCAAAAGGGACAAGCGGTAGAAAATGGATGGATGGATACATTTTAAAGCATTTATCGGCCGATAATATCGGAAGTCCGATAGTATCGGACATCTCTAATTAAAACCTCAGACCAATTGTTCCCCAAAACCGGAAAATGCTTAAACATAGGAATGTGCCGATCGATTGGCCACCGATCAGTATTTGCCAATTCTGTGAACTGTAGGGCGCACCATATTAAAAGGCACAACGCGGATGAGCGGGTCAATTTTCATACAAAAGGCGCACCAGATTATAAGGCGCATTAAAGGGGTCTACTTTTAAAACACTTCCTTGTGTTCTACAAACCCCGTTTCCATATGAGTTGGGTAATTGTGTTAGATGTAAATATAAACGGAATACAATGATTTGCAAATCCTTTTCAACCCATATTCAATTGAATGCACTACAAAGACAAGATATTTGATGTTCAAACTCATAAACTTTTTTTTTTTTTTTTGCAAATAATAATTAACTTAGAATTTCATGGCTGCAACACGTGCCAAAGTAGTTGGGAAAGGGCATGTTCACCACTGTGTTACATGGCCTTTCCTTTTAACAGCACTCAGTAAACGTTTGGGAACTGAGGAGACACATTTTTTAAGCTTCTCAGGTGGAATTCTTTCCCATTCTTGCTTGATGTACAGCTTAAGTTGTTCAACAGTCCGGGGGTCTCCGTTGTGGTATTTTAGGCCACACATTTTCAATGGGAGACAGGTCTGGACTACAGGCAGGCCAGTCTAGTACCCGCACTCTTTTACTATGAAGCCACGTTGATGTAACACGTGGCTTGGCATTGTCTTGCTGAAATAAGCAGGGGCGTCCATGGTGACGTTGCTTGGATGGCAACATGTGTTGCTCCAAAACCTGTATGTACCTTTCAGCATTAATGGCGCCTTCCCAGATGTGTAAGTTACCCATGTCTTGGGCACTAATACACCCCCATACCATCACAGATGCTGGCTTTTCAACTTTGCGCCTATAACAATCGGGATGGTTCTTTTCCTCTTTGGTCCGGAGGACACGGCGTCCACAGTTTCCAAAAACAATTTGAAATGTGGACTCGTCAGACCACAGAACACTTTTCCACTTTGTATCAGTCCATCTTAGATGAGCTCAGGCCCAGCGAAGCCGACGGCGTTTCTGGGTGTTGTTGATAAACGGTTTTCGCCTTGCATAGGAGAGTTTTAACTTGCACTTACAGATGTAGCGACCAACTGTAGTTACTGACAGTGGGTTTCTGAAGTGTTCCTGAGCCCATGTGGTGATATCCTTTACACACTGATGTCGCTTGTGGATGCAGTACAACCTGAGGGATCGAAGGTCACGGGCTTAGCTGCTTACGTGCAGTGATTTCTCCAGATTCTCTGAACCCTTTGATGATATTACGGACCGTAGATGGTGAAATCCCTAAATTCCTTACAATAGCTGGTTGAGAAAGGTTTTTCTTAAACTGTTCAACAATTTGCTCACGCATTTGTTGACAAAGTGGTGACCCTCGCCCCATCCTTGTTTGTGAATGACTGAGCATTTCATGGAATCTACTTTTATACCCAATTATGGCACCCACCTGTTCCCAATTAGCTTGTTCACCTGTGGGATGTTCCAAATAAGTGTTTGATGAGCATTCCTCAACTTTATCAGTATTTATTGCCACCTTTCCCAACTTCTTTGTCACGTGTTGCTGGCATCAAATTCTAAAGTTAATGATTATTTGCAAAACAAAAAATGTTTATCAGTTTGAACATGAAATATGTTCGTCTTTGTAGCATATTCAACTGAATATGGGTTGAAAATGATTTGCAAATCATTGTATTCCGTTTATATTTACATCTAACACAATTTCCCAACTCATATGGAAACGGGGTTTGTAGTTTACAACCACTACTGGGAAACATAGTTGTCTAAACACTGTATAAAAATATGATCCAAATAATGACTTTTATCTTCCAGGCGAGCGCCGATGAAAACACGTCTTACTCCCCAGTGAGCGAAAAGGAAAAAGAAGATCCTCAAAATGGAACGTACATCGGTTTGACGCCCAAAGTGGACGCATAAGCCCAAGGCAGGAACGGACAGGGAAGACGGCTTCCTCACATACACAAAATAACACCATCAGCAATATTTTTAAGACGAAGAAAACACAACTTGCAAATTGGCTGTCAATATCGATATCACCAGTAATGAATTATTACAAAAAAAATGTGTTAATGAGGCTGGTAACTAGAAATAAAAAAAAAGTACTATACTACCATTATGGATAAGAAAGCTTTTAGGGGTTCCAAACAAAAGTTTAGACATTAATGACTGAAAGGAGATTGAGCATGTTATATAATGGTCAAAAAAACATTCAAAGAAGTGGCCCTGGTTCTTGACTGTCAGGTGTTAGCCAATAACTAGTATGTTTTTTTGACTATTCAGTATTAAACAAACTGTGACAAACAGTATTTCTGTTTGTAGACGCAATTACAGTGTTGGAAAAGCTCTCACACAATATGCACTGTACATTCTAAATATCTTTTGTAAAATGCAGTCCTCATTTGTACAAAAGGTCCAAATGAAGAAGTTGGGGTCTGGTAGGTGTATCACTCTTCCTCCGCACGGAGACGAGGAAGACGGTTCATGCAGTACCATGAGTGTCAGCATTTTTACACTACTATTTGTTACTGTAATGTTACCGCTCAGTGTTATATTTGGAAAAAGTGGCTCAATATTGAGTCCAAAAAGTTCTACCTGAATAGAAAGTGTAGAATTGGAAGGAGAAAAAAAACATGTTTTATATTTGTATGTTATCAAGGCTACAATGTTGTATTTGTAATGCTGCACTGGAGCCATGCCTGTAAAACATCATCACTACCCTGCCTACTGCCTGTAAATAATCTGGTCATATTTTAACATGTCATGATCGCTATCAAACACAATCATCAAATGGTTTGAATATTTTTTTGTGCGTTTCGTTTCCCGTAGCTGTCTTTGTGTCAAGGCTTTTGTTGTGCAGGGTTTAGTTTTGAACACTGCTGAGCCCACTTCTACTATGATGTCATTTGTTTGAAATAATGATGGGCATGATAGTGGACTAATAATTTGTTAAACTGTGTAAAATTGATTGTGGATTACCGTAAATGGGCTATTTAAAGAGGAGTGTTAACCCAACTGCAAAGAAAATTAGAAGCAAGTGATATGTCAAGGTTGTTTCCTAAATTTGACCTGATTATCTTGTAAAAGAAACATCTTAATTGATTCCTGGTGATAAATGCAGCTAGTGCCATCTTGTGGAGTTCAACTATCTGCATCAGGAGGTTACAGCTACAGTTGTTTATGCCCAAATTTCTCAGTTTCTCACAGAATTTGCAGTTAATTGAATACAGTCTTTAATTGGACCGTTTACGGAAGCAAAACTGATGGAAAATAGCTGCAGAGTTCAGTTTAAAGTATTTTTTTTTTGTCTAAAAAGATTCTTTGAGAAGTAACATCCACGAAAACCTAATTGAAAAGAGAATGTTGGTTCAGGCTAAACTGGTTTGTTGAAAACCTCTGCTATTCTGCTTGATTCAACACTGGCATGGAAAATAGCTGCAGTCTAAACAAATTTTTTTTGTCTAAAAAGATACTTTGATTCAAACTCAAAGTTTATTTTCCAATTGCTCATGGAGGAAAAGTAGTCAACATAACACTAGTGGATGTTATGTTATTATATTTGGTTTTACATTACGATTAAAGTGCATCCTGTGGTCTTAATGCACAAAAAGCAACCTTTTGGCACCAAAACGAGACAATAGTTTGTAGGTAGGATACATATGTCCATCTTTTAAAGCCAAATGTGCAAAAAAAAGAAAAGAAATGCAGGGCTTTACTGTGCCATACTTTGATTACAGACTGTACTTTATGAAATTGTCGTTGTTGTTATATCTTCAAAATGTCACTTTGTCAAATGTGGACTTTTACTTTGTACGAAAAAATAAAACCAGTTTAGTTTGAGTCTGTCTTTAATTTCCAATAAATGTTGGTTGAAGTTATTTCGAGCATGTATACGGTTTCAGCATGATACATCACATATTTTTAATTTCTCTTTACATGTCTGAAAAGGTGTATGGAAAAGCAAAGTTTATGTATTCCTACCCCTTTTCACTTGAGAGTCAAAAAGAGAGCAGACTTACAATTACGGGCACAAGCGCAGATTTTGCTCGTTTACTTCGGGGCTTTTAAGAGTTTTAGTGGCCACACTGTCAGGTGGGGTTAAAGCCCATTTGTCCTTTGACCTCCATGATGGCATTCTATGACAAAAAAACGCTCAATTTCTCCCAAAACCACAAGGTAACCTTGTGGTCTTGAGTCCCCGCCCTGAGATGGGTAGGCCGTGAGTTCAAACCCCGGCCGAGTCTCACCAAAGACGATACAAATGGGACCCATTACCTCCCTGCTTGGGACTCTGCATCAAGGGTTGGAATTGGAGGCTAAATCACCAAAATTATTCCCGAACGCGGCCCCCTCTGCTGCTCACTGCTCCCCTCACCTCCCAGGGATTGGAACAAGGGGATGGGTCAAATGCAGAGGATAATTTCACCACACCTAGTGTGTGTGTGACTATCACACTGCTTCATCCCAAGTGCAGGACGGTATAGTTCGGTTGGTAGAGTGGCCGTGCCAGCAACTTGAGGGTTGCAGGTTCGATCCCCGCTTCCGCCATCCTCGTCACTGCTGTTGTGTCCTTGGGCAAGACACTTTACCCACCTGCTCCCAGTGCCACCCACACTGGTTTAAATGTAACTTAGATATTGGGTTTCACAATGTAAAGCGCTTTGAGTCACTTGAGAAAAAGCGCTATATAAATGTACTTCACTTCACTTCAGGACTAATAGACTAAAAAACTCCTACGCCATCAGACTGTACAACTCCTCTCTGGGGGGTACTAGGGATGCAAAACAATAAAAATACTGAAATAAACCAACAAAAAACAGTGCAATACATTTTCATAATATGGTCACTACTGCCTAGTTTCTCCTGTTATATTCTTATTTTTACTGTTATATTTCTATTCTTATTGTTGCTTTTTATTTGTATTCTTATTGTTACATTTCCTCTAGTTTCTCCTGTTATATTCTTTTTTTTACTGTTATATTTCTATTCTTATTGTTGCTTTTTATTTGTATTCTTATTGTTAAATTTCCTATATTTCCATTTATAACCCCATTATTTACTTTTTAAATTCGATCTCATTTCTGTACACTGCAGGTGGAATTTCTAAAAAAAAAAAAAAAATTTCCTGAGGACACACTCCTGAATGAATCAATAAAGTACTATCTATCAGTGGTACTTTTAACTTAACATTACACAAGCTGCAGTTGTTAATACTGTCCACAAGATGGCAGCATGCACCTTATTCTGGTTAATTCCATGGTTTGTTTCCTTTGCTTTAAAAAAAAAAGTAAATGGGTCATCATAGGGATGTCCGATAATGGCTTTTTGCCGATATCCGATATTCCGATATTGTCCAACGCTTTAATTACCGATACCGATATCAACCAATATATACAGTCGTGGAATTAACACATCATTATGCCTAATTTGAACAACCAGGTATGGTGAAGATAAGGTACTTTAAAAAAAATAAAAATAAAAATAAGATAAGATAAATGAATTAAAAACATTTTTTTGAATAAAAAAGAAAGTAAAACAATATAAAAACAGTTACATAGAAACTAGTAATTAATGAAAATTAGTCAAATGAACTGTTAAAAGTTAGTACTATTAGTGGACCAGCAGCACACACAATCATGTGTGCTTACGGACTGTATCCCTTGCAGACTGTATTGATATATATTGATATATAATGTAGGAACCAGAATATTAATAACAGAAAGAAACAACCCTTTTGTGTTGGGAAGGAGGTTTTTTTGGGTTGGTGCACTAATTGTAAGTGTATCTTGTGTTTTTTATGTTGATTTAATTAAAAAAAACAAAACGATACCAATAATTTAAAAAACGATACCGATTATTTCCGATATTACATTTTAACGCATTTATCGACATCTCTAGTCATCATATAACCTTACGCATGTAAGTGTGCAAAATGTAAATTTACTCATTGTGAAATTGCTTTTGCACAGCTATTTTTCCTTACACATATAAGTGCATTTAAAAAGAAACATGTTGAATACATTATTTGTACCAATAGAAAGGCCTGCATTACTTTTAAAAACCTAAATTATAAACCGTATGTGTGTTAAATATAAACTAATATATTAAAAATTACATTTGTACTTCCTGGCTTGTACTAACGACAATTATCGCATACGTAACTTTAGTTCAGGTGTACGGATAATACATTGGCTGTGAGCCTAGATTGTCATTATACTTATGGTTCTGTTCAAAGGCTGCGTGCAAATGAAGCCCCCATACAAATCCTTAAAATGTTTTATTCTTGATTCACCAAATCCTCTATCGATAATCTCAGTTATCAAATGCATTTTAAATTCAGTTTTATACATGATCATACTTACAAAAACATGCAGTTCAACTAGTAGTCTTCCTGCTGGACAAAGTTGAGTGAATTGACTTGTAGGAGTCATATCTGCAGCACTCTTTTTTGTTGTTGTTGAAAATGTAGCAGTGAAAACCTGAAGAAATGTGGGGAAAATAGTGAAGAAAAAAATTACATATTTATAATATCATGCAGACCTTAATGCCTGAGTGTTCAGATGAAGGTGGCTTTTTTTTACGTGGACTACACGGGTCAGTGTTGTTGGTTTTATAATGAAAGGCTGTAGTGTTTCTTAGCTACTCTTAACGCTGTCTTCAGTTAACAAGGATGTCTTTATGTGAAAGGAAGCATGGCTATGGAAGGAAGAGGAGGGTGGACCAGCATGGAGACTGTCAAGTTCACCACGAAGCTCCACACTTCTTTTAACACCACTTTCAAAATAAGAACTCTCAGGGAAACAGGTATAATTTTTAAAACTATATATATATATATATATATATATATATATATATATATATATATATATATATACACACACTATATTGCCAAACGTATTTGGCCACCTGCCTTGACTCACATATGAACTTGAAGTGCCATCCCATTCCTAACCCATAGGGTTCAATATGATATCGGTCCACCTTTTGCAGCTATTACAGCTTCAACTATTCTGGGAAGGCTGTCCACAAGGTTGCGGAGTGTGTTTATAGGAATTTTCCGCCATTCTTCCAAAAGCGTATTGGTGAGGTCACACACTGATGTTGGTCGAGAAGGCCTGGCTCTCAGTCTCCGTTCAAATTCATCCCAAAGGTGTTCTATCGGGTTCAGGTCAGGACTCTGTGCAGGCCAGTCAAGTTCATCCACACCAGACTCTGTCATCCATGTTGGACTGGTGCACAGTCATGTTGGAAGAGGAAGGGGCCTGCCCCAAACTGTTCCCACAAGGTTGAGAGCATGGAATTGTTCAAAATGTTTTGGTATCCTGGAGCATTCAAAGTTTCTTTCACTGGAACTAAGGGGCCAAGCCCAACTCCTGAAAAACAACCCCACACCATAATTCCTCCTCCACCAAATGTCACACTCGGCACAATGCAGTCCGACATGTACCGTTCTCCTGGCAACCTCCAAACCCAGACTCGTCCATCAGATTGCCAGATGGAAAAGCGTGATTCATCACTCCTGAGAAGGTATCTCCACTGCTCTAGAGTCCAGTGGCGACGTGCTTTACACCACTGCATCCGACATTTTGCATTGGACTTGGTGATATATGGCTTAGATGCAGCTGCTCGGCCATGGAAAACCATTCCATGAAGCTCTCTGCGTACTGTATGTGGGCTGATTGGAAGGTCACATGAAGTTTGGAGCTCTGTAGCAACTGACTGTGCAGAAAGTCGGTGACCTCTTTACACTATGCGCTTTAGCATCCGCTGACCCCTCTGTCAGTTTACGTGGCCTACCACTTCGTGGCTGAGTTGCTGTTGTTCCCAAACTCTTCTATTTTCTTATAATAAAGCCGACAGTTGACTTTGGAATATTTAGGAGCAAGGAAATTTCACGACTGGATTTGTTGCACAGGTGGCATCCTATGACAGTTCCACGCTGGAAATCACTGAGCTCCTGAGAGCGGCCCATTCTTTCACAAATATTTGTAGAAACAGTCTCCATGCCTAAGTGCTTGATTTTATACACCTGTGGCCGGGCCAAGAGATTAGGACACCTGATTCTGATCCTTTTGATGGGTGGCCAAATACTTTTGGCAATATAGTGTGTGTATATATAGAAATATATACACACAGACACACTGAGCTAAAGGTGGGCAGATCAATCCGATTAGCAATATTAACGTTGCCAAGGTAGTGTCCGTATCAGATAGATTTGTTTTTAGTTCCCATCCATCCATCCATCTTCAACCGCTTATCCGGAATCGGGTCGCGGGGACAACAGCTCCAGCAGAGACCCCCAGACTTCCCTCTCCAGAGCAACTTCCTCCTGGGGAATCCCGAAGTATTCCCAGGCCAGAGCGGGGATGTAATCCCCCCATCTGGTCCTTGGCCTGCCCCGGGGTCTCTTCCCAGTGGGACGTGTAACAAGGACCTCCCTGGGGAGACACTCAAGAGGCATCCGCACGAGATGCCCGAACCACCTAAGCTGGTTTCTTTCCAAGCGAAGGAGCAGCGGCTCTACTCCGAGTCTCTATCGGGTGACTGAACTTCTCACCCTATCTCTAAGGGAGATGCCAGCCACCCTTCTGAGGAAACTCATTTCGGTCGCTTGTATCCGCAATCTTATTCTTTTGGTCATGACCCACACTTCATGACCGTAGGTGAGAGTAGGAATGTAGATAGCTCGGTAGACCGAGAGCTTTGCCTTCTGGCTCAGGTCTCGTTTTGTCACAACAATGCGGCAGAGAGACTGCAATTCTGCCCCAGCTGCTCCGATTCTCCGGCTGATTTCCTTCTCCATCTTTCCCTCACTTGTGAACAAGACTCCGAGATACTTAAACTTCTCCATCTGGGACAGAGTCTCGTTCTCTAGCTGGACTGTACAAACCATTGGTTTCCAGCTGAGAACCATGGCCTCAGATTTGGAGATGCTGATCCTCATTCCAGCCGCTGAACACGCGACTGCGAACCGATCCAGTGAGAGCTGAAGGTCACAAACCGATGTAACCATCAGGACCACATCATCTGCAAACAGCCCCCGAGACGTATACCCTCTCCGCCATGGCTACTACTCTGCCTAGAAATCCTGTCCATGAAAATCACAAACAGGATAGGTGACAGAGCGCAGCCCTGGCGGAGACCAACCCCCACTGGAAACGGATCCGACCTACATCCAAGCACCCGGACACAACTCTCAGTTTGGTTGTACAGAGATTGGATGGCTCTCAGCAGGGTCCCCCTCACACCGTACTCCCTCAGCACCTCCCACAGGATCTCCCGGGGGACCCGGTCATACGCCTTCTCCAAATCCACAAAGCACGTGTAGACTGGATAGGCCTACTCCCAAGCCCTCTCCAGGATTCCCACAAGAGTAAAGAGCTGGTCAGTTGTTCCACGACCAGGACGGAATCCACATTGCTCCTCTTGAATCTGAGGTTCGACTATCGGCCGGACCCACCTTTCCAGTACCGTGGCGTAAACTTTCCCAGGGAGGCTGAGTAGTGTGATACCCCTGTAATTAGCACACATCCTCTGGTGCCCCTTTTTGAATAGTAGAACCACCACCCCATGTTTTTAGTTCCCTTTTGTTTATTTTCAAGTATCTGTGTGTTTTTTTGTTTTGTGCAAATATAATGTATATTTGTTTATAGTGTTTACAAATTCTAAGAGGCAATGGTAGTTTGATATTGTTCAGTCAAATTTGACTTACCTAAACAAAACTTATTTGCACTTTTCATTAGAGATGTCCGATTATATCGATCTGCCGATATTATCGGCTGATAAATGCTTTAAAATGTAATATCGGAAATTATCAGTATCGGTTTTTCCATTATCGGTACCGGGTTTTTTTGGTTTTTTTTTTTATTAAATCAACATAAAAAACACAAGATACACTTACAATTAGTGCTCCAACCCAAAAAAACTCCCTCCCCCATTCACACTCATTCACACAAAAGGGTTGTTTCTTTCTGTTATTAATATTTTGGTTCCTACATTATATATCAATATATATCATATATCAATACAGTCTGCAAGGGATACAGTCCGTAAGCACACATGATTGTGCGTGCTGCTGGTCCACTAATATTACTAACCATTAACAGTTAATTTTACTCATTTTCATTCATTACTAGTTTCTATGTAACTGTTTGTATATTGTTTTACTTTCTTTCTTCCATCCATCCATCCATTTTCTACCGCTTATTCCCTTTGGGGTCGCGGGGGGCGCTGGAGCCTATCTCAGCTACAATCGGGCGGAAGGCGGGGTACACCCTGGACAAGTCGCCACCTCATCGCAGGGCCAACACAGATAGACAGACAACATTCACACTCACATCCACACACTAGGGCCAATTTAGTGTTTCTTTCTTATTCAAGAAAATGTTTTAAATTTATTTATCTTATTTATTTTTTTAAAGGACCTTATCTTCACCATACCTGGTTGTCCAAATTAGGCATAATAATGTGTTAATTCCACGACTGTATCTATCGGTATCGGCTGATATCGGTATCGGTAATTAAAGAGTTGGACAATATCGGAATATCGGATATCCCTACTTTTCATGAATCAATGTAATTAAAGGACAAAGGAATAGCTTCAAGAAAAAACAACTTAGGTTAACTATCCATAAAGCAATAGTTTCAGTCAAAGGTTTTTGTTTACTATGCTGGTCAGTCTCCGTTTCCAAACAAATCTTGTTACAATAATTAGCTTAAACTAACTGCTAGTGCTAGTGTTAGCCCGGGTCGAAAGGCGTAAACTATTTTGCCCAACTATAATTTATTTTGTGAAGTTATATACTTATTAACTCCCAGCTCTCATTTTAAAACAATTAAGGTAATCATTACATGTATTTATTTAAAAACAATTACAAGTGCTACAAAGGATAAGAGTTAAGCATTACACATTTTAGTTCAGGCGTTTTGGTTGGCCACCTATACCTTTACCTTCAAATTAAGATAGCGTCACCAAAAGAAGTATTAAAAAACAACTATTTAACAAACCGGTCATGTTCCCGGTGTTTAATTTTGAAGGCAGCAGTCGCGTTGTTCCGGTGTTTCCGGGCTTGACTCGGCGAGGCGGCACCAAGCAACACTTCACACTCGCTCTCCTCCCAGCAGCTAGTCGACTCAGGGGACCGGTGAAGGGGCGGCAGGAGTGAACCGGTGCACCCCGATGAGACGCCACCTCCACCCGGTTTGGAGTGGACCAATCCCCGCAGGGAGAAGAGGTAAGAGAGTTTGATGAATGAACACATTCTCCTTTAATAGGTACAACGTGGTTGTATTGTTCTTAATGTATCAGCTATTAAGTGTTGTATTTTGACATGGTTTTACTAACTTTGGTACCTTCAAAACAATAATTGTGGTACTTTAGGCTTTTAGTTAATATATATATATAAATATATATATATATATATATATATATATATATATATATATATATATATATATATATATATATATATTTTTTTTTTAATTTTTTTATTTTTTTTTATTTTTTAATTTATTATTTTTTTTTTTTTTAATTTTTTTTTTTAATTATGCTAAGTTTGATTTTGTCATTATTGTATGACATTTGTATAAAAATGAGGTGTATCAAAATCTGCATTACATCCTGACATTTAATAATAATAATAATAATAATAATAATAATAACAGGCAAAGTGCATGTTTTCTCTGCAGATATTTTTCGACATCCCTCCCAAGCCGCATTGTAATCCTTCTTAGTGCACTCGCTCACTAACAAGCAACCAAGAAATATTTGGAGCTGGCCGTTCTCATATTGTGCAGAATGAAAATGGAGATTATGGGATTGGGAGGTTGTTTGGCAAGCAGAGAAGAGTGGGCTCGCTTGACTTTAAACACGAAAGAAACAAAGGCTAAACGCATTTTGCCCTACATGACTGATTAAGTGCGACAAATGACGTGATGTGTTATGACATGTATTTTTGCCTTTTTGCCTGTGAGAGGAAATCGGCTCATTTAGGATGCACGTTTCACAGATCGCGTAACAGAGTGACCTTTGGGCGGCGAGCATCTTAACACATTTTGCACTTGTCTTCATCATTGTCCATCTTGGTTGATGAGATGGATGTGACCATGCAGGGTGTCACTTTCACTTTTGTCATTGCAATCATCATCCATCCCTGTAAAAAGCGGTCAGCGCAAGGTTGCGGCGTTACAGGGGCGACAATACAAAGACCCGTCTTTTTAAGAAACATGCCACTTCTAGGCCTGCCAGGAGCGTCTGTGGCAGTTAACTGGTCTGACAGAAAAGGGAAGTATTCAACCTTCTACTCCGGCACCTGATTGGAGGTGGCCTGCATGTTGTGGTAACTTAAGTCTTTCACAAGTCTGTCACGACAGTGGCAGCCAAGCCAATAAAGTAGACTAGGGTTTTTTGACAATGTCGCAGTGAGCCTGTCTTACTTAAAACAGGTGTGTTCAAAGTTTAGCCCAAGGTTGTTTTTTTTTGGTCCCCACTAGGGGCGTTTATGGCAAAAATTAAAATCTCGATTAAGTGAACCTTTTTCTAACTTCTATTTAAGTTAAAGTACCAATGATTGTCACACACACACTAGGTGTGGTGAAATGTGTCCTCTGCATTTGACCCATCCCCTTGTTCCACCCCCTGGGAGGTGAGGGGAGCAGTGAGCAGCAGCGGTGGCCGCGCCCGGGAATCATTTTGGTGATTTAACCCCCAATTCCAACCCTTGATGCTGAGTGCCAAGCAGGGAGGTAATGGGTCCCATTTTTATAGTCTTTGGTATGACTCGGCCGGGGTTGAATCTCACGACCTACCGGTCTCAGGGCGGACACCCTAACCACAAGCCCCATGAGCAGGCCATGGTTCAAGGGTTTTATTCGTCACATGCAGAGTACACCACAGTGAAATTTTTTTTCCCATGCTCTTCAGATATTGCGTACAGTGGGATCCAAACACCAGTTGCTGAATCTAATACACTAAATACAAAATATACAACAGTTTGAATAGCTCTGATGCACATTAATTACAAGACAATAAGTTGCACAATAAGTCCCAGTAGTTATGGTAGAAGTATCAGTACAAGTAAAAGTACAGTAGTCACATACAGTACCAGTGCAATGTCAAATAGTATAACAGTATATACAGTATAGGAAGTAATAAATATTAAGGTGTCTACAGTTATTTTGGCAGTAGTATGAACAGAGGTAATGGAACAGTATGACTTCTTTATTCTCTTGTGTTTACATTATTTACAGTCATTGAATGAAGAGTATTGTAGTCCGGTAATTACAGTGGTAAGTAAAGGGATTTTTGTGCGTGCGGTTTTGTGCAATTGTGATAAGTGTTAATCAGCGGTGCAGTTGAGCAGGTCAATGTGATTTGTAATGTGAATGTAATTTCGGTTAATGTGCAATTGTTCTACTCTTAACTACTACTCTATTTGGTCGATGTCATCCTTATTGTGCAAAAATCAGTCCCTCCAGGATTCCGCAAAAGCTTTTTTTTTCAACAACATTGTGATTTTATGAATTTTTAAATAGTGTTTTAGTGTTTATTGTAAATCTGATGGGCGGCACGGTGTGCAAGGGGTTAGTGCATGTGCCTCACAATGCAAAGGTCCTGGATTCGATCCCCGGGCTCAGAGTCTTTCTGTGTGGAATTTGCATGTTCTCCCCGTGACTGCGTGGGTTCCCTCCGGGTACTCCGGGCTTCCTCCCACCTCCAAAGACATGCACCTGGGGATAGGTTGATTGGCAACACTAAATTGACCCTAGTGTGTGAATGTGAGTGTGAATGTTGTCTGTCTATCTGTGTTGGCCCTGTGATGAGGTGGCGACTTGTCCAGGGTGTACCCCGCCTTCCGCCCGATTGTAGCTGAGATAGACTCCAGCGCCCCCTGCAACCCCGAAGGGAAAAAGCGGTAGAAAATGGATGGATGGATGGATGGATGGATGTTTGCATATTTGATAATATATTTTTGCATAATTAGACAATATTTAAGTTACATACTTTGTAAGTATGTAACTTACAAATTATGTTGCTACATGGAGTACATGTATTTTTTAAGAAATAATACATTTAGTAAGAAAAGTTACAGTACTTTATTGATACATATTATTTGCAGGCTTTCGAGGGCCAATTAAAATGAAGTGGCGGGCCACATCTGACCCCAGGCCCTTGAGTTTGACACCTATGGCCTATAGCCTAACATGTTTGTATTTTGTAAATTACTTCACTAAAATACAAGGAAAGATCAAACTTATGTGATCGCTCTGCACTCGTTGTGGTTTGTGCAGCCCTTTGAGGCATTTGTGATTAAGGGCTATATAGATAAACTTTGATTGATTGATTAATTGATTGATTGATTGACACAAAATATAATAATTTTTTTTAAGGGAAATATTCTTTTTTATATTCAATATGATATGTAACATTTAAACTTGTATTACTTTTTTATTTTTGAGTACAGTGGTACCCCTACTTACGAGCTCAACTGGTTTGACAGCCAAGCTTGTAACTCAAAACAACCCTAAAGCAGTAGCTTTTTATCATTCTTGATTGATTGTGATATTAGAGTAGAAGTATTAAAGCAAGATGCCTTGCCACCAAATCAAGGTTATTGCAAATTGCATATTGCCTGTAATTGTAAAATTCCAGGGTGAGGCCATACTTGTTCTGTGTAGTGCAGTTTGATGAAGTCATTGGTACGGATGTTTCGATCGATCTGCCGCCGATCAATATCAGACGATTTTCTTGAAAAATTACGTGATCGCCATTGCTGATTACCGTATTTTTCGGAGTATAAGTCGCACCGGAGTATAAGTCGCACCTGCCGAAAATGCATAATAAAGAAGGAAAAAAACAAATATAAATCGCACTGGAGCCCGGCCAAACTATGAAAAAAACTGCGACTTATAGTCCGAAAAATACGGTAATGCCTTTTAATGCCGATAACAAACGCCACTCCGTTCTGGCTAGTATAATTATTATTTTTTTAACCCCAGCTGACAAGCTAGCAGCTAATTGTGTATCGCTATAGACTATGTGGAGTTGCTCCCCTAAGTTAATAGTAATCACGTCCCCTTACGGAAAATAAACTGCATTTGTTTGTATTTTAAGTAGGGATGTCCCGATCCGATATTTGGATCGGATCGGCTGCCGATATTTGCCAAAAATTGCGTATCGGCAAGGCATGGGAAAATGCCGATCCAGATCCAGTTTAAAAAAAAAACTCCGGTCCGTGTTTTCCAACGCACCGATTTAAATAATACATTCCACTTTTCTGCTACGCCCTAATTTCCGTTCCGCATTTTCCAGCACACCTTCAACACATCCACAGGTCTGTGAATTTTCACGCAGTTGCTTTTAGCTGCAGGCAGTACACGACAGGCTCTTCTCACTCTTTCCTGTGTCTCCCTCTCACAGACAGCAAGCGCACCTTCTTACACACGTCACATACTGTCATGTCATACGTCACATACTGTCACGTCATACGTCACATACTCTCACGACATACGTCACATATGTATACGTCCTCCCCGAGCAGAGAGGTAGCAGCATGGCTAACGTTAGCTGTGATGCTAGCGCAGCCGTGCGAGCAACGCTCCCTCTAAGGTGCTCGCCTGTGCAATTGCGCACTGTTTAAGCGTCCTCTGCGCATAGCAAATCTATGCCACGCACAAAATCAAATAAAAAAATAAGCGCATAACAATTTTCGACACACGGACACGACAGAGAAAACAGTTTTCGTCATCATTGTTCAAATATTGTGACGTGTCGAGACGCTTATCTCCATTCGGTGCCACACGCCCACATCAACACCATATGACAAAATTAGTGATTTTTTTAGTTGTGATTTCCTTCTCTGCATGAAAGTTTATAAGTAGCATATATTAATGCAGTATGAAGAAGAATGTTTTAATGTAGACATGCAAGCCTTGAAAGAAAATTGTGAAAATCAAGACTACATTTCCTGCAAATGGGTGCATTTCTACCCTATATTTTAACTTTAGATTTATTCTCATATCAAACTCTTTTGGCTGTCTTTTTGACACTTACATCCGGCGCCCCCCTCCACACCCTGGATTATAAATAATGTAAATAATTCAATGTGATTATCTTGTGTGATGACTGTATTATGATGTATTATGATGATAGTATATATCTGATAGTATATATCTGTATCATGAATCAATTTGCCAATAAGTGGACCCCGACTTAAACAAGTTGAAAAACTTATTCGGGTGTTACCATTTAGTGGTCAATTGTACAGAATATGTACTTCACTGTGCAACCTACTAATAAAAGTCTCAATCAATCAATCAAAACACATAGAATCATCATACTGCTGTGATTATATGCATCAAGTGTTCATTCAAGGCTAAGGCAAAATATCGAGATATATATTGCAGTGTTTCCCACACATTCATTTATTTGTGGCGGCCCACCACGAAAGAATTACGTCCGCCACAAATGGATTTTTTGGCTTTTGACTCGCTCGACCGCTCATAAAAGCAATGGGACTGTCTGTGAATGTTGCTTGTAGTTACACCTCCGGTGCAGTAGGTGGCGGTAGCCTACTATGCATTGTAACTCCGCCAATAGCACTTAATTCACCTGGTGGGCCAGAAGAAGAAGAAGAAGAAGAAGAAGAAGAATAGGGACGGACGGACGGGATCAAAATACTCGCCGGCTACTTTTCATAATGATGGCGCTTCCTACGTTTCTACCTCAAACGTCCAAAAGCTGCTGAAAGCCTTGATCCAGGATGCCATGGGGAAAAAAACTTAAATGGTGCCTTTTGGCGATAGTTAGCAGCTTGGTGGCTCATAGCCGGCTAGCTAACACTTGCTAGCGTGGTAGCATTGCTTCATTTTTACAGGTGTTATAGGTAGATAGGTTATAGCTGCATCGCTCGCGGCTCGTCATATATTTAACGTTAATCCGCGATTTCACCGAGCGTTTCACTGACGGTGAGGAGCCTGACGCTGCTTCATTAACACCGCCGCTGTTTGACTGCAGACGCACGTAGTAACAATCACGTGTTTTCATACCGACGAGCTAACGTGTCCAGGTTATAACCCTGTTGTCAATAAACACACATGGACTGAAGCTAAATTGTCCACTGTCCACTGCAGCATGTGAATGCAATGAAAAGAATAAAATCTGAGCCAACCAGCTTTAAAATGTTGTCCAGGTTAATGTTTTGGCCATTAAAGGCCCTTCATTTCAAGATTTCAACTGTGATCGGGCTTTAAACAGGTGGCTGACCTGTTCAGATGGGTGTAACTGCTACTGGTCAAATAATGTGAAATAGCATTTAATTTTACATGTATGCAATGCCATTTAAATGTAATTATAGATAATAATAATAATAAATACTGTGTAGTGTTGTAAATAGTCAATGGGAAGAATTTTAGTAAGATATAAGCCATGAGCACTACACAGCCAGAAAAAAACCTAGGCAGGACAAGTAAAAATATTGGGGTAAGTAGATTTGAGAAGTCGGGCAAGTAGAAAAAAACCTTAACGTTGAACCCTGCATGTGTTGAGCTGCTGCCGCTTAAGGTTAGACGGCACTGTACATAGAGTGCTTCTGCTCGTTAGTAATCAATTCTAATGTTGGATGTTCACTCCTTCACACAGATGAGTATAGAAAAATATTTTCAACGGCCGAAAAGGGCTCGACTTGGAGAGGAGGTAGGCCTACAGCAGGAGGAGGAGGAGGAGGTTGACTGACTGTGGCAGGACACCTCTGCCTCTGTTTCACTTCATGTTGCTGGTAAATAATATGGTTGTAGTAGTAGGCTAAAGTTAAATTATTTAGTATTCACTAATTAAAGGGGCAGAGCTTTAAGAGACATTTTAGCTTTTATACTTTATAAGATATATTTTTTGTAAGAACCACTATTAATAAATATATTTCAGTGAATCACTAATTGTTCAAATCTGTGTATAAATATGTACATAAAATGTTGTAATTATATTCCAACTCCGCGTTCTTCTTGGTCATCGCCGCTGCCGCCGCCGCCGCCCCCCGACCACACCACCACAAATAGATGCCTGTCCTGTGGGAAACACTGTATTGTGTATCGCAATATGGCCTTAAAATATCGCAATATTAAAAAAAGGCCATATCGCCCAGCCCTAGTTCAATGATGCCATTTCTGTTTGTCATGTATAATTTTGTCTATTTTGTGTTTATCCTTGAATAAACAGGTCAGTTTCTTGTTACCAACCATTGTGTATTATTCAAACTCACCTAATTCAGCTGGCTAGTTGTTATCAAGAGTACTAAAACCCTTTTCAACATGATTCTGACAACTAAGTAGGCTAAATAACTTTAAACTTTAATACATGCTCGGATAGGCCAGTATCGGTCAGTATCGGTATCGGTCAGTATCGGTATCGGATCGGAAATGCAAAAACAATATCGGTATCGGTACGGAAGTGCAAAAACCTGGATCGGGACATCCCTAATCTTAAGTATCATTGTCAACTAACATTAACACTGGAAGACGAGGATGAACACGTTACTCACCAAGAGCAAGCAGCAGCGGGCATGATAATTGCAAAGCTGACCGCTAAGTTAGCTAGAAACAACATAGGAAATACATGTTTAGTAAACTTAAGTACATTTTAATCTGAATCTAGAGAGGAAATAATGATATAACAACAACTGTTGGTGTGTCAGCATTGTCACAGCGAGAAGTACTCAACACGTAAGAGTGTGGATCGATCCATAAATTGGTGGTGTTGACACCAAGGGTAGTATCAGTATATGATTGATACTAGATCAAGTTAGATCAACATTTTCATTTCCTCATAATTATCTTCTTTTTTTTTTGTTAATGTTTACTTACACATTCAGGGAATATGTCCCAGGACACAGGAGGCCTTCTAGGAAAAAAGGATTTCAATGAGTAACAGATGGTAGTTTTGGATTTTGTTTAGTTACTGTGTACTATTCTTTTTTTTTTTTTTTTTCAAATAGTTGTATGTAATAAAATAAAAAGAGGAACTTGTTTAAAAATTGTGCTGACATTATTAAAATGTATTGGTATCGGTTGATTCACTCATGGATGATCAAAATCAGTAATATAAATCCCTAATCGGAACATTGTTAGTCATTAAGTCGGGTGCGTAACTGTAAAGGTCACATGACTACACTTACTGTACCAAGCTTTATCCATGCATCTGAATATTCCATCTGATTGGCATAATCATCCTTCCACCACCAAACGAGTTCTTGTTTCCATGCTGAAGTTGTATTCTGTTAGTCCTGATGTTTTACTGTATTGTGTTGTAATCCACTGCAATGGTTTATATACAGTAGATGTGTGTGAGCAGGTGTGATGTAGGGTGCTGTGGAAGTGGTAGAGCAGTGTGTTTTTGTGTTTGTTGTGTTTTATTGTATTGTATATTTTATGTTTTCTGTATGTGTGTAGGGACTGCTTGAAAAAGTGATTCTGCATCACAAGGGGCTATCCCAAATACATTGAAATTGAAATTTGGACGAAATCCAGGCATATACAGTATGCAATCTCATCAGTTGGCTGATATCATCAGACATTCTTACCCAGGAATCTTTTTGACCTTGCATTCTGCTAAGTGGCATTCTAGTCATTTTCCTTCAGGTTTTGTATTGGATCTGATTAGAAATTATACCTACTGTTGGTAAGACTGTATGTCCCTGTATGATCAGTGTCAGAACTTGGTCCGCATTGCCGGCAGTAAGTCGGACACGTTTCCAGTGAGGGTTGGACTCCGCCAAAGCTGCCCTTTGTCACCGATTCTGTTCATAACTTTTATGGACAGAATTTCTAGGCGCAGTCATGGCGTTGAGGGGATCCGGTTTGGTGGCTGCAGGATTAGGTCTCTGCTTTTTGCAGATGATGTGGTCCTAATGGCTTCATCTGGCCAGGATCTTCAGCTCTCACTGGATCGGTTCGCAGCTGAGTGTGAAGCGACTGGGATGAGAATCAGCACCTCCAAGTCCGAGTCCATGGTTCTCGCCAGGAAAAGGGTGGAGTGCCATCTCCGGGTTGGGGAGGAGATCTTGCCCCAAGTGGAGGAGTTCAAGTACCTCGGAGTCTTGTTCACGAGTGAGGGAAGAGTGGATCGTGAGATCGACAGGCGGATCGGTGCGGCGTCTTCAGTAATGCGGACGCTGTATCGATCCGTTGTGGTGAAGAAGGAGCTGAGCCTTCCGGCTCAGCTCTCAATTTACCGGTCGATCTACGTTCCCATCCTCACCTATGGTCATGAGCTTTGGGTTATGACCGAAAGGACAAGATCACGGGTACAAGCGGCCGAAATGAGTTTCCTCCGCCAGGTGGCGGGTCTCTCCCTTAGAGATAGGGTGAGAAGCTCTGCCATCCGGGAGGAACTCAAAGTAAAGCCGCTGCTCCTCCACATCGAGAGGAGCCAGATGAGGTGGTTCGGGCATCTAGTCAGGATGCCACCCGAACGCCTCCCTAGGGAGGTGTTTAGGGCACGTCCGACCGGTAGGAGGCCACGGGGAAGACCCAGGACATGTTGGTAAGACTATGTCTCCCGGCTGGCCTGGGAACGCCTCGGGATCCCCCGGGAAGAGCTGGACGAAGTGGCTGGTGAGAGGGAAGTCTGGGCTTCCCTGCTTAGGCTGCTGCCCCCGCAACCCGACCTCGGATAAGCGGAAGAAGATGGATGGATGGATGGATGTTGGTAAGACACACTTGCTAGATGGATCACACAATCAGCTCTTTCCCCTGATGTGCTGCGCCATTTGAGTTTGTTTTGTGTCTTGTCTGCGAATTTTCACAAAATCGCCTTATTGCCTTATCTGCAATATCTGCTGCTGCTGCAACGGTCCATTTCCCGCCCGCGGGGGCCGTACAACTTTCATCTGGTGCAATATAGCTGTGGAATAATGCAACTCTTTGAGGAAGTATAGGACCCACACACAGAGAAAAGGAGAGGAGGGAGCGGGGGCACGAGTGTGAGACACAGGACACTTGTGATGAAGTAATGGGTTGTCGCAGGTGTGTGTGTGTGTGTGTGTGTGCGTGCGTGTGTGTGTGTGTGTGTGTGTGTGTGTGTGCATACTTTAAGGGGCTTCCATCCAGATGGCATGTGGACAGGAAGGTTCCAGGCAAACGGGCCCCTAATGAATGGGGAGGATGGATCACCTGAGGGGACAGCACACATCAAAGAGCGCCTTTCTCTGCTTCCTCTCTTCCCTCCATCATCATGATCACTTTATGCCATTGCCAGCCTCTCTGTTCTTCATCCTGACACCATGTCTGATCTGTTCACTAAATAGTTCCCCCAAGGAAGGAAGGAAAGAAGGTCTGATATCTCTCTTGGCAAAAGCTGTACATTTTTTAAATGCGTCTTCATAACGTCTCCTCTTCCTCATCTCCCCTTATTTCAATCCTCATTTTCTATCCTTTTGCCCTCAGCATATTCCCGCATCCTTTCCTGCTACTAATACTGTAGCAATAGTCAGTTTCCAGGTCAAACTGTCTCCATTGTAAAACCCTTCGACTCCTCTCCTATCTGTTTTATTCTGTCTGCATGTTTTTAATGCCTGTGGAGGCAAATGGCCGACCCATTGTGACTGTCGGATGTGTTTGAGGAGATTTTCTTAGCCTCTGTCGCCAAAGTGCTTGCTCATGTTGGTTTTGTGTATGGGTTATGGTCTAATATCGGCTCTATGTGCAACTTGACTTTGTTAAATTAATGCTTTCATTGAAATGTTTACATTCGTAATGCTAGTACAAGTGTAAAAAAAAAAAATTATATTACTATTATTAATGTGGTATCTCACTTAATAAAGCTTTTACTTGTGCTGCAAGTGTAAAAAGAAGTCAACCACTGTAAAAGGCAAGTGCGGCCTAGGGACCATTTGCTTTTTTTTAAAGTTAAACCCAAAAAATTGGGGGTAAAAGTTGAGCAAAACGACTATTGTGAAGAGATAAGGTAAAATGATAATAAAAATGAATAACACAATGCCCTGTCCTAAAATATATTTAGTTTTTTAGTTGTATATAGTTTTCATTTTACACAATTAAAAAACATGTGAAAATATCAAAATCTTTTAACAGCTTTTAGTGAGGACCCTTTTAGAACTAGCAAATGCCATTTCGATAGGAATTGCGTGTGAATGCTGAAAAGTAGAGATGTCCGATAATGGCTTTTTTGCCGATATCTGATATTCCGATATTGTCCAACTCTTAATTACCGATTCCGATATCAACCGATACCGATATATACAGTCGTGGAATTAACACATTATTATGCCTAATTTTGTTGTGATGCCCCGCTGGATGCATTAAACAATGTAACAAGGTTTTCCAAAATAAATCAACTCAAGTTATGGAAAAAAATGCCAACATGGCACTGCCATATTTATTATTGAATTAACAAAGTGCATTATTTTTTTTAACATGCCTCAAAACAGCAGCTTGGAATTTGGGACATGCTCTCCCTGAGAGAGCATGAGTAGGTTTAGGTGAGCGGGATTTGGGGGTCGGGGTTGAGTTGGGGGCGGGGGGGGGGGGGGTAGGGGGGTGTATATTGTAGCGTCCCGGAAGAGTTAGTGCTGCAAGGGGTTCTGGGTATTTGTTTTGTTTTGTTTATGTTGTGTTACGGTGCGGATGTTCTCCCGAAATGTGTTTGTCATTCTTGTTTGGTGTGGGTTCACAGTGTGGCGCATATTTGTAACAGTGTTAAAGTTGTTTATACGGCTACCCTCAGTGTGATCTGTATGGCTGTTGACCAAGAATGCGATGCATTCACTTGTGTGTGTGAAAAGCCGTAGATATTATGTGACTGGTCCGGCACGCAAAGGCAGTGCCTTTAAGGCGCGCCCCCAATATTGTTGTATGGGAGAAATTCGGGAGAATGGTTGCCCTGGGAGATTTTCGGGAGGGGCACTGAAATTCGGGAGTCTCCCAGGAAAATCGGGAGGGTTGGCAAGTATGATTGGGAGACGCAACTGCTCTGTACTTCTCCCTACGTCCGTGTACCACGCCGTACAGCGGCGTTTTAAAAAGTCATACATTTTACTTTTTGAAACCGATACAGATAATTTCCGATATTACATTTTAGAGCATATATCGGCAGTCGGATATTATCGGACATCGCTACTGAAAAGATGAAGTGAAATGCTCAGTGCTTACAGTTAGCCCAGTAGTCAGATAGCGTCAAGTACAAAAATGTATGATGGGCAAAAAAAGCTGTTATACTAAAATAAGTGCTAACGTTTGCAAGCTAAAAGTTAAATGGGAACTGCATTGTTTTGTGGAATTTTGCCTATCATTCACAATCCTTATGTAAGACAATATTTTCTTAATGCATTCTAAATATTAAATAAATGCGATCAAAAGTCTGCTTACAATAGAGCCTATGGAAGTCGCTCTATTCCGCCTATAAAAGCACTTTAAAAACATCCAAACACTTCCATGAAGGTTGTATATATATTCTGTAAGTATATACAGTATGTCATGTGGTAACGGGGCCGTCGTTGCTCATGTGGTAGTGTGGCCGTGCCAGCAATTACAGGGTTCCAGGTTCAATCCCAATTTCCGCCATCCTAGTCTTGTCTGTTGTGTCCATGAGCACTTCACCCTTGCTCCTGATGGTTCGTGGTTAGTGCCTTGCATGGCAGCTTCCGCCATCGGTTTGTGAATGTGTGTGTGAATGGGTGAATGTGGAAATAGTGTCAAAGCGCTTTGATTACCTTGAAGGTAGAAAAGAGCTATAAAAGTGCAATCCATTTACGATTTTGCCATTTATATTTACGTATTTTGATCATTTTAAGCTCCGCGGAGCATTATTTTCAACAACGCATCACAACTTTTGATTTTTTTTTCCCACTACACAACTGATTTCCACTCACTGCAGACTTTATAAGAGCCAACAAACATAATGAAACATCACTTACTGTATAAAGTCTGCTGTCATTAAGATGCTGACTGCTAGGATGTTCATATATTCCCATTTAGATGAAAAATGACTCATTATCCTCTCAAAGAAAAAAGGGGTGGAGCCAAGTGTCTTTTCGTGTCATTCTCGCCATTTCTGTTATTCAATTGGCTGTCAAAGTGAACCAACTTGTTGGAATACTTCCTCATTCTTCTACTATCCAGGTGAGAGACACAATTTATGATCTAGAAAAAACCTTCAGAAGCGAGGAAGCAGCAGACCACTCAATGATGTAAACATTGGCACACACGCTAGGGATCACGGCGCCGCTATAAATAGTTTGTCTGCATTAGCGCTTGCAATAACAATATCACTAATATTTGGTACATTTTCAAGTCACGAAATGCAAATGGAGTATTATTGGCGCTTTTTAAATGTTTTTTTATTGCGTTTTATGGGCAGAATAGAGGACCCCCCATTGGCTCCATTGAAGCAGACTTTTATTTACGTTTATTTGATATTTAGAATGCATTAAAAAAAATATATCCATCGACATGGCTTTCATAATTGTGAACGATAGGCAAAATTCCAAAAAAATGTCAAGACTTGGTCCGGGGTGTTTGCTTTTCCGGGATGCAACGGAAAGTTGGGACGGGCGAGACGGGAATGAAGGTACATGTTTTTATTTAAAGACTATAATACAAAAAAAGGATCAAACAAAAAGCGCGCACAGTGGCGGAGAATAAACTATGAACAATTCGACTATAGCAAAAAATACAAATGAAAAGCACGCACAGTGGCGGAGAACAAACTGTGAAAAACTAAAAGACTATAAACATGGAACCAAAACTTACTTTGACAAGGGACATGAAGCAGGTTCATAAAGGAATGGACAGAGCATAAATGTGGTGTGAGGTCGTCAGAAAGACAAACTGAAAAACACTGAACTTAAATACTACAGACATGATTAACGAAAACAGGTGCGTGACTCAAGACGTGAAACAGGTGCGTGACGTGACAGGTGAAAACTAATGGTTGCTATGGTGACCAGACAAGGGAGTGAAAAGACAGAAACTAAACAAAACATGACTTAAAACAAAACATGATAATACAGACATGACAAAAAAGTTCAGTTTCCCTTTAACATGCGAGAAATAAGATATTTGACTCAGAAGTATATACCTGGAAAATGACCTAAAAAATATAGCATGCTAACGTTATCATGCTAACTCTAAAAATATGTGAAATAACAACATATTTTGACTCTGAGGTGTATACCTCCGAAATTAGTTTAAAAGCTAAAATACTAACATTAGCAAGAAATTGCTAAAAAAGCTCGCTTGCTAATATTTTGTTACTTCGGGCATGTTAACTGCTAGCATTCTAACAAGAATGCTAGTAATTGACTAACATTATCATTAGTATTTTGACTTTGGAACGGTTTGAATCAGTGTCATGCCCTCTTTTGTGTTTTGGTTATTATTTCTAGTTTAGTGCTGATTCCTCTTGTTTACTTTTCTTGTTGTTAGGTGTACTGATTAGACACTCCTGTTTCTGTTTGGTATTTCGTAGAGATGTCCGATAATATTGGCCTGCCGATGTTATCGGCCGATAAATGCTTTAGAAATGTAATATCGGAAATTATCGGTATTGGTTTCAACCTCCCGATATTCCCGGGAGACTCCCGAATTTTCCACCCGGACAACATTATTGGGGGCGTGCCTTAAAGGCACTGCCTTTAGCGTCCTCTACAACCTGTCGTCACGTCCGCTTTTCCTCCATACAAACAGCGTTCCAGCCAAGTCGCGGCTTTAACACACACATAAGTGAATGCAAGGCATACTTGATCAACAGCCATACAGGTCACACTGAGGGTGGCCGTATAAACAACTTTAACACTGTTACAAATATGCGCCACACTGTGAACCCACACCAAACAAGAATGACAAACACATCCGCACCGTAACACAACATAAACACAACAGAACAAATACCCAGAACTCCTTGCAGCACTAACTCTTCCAAGACGCTACAATATACACCCCCCGCTACCACCAAACCCGCCCCCCCAACCCCGCCCACCTCAACCCCGCCGCCCCCCCATCTCCCGAATTCGGAGGTCTCAAGGTTGGCAAGTATGCTCTAGTATACTCTGCACTGAAGCTGTGTGCCTTTATTGTTTTTGTAGCTGTTGTTTTGAGGCATGTTAAAAAAAATAATGCACTTTGTGAAAGTCAAAGTATAGTATTTCCCATAGTTGTAATGGGTATCAGGATTATCTCAGGGAGAGCATGTCCCAAATTCCAAGCTGCTGTTTTGAGGCATGTTAAAAAGAATAATGCACTTTGTGACTTCAATAATAACTATGGCAGTGCCATGTTGGCACTTTTTTCTATAACTGGAGTTGAAGTTGTTCTCTTATTTTGGAAAACCTTGTTTTTGATTGATTGATTGAAACTTGTATTAGTAGATTGCACAGTACAGTACATATTCCGTACAATTGACCACTAAATGGTAACACCCGACTAAGTTTTTCAACTTGTTTAAGTCGGGGTCCACGTTAATCAATTCATTGTAAAGTTACATTGTTTAATGCATCCAGCGGTACATCACAAAAAAATTAGGCATAATAATAATAATGTGTTAGTTCCACGACTGTATATATCGGTATCGGTTGATATCGGAATCGGTAATTAAGAGTTGGACAATATCGGAATATCGGATATCGGCAAAAAAGCCATTATCGGACATCTCTAGTAATTAGTGTCCTCACCTATTGCTGATCACTCCCCTTTATATTATGTTGTTACATAATTACATCATTGTTCGCCACACACGACAGTTGCGTTCGTTTTGCCACCCTTTGGGATCCCTAGGTAAGTAAATTTTTGCTAGTTACTCGCTACTACACTCATACTAGTTCTTTGTTAAGCTTTGCCATAGCTTCCCGTGCCAGCGGCACGTTTATCTTTTGTATTTCTGCCTTTGTTTTTGGAAGAAATATTCATCTTACCTGTACGCTGCGCGTCTGCCGCTTCCTGCTTATCCCTCTGCACCCGTTAGAACACAACCCTCAAAGCCATGCGACCCCACGTTTGCAACATTGTTCAGTTTCAGTTTATTTCGAACATGTATACGATACAATGTAATGCATCACACATTTCCAGTTATTTCATTACAGCACGTCCGAAAAGGAGTAGGAAGAAGCAGAGTTTATTTAATCCTACCCCTTTTCATACCATAGCAATTTTATCTAGGGATGTCCGATAATATCGGACTGCGGATATTATCGGCCGATAAATGCTTTAAAATGTAATATCGGAAATTATCGGTTTCAAATTTATCGGTATCGGTCTCAAAAAGTAAAATTTATGACTTTTTAAAACGCCGCTGTGTACACGGACGTAGGGAGAAGTACAGAGCACCATAAACCTTAAAGGCACTGCCTTTGCGCAGCCATACAGGTCACACTGAGGGTGGCCGTATAAACAACTTTAACACTGTTACAAATATGCGCCACACTGTGAACCCACACCAAACAAGAATGACAAACACATTTCGGGAGAACATCCGCACCGTAACACAACATAAACACAACAGAACAAATACCCAGAACCTCTTGCAGCACTAACTCTTCCGTGACGCTACAATATACACCCCGCGCTACCCTCTACCCCCGCCCCATCACAATAAGTCTAGCAGTCTAGCACTGAACAGGCTCCTCTGGCTACTGATAACAGTATGCAGAGGGTGACTGGCATCATCCATGATGCTCACTAGTTTTTCCACAGTCCTCTTCTCTGCCATCGTCACCAGTGAATCCAGTTTTATTCCAATCATAGAGCCGGCCCGCCTGATCAGTTTCTCCAGTCTGGAGCCGTCCTTCTTAGATGTACTGCCCTCCCCAGCACACTACGATGTAGAACAGAACACTGGCAACCACAGACTGGTAGTACATCCACAAGAGGTTTTTGCAAATGTTGAAGGAGAGCAGCCTCCTCAGGAAGTACAGCCTGCTCAGTCCTTTCCTGTACAAGTGGTCCGTGTTAACAGTCCAGTCCAGCTTGTTGTCCACCCACACCCCGAGGTACTTGAATGACTCCACGGTCTGTACCTCGACTCCCTCAATCACAGTAGGTTGTGACCTTGGACTCGACCTCCCAAGGTCAATGACCAGCTCCTTGGTTTTGACGGATTGAGCTGCAAGAGGTTCCTGTGGCACCTAACAACTCAGATATGGTAACACTAGCGAGCAGTAAAGAATATGAAGTGATTTGTGGTCCACAACATGTTTTGCTTTATTCATTATTGACGTGTTTCTTGCTACTTTATGTTGTATGTTTTTTTTACATGAGATTTCCAATTTATTTTATCATCTGTTATTACAAAGATTTGTTTTCTTTTACCTTTGCAATATCTACTCAGTCTATTTGTATTTGTGTTTGACTTTCTCTTCTACTGTTACCAAATAGCATTATTTTAGTTTTGCTGAGATTCAAAGATAGTCTGTTTTTGTCAAATCATCTTTTTAATGTGTTCATTTCTTCCGTTGTTATTTGTATTATCTTCTGTGTGTTCTCTCCGTTGTATCATCTGCAAATAATACTAACTTTAGGTCCTTTGTAACTTTACAAATGTCATTTATATTGAGATTGAACAATTTTGGTCCAAGTATTGGGTTGAGAATTGTGGAAGTAGTAACACTTTTTAATAGAGAATAGATGTTTTACGGAAAAGTGGGAAATCCGGGGAAATCTGCAATTTTTCCGACATAAAAAAGAGATAACCTGATTGTGAATAAGCGAAATATGTAGATAGTGGAAGGGTTGGAATTAAAGATGTCCGATAATATCGGCAGGCCGATATTATCGGCCGATAAATGCGTTAAAATGTAATATCGGAAATTATCGGTATCGTTTTTTTTATTTTGGGTATCGTTTATTTTTTATTAATTTTATTAAATCAACATAAAAAACATAAAATACACTTACAATTAGTGCACCAACCCCAAAAAACCTTCCTCACCCATTTACACTCATTCACACTCATTCACACAAAAGGGTTGTTTCTTTCTGTTATTAATATTCTGTTTCCTACATTATATATCAATATGTATCAATACAGTCTGCAAGGGATACAGTCCATAAGCACACATGATTGTGCATGCTGCTGGTCCACTAATAGTACTAACCTTTAACAGTTAATATTACTAATTTTCATTAATTACTAGTTTCAATGTAACTGTTTTTATATTGTTTTACTTTCTTTTTTATTCAAGAAAATGTTTTTAATTTATTTATCTTATTTTATTTTATAATTTTTTTTAAAAAGTACCTTATCTTCACCGTACCTGGTTGTCGGAATTAGGCATAATAATGTGTTGATTCCACGACTGTATATATCGGTTGATATCGGTATCGGTAATTAAAGAGTTGGACAATATCGGAATATCGTATATCGGCAAAAAGCCATTATCGGACATCCCTAGTTTGAATCAGTAGAGAAAATGTGGGAAATCACACTTACTATGTGAATGCTGAAAAATAGGTGTTATTAAAAAAAAAAGCCAAAGAAAAAGCAGGAGGTATTTTTCTGATGCTCTCGAGAATGATAGCGATACATGACAGTCCATCTGGAGTAAATGCTGCAATCAAAAAAAGCAGAAAAACACAAAAAGCATCTGGAAATAACCTCATTAGCTCACTCACTTGAGGCCTTGAACTCGGAATTCTGAGTGACTTTATTTTTCCCGTAGTTTGAAATGTATTTTTTTATTGAACTCCTCACTGTCCTTACCTGTCCTGTACTTTTATTTCATTGAAAAAAGAAGCAATCAGCCTTCTCCTTCTTTCCTTTCCTCTTTTGAGTATGTAGTTTATCTATTTTTGCTTGGCGGTATGACTCATTCCTACTTTGACAATGACATAGTCAAAGCTCTGCTATCACCTCTTTATCTTCTCCTATCCTTGTCCTCGCAGGCATTCTTCATGTTCACAGTGAGCTTGTGGGAGGGCAGGTTTAGACAGTTCACATGCGCGTAATCACTCAAGAATCCTCGACCTGTGACATGTAAGCGACGCACGGAGGTGGCACTGCAGGAAGTTCAAACATGAGGGACGGGGTGTCAGTGAATGAAATAGTGGGTGCCTGCATGGGGGAGGAGAGAGTGTACCCATGCATTCCACAGTAAAATGTTACAGTATAGTGTTTTATGGCAGTGTTTTTCAACCTTTTTTTAAGCCAAGGCACATTTTTTGCGGTGAAAAAATCCGGAGGCACACCACCAGCAGAAATCATTAAAAAACTAAACTCAGTTGACAGTAAAAAGTCGTTGTCGCAATTGTTGGATATGACTTTAAACCATAACAAACCATGCATCAATATAGCTCTTGTCTCAAAGTAGGTGTACTGACACAACCTGTCACATCACGCCGTGACTTATTTTGAGTTTTTTGCTGTTTTCCTGTTTGTAGTGTTTTAGTTCTTGTCTTGCGCTCCTATTTTGGTGGCCTTTTCTCTTTTTTTGGTATTTTCATTTGAGCGATATTTCCCGCATCTACGTTGTTTTAGCAATCAAGAATATTTCAGTTGTTTTTATCCTTTTTTGTGGAGACATTGTTGATTGTAATGTCATGTTCGGATGTACATTGTGGACACCGTCTTTGCTCCACAGTAAAAGTCTTTGCTGTCGTCCAGCATTCTGTTTTTGTTTACTTTGTAGCCAGTAGCCAAAGTATTAAAATAAGGTTTGGCCAATACTGCCCATGTAAATGTATAATATTGCCCAAAACTAATGTAAATTATCCACACAACAGAATAATAGGCGTGTAACAAGTGTAGCTAGAACCATGAAACCATAGAAAGTAACCAGATATTTACAGTAAATCAACAATTAGATTAAAAATAACGGACCATCTGATTGTTGGGGTCCGCTCTCTGTATGATCAGTGTCAGAGCTTGACACGTTTCCTGTGAGGGTTGGACTGCCCATTGTCACCAATTCTGTTTATAACTTTTGTGGACAGTTTCTAGGCGCAGTCAGGACGTTGAGGGGATCCGGTTTGGTGGCTGTAGGATGTTATTTTTACTTTTTGCAGATTATGTGGTCCTGATGGCTTCACCTGGCCAGGATCTTCAGCTTTCACTAGCTCGATTCGCAGCTGAATGTTAAGCGACTGAGAGGGAAATCAGCGCCTCCGGGTTGGGGAGGCGATCTTGCCCCAAGTACCTCGGAGTCTTGTTCACGAGTGAGGGAAGGGTGGATCGGTGCCGCATCTGCACTAATGCGAACCCTGTATCGATCCGTCGTGGTGAAGAAGGAGCTGAGCCGGAAGGCAAAGCTCTCAATTTACCATTCGATCTATGTTCCCATCCTCACCGATAGTCATGAGCTTTGGGTTATGGCCGAAAGGGCAAAATCCCGGGTACTAGTGACCGAAATGTGTTTCCTCGTTGTGTGGCGGGGCTCTCCCTGAGAGATAGGATGAGAAGATCTGTCACTCGGAGGAGCTCAAAGTAAAGCTGCTGCTCCTCCACATCGAGAGGAGCCAGATGAGGTGGTTTGGGCATCTGGTCAGAATTCCCTAAACGCCTCCCCACGGAGGTGTTTAGGGCAGGTCCGACCAGTATAGGAAGACCAGGGGAAAATCTAGGACACAATGGGGAGACTATACCTGCCGGCTGGCTTGGGAACACCTTGGGATCCCCCGGGAGGAGCTGGATGAAGTGGCTGGGGAGAGGGAAGTCTGGGCTTCTCTGCGAACCGACCTCGAATAAGCGGAACAAGATGAATGGATGGACGGATTAATAATATTTTTGAGAAAATATTACAACCAGAAAATGACATAATATGTTACGGCAGCACGGGGGGTTAGTGCATGTGCCTCACAATACAAAGGTCCTGAGTAGTCCTGAGTTCAATCCCGGGCTCGGGATCTTTCTGTGTGGAGTTTGCATGTTCTCCCCGTGACTGCGTGGGTTCCTTCCGGGTGCTCCGGCTTCCTCCCACCTCCAAAGACATGCACCTGGGGATAGGTTGATTGGCAACACTAAAATTGGCCGTAGTGTGTGAATGTGACACACGAATGTTGTCTGTCTATCTGTGTTGGCCCTGTGATGAGGTGGCGACTTGTCCAGGGTGTACACCGCCTGCAGCTGAGATAGGCTCCAGCACCCCCCGTGACCCCAAAAGGGACAATCGGTAGAAAATGGATGGGTGGATGGATGTTATGGCATATGTCAGCAGCCAAATTAGGAGCTTTTGTAACCCGTTTTGAAATGGTTAAACTTTATTTAATACCAAACAATGTATCGTTATCGAAGGAGGCTACAGTATGTTTCACAATATACATTTTAGGCCATCCCTAAACATATTGCATTTTAACAGAAAGAACATGAAAAATTCCCTTACATTTTGCTGCAAATCCAAATAAAAGCGCAGTTTTTTTCCAATTCGGTCTGCTTGCGTCGGGGCCAAATGGAGCACTTACCGACAAGAACCAGCAGATGAAGCTGTAGTAAAAAAAAGGTTTGCTGTATGTGTGAGTTTACACTTACTGTGTGTTTGATTAGTGCCACCTACAGGACTGGAGTGGCTAGTAAAAAAATAAAAATAAATTAAGGTTTGTTTTGGCCTTATCCGTTTTGTGCCATCCTTCTTAAAGTGTTTCCGACAGAGCTGCACTCGGTCTGTATTATAATAATTCGTTAATAAGCATTTAAAATAGTGAACAAGTGTATAATAACATGAACAAAGGCAGCAAATATACTTGCATAAAATAAAAACTCTAGTCTTAAATCAGCATATGCCATAATCACATAAGCTTCATATTGTGCCACACATTTTCAATGGAAGACAGGTCTGGACTACAGGCAGGCCAGTCTAGTACCCGCACTCTTTTACTACGAAGCCACACTGTTGTAAGACGTGGCTTGGCATTGTCTTGCTGAAATAAGCACGATAATGTTGCTTGGATGGCAACATATGTTGCTCCAAAACCTGTAAGTACCTTTCAGCATTAATGGTGCCTTCACAGATGTGTAAGTTACCCATGCCTCGGGCACTAATACACCCCCATACCATCACAGATGCTGACTTTTGAATTTTGCGCCTATAACAATCCGGATGGTTATTTTCCTCTTTGGTCTGGAGGACACGGCGTCCACAGTTTCCAAAACAATTTGAAATGTGTACTTGTCAGACCACAGGACAGTTTTACACTTTGCATCAGTCCATCTTAGATGAGCTCGAGCCCAGCGAAGCCGGCAGCGTTTCTGGGTGTTGTTGATAAATGGCTTTCGCTTTGCATAGTAAAGTTTTAACTTGCACTTACAGATGTAGCGACAAACTGTACTGACAGTGGTGTTCTGAAGTGTTCCTGAGCCCGTGTGGGGATATCCTTTAGACACTGATTTAGCTTTTTGATCTGCCTCACAATACGAAGGTCCTGAGTAGTCTTGGGTTCAATCCCGGGCTCGGGATCTTTCTGTGTGGAGTTTACATGTTCTCCCCGTGACTGCGTGGGTTCCCTCCGGGTACTCCGGCTTCCTCCCACTTCCAAAGACATGCACCTAGGGATAAGTTGATTAGCAACACTAAATTGGCCCTAGTGTGTGGATGTGAGTGTGAATGTTGTCTGTCTATCTGTGTTGGCCCTGCGATGAGGTGGCGACTTGTCCAGGGTGTACCCCGCCTTCCGCCCGATTGTAGCTGAGATAGGCTCCAGCGCCCCCGCGACCCAAAGGGAATAAGCGGTAGAAAATGGATGGATGGATGCAGTACCGCCTGAGGGATCGAAAGTCACGGGCATGCCGCTTACGTGCAGTGATTTCTCCAGATTCTCTGAACCTTTTGATGATATTACGGAACGTAGATGGTGAAATCCCTAAATTCCTTGCAATGGCTCATTGAGAAATGTTGTTCTTAAACTGTTTGACAATTTGCTCACACATTTGTTCACAAAGTGGTGACCTTCGCCCCATCCTTGTTTGTGAATGACTGAGCATTTCATGGAAGCTGCTTTTATACCCAATCATGGCACCCACCTGTTCCCAATTAGCCTGTTCACCTGTGGGATGTTCCAAATAAGTGTTTGATGAGCATTCCTCAACTTTCTCAGTCTTTCTTGCCACTCGTGCCAGCTTTTTTTAAACATGTTGCAGGCATCAAATTTCAAATGAGGTAATATTTGCAAAAAATAACAGTTTACCAGTTCGAACGTTAAGTATCTTGTCTTTGCAGTCTATTCAATTGAATATAGGTTGAAAAAGGATTTGCAAATCATCGTATTCTGTTTTTATTAACGATTTACACAACGTGCCAACTTCACTGGTGTTGGGTTTTGTTGATGTGAATGAAAAGTGTGTGTATCTTGAATGCCTCATAAAGGGCCCAATTCAGACTTTAACCTCCTCCTAATTTACATAGTTTTAGCATTTGTTTGCCATTTGTATGTTCGGAATGTTCATATAACACAAAAACGCCACCTGTAAGGTTTTATTATGGCAACATTTTGGAAAGGATTCAGAACATTACAATTATTTAGTGAGAGAAGAATCAGAAGTGCTCTGTAACATTTGTGATGAGTAATGAGAGTCATTAGGTTGGCATTTAAAGACGGAACATGGTTAAACCTGCCGGACGCATTCGATTTCTTATGGCGGTGTGACCGCTTTCCCTCCCCCTCATACATCTTAGTCAGCTTTCAACCAAGCATAAATACTGTGCTTCATTGGTTGAATATTTCAGCTATTTTCAAAGCAAAAGACGCGCATAACGTCCGGAGGGCAGGAAGCTGCAGCAAGAGAGTGATTAGGGATGCTGCAAAGCAAAACATCTCTGCCGCCTAATCATTTTTCTTTGCCTCCCTCATAGTTTATTTCATCTGTGAGTGTCCAACCCGCTCAAAGTTTCCTCAATTTATGTCCTTGAGAGTGAAAAATGGGACCAGAGAAAACACTCTTATCCGTTAATTTGTCACCACGTACAAAAAAAAACATCATCTGTCTTGTGTGGTTGTAAACAATCTCCCGACGGTGTTTATGTGAGCATTTATTACATCCCGCCGAGAAAGGTTGGATTTATGGTTGTTTTTCCGCCGCATCCATACAGGTCACATTTTTATTTGAGACAAGTTTGCATTTTGTGTGTTTCAGGTAAACAAAATGTCCTCCAAATCCTCCTCGTGTCCATTTTTATTAGCTTGTTGATGAAAGGGAAACTTCACCACTAGGTACAGCTAATAGGCTCCCATTGTGTGTGTTTGTGTGTTCTTGTATTTCTACCCTTCTTGAGACATCAACAAGGAAAGGTACCTTCCATATGAGGACCGGTGAACAAGTTAGGACCAAAATCATGGTCCCAATAAGGAAAACCATTACATCTAATAGCGATTGTCTCATTTGCACCCCTGGTGGCAAAATCTATCAAAATTAGGGTGGTCCCAAAAAGAAGGGATTTTTCAAATTGGCTGTGTGTCGGTTTTAAAAGTGCTCCCCCTCTGGTCAACATATGAAATAACAAGTGTGTGTAAGAAATTTAAATGCACCCCCCTTGGCCAAAATGTATTCAAAAAAATAAAATAAATATGTGCTGTGTATAGAGACATATTGTAATAACTTGAAGTAAATAATGAAGATTAAAAACCAATTACAAAAAAAAAAATCAAAAAAATTAACTAAAAGCAGTCTTTTTCTCATAATGTGTAGACTTTTTTTCTTATAACATTGGGAACAATTTCTCATATTCTTTCTGTTTCTGTAATATTGCAATATTTTCTCGTACAAATTATTACTTTTTTTAATGTAAAATTATTACTTTTTAATGCAAAATGGTGACATTTGTCATATAAAATTCTGACTTTTATCACAATATTGCCAATTTTATTGTTGTTCTTATAAAATAGTGACATTTTTTGAGTAAAATTATGAGTTTTGTCATAATTTTGCCAAGTAAAATTACGATTACTATTATGATATGGCCAACATGTTAAAGTTGTCTTATAAAATTGTGACTTTTGTCAAGTAAAATTGCGACTCTTTTCATAAAATTGCCAACATTTTAAACTTTTCTTGTAAAATTGCGACTGTTATTGAGTAAAATTCCAACTTTTATCATAATATTGCACAAATGTTCAGTTTTTCTTGAAAAATGTTGACTTGCGTTGCGTAAAATTACGACTTTTATTATAATACTGCCAAAATCCTAAGTTTTTCTTGTGAAATTGTGACCTTTTTCTTGTAAAGTTCCAACTAATTTTTCACAACAAGTTTTTTTATATTTGCATAGTATGTATATATTATCAATGCTGTAAATAAAAATCCTTATATATCTAGAAAGGGTGGTCCTAAAGAGGTCGGCATTATTCGGAGGTCTCAAGTAGGTTACAAATACAAGCATGTGTGTGTGTGCCTGTGCGTGTGTGTGTGTGTGTGTGTGTGTGTGTGTGTGTGTGTGTGTGTGCGTGTGTGTGTGTGTGTGTCAGCCATGCCTCTCCCTATGAGCTATCCTGTAACCTGGGCTGAATCAATTCATTTATTCCCCATAAGAGTGCCACGTTTTGCCTTGAAATCTGCACAGAAACGAATGCCTTTTTTTTATTAGATCTTACTATTTTAATAATACTTTAATCAATGGTGTAAAATGAAAAAGACAATAACTCTCTTAGCGTCTTAAACCTGTGTCCTGCTGTCACATATATTGCCGCTCGTAGTTTTGTTGCAGGAAACTATAAAATCAAAGAATGGCGTCATGATATTTGGACCATGTGGCGCTCAGACTAATGAGGGCTGCTTGTAAAACAAAAAGAGTGACTAAGCGCCTTTTGATTATCCATTGATGTACAAGCTAATAGCTAATAGCCCAGACTTCCCTCTCCCCAGCCACTTCGTCCAGCTCTTCCCGGGGGATCCCGAGGCGTTCCCAGGCCAGCCGGGAGACATAGTCTTCCCAACGTGTCCTGGGTCTTCCCCGTGGCCTCCTACCAGTCGGACGTGCCCTAAACACCTCCCTAGGGAGGCGTTCGGGTGGCATCCTGACCAGATGCCCAAACCACCTCACCTGGCTCCTCTCGATGTGGAGGAGCAGCGGCTTTACTTTGAGCTCCTCCTGGATGGCAGAGCTTCTCACCCTATCTCTCAGGGAGAGCCCCGCCACCCGGCGAAGGAAACTCATTTCGGCCGCTTGTACCCGTGATCTTGTCCTTTCAGTCAAAACCCAAAGCTCATGACCATAGGTGAGGATGGGAACGTAGATCGACCGGTAAATTGAGAGCTTTGCCTTCCGGCTCAGCTCCTTCTTCACCACAATGGAAAGCCCAAATCAGGGTTCGTACAATCATGAAAAAGTCATAGAATTTTGAAATGCAATTTCCGGGCCCTGGAAAAGTTATAGAAAATAATATTTTTTCAGAAGTTTTGGAAAAGTCATGGAAATACATTCACAGTTTCATTAATCTAAACAAAATAAATGTGTCATAATGAAATGTAAATTGCTCGGGTGGTGTAAAAAAATGTTTCCAGTGAGGCTCAGTCAGGGTTACCCTTTGTCACCGATTCGGTTTATAAATTCTGGATCGGTCCGCAGCTAAGTGTGAAGCGACTGGGATGAGAATCAGCACCTTTAAGTCCAAGTCCGTTAAAGAGTGGCGTGCCATCTCCGGGTTGAACAAGATCCTGCCCAAAGTGGAAGAGTTCAACTACCTTGGGGTCTTGTTCGCAAGTGAGGGATGAGTGGATCAAGAGATCGACAGGCGGATTGGTGCGGCTTCGGCAGTGATGCGGACTCTGCATCAGTCCGTTGTGGTGAAGATTGAGCCGAGCCGGAAGGCAAAACTTTCAATTTACCGGTCAATCTATGTTTCCTATTCTCACCTATGGTCATGAGCTTCGGGTTATAACCGAAAGGACAAGATCGCTGGCACAAGTGGCCAGAATAAGTTTCTTCTGTAAAGTGGCAGGGCTCTCCCTTAGAGATAGGGTGAAAAGCTCTGTCATTCGTGAGGAGCTCAAGGTAAAGCCACTGCTCCTCCACATCAAGAGGAGCCAGATGAGGTGGCTCGAGCATCAGGTTAGGATGCCCCTCCGAGGCCTCCCGGAAGAGGTGTTCAGGGCATGTAAGATTTAACGCCTTTTTCACCAGCATAGCCGCAACTCTTGTCAACAAGCTGTCCCACCACTCTGGTCGCTTTGGTGTAGAACACATTAACGCCTTCTACAGAAAGCTAGGAGTATCCAACAATGATTTCAAATTAGAAATGGTCACAGCTGATGAGGTGCTTAAAAAATTGAGCGCGCTCCACCCAAACAAGGCCACCGGCCTTAACAATATCCCCTCCAGATTCCTCAGGGACTCTGCCTCCATCATTGCCCTAATCATCACGCACATAATAAACCTCTCAATTTCACAAGGCCAAGTACCAAAAGATTTTAAGATAGCAAGAGTAACTCCCCTCTTTAAAAAAGGAAGCAAATTGGAACCTGGCAACTACCGACCTGTTTCTATTCTCAGTTCCATTTCGATAGTAATGGAAAAAATGGTTTATGAACAGGTCGATGGTTACCTTGCCACCAATAAACTCATGTACAAATTCCAATCCGGCTTCAGAACTAACCACTCCACTGACACATGCCTTCTCTATCTGACCGACCACATCAAACATGAGGTGGACGCGGGCAAATACTGCGGCATGGTCATGCTGGATCTTCAGAAGGCCTTTGACACCGTTGACCACGCTATACTGTTGGATAAGCTCAGAGCAATCGGATTTGACAAAACCTCATCGAGCTGGATGGGTTAATTTTACTTGGAGGGGAGGGAACAGGTGGTAGAGGTGAACGGCACCGTGCCCCCGCCTCCTCTCGGTGAGCTGTGGAGTCCCCCAAGGCAGTATATTGGGGCTTTTACTCTTCCTAGTATACATAAACGACTTGTCATCAGCATGCGACTGTAAATTATTCTTGTTTGCGGATGACTCGGCCCTGCTGGTATCAGACAAGGACAAGTCACAGGTGGAGAAAATCCTCAGTGCTGAACTCTGTAGAACTTGCACCTGGCTTGCTGACAACAAGCTATCCATACACTTGGGTAAAACAGAATCCATCCTGTTTGGGTCCCACATCAACCTTAAGAAAGTCAATGACTTCACTATAAAAGTGGGTGACATTGTTATCACCAGGAAAGATGATGTCACCTACCTAGGTTCCATTCTAGAGGCTATTCTTTCCTGTGATAAAATGGCAACCAAGGTAATCAAAAAGGTCAACCAACGAACGAGATTTCTCAATAGAATCTCCTCTCTGGTCAACAAAAGCACCATGAAGATTCTGGCGGGAACTCTCGTTCAACCCTTTTTCGATTACGCATGCACCTCCTGGTACCCTAGCACCTCCAAAACCCTCAAATCTAAACTCCAAACATCCCAGAACAAGCTAGTCAGATTACTTCTAGACCTCCACCCCAGATCCCACCTCACTCCTACCCACTTCTCCAAAGTGGGCTGGCTCAGGGTGGAGGACAGAGTAAAACAACTTGCACTGAGCCTAGTCTATAAAATCCGCTACACCTCCCTGATACCGAAGTACATGTCAAACTACTTCCTTAACGTAAATGACCGCCATAACCACAACACCAGGGGGAGCTCTACTAACCACGTTAAACCCAGATTCCGATCTAACAAAGGTCGTAACTCATTCTCTTTCTATGCCACATCAATGTGGAATGCACTCCCAACAGGTATAAAAGAAAGGGCATCTCTATCCTCCTTCAAAACCGCAATAAAAGTACACCTCCAGGCAACTTCAACCCTAAACTAACAACTTCCCCGGATTGTTGTTAATAATCAAATGTAAACAATCAAATGCAGATATTTTTCTTATGCCTTCCGATCTCTCTCTCTCTCTCTCTCTATGTCCACTACTTGCTGTACATATCCTACCAAGGCAGACCTACACTGTTTCAATATCTATTTCTCTGTTCTCAATTGTTGATGACTGATGATAACAACCAAACCTAACCCTAATAACCTAATAATTCAATGTATACACCCTGATGATTATCTTGTGTGATGACTGTATTATGATGATAGTATATATGATAGTATATATCTGTATCATGACTTAAACAAGTTGAAAAACTTATTCGGGTGTTACCATTTAGTGGTCAATTGTACGGAATATGTACTTCACTGTGCAACCTACTAATAAAAGTCTCCATCAATCAATCAAATAGTAGGTCAAGGGACGACCCAGGGCACGTTGGAAAGACTATGTCTCCCAACTGGCCTGCGAGTGCCTTGTGATTCCCCGGCAGGAGCTGGACAAAGTAGCTGGGGAGAGGGAAGTATGGGCTTCTCAGCTTAGGTTGCTGCCCCTGCAGCACTATCAGATAAGCGGAAGAAGATGTATGAATGGATAAAAGATGTATTCAGTCTAATCTGTGTGGGCATGTGCCACGCCAGCGCCTAAGGTGATGATGGTGTAAAAATGTTCTTTAGACTTTAGACGTTTCTGTAAAAAAATTAAGTCCTTAAAGCTGAGACACTGGGCACTAAAACGTGTGAATTCATTCTACTGATTGAAGTCATCAGAGGACACGAGCCGTCTTTTCGCCGTCATGTACCTAGAAAGCTCGATTGCTGCAAAATGTACATCCAGTGAGAACAAGTGTGCCTATGTCTATGCTTTTGGGCTTGCTTTGCACTTTAAAAAAACTATTACTGTTATTAGTGTCCCAACAAACGGCATATGTAGTGCTGTTTTTTCAGTAGACCCATAATAAATTCATAAAAGAACCAAACTTTATGAATGTTTTTTGTGACAAACAAGTATGTGCTCCAATCACTCAATCCCAAAAAAATAAGAGTTGTAGAAATTATTGGAAATTCAAGACAGTCATGACATTATGTTCTTTACAAGTGTATGTAAACTTTTGGTGAACAAATGGAGGCGTAGGCTTTTGTCAAACAGCACTACATATGTCGTTTGTTGGGACACTAATAACAGTAATACTTTTTTAAAGTGACATTATGTTCTTCACAAGTGCATGTAAACTTTTGACCACGACTGTATACTTGAGGCTGTGGGACAGAGCAGAAGTTAACTAACTAAAATATGAGAGGATGTATCTAAGTTTTTTGTTTTAGAGAGGCACCATACATTTAAGTTGTAAACCTGATTCCACTTTTTTAATGAGATGGTTTTCACTGGTCCCATTGAGACAAAATAATTTCTTAAAGAACCCTTCCAAATAGTATCAGCTCCTCTTTGTAGTAGTTGCTAGCGTTAGCTATAACATATTCTGTGCCTTAGCTAGTGTTGTACTCTTCTTGGATACATTTTGCAAAAAGTAAATATGGATAACTCATTCTCATTCTGCCTCTAACCTACCGCTGCTCAAACATCTCCCAGGTCGTCAGCGTAGGTCCGGCTGGAGAGGCGCCTCATCTCGCCCTCCAACTCAACCGTCAGTCGGAGCACAGTCCAGTATTCACTCCCTCAATAGACTAATCCTTTCACTAGTGCCACGGCTTCAGGCAGGGCTGTCAAAGAGACGACTGTGTAGGGAGTGCGATACACAGAGATACATTTACAGAGACATAGAGTAACTCAAATAGACCCCCTTCCTTCCAAAAAAACCCCCATATATTCTCACTTGTGACAGACTTTAGCACATTGCAATGCACTTCAGTGCCTCTGTCCATCTTTGATTAATGTCTACATGGGTGTTGTGATCACATGATTCCACATTATTTACATGATTGTTTTTTTGCTTTTTAAAAATAAAATGTATGGAGCCCAATGATTTTTATTTTAAAGTTGTTAGTTTGTCAATTAGTTAGTTAGTTAGCAAAATAAATCAAAACGTTATGGGCTATTTTTTATGAAACTTTCAGAAAACGTCTGAAATGGAATAAGGAACAACTGAGTAGATTTTGGGCCTGATCTGGATCATCTCCACTACGCTACCTTACATTTACACTTCTCTGTGTGTGTTTGCATGCTAGCAGCCCCACAGAGACGAAGATGGAGGCATGTAAAATTTCTGAGAAAACGCGGAAATACACGTTTTTAAACATAAATTTTTGCGTCAAAATATCACTTCCGTGTTTTTTTTTAAATGAAATATCAATAAAAGTACGATCCAAACAAAATATGTTGAACGCTCGCCTCCGCCGCAGGTACTCGCTGTTCCTCTTGCCTAAACGCCGCCTTGAGTTGTACGACGGGGAGATGATCAGATGCACTGAAACAAGCTCGCTTGTTAGCTATCCATCTAACGCGGTTGGGAGAGTGGCCGTGCCAGCACCCTAAGGGTTCCTGGTTCAATCCCCAGCTTTCAGCAACCTAGTCATGTCCGTTGCTAAAGCAAGACACTTCACCCTTGCGCCTGATGGGTCGTGGTTAGCGCCTTGCATGGCAGTTCTCTCTCGCCATCAGTGTGTGAATGTGTGTGTGGATGTGGAAATAGTGTCAAAGCGCTTTGAGTACCTTGAAGGTAGAAAAGCGCTATACAAGTATAACCCATTTACCATTTACTTGTTGTCGCCTTTGTTCGCTGTCAAAGCCACAACGTTGACGTCTGTCCACTTTGCTGCTAATCATATTTCAAAGATTACAATCCGAACGAACACTGTTAGTTCCGAATCAGTTGTAGATCGAGAGTATTTATTAGTAGCCAGCGAAAGCGTATATTTTTGATGTGACGAATTGTAAACATCTGCGATGAAGTGGCGACTTGTCCAGGGTGTACTCCGCCTTCCGCCCGAATGCAGCTGAGATAGGCTCCAGCACCCCCGCGACCCCGAACGGGTCAAGCGGTAGAAAATGAATGGATTGTAAACTGTCATGTCTGGATCATGTTTTGTTTAAGTTATGTTCTGTTTGGGTTTTGGACTCTTTTTAGTTCCTGCCTTTTCACTTCCTTGTCTTGTTTCCATGGTTACCCATTAGTTTCACCTGTTCCACGTTTGGCGTCACGCACCTGTCTCACACTTTGCACTCGCACACCTGTCACTAATCATGTCACTACTATTTAAGCCTGTCTGTTTCTGTTATTCGTCCTGGTGACATTATCCTTTCTCACTCTGTTTACCTCTGCGTACTTCATGCCATGTCAAGTAAGTTTTTTCTATTCATGCCACAGTTAGCGACTTTTGTTCATGTCCATAGTTTTTTGCCCACGTGCAAGTTTTTTTTGTTTAATTAGTCAAGTTTGTACTTCCTCCTTGAGCGCGCTTTTTGTTCCTTTGTTAGTGTAAAATAAAATATGTCTTTACCTTCACGCCATGCCACATCCAGCATTACTTGCATCTCGGGAAAACAATCACACCATAGTCCACGTCCTGACAGGTCTGTCAGGACGTGGACTATGGTCCTGACAAGGAAGTGAAAAGGCAGGAACTAAAAAGAGTCCAAAACCCAAACAGGACATAACTTAAACAAAACATGATCCAGACATGACATAAACATAGTTCACAAGTACAACACCAGTGGGTATATTACCCTAGGGCGCGGGGCTACAGCTTCAAGCTGCCAAATGGGAAACCTTTTTCTGAGTTCTTTGCATCCATGTTATCGAACTCTACAAAACATTTTCAATGATAGTAATGTTAGTATATTATCTGCTAAAAACCTACACTGAAAATTATTTGGCACTTTTTAAATGTTATGCTTACATACCTAAAGACTGACAAGAGCACGGGTTCCCAAACTTTTTGACCCGGGGGCCGCATTGGGTTAAAAAAATGTGCCCAGGGGCCGGGCTATATATATATTACAGTTGTGGTCAAAAGTTTACATACACTTGTGAATGACATAGCATGGCTGTCTTGAGTTTCCAATCATTTCTACAACTCTTATTTTTTTGTGATAGAGTGATTGGAGCACACACACACTTGTTGGTCACAAAACACATTCATGAAGTTTGGTTCTTTTATGAATTTATTATAGGTCTACTGAAAATGTGAGCAAATCTGCTGGGTCAAAAGTATACATACAGAAATGTTAATATTTGGTTACATGTCCCTTGGCATGTTTTACTGCAATAAGGCGCTTTTGGTAGCCATCCACAAGCTTCTTCCAAGCTTCTGGTTGACTTTTGACCACTCCTCTTGACAAAATTAGTGCAGTTCAGCTAAATTTGTTGGTTTTCTGACATGGACTTGTTTCTTCAGCATTGTCCACACGTTTAAGTCAGGACTTTTGGAAGGCCAATCCAAAACCGTAATTCTAGCTTGATTTAGCCATTCCTTTACCACTTTTGACGTGTGTTTGGGGTCATTGTCCTGTTGGAACACCCAACCGCGCCCAAGACCCAACTTCCGGGCTGATGATTTTAGGTTGTCCTGAAGAATTTGGAGGTAATCCTCCTTTTTCATCCTCCCATTTACTCTCTGTAAAGCACCAGTTCCATTGGCAGCAAAACAGGCCCAGAGCACAATACTACCACCACCATGCTTGACGGTAGGCTTGGTGTTCCTGGGATTAAAGGTCTCACTTTTTCTCCTCCAAACATATTGCTGGGTATTGTGGCCAAACTCAATTTTTGTTTCATCTGACATCACATGGACAAAGAAAAAACCTTCTGAAAGAAAGTTATGTGGTCAAATTAAACAAAAATGTAGCTGTTTGGCCACAATACCCAGCAATATGTTTGGAGGAGAAAAGGTGAGGCCTTTAATCCTGGCCCTGGATCATACTTTACAATCCGGTTCATGGTGCTCACTGGTACCTGTCCAGCTCCTCCATGCTCCTGATGCCAACAGTTTTTGCTTGCTCTGGAGTTCCATTCAGCCTGATTAGTACTTAACAATTGCTTGTCCATGTGTGTCCCTTGTTTTTTCAGAATGCGTGCTTTTCTTGCAATGTCGAAGTTGCGTTTTGTGATGTGCTCGTTAATGAATACATTTGTTCCTTTAAGCTTCCTTCCCTGCTTCAACAGTGCCGACTTGTATTTTCTGTTTGTAAATCTCATGATAACGGCTGATGTATTTCCGTCACTTTTACGGGGCACAAGGTGGCAAGCCTCTATGTTGTTTAATTATGGGTCAATCCCATTTGAGTGGAGGAAGGCAGCCACCTGTTTCTCTGCCGATCTGTCATCCTGCTCACCGGGCGGTGACCGCCTTGTCAGTGGTCACCGCCCGGGTGTATGATCGGGGTTTAATGCGAAGCCCAGTCACAATTACATCGTTGATCTCCAGCTCCACCGGACGCCGGTCCTTCTCGGTGTTTGGGATCCTAAGAAACTTCACTTCTTCCAACAGTCCTAGGAGGCCTTTCTGCTGCTGTTTAACTGCAGACAGCTATCAGCCCAAAAACTCCATGGTGTTTTTAAGTTCCGCCTCCCTCTTCAGCTGACATTACCTTCTTCAGCGGCATGCTGCTGCTACGTAACACTACCAATCAGCTGTTAGCCTAGCCACCGAGTAGCTGACTTGTGAGCTTTGCGACTGGCGTTGCGCTTCAGTCCTTGTTCCAAAATCAGCGTCGTCAAAATTGATAAAAGTTTGCAAAAAATGATGCTGTATGTGTTGTTTTTGTGTTTTTGCTGTGTCATCGAGCTTGTTTTGCTGCGTGTTGTCAAGCTTCAAACAGGAAGTCTGTTTAAAAAGGTCACAATATGTATAACAAGTATTGTTGGCGGGTTTTAGGTGGTTATTTAGAGGGTTTTGTGGGTGAAATAGAGAGCCTCCATTGACTACATTATTAGCGGACTTTTGATGTATTTATTTATTTACAATTTAGAATGCATAAAACAAGAAAAACATATGTGCTCATGTCTTATATAAGGATTGTGAATGATAGACAGCACATCTGTCTCAAATGTTTGCGTATTTCCAGTAAGACTGATCTTATACTATGGTCAGAGTGCAGAACCTTACTACAGTGATGTCAGTCTACATAATTACCCAATACATTCGGAGCAGAATATTCAAAATAACTGACTGAATTTGTGCCATTTAGTGATATGTTTACATACTTTGCGGATTGTAAATACAATTGACTATGGTTTAATGGATGCAATGAAACACAATTAAGCATATTAAGTCAACTTGTGTTTCCAATCCACTGGTACTTTAATACGTTTAATTACAACAAGTCGCATATAAATAGATTTTTGATGCATCTCTATCATAAAACATGAAAATTTGATTTTACAGCATTGAAAGCGAGTCTTCTCCCTTCATAAAATTTCCCATGTATCTTCTTCCCTGGACAAACAACTCGCCACCTCATTACAGGGCCAACACAGATAGACAATCACTCACACTCACATTTACACACTCGGGTCAATTAAATGTTGCCAATCAACCTATCCCCAGGTGCATGTCTTAGCATGTCATTTTTCAAATTCAGTATTTTATGTCCTCAAGTACAGTACATGATTTTCAATTGAATTTGAGCGAGAACACAAAGCATTAGCGTGGGCACCACAGATGATTTTTAATGTTGATACTGGATAGGCATCTTATTCCAAACTAGGTCAAATTATTAATTTTTTTATGTCTTGCATTATCAATTTGTTCTTTATTTTTGCAGGGTCATCACTCAGACAGGAAGTGTGGGTGCAAAATACCCACCTACCCCTGTTTTAAAAATATGATATTGTCCACTAGCACCCATCCTGTATAAATGATGCAAATGCTCCCTTTTTAAAAGCTTTTAAAAGTTTTGTGAAGAGATGACCCACTTTTACTTTGTACCTGATATTTCTCTCTTCTCACTCATGTGGCAACATTTTTGTCCAGGATTAGAAGACTCAGAGGAATGCTTTAGTTTGGCGCCAAAACACTTTCCGAAACTAACATGTCAGAGTAGTGCCTGCTGATTTGATACGCTTTCAAATGAAATGACTAACACTGATATGCTACAGTAAAGGAAATGGTTGTGATAAAAGGGATATCACTTTTTCTCCACAGCTTGAAGAGACCACCTTGTGCATTGCAGCCGCATGCATCATCCCGGCCAAAGATCTCCAGACGTTCCCTGAATCATCTCCATGCAGGAAGAGGGTGTCATGAGGGGCTAGCTGTGGGAGCACATGAGTCACTTTGGAGGGATGGATGATGTAACGGCGTCTGGGTCACAGTCTTCCAGCAGACTATGGCGCTAAGTGGACCAACAGAGTGGAAAAAAAGTGCATTCTTGCTGCCTCTTTTATTGACTTTACCAAAGAACGCAACCAAGTCAACCGAGGGTGGTTTATAATGACCTCACACTGATAAGTGGCACGGCAATGGAACTTAATCGCATATGGACTCTTATCGCTGTGGCCGGAGTGTGTGAGGTTACTTGAGTTTTGTATTTCAATCCGAGAGGTGACTTTTGATGCAAGACGCAACCATGTTGCGGCGTGGACTACTCGCCTGGGTGTCCCGTGTAGGGGGAGTGCTCGTGCTCCTCTGCTGCTCCTTGTCGCTCCTCTATGCGATGACCTGCCGTCCCTTGCACTCAGATGACCCTCAGCGGAGTCACGCCTTACCCCACGCCAGCCCGAACCAGCTGGGAGGTACAAGGCCCGCGGTTGGAGCAGTAGTTGCAGGCACAGGACGAGTTGGCGCCGCGCAAAGCGGGGGATCCCCGGCGGTCCAGTCTTACCAAGCACTCCTGCAAGAACGCGAGGAGCAATACCGCCTCCATATCTCTTCCCTAAAGAAGCAGATTGCTCAGCTGAAAGAGGCTCTGCAGGAGCGCAGCCAGCAGATAAGAGGTGTTCAAGATAGTTTGAAAAGGGCCGCGGGGTCCCCAGAAGAGGGGCACGGTCTTCCAGGAGGCGGTCTTGTAGATGCTCAGGGGGCCAAAAGTCAGCAAACGGACCTCCAGGATTTTCTCAAGAGCCAGCTTTCCAAAGCCGAAGTGACGACAGGAGCCAGGTTTCCAAGCGAGTACTCGGCGGTCCCCTTTGAGAGCTTCACGCTGCAATGGGTCTACCAGCTGGAGATGGGGCTAAGTCGTGAGCCCAAGGAGAAGGCTGTGAGGAAGGACAAGAGAAACGAGCTGGGAGAGGTGCTGGAGACGGCTCTGCACAGCCTCAACGCTCCATTGGCCCAGCAGAACGGCAAAAGTAGCAAAGTCTATGTTCCGTCTGACTTCATTGAAGGTGAGAACGTTAATCAGACTGCGGTATTTTTAACTTCATTGCTGCATCAAAAAATAAAGATGTGTTGCCTTTTATTTATAAATACTTACAGGCTGTCGAGTGCATGCCAAAGCAACAGGTAACGCTGGGATTTGGTTGATAAATGCAATGCTAATTAGTAAACAAACACTTTACATGAGGACCAAACTGCACTGAAAAATATACTATGTTGACCCAATAGTATAAGATATTAAGGATAGACATAAGGCATAAAATCTATATCGCGATATATATTGTAGCCTCCTGCGATAACGATATACATCACAATATATTATTTGGCATATAAATGATAATAGAACAATTTCAAAACGTAATTTGGTGGCTGACCTATGCAATTTTTGATCACATTTTTAATCAGACAAAAACACAGCATGGGGTTGGAACTATATCAGCTAAATATTCAAATGATTTCCTATTTTAAATCCTTTGGTTTTTGCCTTTAAAGTCCTCCTGTGACCTAGGATTTATTTCCTGAGTTTGTAAACAAAACACAAAAGTCGAAAGATTTAGTTTAAATAAAAAATATCGACTTAACTACTAGTATCACCCATACACTGCTACAGTACTATACTACTTATTATCACTGTTTATTTTTTTGTATCGATCCTCCCACCTCTGTTTACAACTAACAGCTCTAGCATAGCTGTTAACGGTTAGCATATCTTCCTACAGTGTGTTAGTGTAGCATGACTAGCTATTCCTCATCTTCCAGTGATAAAGATACTTCTAAGAATTGTAGTTATTTGCCGCCATGGAGGCGAGGATTGCTGACTTAAAAGTGGCTTAGCACTGTGGTTGGACGTTAACCGCTAGTGAGAATTCTACATTGCGTTGAGAACACGTTCAGGATTTTTAGACTTTTCCTCTATATAAAGTCAAAAAAAAGTATCTCAAAGGTTATTAGGCAAGATGGTAAAACAGAGGAGTTGTGATGCTAATTTTAAGATATTGGTGATCAATGAAGCTGAGTTGTCAAACGATTGTCGAGTAACTATAGATTATGAACATATAATCAACCCCAGTTGTAATTGCAATGATTTCAAACATTGTGTTTAATTGGATTTCCAAAAACATATATGCACCTGGGGGATTGGCAACACTAAATTGGCCCTAGTGTGTGAATGTGAGTGTGAATGTTGTCTGTCTATCTGTGTTGGCCCTGCGATGAGGTGGCGACTTGTCCAGGGTGTACCCCGCCTTCCGCCCGAATGCAGCTGAGATAGGCTCCAGCACCCCCCGCGACCCCAAAAGGGACAAGCGGTAGAAAATGGATGGATGGATGTCTTGAGGGGTCTTCTTATATTTGTTTTATATCATTTTCAGGCTCTTCTTATATTCGGGTAAGTATGGCAGTTGGCAGTCTTTTTTTATTGACTGCCAGCGCCTTCACAAAAGTCCACAAAATATTTTCCTTAAAATCCCTTTTCATGGGACCAGGAAAGGCCCTATAGCTCCTTTTTTATTGCAATGTACCAGTTTTTTCACTGATGTTCAAAATATTATTTAAAGGGGAACATTATCACCAGACCTATGTAAGCGTCAATATATAACTTGATGTTGCAGAAAAAAGACCATATATTTTTTTAACCGATTTCCGAACTCTAAATGGGTGAATTTTGGCGAATGAAACGCCTTTCTAATATTCGCTCTCGGAGCGATGACGTCACAATGTGGCGTCACATCGGGAAGCAATCCGCCATTTTCTCAAACACCGAGTCAAATCAGCTCTGTTATTTTCCGTTTTTTCGACTGTTTTCCGTACCTTGGAGACATCATGCCTCGTCGGTGTGTTGTCGGAGGGTGTAACAACACGAACAGGGACGGATTCAAGTTGCACCAGTGGCCCAAAGATGCGAAAGTGGCAAGAAATTGGACGTTTGTTCCGCACACTTTACCGACGAAAGCTATGCTACGACAGAGATGGCAAGAATGTGTGGATATCCTGCGACACTTAAAGCAGATGCATTTCCAACGATAAAGTCAAAGAAATCTGCCGCCAGACCCCCATTGAATCTGCCGGAGTGTGTGAGCAATTCAGGGACAAAGGACCTCGGTAGCACGGCAAGAAATGGCGGCAGTTTGTTCCCGCAGACGAGCGAGCTAAACCCCCTATCGACCCTAGCTTCCCTGGCCTGCTGACATCAACTCCAAAACTGGACAGATCAGCTTTCAGGAAAAGACCGCGGATGAGGGTATGTCTACAGAATATATTAATTGATGAAAATTGGGCTGTCTGCACTCTCAAAGTGCATGTTGTTGCCAAATGTATTTCATATGCTGTAAACCTAGTTCATATTTGTTAGTTTCCTTTAATGCCAAAGAAACACATACCAATCGTTGGTTCGAAGGCGATCGCCGAATTCGTCCTCGCTTTCTCCCGTGTCGCTGGCTGTCGTGTCGTTTTCGTCGGTTTCGCTTGCATACGGTTCAAACCGATATGGCTCAATAGCTTCAGTTTCTTCTTCAATTTCGTTTTCGCTACCTGCCTCCACACTACAACCATCCGTTTCAATACATGCGTAATCTGTTGAATCGCTTAAGCCGCTGAAATCCGAGTCTGAATCCGAGCTAATGTCGCTATAGCTTGCTGTTCTTTCCGCCATGTTTGTTTGTGTTGGCTTCACTTTGTGACGTCACAGGAAAATGGATGGGTGGTTAAAATCAGGCACTTTGAAGCTTTTTTTAGGGATATTGCGTGATGGGTAAAATTGTGAAAAAAACTTCGAAAAATATAATAAGCCACTGGGAACTGATTTTTAATGGTTTTAACCATTCTGAAATTGTGATAATGTTCCCCTTTAAAACATGTTTGCATTTTTTGGTTTTAAAACATATATTTCCAAAAACTGATCTTGAAAAAGAGGGGTTGTCTTATAATCAGACTTGTCTTATATTTCGGTAATTACTGTATGTTTTGGATTTTTTTTTAACACGTTTTAGTGGGGCAGCACGGTGGAAGAGGGGTTAGTGCATCTGCCTCACAATACGAAGGTCCTGAGTATTCTGGGGTTCAATCCCGTGCTCGGGATCTTTCTGTGTGGAGTTTGCATGTTCTCCCCGTGACTGCGTGGGTTCCCTCCGGGTACTCCGGCTTCCTCCCACCTCCAAAGACATGCACCTGGGGATAGGTTGATTGGCAACACTAAATTGGCCCTAGTGTGTAAATGTGAGTGTGAATGTTGTCTGTCTATCTGTTGGCCCTGCGATGAGGTGGCGACTTTTCTAGGGTGTACCCCGCCTTCCGCCCGATTGTAGCTGAGATAGGGTCCAGCGCCCCCCGCGACCCCAAAGGGAATAAGCGGTAGAAAATGGATGGATGGATGGATGTTTTAATGGTTTTACACTTCATGGTTCAAGATACATATTTCCAAGCGATCTATCACATGCCTCGTTAATATGTGGCTACAAATCTGCTATGAATCACGTACAGTATGTACCAAAAAAAGACCAGATCGACCCCATCAATACGAAATACGGAGATTGAGGACATACACACGAGGGATCAATAGTCGGCATTTTGACATGTGTATCAGCCTTCTTTTTTTATTGTTGTCAGCCTTTTTTTTTGTTTTGTTTTTTATAACTACAACTGAAATACATCAGCAGATACAATATATTTGCATATGATAACAGTATTTAGTATGAAAAAAATGTGATAAGTAGAGAGTAAGTTAGTAGTAATAACCAGTGTTGCGCTGCCGTGCTAAATCAACCACAACATTATCCATCCATCCATCCATTTTCTACCGCCTGTCCCTTTCGGGGTCGCGGGGGGTGCTGGGGCCTATCTCAGCTGCATTCGGGCGATAGGCCGGGTACACCCTGGACAAGTCGCTCCCTCATCACAGGGCCAACACAGATAGACAGACAACATTCACACACTAGGGCCAATTTAGTGTTGCCAATCAACCTATCCCCAGGTGCATGTTTGTGAACATGCAAACTCCACACAGAAACACCCCGAGCCCGGGGATCGAACCCAGGACCTTCGTATTGTGAGGCACATGCACTAACCCCTTGCCCAACATGCTGCCACAACATTAGCGCCGCATAAAACACTATGTCGCACGTTTCCTAAAAAATAGCTTGGAAAAAACAACCTAAAGCCTTATCCAGCTGTTTACTGACGTGTACTATCCATGTTTAGTTAGATTTAAATTCAAATTGGTTATCGGCCTCCTTGCCTATGTAACGGAGTTAAAATACACCTTTGTTATTTATTATATTTTGTTTGTGAATTTTATCTCCAAATAGTTTTCTTTTCTGCTCGTCTATGAGAGGGCGGTTTGATGTCTTTTTGTCCCTCCTGAGCTCCAGTAGTCCTCCAGGGTTGTGTAGCCCCTCCCTTCTCCCCTCACAGAAAAGTTTCACATGGCTGAGGGCGTAAGCCAAAGAAAGACGGGTTACCGACATTGTCTGATTGTCACCCGCAGGTTGGAAAGAAAATAATAAAGCTGAGAACAGTGGAAAAAGTCTCATCATTGTGCCGACCCAGAACTGTTACACCTACTAATAATCAGAATTGGCCCTGAAAAAAACACATCAGATCTCTAATACACTCATGTGTATTAGAGATACACATGAGTATCTCTAATACACTCATGTGTATTAGCACAAAACAACACAAATAATGTTGTGCAGTCAAATCAAAGCCAAACTACTGTGGAAGTGCAGAGCAATAGATATACCGTATTTTCCGCACTATAAGGCGACACCGGATTATAAAGCATACCTTCAATGAATGGCCTATTTTAAAACTTTGTTCATATATAAGGCGCACCGCATTATAAGGCACACCGCATTATAAGGCGCATAGAATAGACGCTACAGTAGAGGCTGGGGTTGCGAGACCTGTTGTGGCTCAATATTGGTCCATATATAAGGCGCACCGGATTATAAGGCGCACTGTCAGCTTTTGAGAAAATTGGAGGTTTTTAGGTGCGCCTTATAGTGCGGAAAATACCGTAGTCTAAATATTGTACATTTGAGATAAGGAATATCACTGCCAACCGCGGCTGTTTTTGCATGAATCCTTGGAAAGTCTGTAACGTGTGTGTGTGTGTGTGTGTGTGTGTGTGTGTGTGTGTGTGTGTGTGTGTGTGTGTGTGTGTGTGTGTGTGTGTGTGTGTGTGTGTGTGTGTGTGTGTGTGCGTGTTGTGTCATGCATCAGGATATCCTACTGATTTGTCCTGCTTTGACCACAACGGCAGGAAATGGACACAGCTGCTCCTCATCCACAGCGGGAGCTTCTTTTCACACCGCAGATTATCCCAGTGTGCATGTGCGTGCGTGCGTACTGTATACTGTGTGTGGCGAAAATGACCATCTTTAAAGTGTGTGACGGTAGCCAAAAAGTGATAAACGCCTTTTGTGACCTCATACGAGTGACTGTGATCTTGAGCGATGTGCAGAAGCAAGTGTGTGAGATTGTGTGTTTTCACATAAACTGAAGCCTTGTTAGGTCAGGATGAGACTCCCTGGTGCTCACATGTTGCACTCGGTGTCCTTTAATGGTCATCAATTTGGAGGAAATCTTGTACCGCAGTTTTTGACAGAAAAGCAGGGACAAGAAGGGAATAATTTGTCTAATTTGGTCAATTTATTTACCAAATCAAAGCATATTGACATGGTGGCTATCAGACTTGGATCTTCCCCGCTTTAGTCTCACATCCAAGTGTGCTTTGAAGAATGTAGTTCGGCTCATTAGTGAGCGTTCTTCCTCATTCTTCACAGCGACTTCCTCTATGCTTCTCCATTCCTGCCCTGAGTATCCCTTCAGTATGTTTCCCTTCATGTTGAACCCCTAGCCACTCAATTTGCCATCCATAACCCCAGTACTTGACATTGAAAGAGTAGCAGACAGTAGCCTTGCACGCAGACTCGCAAATGTGTTTTTCATGCATTTGTGCTTGTGTACGTGAGTGGTCTTTTGATACAATACCGTCCTTGCTTTCTGATGATAAGCATACATTTGTACCAAATATCCATTTATTTTGATCCAGTTCTAAAAACAACATAACAAAACAAAATGGAGATACATGCTGCTAGGTCATGTTTCCATTATTTAATACCAACGGACAGCGATGCTAAAAGTACAGTGATTGTTGCCATGTGGAGATACATGCTTCTCCTTGAAAAGAAAGGTCATGTTTTTGTGTCTGTTTTGTGAATGTATTCATTCACAAAATGTATTCAGTCACATGTTATGTTACAGCCTTATTCCAAAATAATAAATTTTTGTTCTCAAAATTCGACAGACAATAACCCATAATGACAATGTGAAAAGGTTCACCAAAGAACTTTCCTCCAAAAGGTCTTATCTTTGTCCATGTGATGTCAGATGAAACAAAAATTGAGCTGTTTGGTCACAATACCCAGCAATATGTTTGGAGGAGAAAAGGTGAGCCCTTTAATCCAAGGAACACCATCCTACCCGTCAAGCATGGTCCTACCGTCAAGCATGGTGGTGGTAGTATTACTCTCTGGGCCTGTTTTGCTGCCAATAGAACTGGTGCTTTAAATGGGGCAATGAAAAAGGAGGATTACCTCCAAATTTTTCAGGACAACCTAAAATCATCAGCCCAGATGTTGGGTCTTGGGCGCAGTTGGGTGTTCCAACAGAACAATGACCCAAACACACGTCAAAAGTGGTAAAGGAATGGCTAAATCAGGCTAGAATTAAGGGTTTAGAATGGCCTTCCCAAAGTCCTGACTTAAACGTGTGGACAATGCTGAAGAAACAAGTCCATGTCAGAAAACCAACAAATTTAGCTGAAGTACACCAATTTTGTCAAGAGGAGTGGTCAAAAATACAACCAGAAGCTTGTGGATGGCTACCAAAAGTGCCTTATTGCAGTGAAACTTGCCAAGGGACATGTAACCAAATATTAATATTGCTGTATGTTTACTTTTGACCCAGCAGATTTGGTCACATTTTCAGTAGACCCATAATAAATTCATAAAAGAACCAAACTTCATGAATGTTTTTTGTGACCAACAAGTATGTGCTCCAATCACTCTATCGCCAAAAAATAAGAGTTGTGGAAATTATTGGAAACTTAAGACAGCCATGACATTATGTTCTCTACAAGTGTATGTAAACTTTTGACCACGACTGTATATGTGATTTTTGTTTTAGTTTTTTCAATTTCAATGGTTTTGCAAAATTATAAAAACACTTCACATTGTCATTATAAGTTATTGTCTGTAACATATTAAGGACATAAATGAATTTATTCCAATTTGGCTGTAACATAATGTGGAAAAAGCGAAGCACTGTAAATACTTTCCGGCTGCACTGTAACAGGGCAGTTGTCTTCTGAATTGTTTACAAATGTCTGCTGCAGAGGACGCTGGTTATCAGGAGGATATGGCTCTAAAACTCAGTAATGCTTACAATTATTCATCTATAAACATATTTTATAGCCATTTATTTGCTTTTCATGTTTGAAATTGTTATCAAGTAGCAATTATCGCCATACTTGCCAACCCTCCCGATTTTCCCGGGAGACTCACGAATTTCAGTGCCCCTCCCGAAAATCTCCCGGGGCAACCATTCTCCCGAATTTCTCCCGATTTCCACCCGGGCAACAATATTGGGGGCGTGCCTTAAAGGCACTGCCTTTAGCGTCCTCTATAACCTGTCGTCACGTCCGCTTTTCCTCCATACAAAACACACATGTTATGTATATATTCGTATATATGTTACATTTTTTATTGCTTTATTAGTCTATTTATACCTGCATTGTCCTTTCCATCCTTACACTTTCCATCATTGTAACTGAGCTACTGTGTTGAACAATTTCCCTTGTGGATCATTAAAGTTTGTCTAAGTCTAAGTCTAAGTCTAAACAGCGTGCCGGCCCAGTCACATAATATTTGCGGATTTTACACACACATAAGTGAATGCAAGCATACTTGATCAATAGCCATACAGGTCACACTGAGGGTGGCCGTATAAACAACTTTAACACTGTTACAAATATGCGCCACACTGTGAACCCACAACAAACAAGAATGACAAACACATTTCGGGAGAACATCCGCACCGTAATACAACATAAACACAACAGAACAAATACCCAGAACCCCTTGCAGCACTAACTCCTCCGGGACGCTACAATACACCCCCCCGCTACCACCAAACCCCACCCACCTCAACCCCCCCCCCCCCCCCCCCCCCATCTCCCGAATTCGGAGGTCTCAAAGTTGGCAAGTATGGTTATCGCACTTCAGATAAGTGAAAACAAATAACAATGTTTATATTTAGCATGACGTGCTGAATCATGACAAATACAACTTCACGACCTAAAATAGCCATTTAGTTACAAACAAGGTAAAATTCCGGATCTTTGTCATTTGGATAAAAAGTAAAACTCCCAAAAAATGTAAATCTTGTTTTTGGGTAAAGGAATTGGCAGAATTTCCCAATTTTCCATATTTTTAAAACTACGGTATTTGTTGTAAGCGGGACGCTAATGTGACGCAACAAATCGTGGCATAGCTCCTTGACCTAACTAGCTATGTAGTTGCGAACAAGGTAAAGATCCAGTGGACTGGGTCTTTGTTTTTCAGATAAAAAGTGCAATAACTCACAAAATTTAAAAATGTGTCTATGTATCGCACATTATCAAGTGGAGGAATAGACACAAGTTTGACCTTTTTTTTTTTTTTTTTTTTTTTTTTTTTTTTTAATGATTTCTTCTAAGCGAGATTGTTCCCAATCTAAAAAAGTTATGTAGTTGCGAACAATGTAAAAGTCTGGGTTTTTGTTTTTTGGATAAAAATTTAAGAAACTCACAAAATTGGAAATTGTGTTTCTTGGTGAACAAATAGACGCAATTAACCAATGTTCTGTATTTTGAAAACAATTTATTCTAAGCGAGATTGTTAGCGTGACAACCAAATGGTGACAAACAGTGTCCCAACCTTAATTAGCAATGTAGTTGCAAACAAAGTAAAAGTTTGGTAGACTGGATCTTTGGTTTTCGGATAAAAAGTACAGTCAGTCACCATCCATCCATCCATTTTCTACCGCTTGTGCCGTTCGGGGTCGCGGGGGTGCTGGAGCCTATCTCAGCTGCATTCAGGCGGAAGGTAGGGTACACCCTGGACAAGTCGCCACCTCATCACAGGGCCAACACAGATAGACAGGCAACATTACAAAATTGGAAATCGTGTTTATGTTGCACAGTATCGAGCAAAGGAATAGACACAATTTTACCATTTTCTGTATTTTTAAAACGTTAGGGTGTTGCGCTGAATCTTGACGGATATAGCTCCCCGACCTGAATTAACAACGTAGTCCCAAAAAGGTAAAAGTTTGGATCTCTGTATTTTGGATAAAAAGTAAAGTAACTCACAAAATTGTAAATCATGTTTCTGGACAAAATTTCTCGACACAATTTCCCAATTTTCTGTATTTTTAAAACTATTTAATCTAACCGGGATCGTTAGCGTGACACACCGAATCGCGACAAATATAGCCTTGTGACCTAAATTTGCTATGTTATTGCCAACAAAGTGAAAGTCCGCTGGATACTGTTTTTGTTTAAGGATGAAAAGTAAAATAACTTACAAAATTGTAAATTGGGTATCTGTTGCACAGTATTGAGAAATATGTGAGGTGCAGAAATAAGATGCAGAGGCGGAAACCAGTAAACAGTTTATCCACCATTTTATTGTCTAGGTAACAATATACAACAGGGTACAACAAAAGGCAACAGGGGCAAAAAACTAACACACCATGGAAAAAGGTACAAAACAAAACAAACAAACTTGGACGCTAGGCAAAAACTAGGACAGGCCTGGGCAAATATTTTGACTCGGGGGGCCAAATTTAGAGAAAAAAATGTGTCATGTGGACGATATGTGCTTTGTGGACTTGGAGAAGGCATTCGACAGTGTACCCCGGGAAGTCCTGTGGGGAGTGCTCAGAGAGTATGGGGTATTGGACTAACTGATTATGGCGGTCCGCTCCCTGTATGATCAGTGTCAGAGCTTGGTCCGCATTGCCGGCAGTAAGTCAGACCGGTTTCCAGTGAGGGTTGGACTCCGCCAAGGCTGCCCTTTGTCACCGATTCTGTTCATAACTTTTATGGACAGAATTTCTAGGCGCAGTCAGGGCGTTGAGGGTATCTGGTTTGGTGGCTGCAGGATTAGGTCTCTGATTTTTGCAGATGATGTGGTCCTGATGGCTTCATCTGGCCAAGATCTTCAGCTCTCACTGGATCGGTTCGCAGCTGAGTGTGAAGCGACTGGGATGGGAATCAGCACCTCCAAGTCAGAGTCCATGGTTCTCGCCCAGAAAAGTGTGGAGTGCCATCTCCGGGTTGAGGAGGAGATCTTGCCCCAAGTGGAGGAGTTCAAGTACCTCGGGAGTCTTGTTCACGAGTGAGGGAAGAGTGGATCGTGAAATCGACAGCTGGATCGGTGAGGTGTCTTCAGCAATGCGGACGCTGTATCGATCTGTTGTGGTGAAGAAGGAGCTGAGCCGGAAGGCAAAGCTCTCAATTTACCGGTCGATCTACGTTCCCATCCTCACCTATGGTCATGAGCTTTGAGTTATGACCGAAAGGACAAGATCACGGGTACAAGCGGCCGAAATGAGTTTCCTCCGCCGGGTGGCAGGGCTCTCCCTTAGAGATAGGGTGAGAAGCTCTGCCATCCGGGGGGAGCTCAAAGTAAAGCCACTGCTCCTCCACATCGAGAGGAGCCAGATGAGGCATTTCGGGCATCTGGTCAGGATGCCACCCGAATGCCTCCCTAGGGAGGTGTTTCGGGCACGTCCGACCGGGAGGAGGCCACGGGGAAGACCCAGGACACGTTGAGAAGACTATCTCTCCCGGCTGGCCTGGGAACGCCTCGGTATTCCCCGGGAGGAGCTGGACGAAGTGGCTGGGGAGAGGGAAGTCTGGGCTTCCCTGCTTAGGCTGCTGCCTCCGCGACCCGACCTCGGATAAGCGGAAGAAGATGGCTGGATGGATGGATGAATGGATATATATATACATATATATATATATATATATATATATATATATATATATGTATATATGTATATATACATATAAACTGTGAAAATCTGCTGTACATTTTTAGGAACACTAATACACAACCTCAAAATGTCTGATTGAAAGCTAAAAACGTTATGATTGACCGCCTTAAAAAAATGGAATATAATTTTTATTTTTTTTACTGAATGAGACATGTACATGAAAATAAAGAATGTGGGATTTACAATATTAACTGTGAAGGATAAAACACTGAATATTGACAACATATGAATATCACCCCCGACATATTTTACAATCAAGCGAAACTCAACAAAAATGCAACAAGCAAAATATGAATGCGAAGGGTAAAAAAAAACACCACCTACAATCTGATACATCTGATACATCACTAAGCTTTAGAACTTCTTCCGTGTCTGTCCCCGACACCCGCATTTCAGGCTGGCCGCTCTGGAAACACTCTGTGGAAACGCTCCCCACCCACACTGCTTGGTGCCTCGTCTGAGCTGCTGTGACTTCGATGACCATAGTAACTAGTATATCATGCAAATGCACAGATTCCAACCATGAAATACTTTGTATAGTTCAAGACTTGCGGTCATTTGAAAACATCACTGCACATCATAATGGCAGCTACAGTTTCCATTTTAAAGATTAAAAAAAATTATTTGGGAATGTCCGGTGGGCCAGATTAAAAAGCTTAACGGGCCGCATGCAGCCCCCGGGCCTTAATTTGCCCAGATCTGAGCTAGGAATTAATCCCGGGCAGACCTGGCAAGCCGGAAAGTAGTATGGAAATCGTCTTGGAAGAGCTTTGAGCATGGCAAAGTCAGCACGGCAAACAAAAGATACAGCCACACACAGCTGAACCTGATCAGTTAAACAGTGGCCCACCAATTATTGTCAGGTGTGCCCTGAGGCCTTGAGCCTGCAGCACGCCACACTGTGGGGAGAGAGAGAGAGGACCAGGTGCAAGAACATGCGACAAAACACAGAGACATGATAATGTACAATAAAGTTAGAGTGTCCACCCTGAGATCGTTAGGTTGTGAGTTCAAACCCCGGCCGAGTCATACCAAAGACTATAAATATGGGACCCATTACCTCCCTGCTTGGCACTCAGCATCAAGGGTTGGAATTGGGGGTTAAATCACCAAAAATGATTCCCGGGCGCGGCCACCGCTGCTGCCCACTGCTCCCCTCACCTCCCAGGGGGTGATCAAGGGTGATGGGTCAAATGCAGAGAATAATTTCGCCACACCTAGTGTGTGACAATCATTGGTACTTTAACTTTAACTTAAAGTGTGTTTTATCCAATTAATCAAAACAACTAATCCAGGTGTCCCCAAACTACGGCCCGCGGGAAGTACCAAGTTTAAAAAACTTTTTTTTTTCATTATTATTTTAAAAAATCTGTCCTTTCTAAAAGTTAAGTTACAGTCCCAACGATAGTCACACACACACTAGGTGTGGTGAAAACTTCCTCTGCATTTGACCCATCCCCTTGTTCCACCCCTGGGAGGTTAGGGGAGCAGTGAGAAGCAGCGGTGGCCGCGCTCTGGAATAATTTTGGTGATTTAAATTCTAATCCATTTTCTACCGCTTGTTACTCTTGGTGTCTCCTAGCCACTCAGGCAAATTTTATTGTCAAACGTGCATTTTTCCATTGATAACGTGACATCAATATATATATATATATATATATATATATATATATATATATATATATATGCAGATGTAGCCTGGCCCCCGGCCAAATTGTTTTAACCCAATGCAGCCCCCGAGTCAAAAAGTTTGGGGACCCCTGAACTAATCGATAGATTTTTCAAGTACCAAAATAATTGCAGCGCGAATCTAACTGCATATTGATGTGAATTTCTTGAATTATATGAATCTAATATTTACAGTTTTCACTATATTTTATCAGTTTATAAATATTTTTGGTAACACTTTAGTATGGGGAACACATATTCACCATTAATTAGTTGTTTATTAACATGCAAATTAGTAACATATTGGCTCTTGATTAGTCATTATTAAGTACTTATTAATGTCTTATTCTGCATGGCCTTATTATACAACCAGTAAGCCATTAACTAAGAGTCTTCCCTCAATAACCTCAGAATAAGCAACTAATAATGGTGAATATGTTCCCCATACTAAAGTGTTACCATATTTTTTTTTGTCATGGCTAAACTTGTATTTTATACAAGAAAATATTATTTTCTTCTGTGGCAACACGTAGAGTGTTAATAAACTGGTTCAAACATACACACTTCCCCCAAGATGATTATTCCAGTAAAATAAAAATGAAATAAAATCCCACAGCCACAAGGCTGTCAGCCCGTATTAAAAATAACTATCACAAAAATATGTAATGTTGTTTGGTCACAAGTTTTGTGTGTTTTTGCATCCCGTGCACAGGCATCACGCGCATTGAGAAGGACAAAGGCACACTGTATGAACTGACCTTCCGAGGGGACTACAGTCACGAATTCCGACGCCTGGTCCTCTTCCGGCCCTTTGGACCGCTGATGAAGGTGAAAAACGAGAGGGTGGACACGGGCCACGTGGTCGTCAACATTGTCGTGCCGCTGTATCGCCGCACTGACAAGTTCAAGCGGTTCATGCACCATTTCAGGTGGGCGTCTCCCTATTTAAAAAAAAAAAAAGCCACAATTGTCTCCCAAGAGGCCTTCTCTCGTCTTGGAGCAAACTCAGGAAAACAATATTGTTTGTTTCTCAAGCCTAGTTTTACATTTTAATGAGGGATTTAAACAGAGCAGGGGAGATTAGAATTCGAATTACCAGCACAGAGCTTGTTTTCTTTTTTTCTTTCCTGTTTTCTATTTCTAGCCACCATTTATACTTTAATTCCACACATTATCAGTTCATGCATTTTATGGTTGGCTTCGATAAAAATCTCAATAGAAACAAAATTGGGACAGATTAAAATAATAGGAGTAAGGATAGAGCAGTTCATTTCTGTCATTGCATGCCCACAGCAGAGCTCAGTTTCTCTGCTAAATATCATCTCCAGGCTAATATGCTAAAAATAGTTCAACAACTTACAGCTATTAGTGTGTGTGCTATTCAAGTTAAGAAATATTGTTGCACAAGACTACAGTACTTACGCAGTGGTGAAACATCCTCTCACTTCTTGCTCTCCAAAATCAAACACATTACCTCCACAAACTAATAAATGACAACATGTTAAAAACAAATATTAAAAAAAATGAAAAAGCAAAAATAGTCAGTATAGTGGGATAATCTACACTATATTGCCAAAAGTATTTGACCACCTGCTTTGACTCATATGTGAACTTGAAGTGCCATCCCATTCCTAACCCATAGGGTTCAATATGATGTCGGTCCACCTTTTGCAGCTATTACAGCTTCAACTCTTCTGGGAAGGCTGTCCACAAGGTTGTGGAGTGTGTTTATTGGAATTTTCGACCATTCTTCCAAAAGCGCATTGGTGAGGTCACACACTGAAGTTGGTCGAGAAGGCCTGGCTCTCAGTCTCCTTTCTAATATTCCAAAGGTGTTCTATCGGGTTCAGGTCAGGACTCTGTGCAGGCCAGTCAAGTTCATCCACACCAGACTCTGTCATCCATGTCTTTACGGACATTGCTTTGTGCACTGGTGCACAGTCATGTTAGAAGATGAAGGTGCCCACTCCAAACTGTTCCTACAAGGTTGGGAGCATGGAATTGTCCAACATGTTTTGGTATCCTGGAGCATTTCATTGGAACTAAGGGGCCAAACCCAACTCCTGAAAAACAACCCCACACCATAATTCCTCCTCCACCAAATTTCACACTCGGCACAATGCAGTCCGAAATGTACCGTCCTCCTGGCAACCTCTAACCCCAGACTCATCCATCAGATTGCCAGATGGAAAATTGTGATTCATCATTCCAGAGAAGGCATCTCCACTGCTCTAGAGTCCAGTGGCAACGTGCTTTACACCACTGCATCCCACGCTTTGCATTGGACTTGGTGATGTACGGCTTAGATGCAGCTGTTCGGCCATGGAAACCCATTCCATGAAGCTCTCTGCGTACTGTATGTGGGCTAATTGGAAGGTAACATGAAATTTGGAGCTCTGTAGCTACTTACTGTGCAGAAAGTCGGCGACCTCTTTGCACTATGCGCTTCAGCATCCGCTGTCCCCTCTCTGTCATTTTACGTGGCCTACCACTTCGTGGCTGAGTTGCTGTTGTTCCCAAACTCTTCCATTTCCTTATAATAAAGCCAACAGTTGACTTTGGAATATTTAGGAGGACGGAAATTTCACGACTGGATTTGTTAGGTGGCATCCTATGACAGTTCCACGCTGGAAATCACTGAGCTCCTGATAGCGGCCCATTCTTTCACAAATGTTTGTAGAAACAGTCTCCATGCCTAAGTGCTTGATTTTATACACCTGTGGCCGGGCCAAGAGACTAGGACACCTGATTCTGATCATTTGGATGGGTGGCCAAATACTTTTGGCAATATAGTGTATGTGACTGCACCTCTACTGTGCGTTCTGTTTTCCTGACAAATACAACACATTTTGGCGCTGTTATTAAATCCCATAGTTTTGACTTGGAAGTTTCTCATACAGTTTTAATAATTGCTGCAAAACTATTACAGTAACTGAAGGGTTTTTGATCGAATCACCACAAAATTTGGAGCACCCTTTTTAGAGACTGACAAGCACACAAATACAAAATTTGAGCAAGATTGACGGAAAAACAGGGTCGCTATCAACAAAACATCTTTGCAGTTGCAATTAATTGCCCATAAGTCATTGAACATGTGTGTACTGATTATAAAACTTTGAGGGTATTTGTACTGCATGTATGCTGGCATGTCTTCCACGACCAGTGTTGCCAACTCCTCAGGGTGGAAAGTAGCAATTGGCTATCCTAAAAGTCGACATCATTGCCTTATTTGCATAATAAATAGCAGTTGCCACTGTAGGACAGAGGAATAACATAACAGGAGTTTTTAAATTATGCAAATTTTGGTTAGAACTACAAATAAATGTCTGTTTCGTCTTAGGTTGTATCAAATTAGATCAAAAGAATGGAGGGTTGTGACGTTCACGAACAATCCGAATCACTTAACTTGCTCATTAACATGAACAGTGATTTATTTTACGTGACTTGACAGTGAAGAAACATTTTCATTTACATTTATTTCTACATCCAGCCCGCGAGATGAGTTTTCTAAGTGTAAAATTGAGCTGCATTTTTAGATTAAATAAACTGCTGTTCTAAATGTGTCCACTGGATGTCGCAATAGTAATTATGTTAGGCAAGCAAATAGTTCATATCAAGCAAGATTACAAAGCAAGAGGTACACGATAAAGTGGGCTGCGACTCCTCCCCCTCGACCCAACGTAAAACTAATCGGAGTAAAATAAACAATTGCTAACCCCACTTAAAATGCTGCATGAGACACTGACTGCACATTGATATAGTTCTGTGAAAATGATTGTCTTCTGTGCAAATTTAAAGAAAGAGGACAGTGTGTGATTTACTGCAATACTGTCAGTCTTTTAAGTTTTTATTGAAATTGTTCACACATTGCACAGCTTCTATTTTTCCTATCGATACACAGTGATGCCTAGAAGGCAGGGAGTAACTCAACCCTCTTCAATCAATCAATGTCAATGTTTATTTATATAGCCCTAAATCACAAGTGTCTCAAAGGGCTGCACAAGCCACAACGACATCCTCGGTTCAGAGCCCACATAAGGGCAAGGAAAAACTCACAACCCAGTGAGACGTCGATGTGAATGACTGAGAAACCTTGGAGAGGACCGCAGATGTGGGTGACCTCCCCCACTTCTAGGGGAGACCGGATGCAATGGACGTCGAGTGGGTCTTGTATAATATTGTGAAAGTCCAGTCCATAGTGGATCTAACATAATAGTGAGAGTCCAGTCCATAGTGGGGCCAGCAGGACACCATCCCGAGCAGAGACAGGTCAGGAGCGCAGAGATGTCCCCAACCGATGCACAGGCGAGCGGTCCACCCCGGGTCCTGACTCTGGACAGCCAGCACTTCATCCATGGCCACCGGACCTGTGTCCCCCCCCCCCCCCCCCCTCCACAAGGGAGAGGGGGGCAGAGGAGAAAAGAAAAGAAACGGCAGATCAACTGGTCTAAAAAGGGGGGCTATTTAAAGGCGAGACTATACAAATGAGTTTTAAGATGGGACTTAAATGCTTCTACTGAGGTAGCATCTCTAACCGTTACCAGGAGGGCATTCCATAGTACTAGAGCCCGAATAGAAAACGCTCTATAGCCCGCAGACTTTTTTTGGGCTCTGGGAGTCACTAATAAGCCGCAGTTCTTTGAACGCAGATTTCTTGCCGGGACATATGGTACAATACAATCAGCAAGATAGGATGGAGCTAGACCGTGTAGTATTTTATACGTAAGTAGTAAAACCTTAAAGTCACATCTTAAGTGCACAGGAAGCCAGTGCAGGTGAGCCAGTATAAGCCTAATATGATCAAACTTTCTTGTTCTTGAATAGTTTCTACCCCAGTTAGTATGGTTTGTTGAGTTAGCACAGGATTAATATTTGGAAATTATACATAGAAGAGTTTTTATTTAAGCTTGATTTAGTTTTTTGTTTAATCTGAGATGGGCTGGGACATAAAGCTGAATTGTTTTGTAGATAGACTGAGATGAAGTCTAAATTCATTGTGTTCTTCATGGTGCTTTTACAGCTGCACCAATTTTTCCTCAGAATTTTCACCTAACTTGAAGTGTTTTGTCAAGAGGATTATTTGTGATATGTACATTTTCCGAATGTGCGTGTCTATTTTGGGCCAAAGTAAAAACAAAGACACAATCTGGTTGTAGTTGTATTTTTTAAGTTGTTATGCAATGATTTATCCCGTCCGGCCCACGTGGGAATAGATTTTTCCTTCATGCCGCCCCTAAGCTAAAATTAGTTTGACACCTCCGCTCTAAAACATCCGGAAAAATTTGCTATAATTGTCACTAGTCGATTTTGAGGGGAAAAAAGTAGCTTAGAGGAGTTGGAAAGTCGCCGGATTTGCAAAGAAAGTCGCCAAGTTGGAGACATTGTCCACAACCCATAGGGAGCGCCACAAATACTTTTTCACCAATGGGTGGTCTGCATTAATAGCTCTAATGGTGCCTGCCATTTGTAATGGGAAGCTGGAATTTCTGAGTTCCTAGTCGGAATTTCAACTGGAACGCCACTTGAGGTTTTATTATATTGTATTGTATTATATATAGTTGGTTTCAAAAATAGCTGCTCTGGATGTAAACAATGCTGTCCGTTTCTATAATCTCCGTTATTTACACTTCTGATTAATTTTTGTTTCAGAAACAGTCCATATTTTCACATAAGTTGTTTTATATTCAGACAAGACAAGCGCAAAAATAGCTTTCGTGGATGTTGCCACTTTGGTTTCCGACATCGTAAATGTCTCGAGTGTGACGTCATTCCCAGCTCCGACTTCCCACTTTCGATGTAAATTGAACACAACACAAAAAAGTACGATGTCACAGATTGGGAATTAAAGCCATTTCACAATAATAAGTATTTTCATTATATATCTTTATTAAATTAATACATTATATGTGTATTTTTATAAGAAATAAAAATTTATTTTGTTTTTATTCAATTGTATTTATTTTGTTTCATAATATTTATTGTTTGTTATCATACAATTATATCTATTCTCAAAATGTTTTTATTCTTGAAAAATTGCAGAATAATTTAGAATTATTCAGAATTAATAATCTGGAATAATCCTTTTTCTTTTTCTTTTTTTTAACTAAATGTGGCCCTAATGGTCAATAATGGTGGTAATACTCTGGAACAGACTATTTTTAGTTCTATTTATTGCTCTGGGGAAAATTGTCAAATCAAAGTGCTGGGAAGAGATTGTGTTGAACTTCGAAAGTTTGGTTCCAGCAGTCCAAATTCAACAAGCTAGCTGACAAACATGCCGCCGCTGTGATCTGTCAGCGTCAAACCCCCACCTTACCCTCTTGTAAAGTCAGTGATTTATGGCCACCGGTGCTGTTGCTTATCACATCTCTTTTTGGTTAGTAAATACTGCTCAGTTGCACTGTTTCAGCTTGTTAAAAAGCCCTCGGGGGGCAGAAAGCGTCAGTTAATATACAACGACACAGCATTAAGTTTGCTTACTTGAAAGAGCGGCTGAGGCAACACTTTACTCTCATCCACATTGAACACGTGTGTGTTTGTGTTTATCATATGCTTATATCAGTATTTTTCAACCACTGTGCCGTGAGATATTGTCTGGTGTGCCGTGGGAAATTATGCAAATCAGTAATTATAATAATGTTGTCTAGTGCAGTGTTTTTCAACGTTTTTTAGTATGTAAAAGGTATGTAACGCTTAAACCAAAAATGAACAAAAGGCAAGTCCCACTAGGAAAAGGCACTGAAGCATAGGGATGGCTATGCAAAACAAAAGTAAAACTGAACTAGGCTACAAAGTAAACAAAAACAGAATGCTGGACGACAGCAAAAACTTACAGCGTGTGGAGCGGAGACGGCGTCCACAAAGAAGGGTAGCGTACGCACAACTTAAATAGTCTTGATTGCGAAAACAAAGCAAGTGCGGGCAATAGCACTCAAAGGAAGGCGTGAAGCTGCTACAGGAGAACACCAACAAAACAGGAAGGGTCACCAAAATAACAGCGCAAGACAGAAACTAAAGCACTACACACAGGAAACAACAACAAACTCAAAATAAGGCATGACAACCTGGTGGAGTTTCATTTGTTTACCTTTTCTGCTGGTGGTGTGCATCTGTATTTTTTAATGAAAAAAATGTGCCTTGGCTCAAAAAAAATTGAAAAACACTGGTTTATATGAACAAATATGTGCAGAAATTTAGAAATAAGCTCTGGATTTACATCCACACAAAGAGCCTGCAGATGTCCGGAGAGAAAATGTGGTTGCTTTTTCATGATGAATGATTAAAAAGCTGCCTCCTCTTCAGATCTCGGCCAAAATCAATTTGCCTCCAATGATGCCAGCGTTTAGACACAGACACAAATGTATCTTTCATGACGGCTCCTCTTCACAAGTTTTTTCAAATCCAGTTGGGTTTTATGAGAATTTCTCCCTCGTGCTTGCTTATATAAATATGCTAGTTAAATACCTAGGGGCTGTTTAATTGAGACTCTTTTATCTAAAACAGTGTGATGTACATAATTCTGTTTCAAGAAATTAATTTGACAACATTGTAGTCTGTAGATGAAACAATGTTTGGTTGTTGCCCAGCAAACGCTTTTATTTGTTTGAATATTAAATTAGTTCTACATTAGGTTGAAAGGTGGTTAATTTTTCTGTCTTAAAAGCCGGTCAGAGAGTTGAGCATTTTCAGCATGTAAGTGATAAATTTAACATGTTTCTATGAGTAGACAAAATTCCCTGGCTGGTGTCTGGGCATTCTGGAACTTAAACTGGCCACTTTAAAGCTGCTAAATTGTATAAAGATATCTAGTAAACAATGCCGTAATGATGCCAGTGTGTACCAGGCGAGAATAAAAAGTTCCAATTAAACATATAATCAGAAAAACTATCATTTAAAATGTTTGATACAATCATTTGTTGGGGTTAATACAAATAAGTTGTTAGTTAAATAGTTACTACCGTAATTTTCGGAGTGTAAGTCGCACTGGAGTATAAGTCGCACCTGCCGAAAATGCATAATAAAGAAGGAAAAAAACATATATAAATCGCACTGGGGCCCGGCCAAACTATGAAAAAAACTGCGACTTATAGTCCGAAAAATACGGTAGTTAGCTACAATTGTATTTGTAGAGAACATGATGAGGTGGCGACTTGTCCAGGGTGTACCCCGCCTTCCGCCCGAATGCAGCTGAGATAGGCTCCAGCACCCCCGCGACCCCAAAAGGGACAAGCGGTAGAAAATGGATGGATGGAATTTGTATGCAAGGCAATTCAAAGTCCTTTACAGATACATAAAAATACAAGAGGGTGAAAAAAGAAATACAACAATGTAATAAATCAATTAAAATTCAATAAAAAAACTTTCAGTTGTCATATGCAGTGTTAAGTAAATGTTTTCTCAGCAAGAATTTGAACATTACGATACAAAAGTACATGTTTTTTTATTGACCAGCAACTATATACCATTTTAACTAGAAAAGCATTCGTAAGCAGACCTGTATCCGGATCATCCCCAAAATCTAATCACTTGTTCCTTTTGCCATGTCTGACATTTCCTGAAAGCTAGATGAAAATCCGCCCATAACTTTTTGAGCTATCTAGCGGAATAAAATAAACCCCCGTCAGTCATCCACTGTCTTTGTCTCTGTGGGTGGAGGCGGGGCCGCTGGCATCCACTCACACACACACAAAAGTTGAAGCTTGTAACGTTAACATAAGCTAATATAGTAGAAATGATCCAGATCCGCTCCAAAATGTAATGACTTGTTCGCATTTCTGACATTTTCTGAAAGTTGGATGAAAACCCGTCAATAACTTTTTGAGCTATATATAGCGGAATGAAAGAAATGGAGCGAACACTCTTGTCAGTCATCCACTGTCTTTGTCTCTGTGGGGCCGCTAGCATTCGTACACACACATTCAGAATGTTTAAGATGGTGCAAACCAGCAACTAACAAAGCAGTTTCAGTATGGGGCTAATTTTAAGATAATGGTGATCAATAAAGGAAAACAAAGCAGCTAAGAAGTATCCTTTTTTATTGCATGATATTGAGAAAAAAAAAATCAAAAATATAGACAGTAGTTAAGTGTATCTATGTTAGTGCTATCTGCAACGTGTTATATATTTCAATGTTATGTCAATTTTATATTAAAAAAAAAAAAGAACTTTGTATAAAATATTTTTTCCAAAAATGTGTCGTATTATATTTGAATCGATAAGATAATACATCAAACAGCTGTCGACTATCTATCAAATATAGTATCCTTTTTTTTTATTGCAATCTGACAGTTGTTATTTTCATGATAATTATTAAAATATATTAACGTTTTGTTAAATATTTGACCTAAAATGGGTTGTTTTACATTTGAGACAATAGGATAAAACTTTTTTCCACCCTCCACTGATATTGTGAACACGTGTTTGTTCAAAGATTAATTTTAGTCTATTTTGTCTTTGATTATCGTATTTTTCGGAGTATAAGTCGCACCGGAGTATAAGTCGCACCTGCCGAAAATGCATAATAAAGAAGGAAAAAAACATATATAAGTTGCACTGGAGTATAAGTCGCATTTTTGGGGGAAATTTATTTGATAAAACCCAACACCAAGAATAGACATTTGGAAGGCAGTTTAAAATAAATAAAGAATAGTGAACAACAGGCTGAATAAGTGTACGTTATATGAGGCATAAATAACCAACTGAGAACGTGCCTGGTATGTTTACGTAACATATTATGGTAAGAGTCATTCAAATAACTATAACATATAGAACATGCTATACGTTTACCAAACAATCTGTCACTCCTAATCGCTAAATCCCATGAAATCTTATACGTCTAGTCTCTTACGTGAATGATCTAGATAATATTATTTGATATTTTACGGTAATGTGTTAATAATTTCACACATAAGTCGCTCCTGAGTATAAGTCGCAGCCCCGGCCAAATTATGAAAAAAACTGCGACTTATAGTCCGAAAAATACGGTATGTCAAAAAACTACACTGGAAAAAGAGTCGTTGTCTTATAATCGGGAACGTCTTTGTGGAGGTTTCTCTCCCGTGGGTCCACCAGACCACCAAGCATCAATATGACAGCCCGGTTTCAGGGTTACACACTGTTTTATTTTGCAATTGTCTTTTTCGTGGCTGTCTCTCTCTCGCTCTCGCTCCAGCTCCACCACCTCTCTCTTCCCCGGCTGCTGCCTTTTAACAGAGTGACAGGTGATTAGATAACCAGGCCCAGGTGGGCCATCTACGCACCTGTCGCTGATCTCAAAGCCGGTCCTGGCACACCCTGCTTTGCTGCAGGTCCGCAGGCCACGCCCCCCTCCACAGTCTTATTTTAGGGTCAATAGGGTATTTTGTTATTGATTCCATTGCAGTAAATCTTAGATTCTGACTAATGTCCAACAGTTGCAAATCAAACTGTTGTTACTCCCTTGAGTTCAATTAGTGTTCATGTGTTTTTTTCTGTGTGTGTTTGTGTTGTGTGTTTACATGTAGGGAAGTCTGTATACGCCAGGATGGCCGAGTCCATCTTACAGTGGTATATTTTGGGAAAGAGCAGATGAACGAAGTCCGCAGCATTCTGGAAAACACAGTGAGGTGAGTCGGAAGCCAACAAGTCACCTTGGATTTAAAGCCAAGTGCATTGCAAATTGCATGAGGAGGGGAAAAAAAGCAATGATGTCGCCAAACAAAGAATTTGGACTGCTGGGGACCGTAATAAATTTTTTATATCACTGCATACTAAACAGATACAATGCTAATATGCCTCCTATCAGAGTGGCTGTTAACTGCTCTTATGTGCATGAATCTGCAATTGATTTTTTTGATGAACAACTGGTTATCAAAAACTATGTTTTTGGTCTAATGATGCTTTAAATAGCAAATAATGATTTGCAAAAGTACGGCACGTAAATAGGACCGCCCACAAAACGGCGCATTCTGAAGAGACAGTCAGAAAGCGACTCGAAGATGGTCTGTAAAACAAAATCTATGCACAATTTTGACCAAAGAAGCCCAATTACAAGTTATGTAAACCACAAAAAGTGTTATAAGACCCATTTAAATACCCTGTAATAAACAATTCCTGTAAACTCACCTCCTGACTCAGCTTCTCGCCATATGTCTCCATTATCTGATGGATAATCAAGCATGTGGCGCCCGTGCAGTCACTCGCAGATAAATGACATCAGGCCGATAGATGATGCCCACTCACAGACCTTGACACACCTACAGACCAGCCACTGTGAGACAACTCCCTCTTACTCCACTTACTCAGCGCCACAAAACATCTCTTTGCATCGTCTACACTAGCAACATTCCAGAGACAAGTGCAGGGAGGAATTGTCATTATGAAGCAGGTTTGTTGGCGTGAAGGTTCAGGCAGCACACATTGGATTTGAATTGAGTATATTGTGTTGTAATTCTTATGCCTCCAACTCTGCGAGTCATTTTATAATCTCTTAAATACGTCAGAATATGCATCCGTAAGCGATTTTTTTTTTAGTTGCTGCAGAAGACAATTTGGTAAACATTATTACAGCTTACGATTCTTAAAGTTAAAAAAGTTAAAGTACCAATGATTGTCACACACACACTAGGTGTGGCGAAATTATTCTTCAGTCTTATTCTTCAAGCTGGCATATGCATTGGTAATCGATAAACATATAAAAGATAAATATAGTCCAGGTATTTTTGTATGGCCGCTTTTGAGTTTGGGTTATTTATAATCAGTGGCTAATCTTTTTCTGTCATTATAAAGAATGGGTATTCACTATTTAGAGTCTGACTCAGTGGCAATTTGCAGCCCTTAGCTGTTTTTTTATTGGCTCATGGCATGTCTTACAAGATGTCACACAATTAATAACTACTGTACTTGCTTTGTCAGCTCAAACACAATGGTGACATTCATGGGGTGATGAAAAAATGAGCACTGAGCACAACAAAAAAAAATGTTTTCCCCCTTCATTTTTGCGGCCCTCTTTGTGAATGCCACCCTTGGCAATTTCCCATGTTGCTTATATCAAAAAACTGCCTGGGATTTTAACCATGCATATCCTGAAGTGCAGTGGATTGTTTTAGTCTGTCAAATATATATTCTCTTTTTTGAAGACTTGTTTTTGGAAGAAAAAAAAAATCTACCAATACGTAGCTATTTTAAAATCATATTATTAATATGAATAAAACAGGATTGTAATTTCATCCATCCATCCATCCATTTTCTCCCGCTTTCCCTTTTGGGGTCGCGGGGGGTGCTGGAGCCTATCTCAGCTGCATTCGGGCGGAAGGCGGGGTACACCCTGGACAAGTCACCACCTCATCGCAGGGCCAACACAGATACTATAAAAAAGCTGCTACTTTTAAATAAATACTCTCTTTTTTGAAGACCTGTTTTTGGAAGAAAAAAAAGCAACCTAAATGTATCTATTATAAAATCATATTATTAATATGAGTAAAACATTTTCAGTAATTTCAATACTATAAAAAATCCGCTACTTTTTTCCCACACTTTGAACTCTGCTGTGGCTAATTTATGGATTTTCCGGATTTAGATGTAGACTTAGACTTAGACTTCCTTTTATTGTCAAATTTTAACTTTACAGTACAGATAAGAACGCAATTGCGTTGCATTAGCTCGTTGTTGTGCAGGATAAAATAGCAATAAGGTGCAGATATAAATAGATTACTGTACAGATAAATATATTGCACTTTTGCATATGCATCCACACATATGGATGTATGTTATATTTATATATATGTATTTATATATATATGTAATTTTATTTATATATATTTACTAGCTTCACATGCGACTAATAAATTTAGCCTCGTCACATCAGACCAACAAAATTGTAGAATGGGTCACGGTGGACCAATTAAATTGTCAATCAAACGTACTCGCCCAATCATTTAGTTAGGCATTTAGCGCGTTATCGACTCACCCTCGTCCTGGAGAAGACACGAGGAAATGCACAAGACACAGCCCCAAAGCCGAAGACGATCGGCCCGGTCATCAAAAAAGGAAACATATTTCATGTTTACACCTGCTGCTTATAAACTTGTGCAGTCAATATATTTACAAAATAAAATTTGTCCAAAATTAGGTGGCTTATATTTAGGTGTGCTCTATAGCCCGGAAATTCCAGTAACTTGTACATTGCGGTATAGCTTGGTTTGTAGAGTGGCTGTGCTAGCAACTTGAGGGTTCCAGGTTCGATTCCCCACTTCCGCGACGCTAATCACTGCTGTTGTGTCCTTGGGCAAGACACTTTACCCACCTGCTCCCAGCATACTTGCCAACCTTGAGACCTCCGAATTCGGGAGATAGTTGCGGGAGCGGGGTTGGGGGGGAGGGGTTGAGGTGCAGGCAGCATACCCCTTCCCTACGAGCTGTCCTGGATGAAATGAAATTATTTTTTCCAATCATTTTGGAACTTGCAAGCGTATTTCTTCTCCTTACTCGTCGTCGCCAAGTCTTTTCTTCTGCTCCGTCTCCTTCTCGTTGTGTGTGCAGTTGTGCACTGAGCTCCAAAAGCCGTAGATGTTATTGTAGCGTCCCGGAAGAGTTAGTGCTGCAAGGGGTTCTGGGTATTTGTTCTGTTGTGTTTATGTTGTGTTACGGTGCGGATGTTCTCCCGAAATGTGTTTGTCATTCTTGTTTGGTGTGGGTTGACAGTGTGGCGCATATTCGTAACAGTGTTAAAGTTGTTTATACGGCCACCGTCAGTGTGACATGTATGGCTGTTGACCAAGTATGAATTGCATTCACGTGTGTGTGTGTGTGTGTGTGTGTGTGTGTGTGTGTGTGTGTGTGTGTGTGTGTGTGTGTGTGTGTGTGTGTGTGTGTGTGTGTGTGTGTGTGTGTGTGTGTGTGTGTGTGTGCGTGCTTGAAATTAACGTTATCATTAAACCAGTTAAAAGATCATACAACGTGTCAGCATTTCTTGACATCTTCGAGTAAAGACCATTGTTTAACCCGTCCAACGCTACATTATTATGTGACTGGGCCGGCACGCTGTTTATATGACGGAAAAGCGGACGCCTGGACAGCATGCGGCTGTTAAGGGGTGAAGGTTTCAGGTGAGAGAAGACGCTAAAGGCAGTACCTTTAAGGCACGCCCCCAATATTGTTGTCCGGGTGGAAATCGGGAGAAATTTGGGAGAATGGTTGCCCCGGGAGATTTTCGGGAGTGGCACTGAAATTCGGGAATCTCCTGGGAAAATCGGGAGGGTTGGCAAGTATGGCTCCCAGTGCCACCCACACTGGTTTAAATGTAACTTAGATATTGGGTTTCACTATGTAAAAGTGCTTTGAGTCACTAGAGAAAAGCGCTATATAATTCACTTCACTTCATTGCTATGAAAAAAAGGAGATCATTCAATGACTTTAATTATCACCATTATGCTAACTTGTTAAACGTTGAAACACATTTCTAAGTCACTGTGTGTGTGTGTGTGTGTGTGTGTGTGTGTGTGTGTGTGTGTGTGTGTGTGTGTGTGTGTGTGTGTGTGTGTGTGTGTGTGTGTGGTGGATGAAGAGATGTTCCAACCCAAAGTTGTATTCTGAATGTGCCAGGGTGACCAAACCTGATGGTGAGTGTGTGTCTTCTCAATGAAAACATCACTTCCCAGGTGTAATTAGCAGAGTGCATTCTTATGTTAACGAGGAGTGTGTGTGTGTGTGTGTGTGTGTGTGTGTGTGTGTGTGTGTGTGTGTGTGTGTGTGTGTGTGTGTGTGTGTGTGTGTGTGTGTGTGTGTGTGTGTGTGTGTGTGTGTGTGACGGAAAGAAAAGCTCTGACTTGCTTACGGTGTACATTGCTATGAACAAAAAGGGCATCAAATTCATTGACTTAATTGATCACCATTATGCTAATTTGCTCAAAAAAAACACTTTGCTGCACATTTCCAAGTCACTGTTGGGGTCTGTGTGAGTGACAGAAAGAAAAGCTTCAACTTGCTTGTGTTGTGCGTCTATGAATCTCTAGAACACAAGATGACCCATCTTTTTTTTTTTTTACGGTAGTACAGTAACTACCGTTATGTGTAGCATATTATAAGAACAAAAGCTTCTAACTACTGTCATGCGTAGCATATTGTAAGAACAAAAGCTTCTAATGGATTCCCTCAGTATTGATTTTCAAGCTAACGATATGTGAAACGCAATGACTTGGCCCCTTTTTGGGGACGGCGTGTCGCAGTGGGAGAGTGGCCGTGCGCAACCCGAGGGTCCCTGGTTCAATCCCCACCAAGTACCAACCTCGTCATGTCCGTTGTGTCCTGAGCAAGACACTTCACCCTTGCTCCTGATGGGTGCTGGTTAGCGCCTTGCATGGCAGCTCCCTCCATCAGTGTGTGAATGTGTGTGTGAATGGGTAAATGTGGAAGTAGTGTCAAAGCGCTTTGAGTACCTTGAAGGTAGAAAAGCGCTATACAAGTACAACCCATTTATCATTTATTTATTTTTTTGCTCTGTTGTTCTGTCAGGAAAAATAGTCATTGTCTGTGTACCAAATCAATACTAAATGAATAAACACAATCTTATTTACTTGATACATGATACCTTTATAATATTATGTACCTCATGCAAGACACCGAATGTTGTAGACTAGTTATCATCAACCACTAGTCTAGGCCAAAAAATAGCTGCCAAGCTACTGCTGGCGTGTTGCAAAATCTTAATGGCCAGCTGCTCTCTATCGCCAATTTCCATTTATTTAGGCCATATGAGATATGATAAGATACAGTTACAGAGTGAGCAGAAAGAAGGAAGGAAACCCACCATCCAAATCAGGGCTATTCAACTTCAAACCGTTATTCAAAACCATCTTTTCTTACCAACCGGTCCCTGTTTTTGTGAATTTGGGATTTGCATAAGTCCCGAAATTTTGAAATCAAACCATGGAGTCATTGCTGAGAAATGTATAACACGATCTTGCCTTCCTTCGTACTTCCTCCTAACGAGCAGTTAAAATTAGCCCAATTTGTGAGGTTTTTCCAACGTGTGACATCATCGGACATCTCCATATATCAAATCAAATCAACTTTATTTATAAAGCACATTTAAAATTTACCACAGGGGTAGCCAAAGTGCTGTACAATGGGCAGGTTAAAAGATAATACGAGTACCGAGCAAACACAACACAACACAACACAACACAAACAAAACACGATAAAAAATAAATAAATAAAATAGAATAAATAAAAACATAAAAACAGGTTCACAGCAGGTGTATTATGGGGCGCCATTGCAGGATGGATATCACTCAGTGTTAAAAGCCATGGAATAAAAGTATGTTTTTAAGAGAGATTTAAAAACAGGAAGAGAGGAGGCTTGTCTAATACTCAGACGTAGGTCGTTCCAGAGCTTGGGAGCAGCAGCGGCGAAAGCTCTGTCACCTATAAGCTTCAGCCTTGTGTCAGGGACCGTCAACAGCAGCTGATCGGCTGATCTTAAGGATCGGGTGGGGCAGTAAGGCTGAAGGAGGTCGGAGAGATAGGTTGGCGCGAGGTTGTTTAGACATTTAAAAGCAAATAAAAGGAGTTTAAAATTGATTCGATAACGCACAGGGAGCCAGTGAAGGGACGCTAATATAGGGGTGATGTGCTCACGTCTGCGGGTCTGTGTTAGCAGACGAGCAGCAGAGTTCTGCGCGAGCTGCAGGCGGGCGAGGGAGGCCTGGCTAATGCCTACATACAGGGCATTGCAGTAGTCAAGACGAGTCGAGATAAAGGCGTGGATTAATTTCTCGAGATCATGTCCTGATAGAAGCGGTTTCACTTTCGCTATTTGGCGTAATTGATAAAAGCTTTTTTGAACGACGCTGCTGATTTGTTTTTCGAATTTAAAATCTGAGTCGAACTTTACCCCCAGGTTTGTGACACAGTCGCTGAGATACGGGGTCAGAGTGCCGAGGTCAACGTTGGGGGAGGGAGAGCGACTTAGACCGAACAACATAACTTCTGTTTTATCTTCATTTAGGCTTAGGAAGTTAGCTGAAAGCCAGACTTTGATGTCGTGCAGGCAGTCAATAAGACGTTGAACCGTGTTATTTTGTGCCATGGAAAAATAAATCTGGCAATCATCTGCATAAAAATGAAAAGCAATACTGTACTTCCTAAAATTAGAACCAATTGGGAGAAGGTAAAGCGCAAATAAAATTGGGGCAAAGATTGAGCCCTGGGGGACCCCATGTGGTAAAGGAGCTGTGGAAGACATAAAACTGTCTACTTTTACACAAAAACTCCTGTCGGTTAGGTACGACCGGAACCAGTTGAGGGCGACGCCCTTAATGCCCACACAGTTCTCAAGACGAGTGATTAAGGTGGCGTGGTCGACGGTGTCGAACACAGCAGACAGATCTAAAAGCACCAGGACAACATATTTACCAGAATCAGTTGACAGGAGGATATCGTTAAAAACTTTTAGAAGCGCTGACGTATATGGTAGAGATTTACCCGAAGACCTTTGCGCGAGTTCGCCCTAGTTGTAGTCAACTTTTTATCTATCCTATTGTCGTGGTTTTGTACATTTCAGATCCAGATTTGTTTTTTGTTTTTTGACCATATATAGTTTCAAAATGATGCATCTCATTTTTACATTTTCTTTACAACATGTCCAAATAGGAGTAGGAAGCAATGCTCGTACATGCACCTGCATCCTTCGCTTCTGCCATTCCTAATACAATGTAGCCTATACTTCTAACTTTTATCTGTCAGTAGACTCCTTACGGAAGCGCTAAAAACTACAACGTGGCTGACGGGGAGAAGATGCAGTCGAATTAGAGGCATGTAAATAAGGCCGCCCTTAAGAGACGGTCAAAAAGCAGCATGAAGGTGGTCTTTAAAACATAATCTGTGTAACATTTTGAACAAAGAACCACAATTATATGTTAAGTAGAACACAAGGAAATGTTTTAAATGTAGAAAAAAGTCATGATATAACCCCTTTAAGAGTTCTGCGGAATATATTGGCATTAAACTAAGGACCCCTTCACTATTATTCTTATGTATATAATGTCAATACAATGCATTGCTACACCTTCACATTTATATCTAATACACTTATAAAGCTCAGGTCATACATTAAAAGACAAGCAATATATTTACGAAAGTGTTCCCTGCTGTTTTTAAGGACTGATAGTCCAAGATCCTCGATATCTCAGGAAATCTTTGCTGTGTTTAAAGACATACTGTACTTTGAAGTTTAAACTAAATTTGCAGGCTGGTCTAAATGTATTCACAAGCTGGATTAGGCCCACGGGTTGCCATGTTGAATATATTTGGTCTAAGTCAGGGTCGGCAACCCAACATTTTGAAAGGACCATATTGGACCAAAAATACAAAACACAAATCTGTTGGAGCCAGTGTTATAATGAAGGCAACACATTAAGTTAGTGTCTCAGAGGGTTAGATAACTCCTGGAAATTACTGGCTTAAAACTGCCAAAGGTGTAGATGCGTGTGCCCAAGTTAAATGAAAGGACAGGCTATCTTCTTTTAATGGATTTATTACAATCTTTGCAAGCTAGGTAACGTTTGCCGTGGTCTGAAACAACATGGTAACGTTTGCTGTTGTCTGGAACAACATGGTAAAAGTTTGCTGTGGTCTGGAACAACATGGCACACAATCAGAAATGCAGCCAATATTACATACAGATAATGTCATGAGACATGCAAATATAAATTAAATGCAGAGGACATAAACAAAATAAATTAAATGAACTCAAGTATACCTACAAACGAGGCATAATGATGCAATACGCACACAAAGTTAGCCTAAATAGCATGTTAGCATGGATTATTAGCACTCCACGCAATAACAATAACATCAACAAAGCTCACCTTTGTGCCTTCACACACAGCATAAAACGTTTGTGGACAAAATGAGACAAAGAAGAAACACGTCTTTTTGTGGCAGCATCGGAGAAAGTTGTACACGTAAACCAACTACGGTGAGTTCAAGGACCGCCAAAATTAGTAGGACAAAGCGGCGCTGGCCAAATACTGTCATCAGTGAAGCATAAACACAAACATATTAAACAGTGGACTTTCTAACAATTAGGAAGTTTTTTGTTATGTTTGTCCTCCTACAGAAACATTATTAAAACAACAAATATATTTTTCCTCTATCTCAGCGGTTCTTAACCTTGTTGGAGGTACGGAACCCCACCAGTTTCATATGCGCATTCACCGAACCCGAACCGTAATCATAAAATGATGTTGTTATATTAAAGAAATACTAATAAAGATATATTTTACAAACAGAAAGTTACAGGAATGTACACATGATCCCATGTTTACATCTCATTGTGCAACATGTGAATGTTTTAGTGGGAACTAAATGCGATATCTGAATGGGATACACATTATTTCTAAAACAGGACCCCCCCCCAGACATATAATACGAGTGCACAGCACATGAAAAACTATGTTATAGTCATTGTAAGTGGGCCAAAACACTTATATTAGAAAATAATCTCATGGAAATGACTGCTGTCATTTGATTACAATAATAAAACATTTAACTTGTTATTTAGTCAGGTTTGGGACAGGTGTGCTGCAGGTTTGACCACAGTGAATGTGCACGTCTGACGTCGCTCACATGTGCCCCACTGAAAGCTCAAGGAGTTTTTGCGTTTGCTCACACATATGGAAAATTAGAGGGAACATTGTTTGGGGGTATCCATAATACGCCGACAGGGAGAAGTTTTTATTTACACGATGAGTCAGGTGTGTCTTGACCTCCGCGACGGAGGCCGACTCACCAAACCCCTATGGTTCGATCGAACCCAGATTAAGAACCACTGCTCTATATACTTCCATTTTTGAAAACGCTCCAGAGAGCCACTAGGGCGGTGCTAAAAAGCCGCATGCGGCTCGAGAGCTGCAGGTTGCTGACCCCCGGTCTAAGTGGTCGATGCCCCTCTAATGTTTTTCCATATAAAACACCTCTGGGGACGAGAATGTAGCAAACCTTCAACCGGATGGATGTTCCCAAAAATGGGATGAGCGCTCCAAGGAAAATAGGATGCAAATGGAAGAAACAGGAGCTGAGGGAGAGAAAAAAAGGCGGGATCATCTTCACACAACCTTTTTATTTGTTGCCTGTCATTCTGTTCAAGTTGGATTTGGTTCAAAAACGGGTCAGGGAACAAAATGAGCTGGTAAAGTGAATAACAAGTGAGCCTGAACATGGTTTTAACTGGCAGCTTATGTATGTCAATTGTGGAAAATAAAGCGAATGCCAATTGGAATCTTCCTTTGTGGGACAATTAAAGGATGCTTCTGCTTTTTCTTAAGAGCAGATGACAAGCTTACCCGCCGCAAGCGTGCTTTTCTGGTATCTCAAATATGCATCCGGACTCACAAGTGTTCTGTCCAGCTGCAAGTGTGCACAAGCAAGAGTGACACACACACATGCTCACAAAAACATAAACAAAGCAAAGAGAAAAGTGATCTTCCTCTCTCCGGGCAGCACCAACATGACAGTGTTTCCTACTTTTTAGCCTCCACTGGGTGTCAGACATCATCCTGCTTACAGGAAACAAAGACTCTAGCGTGGGGTGCATCGGTTAAAAGCCCTTAGGACAACAAGGATATTGTACATTTTAAAAGGATTTTCTACAGTGCAAAAACTTAGATCACAGCAAGATGACATACAAACCCTGTTTCCATCTGAGTTGGGAAATTATGTTAGATGTAAATATAAACGGAATACAATGATTTGCAAATCATTTTCAACCCATATTCAGTTGAATATGCTACAAAGACAACATATTTGATGTTCAAACTGATAAACGTTTTTTTTTTTGCAAATAATCATTAACTTTAGAATTTGATGCCAGTAACACGTGACAAAGAAGTTGGGAAAGGTGGCAATAAATACTGATAAAGTTGAGGAATGCTCATCAAACACTTATTTGGAACATCCCACAGGTGTGCAGGCTAATTGGGAACAGGTGGGTGCCATGATTGGGTATAAAAACAGCTTCCCAAAAAATGCTCAGTCTTTCACAAGAAAGGATGGGGCAAGGTACACCCCTTTGTCCACAACTGCGTGAGCAAATAGTCAAACAGTTTAAGAACACCGTTTCTCAAAGTGCAATTGCAAGAAATTTAGGGATTTCAACATCCACGGTCCATAATATCATCAAAAGGTTCAGAGAATCTGGAGAAATCACTCCACGTAAGCGGCATGGCCGGAAACCAACATTGAATGACCGTGACCTTCGATCCCTCAGACGGCACTGTATCAAAAACCGACATCAATCTCTAAAGGATATCACCACATGGGCTCAGGAACACTTCAGAAAACCACTGTCACTAAATACAGTTCGTCGCTACATCTGTAAGTGCGAGTTAAAGCTCTACTATGCAAAGCGAAAGCCATTTATCAACAACATCCAGAAACGACGCCAGCTTCTCTGGGCCCGAGATCATCTAAGATGGACTCATGCAAAGTGGAAAAGTGTTCTGTGGTCTGACAAGTCCACATTTCAAATTGTTTTTGGAAATATTCGACATTGTGTCATCCAGACCAAAGGGGAAGCGAACCATCCAGATTGTTATCGGCGCAAAGTTCAAAAGCCAGCATCTGTGATGGTATGGGGGTGCATTAGTGCCCAAGGCATGGGTAACTTACACATCTGTGAAGGCACCATTAATGCTGAAAGGTACATACAGGTTTTGGAACAACATATGCTGCCATCTAAGCGCCGTCTTTTTCATGGACGCCCCTGCTTATTTCAGCAAGACAATGCCAAGCCACATTCAGCACGTGTTACAACAGCGTGGCTTCGTAAAAAAAGAGTGCGGGTACTTTCCTGGCTCGCCTGCAGTCCAGACCTGTCTCCCATCGAAAATGTGTGGCGCATTATGAAGCGTAAAATACGACAGCGGAGACCCCGGACTGTTGAACGACTGAAGCTCTACATAAAACAAGAATGAGAAAGTATTCCACTTCCAAAGCTTCAACAATTAGTTTCCTCAGTTCCCAATCGTTTATTGAGTGTTGTTAAAAGAAAAGGTGATGTAACACAGTGGTGAACATGCCCTTTCCCAACTACTTTGGCACGTGTTGCAGCCATGAAATTCTAAGTTAATTATTATTTGCAAAAAAAAAATAACGTTTATGAGTTTGAACATCAAATATCTTGTCTTTGTAGTGCATTCAACTGAATATGGGTTGAAAAGGATTTGCAAATCATTGTATTCCGTTTATACTTACATCTTACACAATTTCCCAACTCATATGGAAACAGGGTTTGTATCTAAAAAAAAAACAAAGTCTACGTTAGACCAATCTGCTTATCCTAACTAAAATCAGATATATTGTCACGATACCACATGACAGTTTGATCTTTCTTCTTTATTTTTTTGTGTTTGGTAACATTTCCTGTCCTGGTGCTCTTGTTTTTGGTAGTATTTCCTGTTAAGTTTCTGTGTTTACCTTGTGTTTCTTGTCATGCCAGCCCACGTTTTCCACACAGTTAGTTCTTTTTAGTTCCACCTTGTTCCCTCCTTTAGGACTGGTTCATTATCTAGTGCAGTGGTTCACCAAGTACTACCTCAGAAAAAAACTTGCCTCTCCAACTACCACCATAATGACCAACATTAACATACAGTAGCGTAGTAAGCCTAGGTATTCATTAAAAAACAAGGCAGAGGATGGATGGATGGATTACATGTTTGGCAACTGTAACATTACACACAGTTTGAACAGTAATACTGTTTGAAAAAAGGAAAATAGCGGGGGTCGGCCTCCTGGCCGTACGTCTCTGTTGCCTCTTGCATGGGCTGAGGGGGCTTTGGGGGCTGTGGTTGGGCTCCTTGTTCCTCCTACTTACAGCACACACACCTGCGGGGAGGCGTGACGGTGGGGTGAGGATGCCTCTATGGGGCTCCAGTCCTCCTGACTTGTCACCTGCTTGTCCATCGTTGAGCTTTTGGGGGCCCGGTTGCTTCTGGGGCACCTCATCTTTCTGCCTGCGTGGGGTGTGGCTTCTCGCTGGCTGGGGGGCTGGTTGTTTCCTGCTTCTCCTGTGCCTTGTCCTCTGTCGGACGCGTATGTTTACAGCCTGCCGCTGGCCCGGTTCTGGGGGTCCTGTCGCTGGCCGGCCTGCCTATGTGGCACCGGTGGTTCCTTGTTCCCTGGGTACGGCACCTGCTGTTTTGGGTTGGGCTTTTTGAGCGGTTGGGGTCATATTTTGGCTCCCGCACATACTGGGAGACTAGGGCTGGGCGATATATCGATATACGCGATATATCGCGGGTTTGTCTCTGTGCGATATAGAAAATGACTATATCGTGATATTCGAGTACCGGTATACGTTCTCACGCAGTTGCTTTTAGCTGCTGGCATTACACTACAGGCTCTCCTCGCTCTTTCCTGTGTCTCCTTCTCGCAGACAGACAAGCGCACCTTCTTACACACGTCACATACTGTCACGACATACGTCACATACGTATACGCCCTCGCGCAGCAAAGAGGTAGCAGCATGGGCAACGTTAGCTGTGATGCTAGCGGTAATACGAGAGAAAGAAGGTGCGAATCTGGTAACAAATGTAGGAATAATTCATTCCCCAAAAAAACAGCAGGGGGTCCATCGTCTGGCGGTGGTTTGGCTTCAAGTGGGAATATGTCGAACAGACAACCGTAATTTGTCAAGTGTGGGGCGAAAGCGTTGCTATAAAAAGTAGCATTACTGCTAATATGTAGCATCATTTGAAAAGTCACCCACTAGAGAATGAAGAGTGCTTACTCCGCATGTCAACATCTCCGTTCGGTGCCACACCAACAAAATGCCGAGGCAACCATTTCCACATCAACACCGTATGAAAAAAAAACGACATAAGGAGACAACGTCTGCCGGAACCTACCACATAGCGAAGGAAGTACTCAATTTGATTTCCTATTATGCAGCTAATTTTATTTGACAGTTATTGGAATATCTTGTGTGGCATCATGCACAAAAGTGCACTTAATTTTTTTAAACTATTGTAATGGCGTTCTGTACAAAAAGTGCACTTTAATTTAGTGTTGTTTTGATTTGTCATCTTGAGGACATCATGCACAAAAGTGCACTAATAGCTTGTTTTAAAAGGTCTCTGACAATCTTGCACTTTCTGTTTTGGAAATGACATGAATGTTTGTGCCACTGCTTAATAACTGTTTAATAAATACAGTTTTGGTAAATTGACTTAGTTGTGATTTCCCTCTCTGCATGAAAGTTTAAAATGAGCATATATTAATGCAGTATGAACAAGAATGTTTTAATGTAGACACATAGAATCATCATACTGGTGTGATTATATACATCAAGTGTTCATTCAAGGCTAAGGCAAAATATCGCGATATATATCGTGTATCGCGCTATGGGCTAAAAATATCGAGATATTTAAAAAAGGCCATTTCGCCCAGCCCTATGGGAGACAAATATATTGTACATGCAATCACACATACACTACATACAATTATTCATACATGCATTCATACATACATATGCGCACACATAGGTACATACACACACACACACGGTACATTCATCCACATGCACAATCACTGTATAAACATACATACAGTACATTCACATATACATACATATGGATGAACTTGACGGGCCTGCACAGAGTCCTGACCTGAACCCGATAGAACACCTTTGGGATGAATTAGAACGGAGACTGAGAGCCAGGCCTTCTCGACCAACATCAGTGTGTGACCTCACCAATGCGCTTTTGGCAGAATGGTCGAAAATTCCTATAAACACACTCCGCAACCTTGTGGACAGCCTTCCCAGAAGAGTTGAAGCTGTAATAGCTGCAAAAGGTGGACGGACATCATATTGAACCCTATGGGTTAGGAATGGGATGGCACTTCAAGTTCATATGTGAGTCAAGGCAGGTGGACAAATACTTTTAGCAATATAGTGTAGGTATTGTTGAGTGCCAGTAGCAATTTCTACGTACAGGGAATTGATACTGTATCACTTGAAATGTTAAAAGCACCCATCCCCCACTACAACAAACAAATCTAGGGATATTTGGAGACTCTGAAATGAAAGAGACTATAGCTTTTCTCTACGAGCACTGGGTGCTGCTAGGGGCTAAAAGCACTCACATGTGGCGGCACCGTCTTGTGAGATTAAAAAAAAAAAAAAAGACACAGTGAAGCAACAGAAGAAAGTTTGTTTGTAGTTCCAAACATGTCAGTTTTGCTTTTGTCGTTTTTTGGGTCTCATCAAATATGCAAATTTGACGATTATTTCATTATGTTATGTCTTTTGATAATTTCCCTACCTTTTAAAGCTTTGCTATGCTGACACTGTCCTTGTCCCCTTGGTTTGCATGGCAGTGTGACTTTTTCTGCCAACAAAGACATAACACAAGCCAAACATAAGCCTCTAAATCACTATGACTGTTCTTGTGTGTGAGCTTCAGCCAAGGTGAAAGTCAAATCAAAAGCCTCTTGAGTTGACATTGTTCAAGACAAACTGGGCTGTTGTGCCGTGTCTCCGCCATCTGGGGACAGTTTGGTGCCGGCAGTGGGTCCCTCCCCTCCTGGGACTCTGTAACAAGACCGTGTTTGTATTTGTGTGGTAGAAGGACATGAAGGCTTGTCTTCGCGCTCACGTTTTAGATCACAAAGCAACAAGTTGAAGATAAAATCCCTGTCTTTTTTTCTTGAGAGCTCCACGAGGTGGAACATGTTTCCACTGGTCACATGTTTTCTAAGTATTGAACAAGGGTGGGTGGCCGAATAGACGCTAGAACCAAAGCCTACGTAAGCTAAGCCATTAGTCACCAACCACATCAATTATTACGCCTCACGGTGAAATCACAGCTGTCGCAGCTGTTTACGCATTCTTGAACAACTTCATCTTCAGCGCCACACCAAATTACAGCATGTCTGCTAAAACCAGCAGTGGAAACTAGCGAGGGGCAAAATACTTTGGACAGTTGAAACTCAACAAATTTAATTATCGTAAAAAGTCCATTCATTTCGCCGATTCAACTTCAAATGTGAGCATAATATGTGCTATAAACTCATTCAATGCAAAGTTAAAGTTAAAGTACCACTGAGAGTCACACACATACTAGGTGTGGTTAAATTAACCTCTGCATTTGACCCATCACCTTGTTCCACCCCCTGGGAGGTGAGGGGAGCAGTGAGCAGCAGCGGTGGCTACGCTCGTGAATCACTTTGGTGATTTAACCCCCAATTCCAACCCTTGATGTTGAGTGCCGGTAATGGGTTCCATTTTTATAGTCTTAGGTATGACTCGGCCGGGGTTTGAACTCATGACCTACCGATCTCAGGGCGGACACTTTAACCACTTAAAATATGTCAACCCTTTATTTATTAGAATTTTGATGCTGACGCCTTACAGTTTTTGAAAAACCCCAAAATGTTCTGAGATTTTTCAGTTTTTCATTAGCTGTAAGCCTTAATCATCACATTTAAATCAAGAGAAGGCTGGAAATATCTCCAGTTGCCTATTATGAGCCTATCTCATATATTAGTTTCACCTTGTACATCTGGTTGATAGAATAAGCAAACCTTTGCAAGATATTCTCATTGAGTCTCGCCTGTGTAAGATTACCACTCATTTTTAAGAAGCTCTGTTTTGCTTGGGTAGACGTTGATTGGCGCCATCTGTATGCATTGCTTGATAATGAATAGACTTTTTCAGACTCTTTTTCAGTTCCAATCGATTTTACAAAGTAATCATTTGATCAATAAGGATTTGGTGCGTAAGCAATTGGTAGGTAACCATCAGGGTTTGTTTGTTTGTAGTCTGCGTGGTATTTAGTTACATAGCTCAAAAGATTATGAACGGATTTTTATCTAACTCTCAGGAAATGTTTGAAATGGGATAAGGAACAAGTGATTACATTTTGGGGCTGATCCGGACAATTTTTAATATGTTATCTATAGAAAATGGATGGATGTATCTATTATCTAAGAGAGTGGATGACTGACAAAAGGGTTCACTCCGTTTCTTTCATTCTGCTATAAACAGCTCAAAAGGCTCCGGTCAGGATTGCCTGTCACTTTTTTATTATTGGGAATGAGATGACAGGTCTGGCGGAGGTCTGCACTCTGCTTTTGTTTATGTTTTGAAGAAGTTGAGTCAGAATGACGTGCACTACACTACTCCACTATCCTTTTTTATCTGCTAGGATGTCACACTATTTAGGTAGCTGATGCAACATTTGTCATTTCATCTCACGAAATACAACCCAGATCAGGGTTTAGCATTCAGCGCAATAAAGTCCAAATATTACATGAAAAAGATACCGCAATAAAGTCTAAAATTAACAATAGTAGGGGGAGAATAAAGTAACAATTGCACGTGTGTTGTAATATAGATGTCAGTTTAAAAACATACTGCAATACTACAAGGATTCTTAATAGGACTAGTTGTTAAAGATCCCTAAATATTCAGCACAACAATTAAATGGGGTTGGAGATGTCCTCTTGGGTGGGGTGGAGTTTGGCAATAATCATGTGGTGCCACCAGTACAACACATCTTCTTCAGAAATAGTATGTCAATACATTTGTATAAAATAACATTTTATATGTAAATACAAAGGAATATTTTACGAGGTCGTACTAAAGCAACATTTTTATTTACTTCACATTAACTTACTTTATTTTGTTTTACAAAAAAAATCTCAAAACTACTACTGTGAAGTTGCAGATAAAAAATTAAAAAACCGTTGCAGATAACGATAAAAAGTTGTAGTATTAGCAGGAAAATATTCACAGTTTTACGAGAAAAGCTGGTAAATCCGCCAGAATAAACGTAATAATATAATGTAGTTGTACTTTTACAGGATAATGTAAATTGTAAATAAAAAAGTAAAATGTTTGTTTTTTTGGGGGGGTGGCGTCTGGTATTTAAAAATGACAACCTGTAAAAATTTAAAATACTTTAATATTAGGTAGAGGTTAAAGTCAATAAAGTCCAAATTTTACTAGAAAGAAAAAAAGAACTAGAATACTAGAAGCAAGTTGCAATTACAAGAGCGGGGAAGTACTTTACAAAAAAAGCCGTACCGGTACCACTACTACTACACTGCACAACAATATAAACGCAACACTTTTGTTTTTGCTGCCCTTTTTCATGAGTTGAACTCAAAGATCTAAAATGTTTACTATATACACAAAAGACCTATTCCTCTCAAATATTGTTCACAAATCTGTGTTAGTGAGTACTTCCTTGCCAAGATAATCCATTCCACCTCACAGGTGTGGCATATCAAGATGCTGATTGAACAGCATGATTACTGCACAGGTGTGCCTCAGGCTACCCATAATAGAAGGCAACTCTGAAATGTGCAGTTTCCACACAGCACAATGCCACATATGTTGGAAGTTTTGAGGGAGCGTGTAGTTGGTATGCTGACTGCATGAATGTCCACCAGAGCAGTTTCCCGTGAATTGAATGTTAATAATAATAATAATAATAATAACTGGGATTTATATAGCGCTTTTCTAAGTACCCAAAGTCACTTTACATGTAGAACCCATCAATCATTCACACCTGGTGATGGTAAGCTACTTTCATAGCCACAGCTGCCCTGGGGTAGACTGACGGAAGCGTGGCTGCAATTTGCGCCAACGGCCCCTCCGACCACCACCTATCATTCATCATTCAATTCACCGGTGTGAGTGGCACCGGGGGCAAAGGGTAAAGTGTCCCGCCCAAGGATGGTAAGAGGCGGGGAGCGAACCTGCAATCCTTAGGTTTCTGGCACGGTTGCTCTACCCACTACGCCATGCCGCCCCCGAATGTTAATTTCTGTACCATAAACCAGCTCCAAAGGCATTTCAGAGAATTTGGCAGTACATCCAACCGGCCTCACAACCACAGACCACATGTAACCACACCAGCCCAGGATCTCTACATTAAGCAGGTGTACCTCCATGTTCGTCTAAGACCAGCCACCCGGACAACTGCTGCAACAATTGGTTTGCATGACCAAATAATTTCTGCACAAACTGTGGGAAACCGTCTCAGGGAAGCTCATCTGCATGCCCGTCGGGGTCTCAACCTGACTGCGGTTCATCGTCGTTACCACGTTGAGTGGTTAAATGCTTACATTTGATGGCGTTTGGCACGTTGTAGAGGTGTTTTCTTTACCAATGAATCACTGCGGTTTGCTGATGTCAACGCTGTAAATCAGGTGGTCCATGGTGGGGGTGGGGTTATGGTAGGGGCAGGCGTATGTTATGGACAACTAACGCAAGTGCATTTTACGGCCCCATTTTGCAAATGGTGGTCACACCAGATACTGACTGCTTTTCTCACACCCCCCAAACCCCACCAGATCCCCAATAAAGCAAAACAGAGTGGCCTTTTATCATGGGCAGCCTAAGGCACACATGTGCAATAATCATGCTGTTTATTCAGCGTCTTCATATGCCACACCTGTGAGGTGGTATGGATTATCTTGGCAAAGAGGAAGTGCTCACTAACACAAATTTAGACAGATTTGTGAACAATATTTGAGAGGAATATGTATTTTGTGTACAAACCCCGTTTTCAAATGAGTTGGGAAATTGTGTTAGATGTAAATATAAACGGAATACAATGATTTGCAAATCCTTTTCAACCCATATTCAATTGAATGCACTACAAAGACAAGATATTTGATGTTCAAACTCATAAACTTTTTTTTTTTTTTGCAAATAATAATTAACTTAGAATTTCATGGCTGCAACACGTGCCAAAGTAGTTGGGAAAGGGCATGTTCACCACTGTGTTACATGGCCTTTCCTTTTAACAACACTCAGTAAACGTTTGGGAACTGAGGAGACACATTTTTTAAGCTTCTCAGGTGGAATTCTTTCCCATTCTTGCTTGATGTACAGCTTAAGTTGTTCAACAGTCCGGGGGTCTCCGTTGTGGTATTTTAGGCTTCATAATGCGCCACACATTTTCAATGGGAGACAGGTCTGGACTACAGGCAGGCCAGTCTAGTACCCGCAATCTTTTACTATGAAGCCATGTTGATGTAACACGTGGCTTGGCATTGTCTTGCTGAAATAAGCAGAGGCGTCCATGGTAACGTTGCTTGGATGGCAACATATGTTGCTCCAAAACCTGTATGTACCTTTCAGCATTAATGACGCCTTCACAGATGTGTAAGTTACCCATGTCTTGGGCACTAATACACCCCCATACCATCACAGATGCTGGCTTTTCAACTTTGCGTCTATTACAATCCGGATGGTTATTTTCCTCTTTGGTCCGGAGGACACGACGTCCAGAGTTTCCAAAAATAATTTGAAATGTGGACTCGTCAGACCACAGAACAGTCCATCTTAGATGAGCTCAGGCCCAGCCGACGGCGTTTCTGGGTGTTGTTGATAAACGGTTTTCTCTTTGCATAGGAGAGTTTTAACTTGCACTTACAGATGTAGCGACCAACTGTAGTTACTGACAGTGGGTTTCTGAAGTGTTCCTGAACCCACGTGGTGATATCCTTTACACACTGATGTCGCTTGTTGATGCAGTACAGCCTGAGGGATCGAAGGTCACGGGCTTAGCTGCTTACGTGCAGTGATTTCTCCAGATTCTCTGAACCCTTTGATGATATTACGGACCGTAGATGGTGAAATCCCTAAATTCCTTGCAATAGCTGGTTGAGAAAGGTTTTTCTTAAACTGTTCAACAATTTGCTCACACATTTGTTGACACAGTGGTGGCCTTCGCCCCATCCTTGTTTGTGAATAACTGAGCATTTCATGGAATCTACTTTTATACCCAATCATGGCACCCACCTGTTCCCAATTTGCCTGTTCACCTGTGGGATGTTCCAAATAAGTGTTTGATGAGCATTCCTCAACTTTATCAGTATTTATTGCCACCTTTCCCAACTTCTTTGTCACATGTTGCTGGCATCAAATTCTAAAGTTAATGATTATTTGTAAAAAAAAAAAAATGTTTATCAGTTTGAACATCAAATATGTTGTCTTTGTTGCATATTCAACTGAACATGGGTTGAAAATGATTTGCAAAACATTGTATTCCGTTTATATTTACATCTAACACAATTTCCCAACTCATATGGAAACAGGGTTTGTATATAGTAAAAGTTTTAGATCTTTGAGTTCAAGTCATGAAAAATGGCAGCAAAAACAAAAGTGTTGCTTTTGTATTTTGTTCAGTATACAAATTCGCATTTCAATGATTAAAAGTTATAGAATAAAGTCATGTTTTAGGAGAAAAAGCTGACAATTTCACAAAAATAAATGTATTCATTCAATAAAGTTGTACATTTACAAGAACATTTCATATTTAATTGTAAAGGAAATATAGGAAAAAGAGTCATACGTAAACTTAATATAGTATTTGTTGCATTATTAGATCATATTAAAGATATGCTACAACATGCAGTACGTGTATAATGGAAAGAATGAATACATTGAGTAACAAAAGTACTTTGTTGATGCATATCATTTCCAGACATTGGCAGGCCACATAAAATGATGTGGCGGGCCAGATGTGGCCCCCGGGCCTTGATATTGATACTTGTGCTGTAAACTGTTTGTAACAACCTAAAGCTGAAGATGTTGTCTGTTTTCTCTTTCAATATATTTAACTGCTTAACGGAGAGGGAAAGTTTGACGTGCTCTGGGCTTTAAAGTTTAAGCCGAAACTGCACGGCTGCCATGATAATAATCAAGCATGCAAACACCAAGCATGTGTTTTGGACATTGAAGCTGATGCTTCTATCAGAACTTCTCTAATCCACCCACTCGTCTCTGCAGGGAGGCCAACTTCAAAAACTACACCCTCCTGCAGCTGGACGAGGAGTTTTCCAGAGGCCGGGGTCTGAACGTCGGGGCACAAGCATGGAAGGGCGGCAATGTGTTGCTCTTTTTCTGCGACGTGGATGTCTACTTCACCGCCGACTTCCTTACTTCCTGCAGGCTCAACGCTCAGTCCGGTCAGGACGCTGTCAGCTAACTGCTGTCCACCTTCGTATTTTACCCAATGCTTTTCTTCCCACAATTCAGGTAAAAAGGTGTTCTACCCAGTCTTGTTCAGTCAGTACAACCCCAAACTGATCTACGGCAGCCCGGAACACATCCCACCAGTGGAGCAACAGCTGGTAAAAGACAATGATCTCGCTAGTCTATTGTACAAAACCCAAAACCAGTGAAGTTGGCACGTTGTGTAATTCGTAAATAAAAACAGAATACAATGATTTGCAAAACCTTTTCAACTTATATTCAATTGAATAGACTGCAAAGACAAGATATTTAGTGTTCGAAGTGAGAACTTAATTTTTTTTGCAAATAATCGTTAACTTAGAATTTAATGGCAGCAACACATTGCAAAAAAGTTGGCACAGGAGCATTTTTACCAATGTGTTACATGGCCTTTCTTTTTAACAACACTCAGTAAACGTTTTGGACCTGAAAAAAACAATTTTTTAAGCTTTTCAGGTGGAATTATTTCCCATTCTTGCTTGATGTACAGCTTAAGTTGTTCAACAGTCCAGGGTCTCCGTTGTGGTATTTTACGCTTCAAATTGCGCCACACATTTTCAATGGTAGACAGGTCTGGACTACATGCAGGCCAGTCTAGTACCCGCACTCTTTTACTACGAAGCCACGCTGTTGTAACACGTGGCTTGGCATTGTCTTGCTGAAATAAGCAGGGGCGTCCATGATAACGTTGCTGGGATGGCATATGTTGCTCCAAAACCTGTATCTACCTTTCACCATTAATGGTGCATTCACAGATGTGTAGGTTACCCATGCCGTAGGCACTAATACACCCCCATACCATCACAGATGCTGGCTTTTGAACTTTGAGCCTATAGCAATCCAGATGGTTCTTTTCTTCTTTGTTCCGGAGGACACAACGTCCACAGTTTCCAAAAACAATTTGAAATGTGGACTCGTCAGACCGCAGAACATTTTTCCACTCTGCATCAGTCCATCTTAGAAGAGCTCGGGCCCAGCGAAGCAGGGAGCGTTTCTGGGTGTTGTTGATAAATGGCTTTCGCTTTGCATAGTAGAGTTTTAATTGCAATTACAGATGTAGCGACAAACTGTAGTTACTGAATATGGTTTTCTGAAGTGTTCCTGAGCCCATGTGGTGATATCCTTTACACACTGATGTTGGTTTTTGATGCAGCACCGCCTGAGCGATCAAAGGTCCGTAATATCATCGCTTATGTGCAGTGATTTCTCCAGATTCTCTGAACCTTTTTATGATATTACGGACCGTAGATGGTGAAATCCCTAGATTCCTTGCAACGGCTCGTTGAGAAATGTTGTTCTTAAACTGTTCGACAATTTGCTCACGCATTTGTTTGCAAAGTGGTGACCCTCGCCCCATCCTTGTTTGTGAATGACTGAGCATTTCATGGAAGCTGCTTTTATACCCAATCATGACACCAACCTGTTCCAAATTAGCCTGTTCACCTTTGGGATGTTCCAAATCAGTGTTTGATGAGCATTCCTCAACTTTCTCAGTCTTTTTTGCCACTTGTGCCAGCTTTTTTGAAACATGCTGCAGGCAACAAATTCCAAATAAGCTAATATTTGCAAAAAAATAACAGTTTTCCAGTTCGAACGTTAAGTATCTTGTCTTTGCAGTCTATTCAATTGACTATAGGTTGAAAAGGATTTGCAAATCATTGTATTTTGTTTTTATTTACGAATTACACAACATGCCAACTTCACTGGTTTTGGGGTTTGTACATAAAGGCTTGGAAGTAAGCCAAAGACTAGGGATTTTCCGATCAGGGATTTATACTGAGTGAGATCGTCCAATACCAATACCAATGACATGTATTATCTGTAAATTTTTCCATGTATTTATGGTGAGCGCAATTAACCAATGAACGATATCAACAATATTTAAACTAATTCCTTATTTTATTTTCTTACATACAATTGTTGGAGCAAAACAAAGTCAATAGTTCACACAAAACTAAACAAATTCAAAAACTACTATCTACTACTCATATAAATAATTTTTTCCTCAAAATCCTGTGTCCAGGAAATCATTTTCTGAATTTGTAAACATGAACAAAAACATTTAAAAAAATTTTTGGGGAGGAAATAAAAATGTTCATTCTAGTATTAATATCGACAAAACTGATTTATAAGATTGAATTAGGGTTGTACGGTATACCGGTATTAGTATAATACCGCGATACTAATGAATCATATTCGGTACTATACCGCCTCTGAAAAGTACCGGTCCACCAATCCCCCCCGTCATCGTCACATCATTGCTGGTTTATGAGCAGACGAGCATGTTCGGTAGCACACAATCACGGAGTACTTACAAATAGACACAGTGTGTAGACAGAAAAGGGAGAATGGATGCATTTTGGCTTAAAAACTAACGATAAAGGTGAAGTTATAACACTGAAACGCCCTCAGGAAGAGGTACTTTAAGACATGGCTAGCGAGCTCGCGGTTAAAGTCCAGCCGCTGTCGGAAGTGTTGTAGCAACTTGTAAATCACTAATCCTCGCCTCCATGGCGACAAATAAAGTAAGTTTCTTACAAGTGTCATCCCTGCAGGACGAGGAATAGCTAAACATGTTTCACTACACACCGTAGCTCACCGGCGTCACAATGTAAACAAACGCCATTGGTGGATCTACACCTGACATCCACTGTAATGATACTAAGTACAGGAGCGTATCTAGTCAATAGTACTATGATTATGTTGATTTTTTAGCATCACAACATCTTTCGTTTTTTTAAAATGTATATTATGTTTATAAACTCAGGAAATGTGTCCTGGACACATGAGGACTTTGAATATGACCAATGTATGATCCTGTAACTACTTGGTATCAGATTGATATCCAAATTTGTGGTATCATCGGAAACTAATGTGAAGCATCCAAACAACAGAAGAATAAATGATTATTACATTTTAACAGAAGTGTAGATATAACATGTTAAGAGAAAGTAAGCAGATATTAACAGTAAATGAACAAGTCGATTAATAATTCATTTTCTACCACTTGTCCTTAATAATGTTGACAAAATAGCAGAATGATAAATGACACAATAGGTTACTGCATACGTCAGCAGACTTATTAGGAGCCTTTGTTTGTTTACTGACTACTAAAAGACAAGTTGTCAAGTATGTTCACTATTTTATTTAAGGACAAACTTGCAATAAGAAACATATGTTTAATGTACCCTAAGATTTTTTCTTAAAATAAAGCCAATAATGCAATTTTTTGTGGTCCCCTTTATTTAGAAAAGTATCTAAATAATTTTAGTACCAGTACCAAAATATTGGTATCAGGACAACACTAGATACGATAGACTTTTATTTATTCCACAATGACACACCAACAGTTGTTGTTGTATTATCCTTTTCTAGACTCTTATTAATCTACATTAATCTAATCTGCGTGGCGCAGTGGCCGTGCGCGACCCGAGGGTCCCTGGTTCAATCCCCACCTAGTACCAACCTCGTCATGTCCGTTGTGTCCTGAGCAAGACACTTCACCCTTGCTCCTGATGGGTGCTGGTTAGCGCCTTGCATGGCAGCTCCCTCCATCAGCGTGTGAATGTGTGTGTGAATGGGTAAATGTGGAAGTAGTGTCAAAGCGCTTTGAGTACCTTGAAGGTAGAAAAGCGCTATACAAGTACAACCCATTTATCATTATTTATCATTTACATGTTAATTTCCTCTTAATAACTGCTTACTTTCTGCTGCAAAGCGGTTCCATTAAACTTTACTAAACACTTATTTCTTAGTGTGGTCTCTAGTTAGCCTAGCGGCTAGCTTAGCCCTTAGCATTCCTGCTCATGCTCTTTCTCGGTGTTTAACATATTTAGGCGTGTCCTCTTGTGATAATAATACTTTGCAATGATTCTTAAAGATACAAAGAAATACAGTTTCTTTGCCGTAATGGATGTGATTATTATTAACTACGCGAACCGGCTCCACACTGAATATGGAGATACAGAATTAGCCGGGGGAATCAAAATAAATAAAACATTAGCCAGAGGAGATTGGCATTTGTGATCGGCATTAATCTGCAATGATAATCACATACTTTTTCAAAAAAATCGACCAATACTGATCAGTGGCTGATCGGTCGGCACATCTCTACTATGAGCACGCCAAATTCTTCTTTAAGCTCACAGCTCTTCCTCTCTGCTCAGGTGATGAAGCAACACACGGGCTTCTGGAGGGATTTCGGCTTCGGCATGACCTGCCAGTATAGGTCGGACTTCATCAACATAGGTGACTTAATATAGTCTGCTGTTGAAGTTATTACATGACGTGTCTTTACTTTGTGCTTGTATTGCATTACTCTGCATCAAATAGCTCAGGGCTGCCGCCTGCATATTTTAGCATATCTCGCTAGCAGAAGCTTTCAAGGCCCATTTGCATCAATTCATCGTCCCTCACGAATGAAATCAGGTTACTGTGATGCAACGTGATGCAGTAGTACCTCAACTTAAAGGTGTTTTAAGATAAGGGCTGTCTTTGAGCTAATATTAATGCTTTAACTTGCAGGCATAAATGTGAGTTACAAGTATCCTTGCCAAAACGTCTCCCTCGCACCCACAGCTAAAAATCGACATCACTTGGTTTTTCCAACCATGGGAAGGAATAAAGTGAGTGTGAAGGACAGTGCTGAGAAGAAGTGGATGATATTTGTTGAATTGAAGAAAGATATCTGTTGTGTACAGGAGGAGTAGATGGCACAGACCACAAGGGGGCATAGTTAAGCTCTGGTTTTATATATATATATATATATACAGTATATGTATATATGTATATATATATATATATATATATATATATATATATATATATATATATATATATATATATATATATATATATATCAGTATATGTATATATGTATATATATATATATATATATATATATATATATGCTGTATATATACATATATATATATGTATATATATATATATATGCTGTATATATATATATATATATATATATATATATATATATATATATATATATATATATATATATATATATATATATATAGAATAATGTTCGTGTTGGAGGAGTTGTGAATGAATGAAATATGAAATCCGTGCTGCAGTCGCTGCTGGGCCACAACATTAGGTACACCTGCAGACTGCAGCACGGATTTCATATTTCATTCATTCACAACTCTTTCAACACAAACATTATTGTTTTTGCACTTTTGGCTTCTTATTAAATCACTTTTTCAAATAGATTCAATCTTGCACGTGGAAACTTTAAGTGTGGGCTTTAGTTGATATAACACTCCCGTCAGGGGGTGCATTCTACGCCGGGGTGCATTATCCGGCACAAAACCTGAAGAGTTAGTACTGCATAGGGTTCTGGGTATTTGTTCTGTTGTGTTTATGTTGTGTTACTGTGCGGATGTTCTCCCAAAATGTGTTTGTCATTCTTGTTTGGTGTGGGTTCACAGTGTGGCGTATATTTCTAACAATGTTAAAGTTGCTTTAAACTGTGTAAACTGTATCGCTGTTGATGAAGTATGCTTTGCATTCACGTGTGTGGGCGTACAGAAGCCGCACATATCTTGAGACTAGGCGGGCACGTTGTTAGAATGGATGAAAAGCGGACGTGACGTCAGCTCGTACAGGACGTTAAAAGCAGTGCCTTTAAGGCACGCCCTCAAGACTGTGGAATATGAGAAATAATGACTGATGAACACCTTCGTTCGATAATGAAGGTTGCCTCAGCTCAAAGCCTGAGCCCCGACATTAATGAACTAGCATCCAAGAAAAGATGGCAGGTATCTGGCTTGGGCACATCAGATTAGATCAGTGTGTTGCATCAGTTTAAAGTCCTGAATAGTTGGTTTTTTCATTATTTCATTTTCAAATTTATTAGCCTGTGGAAAAAGTTAATGTTTTTTTGATTGATTGAAACTTTTATTAGTAGATTGCACAGTGAAGTACATATTCCGTACAATTGACCACTTAATGGTAACACCCGAATAAGTTTTTCAACTTGTTTAAGTCGGGGTCCACTTAAATTGATTCATGATACAGATATATACTATCAAATATATACTAACATCATAATACAGTCATCACACAAGATAATCATCAGAGTATATACATTGAATTATTTACATTATTTACAATCCGTGGTGTGGGATATGGAGGGGGGAGGGGGGGTTAGGTTTGGTTGGTATCAACACATCAGTCATCAACAATTGCATCATCAGAGAAATGGACATTGAAACAGTGTAGGACTGACTTGGTAGGATATGTACAGCAAGTAGTGGACATAGAGAGAGAGATCAGAAAGTATAAGAAAAATGTCTACATTTGATTGTTTGATTGTTTACATTTGAATATTTACCTCAGAAGGCTGCAAATAGAAAATATGCATTCAATTTTTATTTAAATTGTATTTGATATGCCATTGATATTTTTTAATTTGTATTATTATTATTTGAAACTCGATTTTGCATGTCACTATAAAGTTATATAAGCCTTGCTTGTTCAATATTTAATGCAAAACTTGTTTGGGTCCCTATTAAAAGGTTAATTTGTTCAATCTTGGCCCGCGGCTTTGTTCAGTTTTAAATTTCGGCCCACTCTGTATTTGAGTTTGACACCCCTGGCTTAGGTTGTTCAACAGTCCGGGGTCTCCGTTGTCGTATTTTACGCGACATAATGCGAGAGAGGCAAAGACAAGATAGTTAATGTTTGATACAAGATACAAGTGTTTTGAGTTAAGAGCTCCGTCACAGAACCATTTAGGCTTGCAAGTTGAGGTACTACTGTACTTTCTTTCTCTGCAGTAGACATTTGTCAGGGGCATTATGTTTTTGTCAGTTACACATTTTGGAAAAAAAAATAGAGGATTGATATTAACTTAACATCTTTCATGTTTTCCTCCCCTCAAGGTGGTTTTGACGTTAACATCAAAGGCTGGGGAGGCGAGGACGTCCACCTGTACAGGAAGTACTTGCACAGTGACCTGCTGGTCGTGAGAGCGCCTTCGCGAGGCCTCTTCCACCTGTGGCACGAGAAGCAATGCGCCGACGAGCTGCCGCCGGATCAATACCGCATGTGCATGCAGTCCAAGGCCCTGAACGAGGCCTCGCACGGCCAGCTCGGGATGCTGCTGTTCAAGCACGAGATGGACACTCACCTTCGCAAGGAGAAACAAGCTCGGCTCAAGAAGACCTGAAAGCCTCCATAGAGGACATTTCCTCGCTTTTTGTCCACAGAAGGAATCTCAGGAGTGTAAAACGACTCAAACACAGGACCGTTTTTTCCCGAGAGGCAATAAACTACACATCAGGAGCAACATTTCGGGGCGTTTACTGCTGTACAAAGATCAGGACTGTCCTGTCTTTTTAAACCGTGTGCCTTTTCCACACAGTCTCTGCACAACCACAAGCCGGACTTCAAGATCGCTTTCATACGTGAGGAAGTACCACCACCTCGTGGGCTAAAAGTCAACAAACAATGAAGGATATCTTTTAAAGCCTTGTAAAGCTTGTTGGGTTGTTGTTTTTTAGGTATAACTTAATCCTTATGTCATTATTTCTCTATAGCATCCTGTAAAATAATTACAATACTCGCCCTTCTTATTCTTGAACAGAATTTTAAATAGAGAAATGTGGAGATTGTTACAATGACATAACCACCTTTTTTCAAATACTTTAATTTAGAGATGTCCGATAAATGCGTTAAAATGTAATATCGGAAATTATAGGTATCGTTTTTTTTATTATCGGTATCGTTTTTTTTTTGTTTTTTTTTGTTTTTTATTAAATCCACATAAAAAACACAAGATACACTTACAATTAGTGCACCAGCCCAAAAAACCTCCCTCCCCCATTTACACTCATTCACACAAAAGGGTTGTTTATTTCTGTTATTAATATTCTGGTTCCTACATTATATATCAATATATATCAATACAGTCTGCAAGGGATACAGTCCGTAAGCACACATGATTGTGCGTGCTGCTGGTCCACTAATAGTACTAACCTTTAACAGTTAATTTTACTCATTTTCATTAATTACTAGTTTCTATGTAACTGTTTTTATATTGTTTTACTTTCTTTTTTATTCAAGATAATGTTTTTTTATTTTTTTATTTTATTAATTTTTTTAAAAAGTACCTTATCTTCACCATACCTGGTTGTCCAAATTAAGCATACTAATGTGTTAATTCCACGACTGCATATATCGGTTGATATCGGTATCGGTTGATATCGGTATCGGTAATTAAAGAGTTGGACAATATCGGATATCGGCAAAAAGCCATTATCGGACATCCCTACTTTAATTATTTAAGTTTGTTTGTCACTGAATTGTGGATTAATAAAACAGCATTGACGTTGACTTAAAGGGATAATTCAGGTATTTCATGTCTATTAGGGAAACAATTATGACAATTTGACCAAAAAAAATTATATTTCTCACTTACGGATATTGAATTTATTTTAAAAACAATGACCATGTTTAAAAATACCTGAATTATCTTTCCCTGGTCAGAATGTACCTTTTGATATTATATTTTTAGTGTTATTCCAAACAAATGTGACATTTTTTTTATATACAGTATTTACACTACATCGGGATCCCCCGGGAGGAGCTGGACGAATGGGTTAGGGGGAGGGATGTCTGGGCTTCCCTGCTTAGGCTGCTGCCCCCGCGACCCGACCTCGGATAAGCGGAAGAACATGGATGGATAATATTTCTGAGTCATATTTTATGGATTTAACATAACTGACTGCCAGGTTTTTCCACTCAAGTTTTTTTTAATTATGTTCACAATATTGGAATTGTGAAACTGCAAATACAGCATGTGATATTTTGGCGAGCAAAAAATAATTGTCTGTTATTACCTTTTGTTTGGTTTTTTAAACATATATTAATTTCTTTATGCACTTGTACTTTACTTTTTTCCACCCATCAGTCACTGAAAAGATGCTGAACATTTAGGGGTATTGTTTGTTTGTTTGTTTAATATGGCAATAGATAAATGGCTTGGTCTTGAAATTTGCACACATCGTGCTTGACCAAAGATGTAAAAGATTTAAAATGACATTTTTTCACTCAATCTATACAACTTTAATAAAATATGTACTGTTCAGGTATCTGTTTGTGTGCTTTTATCAACACTTTGTTGGATCAACATACTTTATATCCTTAAGCACATTGGCATTTTAATAAAGTCCATATTTTATGGGGGGAAAACAGTCATTTTTCAACAAAAAAGTCACAATTTTACAAGGAAACAGTATTAATACAAACATGAGTCATCATTTCTGTTTTAGACTTTTGTGTTCAGTGTTTCTTCCTGTCCAGCGGTTCTATTTTGGTTACTCTTCCTGTTTTTGGTCTGATTTTTTTTGTGACTTTACTACTGCTTCTTAACACTGTTTTCCTCACCTGTCCCTGATTTCCAATCAGGAGGATAATCTGCCAGTGTCTAATGTTTGTGTTGTGCTTTCTTGAGTTTTTTCTCCCCTTACCTTGTTTTTGTCACATGTTTATTTCCCCATGAATTACTGATGTAGCCACTGGTGCTTCCTCATTTTTGGTACCTAATAAAAGGACATTGTGTCCTGCCTTCTCTGTATCCTGGGATCCTGCCAACTGCAAAGATTCGCAACTATTAAAAAAATGCTACAATAAAGTTGTAATAAAATGGTAAAAAATCATAATATTTGGAAGATATGGCGTTTTATGAGAACAAAGTCTGTATTTTTTTTTTTTTTTTTTTTTTAAACCTTATAAGAGGAATAATGATATGGAAAAGGTCAAATTGTAAGTCAATAACGTCTCAATAGTATGGAAAATAATACAATAAATGTTTTGTTTAACAACAAAAGTCTTGATAATAGGAGTAGAGGGCAGTAATGCCTTTTTTAAGACAATACAGTTTTAATTGGACTAGAAAAAAGTACAAAACTATATGTCAGGAGAGTAAGAAAATCCAATTGCCCAGCTGATCCATTCTCTTTATGATTGTAATGCAACTTTCTAAACGCCAAGTGGCGTCAAACAGCTGAGGCATAATTTTGAAGGTGAATGAACGTCTCCCAAGGAGTTTCATTTACTATAGTTTCCTTTTAGGTCTGCGTGTTTTTTTATTCATCTTCTGAACTGAAAAGTTCACACGCCTATTTCGATGCGCAGTAAAGGGTCTGCAATGTCAGCATATAGACCCACGCCAAGGGTCTACAAACGTTTTCCACTGATATTTTTCATTTTCAAAACAAATACAATATATATTGTAACCCTTAGGGCTTTCCTCAATTTTGGTGAATGTTAAAAGGTCCTGGGTACTCAAAACGGTCCCAGTCATTAAAGTGTTAAACATCATATATAAATATATAGATTTACTTTTAACACTTAAATATATATAGATTAACTTCAGATCCGTTTCCATCGAGTTTCAATTATTTTTTATGTTGTATTACCTTTTAGTCAAAATCCTTTATTTATTAGGAAAAACACAAAATATGCAATAATTTCCCCCAAAATAATTTCAAAGTGGAATATTTTATGTAAAATAATTTAATTAAGCCTTAAATGGATAAATAAATACTCAATTGCAACATTGCTTTTGATTCATTATTATTTTTTGAGCAATGACCTTTAAAAAATAAAATTAAAAAAAATCACACTAAAGATCTTGAGGATCTTGAGAACCTTGCATAAGCCCTATTTAGGTTTCTTTTCTCACCTGCACTTATTTCTTATTACATACATCTTATTGCTCATTTCTTGTCTCTGTGTGTTTTGACAATGTTACCTTTTGTACTTTTTATATTGTGTGAATAAATAAATAAATAAGATCCAAATGGCCCCCACTCATAAAGTATGTCACACACACACACACACACACACACATATATATATATATATATATTCAATCATAATTTCTAAACTAAACATGCAAAATGTGTAAAAATGCCTGTATTATTGAATCCATGTGAGTTTTACTAGAATCAGTTGTTTTAGTAAAGTTTGCAAAACAAAAATTAGGTTTTACTCTTTATGAAAGTAAACTGTCACACTCAATATGACAGTTTTTTAATCATAACTCCTAAACTACTCATGCAAAATGGCTAATAATGTTTGAAATAATGGATTCTTGGGAGTTTTCCTCGAAACATATGCTTTCTTAAGGCTTGCAAACACAAAAAGTATTTTTTCACTCAATATGACAGTAATGTTCTTAAAATCCTGAGATAATGCGAAAAAAGCAATAAAAATGTATTCAATCATAATTTCTAAACTAAACATGCAAAATGTGTAAAAATGCCTGTATTTTTGAATCCATGTGAGTTTAACTAGAATCAGTTGTTTTAGTAAGGTTTGCAAAAATAAAATCTAGGTTTTACTCTTTATGAAAGTAAACTGTCACACTCAATATGACATTTATTTAATCATAACTCCTAAACTACACATGCAAAATGTGCAATGATGCCTCAAATAATGCATTCTACGGAGTTTTACTCGAAACATATGCTTTTTCAAATCTTGCAAACACAAAAAGTCGTTTTTTACTCAATATGACAGTAATATTCCTAAAATACTGTGATATTGCGAAAAAAGCAATGAAAATATATTCAATCATATTTCCTAAATCAAACATGCAAAATGTGTAAAAATGCCTGTAATATTGAATCCATGTGAGTTTTACTAGATTAGGTTGTTTGAAATTTTTGCAAATACAAAAATTAGGTTTTTTTCAACATGACTCAATATGACAGTAAATTAAACATAACTCCTAACCTACACTTAAAACTGAGCTAATATTGCCTGAAATAATGCATTCTTGTGAGTTTTACTCGAAACATATGCTTTTTTAAGGCTTGCAAACACAAAAAGTAGTTTGTATTCAATATGACAGTAATGTTCTTAAAAATCTGAGATAATGCGAAAAAAGCAATAAAAATGTATTCCAACATAATTCCTAAACCAACAATGCAAAATGTCTAAAAATGCCTGTAATATTAAATCCATGTGAGTTTTACTAGAATCAGTTGTTTTAGTAAGGTTTGCAAAAACAAAAATTAGGTTTTACTCTTTATGAAAGTAAACTGTCACAATCAATATGACAGTTTTGTAATCATAACTCCTAACTACAAATGCAAAATGGCTAATGATGCCTCAAATAATGCATTCTACGGAGTTTTACTCTGAACATATGCTTTTTTAAATCTTGCAAACACAAAAAGTAGTTTTTTACTCAATATGACAGTTATATCCCTAAAATCCTGAGATAATGCGAAAAAAGCAATAAAAATGTATTCAATCATAATTTCTTAATAAACATGCAAAATTTGTAAAAATGCCTGTAATATTGAATCCATGTGTTTTCGGTTGTGTTTGAAATTTTTGCAAATAAAAAAATTACGTTTTTTTTTCACCATGACAAGTACACTCAATATGACAGTAAATAAACATAACTCCTAAACTACACATAAAAATGAGCTAATATTGCCTGAACTAATGCATTATTGTGAGTTTTACTCGAAACATATGCTTTTCAAATCTTGCAAACACAAAAAGTAGTTTTTTACTCAATATGACAGTAATATTCCTAACATCCTGAGATAATGCGAAAAAAGCAATGAAAATATATTCAATCATATTTCCTAAATCAAACATGCAAAATGTGTAAAAATGCCTGTAATATTGAATCCATGTGAGTTTTACTAGAATCGGTTGTGTTTGAAATTTTTGCAAATACAAAAATTAGGTTTTTTTCACCATGACAATGTACACTCAATATGACAGTAAATTAAACTTAACTCCTAAACTACACTTAAAAAAGAGCTAATATTGCCTGAAATAATGCATTCTTGTGAGTTTTACTCGAAACATATGCTTTTTTAAGGCTTTTAAACACAAAAAGTAGTTTTTTACTCAATATGACAGTAATGGTCTTAAAATCCTGAGATAATGCAAAAAAAGCAATAAAAATGTATTCAATCATAATTTCTAAACTAAACATGCAAAATGTGTAAAAATGCCTGTATTATTGAATCCATGTGAGTTTTACTAGAATCAGTTTTAGTAAAGTTTGCAAAACAAAAATTAGGTTTTACTCTTTATGAAAGTAAACTGTCACACTCAATATGACAGTTTTTAATCATAACTCCTAAACTTCTCATGCAAAATGGCTAATAATGTTTGAAATAATGGATTCTTGGGAGTTTTCCTCGAAACATATGCTTTCTTAAGGCTTGCAAACACAAAAAGTATTTTTTCACTCAATATGACAGTAATGTTCTTAAAATCCTGAGATAATGCGAAAAGAGCAATAAAAATTTATTCAATCATAATTTCTAAACCAAACATGCAAAATGTGTAAAAATGCCTGTATTTTTGAATCCATGTGAGTTTAAATAGAATCAGTTGTTTTAGTAGGGTTTGCAAAAACAAAAATTAGGTTTTACTCTTTATGAAAGTAAACTGTCACACTCAATATGACATTTATTTAATCATAACTCCTAAACTACACATGCAACATGTCTAATGATGCCTCAAATAATGCATTCTACGGAGTTTTACTCGAAACATATGCTTTTTCAAATCTTGCAAACACAAAAAGTCGTTTTTTACTCAATATGACAATAATATTCCTAAAATACTGAGATATTGCGAAAAAAGCAATGAAAAGATATTCAATCATATTTCCTAAATCAAACATGCAAAATGTGTAAAAATGCCTGTAATATTGAATCCATGTGAGTTTTACTAGATTAGGTTGTTTGAAACTTTTGCAAATACAAAAATTAGGTTTTTTTCAACATGACTCAATATGACAGTAAATAAACATAACTCCTAAACTACACATAAAAATGAGCTAATATTGCCTGAACTAATGCATTATTGTGAGTTTTACTCGAAACATATGCTTTTTTAAGGCTTGCAAACACAAAAAGTAGTTTTTTACTCAATATGACAGTAATGTTCTTAAAATCCTGAGATAATGCGAAAAAAGCAATAAAAATGTATTCCAACATAATTCCTAAACCAACAATGCAAAATGTCTAAAAATGCCTGTAATATTAAATCCATGTGAGTTTTACTAGAATCAGTTGTTTTAGTAAGGTTTGCAAAAACAAAAATTAGGTTTTACTCTTTATTAAAGTAAACTGTCACACTCAATGTGACAGTTTTGTAATCATAACTCCTAACTACACATGCAAAATGGCTAATGATGCCTCAAATAATGCATTCTACGGAGTTTTACTCTGAACATATGCTTTTTTAAATCTTGCAAACACAAAAAGTAGTTTTTTACTCAATATGACAGTTATATCCCTAAAATCCTGAGATAATGCGAAAAAAGCAATAAAAATGTATTCAATCATATTTCCTAAATCAAACATGCAAAATTTGTAAAAATGCCTGTAATATTGAATCCATGTGAGTTTTACTAGAATCAGTTGTTTTTGTAAGGTTTTACTTACTATGACAGTTATTTAAACTCTATGTATCTTTGTGAGTTTTACTAGAAAAAATATATTTTGAATGTTTACAAAAAAAAAAGTTAGTTTTTTTTTACTCAATATGATAGTATAACTGTCATACTAAATCCATCCATTTCCTTCCGCTTATCCGAGGTCGTGTTGCGGGGGCTGCAGCCTAAGCAGAGAAGCCCAGCTACTTCGTCCAGCTCTTCTCGGGGGATCCCGAGGCGTTCCCAGGCCAGCCAGCTGATATAATCTTCCCAATGTGTCCTGTGTCTTCCCCGTGGCTTCCTGCCGTTTGGACTTGCCTTAACGAAAAAAGCAATACTAATGTATTCAAACACAACTCCTAAACAAAACATGTAAAATGTCTAAAATGCCTTTAATATTGAATCTATGTGAGTTTTACAAGAATCAGTTGTATTTGTAAGGTTTGCAAACACAAAAAATAGGTTTTACACTTAACTTTATAACTCAATATGTGTGGCAGTTATACTACCACACTCAAAATGACAGTTATTTAAACATAACTCTTAAACTACACATGACCATTTTCTAATAATGCATGAAGAAATGTATCTCTGTGAGTTTTACTAGTAACATTTTCTTTTGTAAGGTTTGCAAAGACACGAGTTAGTTTTTTTTTACTCACTTTGACAGTATACTGTCACACTCAATTTCAGTTATTTAAACATAACTCCTAAACCACACATACAAAATGGCTAATAATGCCTGTAGAAATGTATCTTTGTGAGTTTTACTGGGAAACAATATTTTGTAAGGTTTGTAAAGACACAAGTTAGTTTTTTTTACTCAATATAACAGTATAACTGTCATACTATATATGAAAGTTATATAAACATAACTTCAAAACTACACATGAACATTTTGTAATAATGCATGAAGAAATGTATCTTTGTGAGTTTTACTAAAATACATATAATTTGTAAGGTTTTTAAAGACACAAGTTAGTTTTTTTTACTCAATATAATAGTATTACTGTCATACTAAATCTATCCATTTTCTTCCGCTTATCCGAGGTCGGGTTGCGGGGGCAGCAGCCTAAGCAGAGAAGCCCAGACTTCCCTCTCCCCAGCCACTTCGTCCAGCTCTTCTCGGGAGATCCCGAAGCGTTCCCAGGCCAGCCGGCTGACATAGTCTTCCCAATGTGTCCTGGGGCTTCCCCGTGGCCTCCTTCCGGTCGGACTTGCCCTAACGAAAAAAGCAATTAAAATGTATTCAAACACAACTCCTAAACCAAACATGTGAAATGTCTAAAATGCCTGCAATATTGAATCTATGTGAGTTTTACTAGAATCAGTTGTTTTGTAAGGTTTGCAAATACAAAAATTAGGTTCAACACTTAATGACAGTATAACTGCCACACTCAATTTGACAGTTAATAAAACATAACTGCTAAACTACATATGAACATTTTCTAATAATGTTCATGTTAAATAAATCACAAAAGACTTAGTAAAAATCTTTTGTGAGTTTTACTAGTAACATTTTCTTTTGTAAGCATTGCAAAGACACAAGTTAGTTTGTTTTACTCACTATGACTTTACTGTCATACTCAATATGACAGTTATTTAAACATAAATCCTAAACCGCACATGCAAAATGGCTAATAATGCCTGTAGAAATGTATCTTTGAGTTTTACTGGGAAAAATATTTTGTAAGGTTTGTAAAGACACAAGTTAGTTGTTGTTTTTTACTCAATATGACAGTATTACTGTAATACTAAATATGAAAGTTATATAAACACAACTCCAAAACCAAACATGCATTATGTCTAAAAATGACTGTGATATTGTATCTGTGAGTTTTACTAGAATCAATTGTTTTTGTAAGGTTTGCAAATACAAAATTTATGTTTTACTCACGATGACAGTTATTTAAACATAAATCCTAAACAACAAATGCAAATAGCTAATAATGCTTGGAGAACTGTATCTTTGTTATAGAGAGCCTGCTGACCAACAGCATCTCTGTAGGCTTTTTTATCCTGCACTACCATGAGCTTATGTAACGAAATTGTGTTATCTGTGCTGTAAAGTTCAAATTTGAATGACAATAAAAAGAAAGTCTAAGTCTTTACCAGAATAATGTTCTTTTGTAATGTTTGCAAAGCCACAAGTTAGTTTTTTTATACTCAATATGACAGTATAACTGTCATACTAAATATGAAAGTTGTAAAATCATAACTCCAAAACCAAACAAGCAATCCGTCTAAAAATGCATGTAATATTGAATCTATGTGAGTTTTACCAGAATCAGGTATTTTGGTAAGGTTTACAATTACAAAAATTTGGTTTTACTCTTGACAGTATACCTGCCACATTCAATTTGACATTTATTTAAACATAACTCCTAAACCACACATGCACAATGGCTAATAATACCTGGGGAAATGTCTCTTTGTGAGTTTTACTAGAAAAATATATTGTGTAAGGTTTGTAAAGACACAAGTTAGTTTTTTTTTTTTACTCAATATAACAGTATATGTCTTACTATAAATAAATAAATAAATAAATGGGTTGTACTTGTATAGCGCTTTTCTACCTTGAAGGTACTCAAAGCGCTTTGACACTACTTCCACATTTACCCATTCACACACACATTTACACACTGATGGAGGGAGCTGCCATGCAAGGCGCTAACCAGCACCCATCAGGAGCAAGGGTGAAGTGTCTTGCTCAGGACACAACGGACATGAGGTGGGGATTGAACCAGGGACCCTCGGGTCGCGCACGGCCATTCTTCCACTGCGCCAAACATTACTCCAAAACCAAACATGTATTATGTCTAAAAATGCCTGTAATATTGTATATGTGTGAGTTTTACTAGAATCAGTTGTTTTTGTAAGGTTTTCAAATACCAAACTTAGGTTTTATTTACTTTGACAGTTATTTAAACATAACTCCTAACCAACAAATGCAAAACGGCTAATAATGCTTGGAGAAATGTATCTTTGTTTGTTTTACTAGAATGATTATATTTTGTAAAGTTTGCAAAGACACAAGTTAGTTTGTTTTACTCACTATGACTTTACGGTCACACTCCATATGACAGTTATTTAAACATAACTTCTAAACCACACATGCAAATAGGCTAATAATGACTGTTGAAATGTATCTTTGTGAGTTTTACTGGGAAAACAATATTTTGTAAGGTTTGTAAAGACACAAGTTAGTGTTTTTTTATTAAATATAACAGTATAGCTGTCATACATATGAAAGTTATAGAAACCAAAACCAAACATGCATTATGTCTAAAAATGCCTGCAATATTTTATCTGTGTGAGTTTTACTAGAATCAGTTGTTTTTGAAAGGTTTGCAAATACAAAATTTAGGTTTTACTCACTATGACAGTTATTTGAACATAACTCCTAAACAACAAATGCAAAATAGCTAATAATGCTTGGAGAGATGTATCTTTGTTATAGCGAGCCTGCTGACCAACAGCATCTCTGTCTGGACTGGAGCCTGCAGTGCCTCAGACTGGAAGTATCTCCAGAGAGTGGTGAGGACGGCGGAAAAGATCATCAGGACTCCTCTTCCTCCTATCCAGGAGATCGCAAAAAGTGCTGCCTGACCAGGGCTCAGAAAATTTGCAAAGACTCCTCCCACCCCCACCAAGGACAGTTTTCACTTTTGGACTCTAGAAAGAGGTTCCGCAGCCTCCGAAGCAGAACCTCCAGCTTCTGTAACAGCTTCTTCCCTCAGGCCGTTAGACTCTTGAACGCATCATAATTAAATTATCTCCTCAACTCCCCTCAAAATTAATTAACTCGCTGGAATGAAAAAAACAATATAACATACACCCATAAACGTGGGCGCATGTGGAAAAAGTGCAATATATTTATCTGCACATTAATCTATTTATCTATTTATATATATGTATATATATTTATTTATTATATATATATATATATATATATATATATATATATATATATATATATATATATATATATATATATATATATATATATGTATATATATATAGTATTTATGTATGTGTGGGAAAAAAAATCACAAGACTATTTCATCTCTACAGGCCTGTTTCATGAGGGGGGGTACCCTCAATCATCAGGAGATTTTAATGGGAGCATTCGCATACCATGGTTTATATAGGGCACAGAGTGGGTGGGTACAGGCTGGCCTAGGGGCGTGGTGATTGGCTCATGTGTTACCTAGGAGGTGTTTCCGTCTATGGCGGCATGTTGTTACAATTTCGCTGCGCTTGTTGAGGGATGACAGGTCTGGACGGTAAATAATAAACAGTTTCTCTTTCAAGCATAGGTTGCATCTTTTATTACCACTATTGTAAGGTGTGCTGGATGCAAGAATTTGCCATGTTATTGAATATTCAACATTATTGTCTTTGAGGTCCCAAATGTGTTTGCTGAGTTCTGTGGTATTTTGCAGGTTTTTGTTCCTGAAAGAAGCCTTGTGATTGTTCCATCTGGTTTTGAATTCTCCCTCGGTTAATCCTACATATGTGTCGGATGTGTTAATGTCCTTGCGTATTACCTTAGATTGGTAGACAACTGATGTTTGTAAGCACCCCCCGTTGAGAGGGCAATCAGGTTTCTTTCTACAGTTACATCCTTTGTTGGTTTTGGAGTCGCTCTGTCTGGGGGTCGACGGCTCATTTGCAATTGTTTTGTTGTGGTTTGAGATGATTTGTCGTATATTGTTCATGCAGCTGTAGCTCAATTTAATGTTGTTCTTGTTGAATACTTTTCTTAGGGTGTTGTCTTTGGGAAAGTGTTTGTCAATCAGATTGAGGAATTTGTGTCCAATGTTCGTTGAGACGTTTTTGCTGTATGGGGGGTTGTACCAGATGATGTCGTTTCGTTTTCTGTTCTTTTTTGGCTGGTTTCCTGGCGTGGGTTCATAGGTGAGGGTGACATTGTATCCGCTTTCATCAAGGGCTTTTTGGTACGGGGGGGTTGCTTGGTCAAATTCAGCTTTGCTAGATGACAGCATCGATAGCCTTTTATTGATTCCGGTAGGTATTCTTTTCGTGGTGGTGGGTGGGTGGTTGCTGTCATGGTGCACGTATTGGAGTGTTGTGTTGGGTTTCGTGAATGGTTGGTAGCTGTTATTTCTCAGGTTGAAAGTGACGTCAAGGAAGTTGACGGTTTGCTTGTTGGCTTCAATCGTGATCCGTAGGCCGTTCTCTTTGAAAATTTGGCATATGCGCTTCTTGGTATTCTCGCTGCTCCTTGGCAAGGCGCGACACACTGCCAGTCCGTCATCACGGTAAATACCAAGGTTCAGATTGAGGCTAGCGAGCTGGGAGAGGAGGAAACTCCCAACGAGTTCACACGTTTCTGCTCCGTCAAAACTTCCCATAGTGACGTCAAATGTTGCATTGTTCTTTTTTTGCCATGGTGTACTGTTGTGGATGAGAATGGAGTTTTTTGCGTGGATGATGATGTTTCTTTCGTTGCCTGTGATTGAGTCGTAGTCTGAGGCGAAGTCTAGTGCTTGAGTCAGTAGGTCTTGCGTGATGGAAGGGTAAAATTCCTCGATATCAAAGGAGATAAAGTTGTGCTGTTGTTTGTCTTGGATGTTGTTGAACCATTTGATTACTGCTGCTGTATTTCTCCATTGGTTGAGTGGTGTTTTGTCCTTGATTTTTGTGTTGACTCTGTCCAGGATTATTTTGCTGATTTTTCCTATTTCAGATTTAGTTGGGTTTATTAGTCGGCATGTTGGGTTATTTGCGAAGTTGGGTTTGTGGTCCTTCAATGTGATGAAGGCTTCCTTGTTGGCTGTGGCGTCCACCCTGTCCTCAATGTCCAGTTCAGCCGCGATCCTTTTATTTTCCAGGTGGATGTTCTGTAAGGTGTTGGGTTGCGCTTTTTTGTATGATTTGGTGATGCTTCTGTCCAGTAAGGTGTGGTGTTCTGGTATGTCCATTCTGTAGAAGTTTGTGGTTTTATCGGCAGCTATGATGAGGTTGTTTACTTTCTTGATGCGCTCCTTGTCATTTTTCAGCTTGGTGAGGAGTGGGTTGCGGATTGGCTTGAATTTGACTGATTGTATCATTTTGAGCATGTCGTTCTCAAAATCCTTAAGTTCCTCAACTGTGGGTGGGTTCTTGGTAGATTTGAATCCGTAAGTTTCCTTTTGCATTCCTTTTGTTTCAGGGTGGAGGAAAAAATTTGCTTTCCACCGTATTTATATATTTATTTATCGAAATATGCACCTTATTGCTTTTTTATCCTGCACTACGACATTTCGTTCTTATCTGTGCTGTAAAGTTCAAATTTGAATGACAATAAAAAGAAAGTCTAAGTCTAAGTCTAAGTCTTTACTAGAATAACGATCTTTTGTAAGGTTTGCAAAGACACAAGTTAGGTTTTTTTTTACTCAATGGTAATAACAGTATAACTGTCATACTAAATATGAAAGGTGTATAATCATAACTCCAAAACCAAACATGCAATCAGTCTAAAAATGCATGTAATATTGAATCTATGTGAGTTTTACCAGAATCAGGTATTTTGGTAAGGTTTACAATTACAAAAATTAGTTTTCACTCACAATGTGTCCTGGGTCTTCCCCGCGGCCTCCTGCCCGTCGGACTTGCCCTAATGAAAAAAGCAATAAAAATGTATTCAAACACAACTCTAAACCAAACATGTAAAATGTCTAAAAATGCCTGTAATATTGAATCTATGTGAGTTTTACCAGAAACAGGTATTGTGGTATGGTTAACATTTACAAAAATTAGGTTTTACTCATAATAACAGTATAACTGCAACATTCTATTTGACATTTATTTAAACATAACTCCTAAACCACATGGCACAATGACTAATAATGCCTGGAGAAATGTCTCTTTGTGAGTTTTACTGGAAAAAAAATATTTTTTAAGGTTTGTACAGATACAAGTTAGTTTTTTTTATTCAATATGACAGTATTACTGTCATACTAAATATGAAAGTTATATAAACATTACTCCAAAACCAAACATGCATTACGTCTAAAAATGCCTGTAATATTGTATCCATGTGAGTATTAGTAGAATCATTTGTTTTCATAAGGTTTGCAATTACAAAATATGGGTTTTACTCACTATGACAGTATACTGTCACACTCAATCTGACGGTTATTTAAACATAAGTCCTAAACCACACATGCAAAATGGCTAATAATGCCTTGAGTTATGTATCTTTGTGAGTTTTACTAGAAAAAATATATTTTGTAATGTTTGCAAAGACACAAGTTAGTTTTTTACTTAATATGACAGTATAACTGTCATACTAAATCCATCCATTTTCTTCCTGCTTATCCGAGGTCAGGTTGCGGGGGCAGCAGGCTAAGCAGAGAAGCCCAGACTTTCCTCTCCCCAGCCACTTCGTCCAGCTCTTCTCGGGGGATCCCGAGGCATTTTCAGGCCAGCCAGGAGACATAAATAGATAGATAGATAGATAGTACTTTATTGATTCCTTTAGGAGAGTTCCCTCAGGAAAATTTAAATTCCAGCAGTAGTGTACAAAATTGTAAAAAGTGAAAAGTAAATAATGGGGGTATAAATTGAAACAAAATAGAAACATATTACAATAGAATAAAAATAAAAAGCAACAATGAGAATAAAAATATAACAGTAAAATAAGAATATAACAAGAGAAACTAGGCAGTAGTGACCATGTTTTGAAAAAATATTGCACTCTTATTGATTTGCATCCCCTGTCATCCTAGTAGCCCCCTTCCCCCCAGAGAAGAGTTGTACAGTCTAATGGCGTGTGGGACAAAGGACAGCCGCCTCAGGAAGTACAGCTCTGTCCTTTCCTGTACAAGTGGTCTGTGTTAACAGTCTAGTCCAGCTTATTGTCCACCCACACCCCAAGGTACTTGAATGATAGTCTTCCCAATGTGTCCTGGGTCTTCCCCGTGGCCTCCTGCCGGTCGGCCTTGCCCTAACGAAAATAGCAATAAAAAATGTATTCAAACACAACTCCTAAACCAAACATGTAAAATGTCTAAAAATGCCTGTAAAATTGAATCTATGTTTTACTAGAATCAGTTGTTTTCATAAGGTTTGCAAATACAAAATTAGGTTTTACACACAATGAAAATATAACTGCCACACTCAATATGACAGTTATGTAAACATAACTCCTAAACCACACATGAAAAATGTCTAATAATGCGTGAAGAAATGTATCTTTGTGATTTTTATTAGAAACGTTTTCTTTTGTGAGGTTTGCAAAGACACAAGTTAGTTTTTTTTACTCAATATGACAGTGTAACTGCCACGCTCACTATGACAGTTATTTAAACATAACTCTTAAACTCATACTTGCTAACATTGAGACCTCCGATTTCAAGAGGTGGGGGTGGGGAAGGCGCAGTCAGGGGTGGGGTGGGGGCGTGGTTGGGGGTGTGGTTAAGTGGGGAGGAGTATATTTAGAGCTAGAATTCACCAAGTCAAGTATTTCAAATATATATATATATATATATATATATATATATATATATATATATATATATATATATATATATAAATAAAAAAATACTTGAATTTCAGTTTTCATTTATTTACACATATACACACACATAACACTCATCTACTCATTGTTGAGTTAAGGGTTGAATTGTCCATCCTTGTTCTATTCTCTGTCACTATTTTTATAACCATGCTGAACACCCTCTCTGATGATGCATTGCTGTGTGGCACGCACAAAAGTGCTTTCATCAAATGCACGAGAGTCTGGAATTTTCCATCCCTCCCGAGCATGGCCAAAAACCGGTCAGTCTTTGCTTCCTGAGGAAGATCTTCACTGCCAAGCACTTGGTATTCCACTACTTCTTCCCGGAGGCTATCCAGGTCCAATCGCAGCTGCGGCTTGGAACTTATAAGCGTGTATCTTCATCTTACTCGTCGTCGGCGTCGCCATGGCTGTATCTTCCGCGTTCTTCTGCTTTGTCTCCTTGTTGTGTGCGCAGTTGTGCACTGCACTCTCTAAAAGCCCTGGATGTTATTGTCACATATGCATGTACAGTAGATGGCAGTATTGCCCTGTTAAAGAGTGTCACAACATTGCTGTTTACGGCAGACAAACTGCTTTACGGTAGACGAAAACGTGACTGCTGTTGTTTTGTGTTGTTACCGCGCTGGGAGGACGTTAATGAAACTACCTAACAATAAACCCACATAAGAAACCAAGAACTCGCCCTCGATCATTCTACAGTTATAACGTGATTGGGCAAGCATGCTGTTTATATCGTGGGAAAGCAGACGTGAATACAGGCTGTCCTCACTCAGATCAGCCTGAATTTCGGGAGATTTTCAGGAGAAAAGTTGTCCCGGGAGGTTTTCGGGAGAGGCGCTGAATTTCGGGAGTCTCCTGGAAAATCCAGGAGTATTGGCAAGTATGCCTAAACTACACATAAAAAATGGCTAATAATGCCTGAAATAAGACATTCTTGTGAGTTTTACTCGAAACATATGCTTTTTTAAGGCTTGCAAACACAAAAAGTATTTGGTTTCCTCTATATGACAGTAAAATTCTTAAAATCCTGAGATAATGCGAAATAAGCAAAAACAATGTATTCCATCATAATTCCTACACCAAATAAGCAAAATGTCTAAAAATGCCTGTAATATTGAACCTGTGTGAGTTTTACTAAAATCAGTTGTTTTGGTAAGGTTTACAAATACAAAAATGAGGTTTTACTCTTTATGACAGTTATTTAAACATAACTCCATCCATCCAGCCATCCATTTTCTTCCGCTTATCCGAGTTCGGGTCGCGGGGGCTGCAGCCTAAGCAGGGAAGCCCGGACTTTCCTCTCCCCAGCCACTTCGTCCAGCTCCTCCCGGGGGATCCTGGGGCGTTCTCAGGCCAGCCGGGAGAGATAAGCTTCCCGTTTCCTGGGTCTTCCTGGGCCTCCTACCGGTCGGACGTGCCCAAAACACCTCCCTAGGGAGGCGTTCGGGTGGCATCCTGACCAGATGCCCGAACCACCTCATCTGGCTCCTCTCGAAATGGAGGAGCAATGGCTTTACTTTGAGCTCCTCCCGGATGACAGAGCTTCTCACCCTATCTCTAAGGGAGAGCCCCGCCATCCGGCGGAGGAAACTCATTTCGGCCGCTTGTACCCGTGATTTTGTCCTTTCGGCCATGACACAAAGCTCATGACCATAGGTGAGGATGGGAACGTAGATCGACCGGTAAATCGAGAGCTTTGCCCTCCGGCTCAGCTCCTTCTTCACCACAACGGATCAATACAGCGTCCGCATTACTGAAGACGCCGCACCGTTCCGCCTGTCGATCTCACGATCCACTCTTCCCTCACTCGTGAACAAGACTCTGAGGTCCTTGAACTCCTCCACTTGGGGCAAGATCTCCTCCCCAACCCGGAGATGGCACTCCACCCTTTTCTGGGCGAGAACCATGGACTCGGACTTGGAGGTGCTGATTCACATCCCAGTCACTTCACACTCGTCTGCGAACCGATCCAGTGAGGGCTGAAGATCTTGGCCAGATGAAGCCATCAGGACCACATCATCTGCAAATAGCAGAGACCTAATCCTGCAGACACCAAACCGGATCCCCTCAACGCCCTGACTGCGCCTAGAAATTCTGTCCATAAATGTTATGAACAGAATCGGTGACAAACGGCAGCCTTGGCGGAGTCCAACCCTCACTGGAAACGGGTCCGACTTACAGCTCTGACTCTTGCAAAGGGAGCGAACCGCCACAATAAGACAGTCCGTTACCCCATACTCTCTAAGCACTCCCCAAAGGACTTCCAGGGGTCAATGGTCGAATGCCTTCTCCAAGTCCATAAAGCACATGTAGACTGGTTGGGCAAACTCCCATGCACCCTCAAGGACCCTGCCGAGAGTATAAAGCTGGTCCGCAGTTCCACGACCAGGACATAAACCACACTGTTCCTCCTGAATCCGAGGTTCGACTATCCGGCGTAGCCTCTTCTCCAGTACACATGAATAGACCTTACCGGGAAGACTGAGGAGTGTGATCTCACGATAGTTGAAACACACCCTCTGGTTCCCCTTCTTAAAGAGAGGAACCACCACCCCGGTCTCCCAATCCAGAAGTACCGCCCCCGATGTCCACGCGATGTTGCAGTCTTGTCAACCAAGACAGCCCCACAGCATCCAGAGCCTTAAGGAACTCCGGACGGATCTCATCCACCCCCAGGGCGTTGCCATTGAGGAGCTTTTTAACTACCTTGGCATCCTCAGCCCCAGAAATAGGAGAGCCCACCACAGATTCCCCAGGCACTGCTTCCTCATAGGAAGACATGTTGGTGGGATTAAGGAGGTCTTCGAAGTATTCCCTCCACCGATCAATAACAGCTGCAGTAGAGGTCAGCAGCGCACCATCCTCACTATACACGGTGTTACAGTGCACTGCTGCCCCCCCTTGAGCCGGCGGATGGTGGTCCAGAATCGCTTCGAAGCCGTCTGGAAGTCGTTTTCCATGGGTTCTCCAAACTCCTCCCATGTCCGAGTTTTTGCCTCTGCGACCGCTGAAGCCGCACTTCGCTTGGCCTGTCGGCTGCCTCTGGAGTCCCATGAGCCAAAAGGACCCGATAGGCTCTTTCTTCAGCTTGACGGCATCCCTCACTGCTGGTGTCCACCAGCGGGTTCTAGGATTACCGCCACGACAGGCACCAAACTCCTTGCGGCCACAGCTCCAATCAGCCGGCTCGACAAGAGAGGCACGGAACATGGTCCACTCAGACTCAATGTCCAGCGCCTCCCTCGTGACATGTTCAAAGTTCTTCCGGAGGCGTTCCCAGCAAACCCTCACAATGCGTTTGGGCCTGCCAGGTCTGTCAGGCATCCTCCCCCACCATCGCAGCCAACTCACCACCAGGTGGTGATCGGTAGAAAGCTCCGCCCCTCTCTTCACCCGAGTGTCCAAAACATGAGACCGCAAATCCGATGACACAACTACAAAATCGATCATGGAACTGCGGCCTAGGGAATCACCCGGTGGAGCACTTTCCAGTACTCCCTCGAGTGAATCCAAAAAGGGTGGGTACTCTGAGCTGCCGTTTGGCGCGTAAGGCCAAACAACAGTCAGGACCTGTCCCCCCACCCGATGGCGGAGGAAAGCTACCCACTGGTCCACTGGGTTGAACTCCAACGTGCAGGCTTTGAGCCTGGGGCAACAAGAATTGCCACCCGAGCCCGTCGCCTCTCAACGCAAGCATTATAACTCCAAAACAACAAATGCTAATAATGCTTGGAAAAATGTATCTTTGTTAGTTTTACTAGAATAATAATCTTTTGTAAGGTTTGCAGACACAAGTTGTTGTTTTTTTACTCAATATGACAGTATAACTGTCATACTAAATATGAAAGTTGTATAAACATATCTCCAAAACCAAACATGCAACCCATCTAAAGATGCCTGTAATATTGAATCTATGAAAAATAGTTTTTTTTACTCAATATGACAGTATAACTGTCATACTAAATCCATCCATTTTCTTCCGCTTATCCGAGGTCGGGTTGCTGGGGCAGCAGCCTAAACAGAGAAGCCCAGACTTCCCTCGCCCCAGCCACTTTGTCCAGCTCTTCTCGGGGGATCCCGAGGCGTTCCCAGGCCAGCCTGAGACATAGTCTTCCCAATGTGTCCTGGGTCTTCCCCGTGGCCTCCTGCCGATCGGACTTGCCCTAACGAAAAAAGCAATAAAAATGTATTCAAACATGTGAAATGTCTAAAAATGCCTGTAATATTGAATCTATGTGAGTTTTACTAGAATCAGTTGTTTTTGTAAGGTTTGCAAATACAAAAATTTGGTTTTACACATAACAGTATAACTGCCACATTTAATATGACAGTTATTTAAACATATTTCCTAAACCACACATGAAAAATGTCTAATAATGCCTGGAAAAAAATATTTTTGTGAGTTTTACTGGAAAAACATAGTTTGTAATGTTTGTAAAGACACAAGTTAGTTTTACTCAAGATGACAGTATAACTGTCATAATACATATGAAAGTTATATAAACATAATTCCAAAACCAAACATGCATTATGTCTAAAAATACCTGTAAAATTGTATCCATGTGAGTTTTACTAGAATCATTTTTTGCGATGAGGCGGCGACTTCTCCGGGGTGTACCCCGCCTTCCGCCCGATTGTAGCTGAGATAGGCTCCAGCGCCCCCTGCCACCCCAAAAGGGAATAAGCGGTAGAAAATGGATGGATGGGCATTTTTTGTTGTCGTTACTAAATCCATCCATTTTCTTCCGCTTAACCGAGGTCGGGTTGCGGGGGCAGCAGCCTAAACAGAGAAGCCCAGACTTCCCTCTCCCCAGCCACTTCTTCCAGCTCTTCTCGGGGGATCCTGAGGCGTTCCCAGGCCAGCCGGGAGACATAATCTTCCCAATGTGTCCTGGGTCTTCCCCGTGGCCTCCTGCCGGTCGGACATGCCCTAAACACCTCCCTCGGGAGGCGTTCGGGTGGCATCCTGAGCAGATGCCCGAACTACCTCATCTGGCTCCTCTCAATGTGGAGGAGCAGCGCTTTACTCTGAGTTCCTCCCGGATGACAGAGCTTCTTATCCTATCTCTAAGGGAGAGACCCGCCACCCGGCGGAGGAAACTCTTGTCTTTGATCTTGTCATTTCGGTCATAACCATGACCATGGGTGCAGGATGGGAATGTAGATCGACCGGTAAATTTAGAGCTTTTGATTCTGGCTCAGCTCCTTCTTCACCACAATGGATCGATATAGCGTCCTCATTACTGAAAACGCCGCACCGATCCGCCTGTGGATCTCATGATCCACTCTTCCCTCACTCGTGAACAAGACTCCTAGGTACTTGAACTCCTCCACTTGGGGCCATCTAGTATGTGCCATCGCCTCCTCAACCTGGAAATGGCACCCCACCCTTTACCGGGCGAGAACCATGGACTCGGACTTGGAGGTGCTGATTCTCATCCCAGTTGCTTCATACTCGGCCATCCAATGAGAGCTGGAGATCCTGGCCAGTTGAAGCCATCAGGACCACATCAACTGCAAAAAGCAGAGACCTAATCCTGCAACCACCAAACCGGATCCCCTCAACGCCATGACTGCAATTCTGTCCATAAAAGTTAACAACAGAATCGGTGACAAAGGGCAGCCTTGGTGGACCAAGGCTGCCCTACACTGATCATACAGGGAGCGACCCGCCACAATCAGACAGTCCGATACCCCATACTCTTGTCTTTGAGCCGGGGGGACAACAAGAATTGCCACCCCAGCGTCTCATTGCTTGCAACGCCATAGTGCCCTGCCTTCGGCTGCCGCTCAGCTCACACTGCACCCGACCTCTATAACCCAGCCCATGAGTGGTGAGCCCATTGGAGGAGGGAACCACGTTGCTTCATTGAGCTGAGCCAGCCAACAGGCGCTCGCCATCGTGCCCCACCTCTGGGCCTGGCTCCACAGGGGAGACACGGTGACCTGCGTCCGGGCGAGGAAAAATCTAGGACCTCGATTTGTGCTTTTCATAAAGGTCTTTGAGCTGCTCTTTGTCTGATCCCTCACCTAGGACCTATTTGTCTTGGGAGAGCCTACGAGGGGGCATAGAAGCCCACAGACAGCATAGCTCCTAGGATCAGTGGGCTCCGCAAACTCCTCTACCACGATAAGGTGGCGGCTCAGAAAGGAGGTTATATAAACACAACTCCAAAACCAAGATTAGGTTGTTTTTTTTCACCATGACAATGTACCCTCATCCATCCATCCATTTTCTACCGCTTATTCCCTTTGGGGTCGCGGGGGGGCACTGGAGCCTATCTCAGCTACAATCAGGCGGAAGGCTGGTACACCCTGGACAAGACGCCAGCTCATCGCAGGGCCAACACAGATAGACAGACAACATTCACACTCACATTCACACACTAGGGCCAATTTGGTGTTGCCAATCAACCTATCCCCAGGTGCATGTCTTTGGAGGTGGGAGGAAGCCGGAGTACACGGAGGGAACCCACGCACTCACGGGGAGAACATGCAAACTCCACACAGAAAGATCCCGAGCCAGGGATTGAACCAAGGACTACTCAGGTCCTTCGTATTGTGAGGCAGACGCACTAACCCCTCTTCCACCGTGCTGCCCAATGTACACTCAATATGACAATAAATTAAACAAAACTCCTAAACTACACTTAAAAATGAGCTAATATTGCCTGAAATAATGCATTCTTGTGAGTTTTACTCGAAACATATGCTTTTTTTTAAGGCTTGCAAACACAAAAAGCAGTTTTTACGCAATAATGACAGTAATGTTCTTAAAATTCTGAGACAATGCGAAAAAAGCAATAAAAATGTATTCCAACATAATTCCTAAACCAACATTGCAAAATGTCTAAAAATGCCTGTAATATTAAATCCATGTGAGTTTTACTAGAATCAGTTGTTTTAGTAAGGTTTGCAAAAACAAAAATTTGGTTTTACTCTTTATGAAAGTAAACTGTCACACTCAATATGACAATTTTTTAATCATAACTCCTAAACTACTCATGCAAAATGGCTAATAATGTTTGAAATAATGGATCCTTGGGAGTTTTCCTCGAAACATATGCTTTCTTAAGGCTTGCAAACACAAAAAGTATTTTTCTACTCAATATCACAGTAATGTTCTTCAATTCCTGAGATAATGCGAAAAAAGCAATAAAAGTGTATTCAATCATAATTTCTAAACTAAACATGCAAAATGTGTAAAAATGCCTGTATTATTGAATCCATGTGAGTTTTACTAGAATCAGTTGTTTTAGTACAGTTTGCAAAAACAAAAATTAGGTTTTTCTCTTTATGAAAGTAAACTGTCTCACTCAATATGACAGTTTTTTAATCATAACTCCTAAACTACTCTTGCAAAATGGCTAATAATGTTTGAAATAATGGATCCTTGGGAGTTTTCCTTGAAACAAATGCTTTCTTAAGGCTTGCAAACATAAAACGTATTTTTTTTTACTCAATATGACAGTAATGTTCTTAAAATTCTGAGATAATGCGAAATGAGCAATAAAAATGTATTCCAACATAATTCCTAAACCAACAATGCAAAATGTCTAAAAATGCAAGTAATATTATAGCCTTGTGAGTTTCACTAGAATCAGTTGTTTTAGTAAGATTTTCAAAAGCAAAAATTAGGTTTTACTCTTTATGAAAGTAAACTGTCACACTCAATATGACAATTTTTTAATCATAACTCCTAAACCACTCATGCAAAATGGCTAATAATGTTTGAAATAATGGATCCTTGGGAGTTTTCCTCGAAACATATGCTTTCTTAAGGCTTGCAAACACAAAAAGTATTTTTTTTACTCAAAATGACAGTAATGTTCTTAAAATCCTGAGATAATGCGAAAAAAGCAATAAAAGTGTATTCAATCATAATTTCTAAACTAAACATGCAAAATGTGTAAAAATGCCTGTATTATTGAATCCATGTGAGTTTTAGTAGAATCAGTTGTTTTAGTAAAGTTTGCAAAAACAAAAATTAGGTTTTTCTCTCTATGAAAGTAAACTGTCCACTCAATATGACAGTTTTTTAATCATAACTCCTAAACTACTCTTGCAAAATGGCTAATAATGTTTGAAATAATGCATCCTTGTGAGTTTTACTCGAAACATATGTTTTTTTAAGGCTTGCAAACACAAAATGTAGTTTTTTACTCAATATGACAGTAATGTTCTTAAAATCCTGAGATAATGCGAAAAAAGCCATAAAAATGTATTTAATCATAATTTCCAAACTAAACATGCAAAATGTGTAAAAATGCCTGTAATATTGAATCCATGTGAGTTTTACTAGAATCAGTTGTTTTAGTGAAGTTTGCAAAAACAAAAATTAGGTTTTACTCTTTATGAAAGTAAACTGTCTCACTCAATATGACAGTTTTTTAATCATAACTCCTAAACTACTCTTGCAAAATGGCTAATAATGTTTGAAATAATGGAGTCTTGGGAGTTTACCTCGAAACATAAGCCTTGCAAACACAAAAAGTATTTTTTTACTCAATATGACAGTAATGTTCTTAAAATCCTGAGATAATGCGAAAAAAGCCATAAAAATGTATTCAATCATAATTTCTAAACTAAACATGCAAAATGTGTAAAAATGCCTGCATTATTGAATCCATGTGAGTTTTACTAGAATCAGTTGTTTTAGTGAAGTTTGCAAAAACAAAAATTAGGTTTTACTCTTTATGTAAGTAAACTGTCACACTCAATATGACAGTTTTTTAATCATAACTCCTAAACTACTCATGCAAAATGGCTAATAATGTTTGAAATAATGGATCCTTGGGAGTTTTCCTTGAAACAAATGCTTTCTTAAGGCTTGCAAACATAAAACGTATTTTTTTTTACTCAATATGACAGTAATGTTCTTAAAATTCTGAGATAATGCGAAATGAGCAATAAAAATGTATTCCAAAATAATTCCTAAACCAACAATGCAAAATGTCTAAAAATGCAAGTAATATTATAGCCTTGTGAGTTTCACTAGAATCAGTTGTTTTAGTAAGATTTGCAAAAGCAAAAATTAGGTTTTACTCTTTATGAAAGTAAACTGTCACACTCAATATGACAATTTTTTAATCATAACTCCTAAACCACTCATGCAAAATGGCTAATAATGTTTGAAATAATGGATCCTTGGGAGTTTTCCTCGAAACATATGCTTTCTTAAGGCTTGCAAACACAAAAAGTATTTTTTTTACTCAAAATGACAGTAATGTTCTTAAAATCCTGAGATAATGCGAAAAAAGCAATAAAAGTGTATTCAATCATAATTTCTAAACTAAACATGCAAAATGTGTAAAAATGCCTGTATTATTGAATCCATGTGAGTTTTACTAGATCAGTTGTTTTAGTAAAGTTTGCAAAAACAAAAATTAGGTTTTTCTCTTTATGAAAGTAAACTGTCTCACTCAATATGACAGTTTTTTAATCATAACTCCTAAACTACTCTTGCAAAATGGCTAATAATGTTTGACATAATGCATCCTTGTGAGTTTTACTCGAAACATATGTTTTTTTAAGGCTTGCAAACACAAAATGTAGTTTTTTACTCAATATGACAGTAATGTTTTTAAAATCCTGAGATAATGCGAAAAAAGCCATAAAAATGTATTTAATCATAATTTCCAAACTAAACATGCAAAATGTGTAAAAATGCCTGTAATATTGAATCCATGTGAGTTTTACTAGAATCAGTTGTTTTAGTGAAGTTTGCAAAAACAAAAATTAGGTTTTACTCTTTATGAAAGTAAACTGTCTCACTCAATATGACAGTTTTTTAATCATAACTCCTAAACTACACTTGCAAAATGGCTAATAATGTTTGAAATAATGGATTCTTGGGAGTTTACCTCGAAACATATGCTTTCTTAAGCCTTGCAAACACAAAAAGTATTTTTTTACTCAATATGACAGTAATGTTCTTAAAATCCTGAGATAATGCGAAAAAAGCCATAAAAATGTATTCAATCATAATTTCTAAACTAAACATGCAAAATGTGTAAAAATGCCTGCATTATTGAATCCATGTGAGTGTTACTAGAATCAGTTGTTTTAGTGAAGTTTGCAAAAACAAAAATTAGGTTTTACTCTTTATGAAAGTAAACTGTCACACTCAATATGACAGTTTTTTAATCATAACTCCTAAACTACTCATGCAAAATGGCTAATAATGCAAGTAATATTATAGCCTTGTGAGTTTCACTAGAATCAGTTGTTTTAGTAAGATTTGCAAAAGCAAAAATTAGGTTTTACTCTTTATGAAAGTAAACTGTCACACTCAATATGACAATTTTTTAATCATAACTCCTAAACCACTCATGCAAAATGGCTAATAATGTTTGAAATAATGGATCCTTGGGAGTTTTCCTCGAAACATATGCTTTCTTAAGGCTTGCAAACACAAAAAGTATTTTTTTTTACTCAAAATGACAGTAATGTTCTTAAAATCCTGAGATAATGCGAAAAAAGCAATAAAAGTGTATTCAATCATAAGTTCTAAACTAAACATGCAAAATGTGTAAAAATGCCTGTAATATTGAATCCATGTGAGTTTTACTAGAATCAGTTGTTTTAGTAAAGTTTGCAAAAACAAAAATTAGGTTTTTCTCTTTATGAAAGTAAACTGTCTCACTCAATATGACAGTTTTTTAATCATAACTCCTAAACTACTCTTGCAAAATGGCTAATAATGTTTGAAATAATGCATCCTTGTGAGTTTTACTCGAAACATATGTTTTTTTAAGGCTTGCAAACACAAAATGTAGTTTTTTACTCAATATGACAGTAATGTTCTTAAAATCCTGAGATAATGCGAAAAAAGCCATAAAAATGTATTTAATCATAATTTCCAAACTAAACATGCAAAATGTGTAAAAATGCCTGTAATATTGAATCCATGTGAGTTTTACTAGAATCAGTTGTTTTAGTGAAGTTTGCAAAAACAAAAATTAGGTTTTACTCTTTATGAAAGTAAACTGTCTCACTCAATATGACAGTTTTTTAATCATAACTCCTAAACTACTCTTGCAAAATGGCTAATAATGTTTGAAATAATGGAGTCTTGGGAGTTTACCTCGAAACATATGCTTTCTTAAGCCTTGCAAACACAAAAAGTATTTTTTTACTCAATATGACAGTAATGTTCTTAAAATCCTGAGATAATGCGAAAAAAGCCATAAAAATGTATTCAATCATAATTTCTAAACTAAACATGCAAAATGTGTAAAAATGCCTGCATTATTGAATCCATGTGAGTTTTACTAGAATCAGTTGTTTTAGTGAAGTTTGCAAAAACAAAAATTAGGTTTTACTCTTTATGAAAGTAAACTGTCACACTCAATATGACAATTTTTTAATCATAACTCCTAAACTACTCATGCAAAATGGCTAATAATGTTTGAAATAATGGATCCTTGGGAATTTTCCTTGAAACAAATGCTTTCTTAAGGCTTGCAAACATAAAACGTATTTTTTTTTACTCAATATGACAGTAATGTTCTTAAAATTCTGAGATAATGCGAAATGAGCAATAAAAATGTATTCCAACATAATTCCTAAACCAACAATGCAAAATGTCTAAAAATGCAAGTAATATTATAGCCTTGTGAGTTTCACTAGAATCAGTTGTTTTAGTAAGATTTGCAAAAGCAAAAATTAGGTTTTACTCTTTATGAAAGTAAACTGTCACACTCAATATGACAATTTTTTAATCATAACTCCTAAACCACTCATGCAAAATGGCTAATAATGTTTGAAATAATGGATCCTTGGGAGTTTTCCTCGAAACATATGCTTTCTTAAGGCTTGCAAACACAAAAAGTATTTTTTTTACTCAAAATGACAGTAATGTTCTTAAAATCCTGAGATAATGCGAAAAAAGCAATAAAAGTGTATTCAATCATAATTTCTAAACTAAACATGCAAAATGTGTAAAAATGCCTGTAATATTGAATCCATGTGAGTTTTACTAGAATCAGTTGTTTTAGTGAAGTTTGCAAAAACAAAAATTAGGTTTTACTCTTTATGAAAGTAAACTGTCTCACCCAATATGACAGTTTTTTAATCATAACTCCTAAACTACTCATGCAAAATGGCTAATAATGCAAGTAATATTATAGCCTTGTGAGTTTCACTAGAATCAGTTGTTTTAGTAAGATTTGCAAAAGCAAAAATTAGGTTTTACTCTTTATGAAAGTAAACTGTCACACTCAATATGACAATTTTTTAATCATAACTCCTAAACCACTCATGCAAAATGGCTAATAATGTTTGAAATAATGGATCCTTGGGAGTTTTCCTCGAAACATATGCTTTCTTAAGGCTTGCAAACACAAAAAGTATTTTTTTTACTCAAAATGACAGTAATGTTCTTAAAATCCTGAGATAATGCGAAAAAAGCAATAAAAGTGTATTCAATCATAATTTCTAAACTAAACATGCAAAATGTGTAAAAATGCCTGTAATATTGAATCCATGTGAGTTTTACTAGAATCAGTTGTTTTAGTGAAGTTTGCAAAAACAAAAATTAGGTTTTACTCTTTATGAAAGTAAACTGTCTCACCCAATATGACAGTTTTTTAATCATAACTCCTAAACTACTCTTGCAAAATGGCTAATAATGCAAGTAATATTATAGCCTTGTGAGTTTCACTAGAATCAGTTGTTTTAGTAAGATTTGCAAAAGCAAAAATTAGGTTTTACTCTTTATGAAAGTAAACTGTCACACTCAATATGACAATTTTTTAATCATAACTCCTAAACCACTCATGCAAAATGGCTAATAATGTTTGAAATAATGGAGTCTTGGGAGTTTACCTCGAAACATATGCTTTCTTAAGCCTTGCAAACACAAAAAGTATTTTTTTACTCAATATGACAGTAATGTTCTTAAAATCCTGAGATAATGCGAAAAAAGCCATAAAAATGTATTCAATCATAATTTCTAAACTAAACATGCAAAATGTGTAAAAATGCCTGCATTATTGAATCCATGTGAGTTTTACTAGAATCAGTTGTTTTAGTGAAGTTTGCAAAAACAAAAATTAGGTTTTACTCTTTATGAAAGTAAACTGTCACACTCAATATGACAGTTTTTTAATCATAACTCCTAAACTACTCATGCAAAATGGCTAATAATGCAAGTAATATTATAGCCTTGTGAGTTTCACTAGAATCAGTTGTTTTAGTAAGATTTGCAAAAGCAAAAATTAGGTTTTACTCTTTATGAAAGTAAACTGTCACACTCAATATGACAATTTTTTAATCATAACTCCTAAACCACTCATGCAAAATGGCTAATAATGTTTGAAATAATGGATCCTTGGGAGTTTTCCTCGAAACATATGCTTTCTTAAGGCTTGCAAACACAAAAAGTATTTTTTTTACTCAAAATGACAGTAATGTTCTTAAAATCCTGAGATAATGCGAAAAAAGCAATAAAAGTGTATTCAATCATAAGTTCTAAACTAAACATGCAAAATGTGTAAAAATGCCTGTAATATTGAATCCATGTGAGTTTTACTAGAATCAGTTGTTTTAGTAAAGTTTGCAAAAACAAAAATTAGGTTTTTCTCTTTATGAAAGTAAACTGTCTCACTCAATATGACAGTTTTTTAATCATAACTCCTAAACTACTCTTGCAAAATGGCTAATAATGTTTGAAATAATGCATCCTTGTGAGTTTTACTCGAAACATATGTTTTTTTAAGGCTTGCAAACACAAAATGTAGTTTTTTACTCAATATGACAGTAATGTTCTTAAAATCCTGAGATAATGCGAAAAAAGCCATAAAAATGTATTTAATCATAATTTCCAAACTAAACATGCAAAATGTGTAAAAATGCCTGTAATATTGAATCCATGTGAGTTTTACTAGAATCAGTTGTTTTAGTGAAGTTTGCAAAAACAAAAATTAGGTTTTACTCTTTATGAAAGTAAACTGTCTCACTCAATATGACAGTTTTTTAATCATAACTCCTAAACTACTCTTGCAAAATGGCTAATAATGTTTGAAATAATGGAGTCTTGGGAGTTTACCTCGAAACATATGCTTTCTTAAGCCTTGCAAACACAAAAAGTATTTTTTTACTCAATATGACAGTAATGTTCTTAAAATCCTGAGATAATGCGAAAAAAGCCATAAAAATGTATTCAATCATAATTTCTAAACTAAACATGCAAAATGTGTAAAAATGCCTGTAATATTGAATCCATGTGAGTTTTACTAGAATCAGTTGTTTTAGTGAAGTTTGCAAAAACAAAAATTAGGTTTTACTCTTTATGAAAGTAAACTGTCTCACCCAATATGACAGTTTTTTAATCATAACTCCTAAACTACTCTTGCAAAATGGCTAATAATGCAAGTAATATTATAGCCTTGTGAGTTTCACTAGAATCAGTTGTTTTAGTAAGATTTGCAAAAGCAAAAATTAGGTTTTACTCTTTATGAAAGTAAACTGTCACACTCAATATGACAATTTTTTAATCATAACTCCTAAACCACTCATGCAAAATGGCTAATAATGTTTGAAATAATGGAGTCTTGGGAGTTTACCTCGAAACATATGCTTTCTTAAGCCTTGCAAACACAAAAAGTATTTTTTTACTCAATATGACAGTAATGTTCTTAAAATCCTGAGATAATGCGAAAAAAGCCATAAAAATGTATTCAATCATAATTTCTAAACTAAACATGCAAAATGTGTAAAAATGCCTGCATTATTGAATCCATGTGAGTTTTACTAGAATCAGTTGTTTTAGTGAAGTTTGCAAAAACAAAAATTAGGTTTTACTCTTTATGAAAGTAAACTGTCACACTCAATATGACAGTTTTTTAATCATAACTCCTAAACTACTCATGCAAAATGGCTAATAATGCAAGTAATATTATAGCCTTGTGAGTTTCACTAGAATCAGTTGTTTTAGTAAGATTTGCAAAAGCAAAAATTAGGTTTTACTCTTTATGAAAGTAAACTGTCACACTCAATATGACAATTTTTTAATCATAACTCCTAAACCACTCATGCAAAATGGCTAATAATGTTTGAAATAATGGATCCTTGGGAGTTTTCCTCGAAACATATGCTTTCTTAAGGCTTGCAAACACAAAAAGTATTTTTTTTACTCAAAATGACAGTAATGTTCTTAAAATCCTGAGATAATGCGAAAAAAGCAATAAAAGTGTATTCAATCATAATTTCTAAACTAAACATGCAAAATGTGTAAAAATGCCTGTAATATTGAATCCATGTGAGTTTTACTAGAATCAGTTGTTTTAGTGAAGTTTGCAAAAACAAAAATTAGGTTTTACTCTTTATGAAAGTAAACTGTCACACTCAATATGACAGTTTTTTAATCATAACTCCTAAACTACTCATGCAAAATGGCTAATAATGCAAGTAATATTATAGCCTTGTGAGTTTCACTAGAATCAGTTGTTTTAGTAAGATTTGCAAAAGCAAAAATTAGGTTTTACTCTTTATGAAAGTAAACTGTCACACTCAATATGACAATTTTTTAATCATAACTCCTAAACCACTCATGCAAAATGGCTAATAATGTTTGAAATAATGGATCCTTGGGAGTTTTCCTCGAAACATATGCTTTCTTAAGGCTTGCAAACACAAAAAGTATTTTTTTTACTCAAAATGACAGTAATGTTCTTAAAATCCTGAGATAATGCGAAAAAAGCAATAAAAGTGTATTCAATCATAAGTTCTAAACTAAACATGCAAAATGTGTAAAAATGCCTGTAATATTGAATCCATGTGAGTTTTACTAGAATCAGTTGTTTTAGTAAAGTTTGCAAAAACAAAAATTAGGTTTTTCTCTTTATGAAAGTAAACTGTCTCACTCAATATGACAGTTTTTTAATCATAACTCCTAAACTACTCTTGCAAAATGGCTAATAATGTTTGAAATAATGCATCCTTGTGAGTTTTACTCGAAACATATGTTTTTTTAAGGCTTGCAAACACAAAATGTAGTTTTTTACTCAATATGACAGTAATGTTCTTAAAATCCTCAGATAATGCGAAAAAAGCCATAAAAATGTATTTAATCATAATTTCCAAACTAAACATGCAAAATGTGTAAAAATGCCTGTAATATTGAATCCATGTGAGTTTTACTAGAATCAGTTGTTTTAGTGAAGTTTGCAAAAACAAAAATTAGGTTTTACTCTTTATGAAAGTAAACTGTCTCACTCAATATGACAGTTTTTTAATCATAACTCCTAAACTACTCTTGCAAAATGGCTAATAATGTTTGAAATAATGGAGTCTTGGGAGTTTACCTCGAAACATATGCTTTCTTAAGCCTTGCAAACACAAAAAGTATTTTTTTACTCAATATGACAGTAATGTTCTTAAAATCCTGAGATAATGCGAAAAAAGCCATAAAAATGTATTCAATCATAATTTCTAAACTAAACATGCAAAATGTGTAAAAATGCCTGCATTATTGAATCCATGTGATTTTTACTAGAATCAGTTGTTTTTAGTGAAGTTTGCAAATACAAAAATTAGGTTTTACTCTTTATGTAAGTAAACTGTCACACTCAATATGACAGTTTTTTAATCATAACTCCTAAACTACTCATGCAAAATGGCTAATAATGTTTGAAATAATGGATCCTTGGGAGTTTTCCTTGAAACAAATGCTTTCTTAAGGCTTGCAAACATAAAACGTATTTTTTTTTACTCAATATGACAGTAATGTTCTTAAAATTCTGAGATAATGCGAAATGAGCAATAAAAATGTATTCCAACATAATTCCTAAACCAACAATGCAAAATGTCTAAAAATGCAAGTAATATTATAGCCTTGTGAGTTTCACTAGAATCAGTTGTTTTAGTAAGATTTGCAAAAGCAAAAATTAGGTTTTACTCTTTATGAAAGTAACTGTCACACTCAATATGACAATTTTTTAATCATAACTCCTAAACCACTCATGCAAAATGGCTAATAATGTTTGAAATAATGGATCCTTGGGAGTTTTCCTCGAAACATATGCTTTCTTAAGGCTTGCAAACACAAAAAGTATTTTTTTTACTCAAAATGACAGTAATGTTCTTAAAATCCTGAGATAATGCGAAAAAAGCAATAAAAGTGTATTCAATCATAATTTCTAAACTAAACATGCAAAATGTGTAAAAATGCCTGTAATATTGAATCCATGTGAGTTTTACTAGAATCAGTTGTTTTAGTGAAGTTTGCAAAAACAAAAATTAGGTTTTACTCTTTATGAAAGTAAACTGTCTCACTCAATATGACAGTTTTTTAATCATAACTCCTAAACTACTCTTGCAAAATGGCTAATAATGTTTGAAATAATGGAGTCTTGGGAGTTTACCTCGAAACATATGCTTTCTTAAGCCTTGCAAACACAAAAAGTATTTTTTTACTCAATATGACAGTAATGTTCTTAAAATCCTGAGATAATGCGAAAAAAGCCATAAAAATGTATTCAATCATAATTTCTAAACTAAACATGCAAAATGTGTAAAAATGCCTGCATTATTGAATCCATGTGAGTTTTACTAGAATCAGTTGTTTTAGTGAAGTTTGCAAAAACAAAAATTAGGTTTTACTCTTTATGTAAGTAAACTGTCACACTCAATATGACAGTTTTTTAATCATAACTCCTAAACTACTCATGCAAAATGGCTAATAATGTTTGAAATAATGGATCCTTGGGAGTTTTCCTTGAAACAAATGCTTTCTTAAGGCTTGCAAACATAAAACGTATTTTTTTTTACTCAATATGACAGTAATGTTCTTAAAATCCTGAGATAATGCGAAATGAGCAATAAAAATGTATTCCAACATAATTCCTAAACCAACAATGCAAAATGTCTAAAAATGCAAGTAATATTATAGCCTTGTGAGTTTCACTAGAATCAGTTGTTTTAGTAAGATTTGCAAAAGCAAAAATTAGGTTTTACTCTTTATGAAAGTAACTGTCACACTCAATATGACAATTTTTTAATCATAACTCCTAAACCACTCATGCAAAATGGCTAATAATGTTTGAAATAATGGATCCTTGGGAGTTTTCCTCGAAACATATGCTTTCTTAAGGCTTGCAAACACAAAAAGTATTATTTTTTACTCAAAATGACAGTAATGTTCTTAAAATCCTCAGATAATGCGAAAAAAGCAATAAAAGTGTATTCAATCATAATTTCTAAACTAAACATGCAAAATGTGTAAAAATGCCTGTATTATTGAATCCATGTGACTTTTACTAGAATCAGTTGTTTTAGTAAAGTTTGCAAAAACAAAAATTAGGTTTTTCTCTTTATGAAAGTAAACTGTCTCACTCAATATGACAGTTTTTTAATCATAACTCCTAAACTACTTATGCAAAATGGCTAATAATGCAAGTAATATTATAGCCTTGTGAGTTTCACTAGAATCAGTTGTTTTAGTAAGATTTGCAAAAGCAAAAATTAGGTTTTACTCTTTATGAAAGTAAACTGTCACACTCAATATGACAATTTTTTAATCATAACTCCTAAACCACTCATGCAAAATGGCTAATAATGTTTGAAATAATGGATCCTTGGGAGTTTTCCTTGAAACATATGCTTTCTTAAGGATTGCAAACACAAAAAGTATTTTTTTTACTCAAAATGACAGTAATGTTCTTAAAATCCTGAGATAATGCGAAAAAAGCAATAAAAGTGTATTCAATCATAATTTCTAAACTAAACATGCAAAATGTGTAAAAATGCCTGTAATATTGAATCCATGTGAGTTTTACTAGAATCAGTTGTTTTAGTAAAGTTTGCAAAAACAAAAATTAGGTTTTTCTCTTTATGAAAGTAAACTGTCTCACTCAATATGACCGTTTTTTAATCATAACTCCTAAACTACTCTTGCAAAATGGCTAATAATGTTTGAAATAATGCATCCTTGTGAGTTTTACTCGAAACATATGTTTTTTTTAAGGCTTGCAAACACAAAATGTAGTTTTTTACTCAATATGACAGTAATTTTCTTAAAATCCTGAGATAATGCGAAAAAAGCCATAAAAATGTATTTAATCATAATTTCCAAACTAAACATGCAAAATGTGTAAAAATGCCTGTAATATTGAATCCATGTGAGTTTTACTAGAATCAGTTGTTTTAGTGAAGTTTGCAAAAACAAAAATTAGGTTTTACTCTTTATGAAAGTAAACTGTCTCACTCAATATGACAGTTTTTTAATCATAACTCCTAAACTACTCTTTCAAAATGGCTAATAATGTTTGAAATAATGGATTCTTGGGAGTTTACCTCGAAACATATGCTTTCTTAAGCCTTGCAAACACAAAAAGTATTTTTTTACTCAATATGACAGTAATGTTCTTAAAATCCTGAGATAATGCGAAAAAAGCCATAAAAATGTATTCAATCATAATTTCTAAACTAAACATGCAAAATGTGTAAAAATGCCTGTATTATTGAATCCAAGTGAGTTTTACTAGAATCAGTTGTTTTAGTAAAGTTTGCAAAAACAAAAATTAGGTTTTACTCTTTATGTAAGTAAACTGTCACACTCAATATGACAGTTTTTTAATCATAACTCCTAAACTACTCATGCAAAATGGCTAATAATGTTTAAAATAATGTATTCTTGGGAGTTTTCCTCGAAACATATGCTTTCTTAAGGCTTGCAAACACAAAAAGTATTTTTTTTACGCAATATGACAGTAATGTTCTTAAAATCCTGAGATAATGCGAAAAAAGCAATAAAAATGTATTCAATCATAATTTCTAAACTAAACATGCAAAATGTGTAAAAATGCCTGTATTATTGAATCCATGTGAGTTTAACTAGAATCAGTTGTTTTAGTAAGGTTTGCAAAAACAAAAATTAGGTTTTACTCTTTATGAAAGTAAACTGTCACACTCAATATGATATTTATTTAATCATAACTCCTAAACTACACATGCAAAATGTCTAATGATGCCTCAAATAATGCATTCTACGGAGTTTTACGGAACATATACTTTTTCAAATCTTGCAAACACAAAAAGTAGTTTTTTACTCAATATGACAGTAAATTCCTAAAATACTGAGATAATGCAAAAAAAAAGCAATTAAAATATATTCAATCATATTTCCTAAAACAAACGTGCAAAATGTGTAAAAATGCCTGTAACATTAAATCCATGTGAGTTTTACTAGATTAGGTTGTGTTTGAAATTTTTATAAATACAAAAATTAGGTTTTTTTCATCATGACAATGTACACCCAAATGACAGTAAATTAAACATAACTCCTAAACTACACTTAAAAATGAGCTAATATTGCCTGAAATAATGCATCCTTGTGAGTTTTACTCGAAACATATGTTTTTAAGGCTTGCAAACACAAAATGTAGTTTTTTACTCAATATGACAGTAATGTTCTTAAAATCCTGAGATAATGCGAAAAAAGCCATAAAAATGTATTTAATCATAATTTCCAAACTAAACATGCAAAATGTGTAAAAATGCCTGTATTATTGAATCCATGTGAGTTTTACTAGAATCAGTTGTTTTAGTGAAGTTTGCAAAAACAAAAATTAGGTTTTACTCTTTATGAAAGTAAACTGTCACACTCAATATGACAGTTTTTTAATCATAACTCCTAAACTACTCATGCAAAATGGCTAATAATGTTTGAAATAATGGATCCTTGGGAGTTTTCCTCGAAACATATGCTTTCTTAAGGCTTGCAAACACAAAAAGTATTTTTTTTACTCAATATGACAGTAATGTTCTTAAAATCCTGAGATAATGCGAAAAAAGCCATAAAAATGTATTCAATCATAATTTCTTAACTAAACATGCAAAATAAGAAAAAATGCCTGTATTATTGAATCCTTGTGAGTTTAACTAGAATCAGTGGTTTTAGTAAGGTTTGCAAAAACAAAAATTAGGTTTTACTCTTTATGAAAGTAAACTGTCACACTCAATATGACATTTATTTAATCAAAACTCCTAAACTACACATGCAAAATGTCTAATGATGCCTCAAATAATGCATTTTACGGACTTTACTCGAAACATATGCTTTTTCAAATCTTGCAAACAAAAAGTAACTTTTTACTCAATATGACGGTAATATTCCTAAAATACTGAGATAATGAGAAAAAAGCAATGAAAATATATTCAATCATATTTCCTAAATCAAACATGCAAAATGTGTAAAAATGCCTGTAAAATTGAATCCATGTGAGTTTTACTAGAATCGGTTGTGTTTGAAATTTTTGCAAATACAAAAATTAGGTTTTTTTTCACCATGACGATGTACACTCAATATGACAGTAAATTAAACATAACTCCTAAACTACACTTAAAAATGAGCTAATGTTGCCTGAAATAATGCATTCTTGTGAGTTTTACTCGAAACATGCTTTTTTAAGGCTTGCAAACACAAATAGTAGTTTTTATTCAATATGACAGTAATGTTCTTAAAATTCGGAGATAATGCGAAAAAAGCAATAAAAATGTATTCCAACATAAATCCTAAACCAACAATGCAAAATGTCTAAAAATGCCTGTAATATTAAATCCATGTGAGTTTTACTAGAATCAGTTGTTTTAGTGAAGTTTGCAAAAACAAAAATTAGGTTTTACTCTTTATGAAAGTAAACTGTCACACTGAATATTTTTAATCATAACTCCTAAACTACTCATGCAAAATGGCTAATAATGTTTGAAATAATGGATTCTTGGGAGTTTTCCTCGAAACATATGCTTTCTTAAGGCTTACAAACACAAAAAGTATTTTTTTTACTCAATATGACAGTAATGTGCTTAAAATCCTGAGATAATGCGAAAAAAGCAATACAAATGTATTCAATCATAATTTTTAAACTAAACATGCAAAATTTGTAAAAAATGCCTGTAATATTGAATCCATGTGCGTTTTACTAGAATCGGTTGTGTTTGAAATTTTTGCAAATAAAAAAATTATGTTTTTTTTTCACCATGACAAGTACACTCAATATAAGAGTAAATAAACATAACTCCTAAACTACAAATAAAAATGAGCTACTATTGCCTGAAATAATGCATTATTGTGAGTTTTACTCGAAACATATGCTTTTTTAAGGCTTGCAAACACAAAAAGTAGTTTTTTACTCAATATGACAGTAATGTTCTTAAAATCCTGAGATAATGCCTGTAATATTGAATCCATGTGAGTTTTACTAGAATCGGTTGTGTTTGAAATTTTTGAAAATAAAAAAAATAGGTTTTTTTTCACCATGACAATGTACAGTCAATATGACAGTAAATAAACATAACTCCTAAACTACACATAAAAATGAGCTATTATTGCCTGAAATAATGCATTATTGTTAGTTTTACTCGAAACATATGCTTTTTTAAGGCTTGCAAACACAAAAAGTAGTTTTTTACTCAATATGACAGTAATATTCCTAAAATCCTGAGATAATGCGAAAAAAGCAATACAAATGTATTCCATCATAATTTCTAAACCAAAAGGCAAAATGTCTAAAAATAACTGTAATATTGAATGCATGTGAGTTTTTCTAGAATCAGTTGTTTTTGTAAGGTTTGCAAATACAAAAATTAGGTTTTACTCTATATGAGAGTACACTGTTACATTTAATATGACAGTTATTTAAACATAACTCCTAAACAACAAATGCAAAATGACTAATTGCCTGGAGATGTATCTTTGAGTTTTACTAAAATGTTCTTTTGTTAGGTTTGCAAAGACACAAGTTAGTTTTTTTTAAACTCAATATGATAGTATCACTGTCATACTAAATAAGAAAGTTGTATAAACATAATTTCAAAACTACACATGCAATCCGTCTAAAAATGCCTGTAATATTGAATCTATGTGAGTTTTACCAGAATCAGGTATTTTGGTAAGGTTTACAATTACAAAAATTAGGTTTTACTCATAATGACAGTATAACTGCCACATTCAATAAGGCAGTTATTTAAACATAACCCCTAAACCACATGCAAAATGGCTTATAATGCTTAGAGATGTATCTTTGTGAGTTTTACTAGAAAACATATCATTTGTAAGGTTTTTTAAAGACACAAGTTAGTTTTTTTTACTCAATATAATAGTATAACTGTCATACTAAATGTATCCATTTTCTTCCGCTTTTCCGAGGTCGGGTTGCGGGGGCAGCAGCCTAAGCAGAGAAGCCCAGACTTCCCTCTCCCCAGCCACTTCGTCCAGCTCTTCTCGGGGGATCCCGAAGCGTTCCCAGGCCAGCCGGCTGACATAGTCTTCCCAATGTGTACTGGGGCTTCCCCGTGGCCTCCTGCCGGTCGGACTTGCCCTAACGAAAAAAACAATTAAAATGTATTCAAACACAACTCCTAAACCAAACATGTGAAATGTCTAAAATACCTGCAATATTGAATCTATGTGAGTTTTACTAGAATCAGTTGTTTTTGTAAGGTTTGCAAATACAAAAATTAGGTTTAACACTTAATGACAGTATAACTGCCACACTCAATTTGACAGTTATTAAAACATAACTCCTAAACTACACATGAACATTTTCTAATAGTGCATGAAGAAATGTATCTTTTGTGAGTTTTACTAGTAACATTTTCTTTTGCAAGCATTGCAAAGACACAAGTTAGTTTGTTTTACTCACTATGACTTTACTGTCACACTCAATATGACAGTTTTTTAAACATAAATCCTAAACCGCACATGCAAAATGGCTAATAATGCCTGTAGAAATGTATCTTTGAGTTTTACTGGGAAAAATATTTTGTAAGGTTTGTAAAGACACGAGTTAGTTGTTTTTTTTACTCAATATGACAGTATTACTGTAATACTAAATATGAAAGTTATATAAACACAACTCCAAAACCAAACATGCATTATGTCTAAAAATGCCTGTGATATTGTATCTGTGAGTTTTACTAGAATCAATTGTTTTTGTAAGGTTTGCAAATACAAAATTTAGGTTTTACTCACTATGACAGTTATTTAAACATAAATCCTAAACAACAAATGCAAATGGCTAATAATGCTTGGAGAACTGTATCTTTGTTGTAGAGAGCCTGCTGACCAACAGCATCTCTGTCTGGACTGGAGCCTGCAGTGCCTCAGACTGGAAGTCTCTCCAGAGAGTGGTGAGGACGGCGGGAAAGATCTTCAGGAATCCTCTTCCTCCTATCCAGGAGATCGCAAAAAGCGCTGCATGACCGGGGCTCAGAAAATTTGCAAAGACTCCTCCCACCCCCACCAAGGACTGTTTTCACTGCTGGACTCTAGAAAGAGGTTCCGCAGCCTCCGAAGCAGAACCTCCAGCTTCTTCCCTCAGGCCGTAAGACTCTTGAACGCATTATAATTAAATTATCCCCTCAACTCCCCTCAAAATGGATTAACTCGCTGGAATAAAAAAAAAAACAATATAACATACACCCATAAACGTGGGCGCATGTGGAAAAAGTGCAATATATTTATCTGCACAGTAATCTTTTTATTTATTTATATATATTTAAGTATATTTATTTATTTTATATATATATTTATTTATTATTTATATTTATTTATATATGCACCTTATTGCTTTTTTATCCTGCACTACCATGAGCTTATGTAACGAAATTGTGTTATCTGTGCTGTAAAGTTCAAATTTGAATGACAATAAAAAGAAAGTCTAAGTCTTTACCAGAATAATGATCTTTTGTAAGGTTTGCAAAGACGCAAGTTAGTTTTTTTTTTTTTACTCAATATGACAGTATAACTGTCATACTAAATATGAAAGTTGTAAAAACATAACTCCAAAACCAAACAAGCAATCCATCTAAAAATGCATGTAATATTCAATCTATGTGAGTTTTACCAGAATCAGGTATTTTGGTAAGGTTTACAATTACAAAAATTAGGTTTTACTCATGACAGTATACCTGCCACATTCAATTTGACATTTATTTAAACATAACTCCTAAACCACACATGCATAATGGCTAATAATACCTGGGGAAATGTCTCTCTGTGAGTTTTACTAGAAAAAATATATCGTGTAAGGTTTGTAAAGACACAAGTTAGTTTTTTTTACTCAATATAACAGTATAGCTGTCATACTATCTATAAATAAATAAATAAATAAATAAATGGGTTGTACTTGTATAGCGCTTTTCTACCTTCAAGGTACTCAAAGCGCTTTGACACTACTTCCACATTTACCCATCACACACTGATGGAGGGAGCTGCCATGCAAGGCGCTAACCAGCACCCATCAGGAGCAAGGGTGAAGTGTCTTGCTCAGGACACAACGGACATGACGAGGTTGGTACTAGGTGGGGATTGAACCAGGGACCCTCGGGTCGAGCACGGCCATTCTTCCACTGCGCCAAACATCACTCCAAAACCAAACATGTATTATGTCTAAAAATGCCTGTAATATTGTATCTGTGTGAGTTTTACTAGAATCAGTTGTTTTTGTAAGGTTTTCAAATACCAAAATTAGGTTTTATTTACTTTGACAGTTATTTAAACATAACTCCTAAACAACAAATGCAAAATAGCTAATAATGCTTGGAGAGATGTATCGTTGTTATAGCGGGCCTGCTGACCAACAGCATCTCTGTCTGGACTGGAGCCTGCAGTGCCTCAGACTGGAAGTATCTCCAGAGAGTGGTGAGGACGGCGGAAAAGATCATCAGGACTCCTCTTCCTCCTATCCAGGAGATCGCAAAAAGTGCTGCCTGACCAGGGCTCAGAAAATTTGCAAAGACTCCTCCCACCCCCACCAAGGACTGTTTTCACTGCTGGACTCTAGAAAGAGGTTCCGCAGCCTCCGAAGCTTCTGTAGCAGCTTCTTCCCTCAGGCCGTAAGACTCTTAAACGCATCATAATTAAATTATCTCCTCAACTCCCCTCAAAATGAATTATCTCGCTGGAATGAAATAAACAATATAACATACACCCATAAACGTGGGCGCATGTGGAAAAAGTGCAATATATTTATCTGCACAGTAATCTATTTATCTATTCATATATATTTATATATATTTATTTATTATATATATATATATATATATATATATATATATATATATATATATATATATATATATATATATATATATATATCGTATTTATATGTTATTTATATATATTTATGTATCGAAATATGCACCTAATTGCTTTTTTATCCTGCACTACGACATTTCGTTCTTATCTGTGCTGTAAAGTTCAAATTTGAATGACAATAAAAAGAAAGTCTAAGTCTAAGTCTAAGTCTTTACTAGAATAACGATCTTTTGTAAGGTTTGCAAAGACTCAAGTTAGGTTTTTTTTTTCCCCAATGGTAATATACAGTATAACTGTCATACTAAATATGAAAGTTGTATAATCAAAACTCCAAAACCAAACATGCAATCCGTCTAAAATGCATGTAATCTTGAATCTATGTGAGTTTTACCAGAATCAGGTATTTTGGTAAGATTTACAATTACAAAAATTAGGTTTCACTCATAATGACAGTATAACTGCCACATTCTATCTATTTAAACATAACTCCTAAACCACACATGCACAATGGCTATTAATGCCTGGAGAAATGTCTCTTTGTGAGTTTTACTGGAAAAAAAATATTTCGTAATGTTTGCACCGACACAAGTTAGTTTTTTTTACTCAATATGACAGTGTTACTGTCATACTAAATATGAAAGTTATATAAACATAACTCCAAAACCAAACATGCATTATCTCTAAAAATGCCTGTAATTTTGTATCCATGTGAGTTTTACTAGAATCAGTTGTTTTTGTAAGGTTTGCAAATACAAAATATGGGTTTTACTCACAGTATACTGTCACACTCAATCTGACAGTTATTTAAACATAACTCCTAAACCACACATGACAAATGGCTAATAATGCCTGGAGAAATGTCTCTTTGTGAGTTTTGCAGGAAAAAAAATATTTTGTAAGGTTTGTAAAGACACAAGTTAGTTTTTATTACTCAATATGACAGTATTACTGTAATACTAAATATGAAAGTTATACAAACACAACTCCAAAATCAAACATGCATCATGTCTAAAAATGCCTGCAATATTGAATCCATGTGAGTTTTACTAGAATCAGTTGTTTTTGTAAGGTTTTTGCAAATACAAAAATTAGGTTTTACTCACTATAACAGTTATTTAAACATAACTCCTAAACAACAAATGCAAAATGGCTAATAATGCTTGGAGAAATGTATCTTTGTTAGATTTACTAGAAAAAAATATATTTTGTAAGTTAGTTTTTTTAACTTAATATGACAGTATAACTGTCTTCCGCTTATCCGAGGTCCGGTTGCAGGGGCAGCAGCCTAAGCAGAGAAGCTCTTCTCGGGGGATCCCGAGGCGTTCGACAGCCCAGCCCGGAGACATAGTCTTCCCAATGTGTCCTGGGTCTTCCCCGCGGCCTCCTGCCCGTCGGACTTGCCCTAATGAAAAAAGCAATACAAATGTATTCAAACACAACTCTAAACCAAACATGTAAAATGTCTAAAAAATGCCTGTAATATTGAATCTATGTGAGTTTTACCAGAATCAGGTATTTTGGTAAGGTTTACAATTACAAAAATTAGGTTTTACTCATAATAACAGTATAACTGCCACATTCAATTTGACATTTATTTAAACATAACTCCTAAACCACATGTGCACAATGGCTAATAATGCCTGGAGAAATGTCTCTTTGTGAGTTTTACTGGAAAAAAAAATATTTTTTAAGGTTTGTACAGATACAAGTTAGTTTTTTTTATTCAATATGACAGTATTACTGTCATACAAAATATGAAAGTTATATAAACATTACTCCAAAACCAAACATGCATTATGTCAAAAAATGCCTGTAATATTGTATCCATGTGAGTTTTAGTAGAATCATTTGTTTTCATAAGGTTTGCAATTACAAAATATGGGTTTTACTCACTATGACAGTATACTGTCACACTCAATCTGACGATTATTTAAACATAAGTCCTAAACCACACATGCAAAATGGCTAATAATGCCTTGAGTTATGTATCTTTGTGAGTTTTACTAGAAAAAATATATTTTGTAATGTTTGCAAAGACCCAAGTTAGTTTTTTACTTAATATGACAGTATTACTGTCATACTAAATCCATCCATTTTCTTCCTGCTTATCCGAGGTCAGGTTGCGGGGGCAGCAGCCTAAGCAGAGAAGCCAAGACTTTCCTCTCCCCAGCCACTTTGTCCAGCTCTTCTCGGGGGATCCCGAGGCATTTACAGGCCAGCCAGGAGACATAAATAGATAGATACATAGATAGTACTTTATTGATTCCTTCAGGAGAGTTCCCTCAGGAAAATTTAAATTCCAGCAGTAGTGTACAAAATTGTAAAAAGTGAAAAGTAAATAATGGGGGTATAAATTGAAACAAAATAGAAACATATTACAATAGAATAAAAATAAAAAGCAACAATGAGAATAAAAATACAACAGTAAAATAAGAATATAACAAGAGAAACTAGGCAGTAGTGACCATGTTTTGAAAAAATATTGCACTCTTATTGATTTGCATCCCCTGTCATCCTAGTAGCCCCCCTCCCCCCAGAGAAGAGTTGTACAGTCTAATGGCGTGTGGGACAAAGGACAGCCGCCTCAGGAAGTACAGCTCTGTCCTTTCCTGTACAAGTGGTCTGTGTTAACAGTCTAGTCCAGCTTATTGTCCACCCACACCCCAAGGTACTTGAATGATAGTCTTCCCAATGTGTCCTGGGTCTTCCCCGTGGCCTCCTGCTGGTCGGCCTTGCCCTAACGAAAATAGCAATAAAAAATGTATTCAAACACAACTCCTAAACCAAACATGTAAAATATCTAAAAATGCCTGTAAAATTGAATCTATGTTTTACTAGAATCAGTTGTTTTCATAAGGTTTGCAAATACAAAATTAGGTTTTACACATAATGACAGTATAACTGCCACACTCAATATGACAGTTATTTAAACATAACTCCTAAACCACACATGAAAAATGTCTAATAATGCGTGAAGAAATGTATCTTTGTGATTTTTATTAGAAACGTTTTCTTTTGTGAGGTTTGCAAAGACACAAGTTAGTTTTTTTTACTCAATATGACAGTGTAACTGCCACACTCACTATGACAGTTATTTAAACATAACTCCTAAACTCATACTTGCCAACATTGAGACCTCCGATTTCAGGAGGTGGGGGTGGGGAAGGCATGGTCGGGGGTGGGGTGGGGGCGTGGTTAAGAGGGGAGGAGTATATTTAGAGCTAGAATTCACTAAGTCAAGTATTTCATATATATATATATATATATATATATATATATATATATATATATATATATATATATATATATATATATATATAATATATATATATATATATAAAGTCAAGATTTTTTTATATATGTGTGTATATATATATGTAATAAATATATATATATATATATATATATACACATATATAAAAAAATCTTGACTTTCAGTGAATTCTAGCTATATATATATATATATATATATATATATATATATATATATATATATATATATATGTATGTGTGGGGGAAAAAATCACAAGACTACTTCATCTCTACAGGCCTGTTTAATGAGGGGTTCCCTCAATCATCAGGAGATATAAGACATATATATATATATATATATATATATATATATATATATATATATATATATATATATATATATATATATATATATATATATATAAAATAAATACTTGAATTTCAGTTTTCATTTATCTACACATATACACACACATAACACTCATCTACTCATTGTTGAGTTAAGGGTTGAATTGTCCATCCTTGTTCTATTCTCTGTCACTATTTTTATAACCATGCTGAACACCCTCTCTGATGATGCATTGCTGTGTGGCACGCACAAAAGTGCTTTCATCAAATGCACGAGAGTCTGGAATTTTCCATCCCTCCCGAGCATGTCTAAAAACAGGTCAATCTTTGCTTCCTGAGGAAGATCTTCACTGCCAAGCACTTGGTATTCCACTACTTCTTCCCGGAGGCTATCCAGGTCCAATCGCAGCTGCGGCTTGGAACTTATAAGCGTGTTTCCTCATCTTACTCGTCGTCGGCGTCGCCATGGCTGTATCTTCCGCGTTCTTCTGCTTCGTCTCCTTGTTGTGTGCGCAGTTGTGCACTGCACTCTCTAAAAGCCCTGGATGTTATTGTCACATATGCATGTACAATAGATGGCAGTATTGCCCTGTTTAAAGAGTGTCACAACATTGCTGTTTACGGCAGACAAACTGCTTTACGGTAGACGAAAACGTGACTGCTGTTGTTTTGTGTTGTTACCGCGCTGGGAGGACGTGAATGAAACTACCTAACAATAAACCCACATAAGAAACCAAGAACTCGCCCTCGATCATTCTACAGTTATAACGGGATTGGTCAGGCATGCTGTTTATATCCTGGGAAAGCAGACCTGAATACAGGCTGTCCTCACTCAGATCAGCCTGAATTTTGGGAGATTTTCGGGAGAAAATTTGTCCCGGGAGGTTTTCGGGAGAGGCGCTGAATTTCGGGAGTCTCCTGGAAAATCCAGGAGGCTTGGCAAGTATGCCTAAACTACACATAAAAAATGGCTAATAATGCCTGAAATAAGGCATTCTTGTGAGTTTTACTCGAAACATATGCTTTTTTAAGGCTTGCAAACACAAAAAGTATTTGTTTTCCTCAATATGACAGTAAAGTTCTTAAAATCCTGAGATAATGCGAAATAAGCAAAAACAATGTATTCCATCATAATTCCTACACCAAATAAGCAAAATATCTAAAAATGCCTGTAATATTGAATCTGTGTGAGTTTTACTAAAATCAGTTGTTTTGGTAAGGTTTACCAATACAAAAATGAGGTTTTACTCTTTATGACAGTTATTTAAACATAACTCCATCCATCCAGCCATCCATTTTCTTCCGCTTATCCGAGGTCGGGTCGCGGGGGCTGCAGCCTAAGCAGGGAAGCCCAGACTTTCCTCTCCCCAGCTACTTCGTCCAGCTCCTCCCGGGGGATCCTGGGGCGTTCCCAGGCCAGCCGGGAGAGATAAGCTTCCCCGTTTCCTGGGTCTTCCTGGGCCTCCTACTGGTCGGACGTGCCCGAAACACCTCCCTAGGGAGGCGTTCGGGTGGCATCCTGACCAGATGCCCGAACCACCTCATCTGGCTCCTCTCGAAATGGAGGAGCAATGGCTTTACTTTGAGCTCCTCCCGGATGACAGAGCTTCTCACCCTATCTCTAAGGGAGAGCCCCGCCATCCGGCGGAGGAAACTCATTTCGGCCGCTTGTACCCGTGATTTTGTCCTTAGGTGAGGATGGGAACGTAGATCGACCGGTAAATCGAGAGCTTTGCCTTCCGGCTCAGCTCCTTCTTCACCACAACGGATCAATACAGCGTCCGCATTACTGAAGACGCCGCACCGTTCCGCCTGTCAATCTCACGATCCACTCTTCCCTCACTCGTGAACAAGACTCTGAGGTCCTTGAACTCCTCCACTTGGGGCAAGATCTCCTCCCCAACCCGGAGATGGCACTCCACCCTTTTCCGGGCGAGAACCATGGACTCGGACTTGGAGGTGCTGATTCACATCCCAGTCACTTCACACTCGTCTGCGAACCGATCCAGTGAGGGCTGAAGATCTTGGCCAGATGAAGCCATCAGGACCACATCATCTGCAAATAGCAGAGACCTAATCCTGCAGACACCAAACCGGATCCCCTCAACGCCCTGACTGCGCCTAGAAATTCTGTCCATAAAGGTTATGAACAGAATCGGTGACAAAGGGCAGCCTTGGCGGAGTCCAACCCTCACTGGAAACGGGTCCGACTTACTGCCGGCAATGCGGACCAAGCTCTGACTCTTGCAAAGGGAGCGAACCGCCACAATAAGACAGTCCGTTACCCCATACTCTCTAAGCACTCCCCACAGGACTTCCAGGGGTAAATGGTCGAATGCCTTCTCCAAGTCCATAAAGCACAAACTCCCATGCACCCTCAAGGACCCTGCCGAGAGTATAAAGCTGGTCCGCAGTTCCACGACCAGGACGTAAACCACACTGTTCCTCCTGAATCCGAGGTTCGACTATCTATCTAGCCTCTTCTCCAGTACACATGAATAGACCTTACCGGGAAGATTGAGGAATGTGATCTCACGATAGTTGAAACACACCCTCTGGTTCCCCTTCTTAAAGAGAGGAACCACCACCCCGGTCTCCCAATCCAGAAGTACCGCCCCCGATGTCCACGCGATGTTGCAGAGTCTTGTCAACCAAGACAGCCCCACAGCATCCAGAGCCTTAAGGAACTCCGGACGGATCTCATCCACCCCCAGGGCGTTGCCATTGAGGAGCTTTTTAACTACCTTGGCATCCTCAGCCCCAGAAATAGGAGAGCCCACCACAGATTCCCCAGGCACTGCTTCCTCATAGGAAGACATGTTGGTGGGATTAAGGAGGTCTTCGAAGTATTCCCTCCACCGATCAATAACAGCTGCAGTAGAGGTCAGCAGCGCACCATCCTCACCATACCGGTGTTACAGTGCACTGCTCCCCCCCCCTTGAGCCGGCGGATGGTGGTCCAGAATCGCTTCGAAGCCGTCTGGAAGTCGTTTTCCATGGCTTCTCCAAACTCCTCCCATGTCCGAGTTTTTGCCTCTGCGACCGCTGAAGTCGCACTTCGCTTGGCCTGTCGGCTGCCTCTGGAGTCCCATGAGCCAAAAGGACCCGATAGGCTCTTTCTTCAGCTTGACGGCATCCCTCACTGCTGGTGTCCACCAGCGGGTTCTAGGATTACCGCCACGACAGGCACCAAACTCCTTGCGGCCACAGCTCCAATCAGCCGGCTCGACAAGAGAGGCACGGAACATGGTCCACTCAGACTCAATGTCCAGCGCCTCCCTCGTGACATGTTCAAAGTTCTTCCGGAGGCGTTCCCAGCAAACCCTCACAATGCGTTTGGGCCTGCCAGGTCTGTCAGGCATCCTCCCCCACCATCGCAGCCAACTCACCACCAGGTGGTGATCGGTAGAAAGCTCCGCCCCTCTCTTCACCCGAGTGTCCAAAACATGAGACCGCAAATCCGATGACACAACTACAAAATCGATCATGGAACTGCGGCCTGGGGTGTCCTGGTGCCAAGTGCACATATGGACACCCTTATGTTTGAACTTGGTGTTTGTTATTGACAATCTGTGACGAGCACAAAAGTCCAATAACAAAACACCACTCGGGTTCAGATCCGGGCGGCCATTCTTCCCAATCACGCCTCTCCAGGTTTCACTGTTGTTGCCAAGATGAGCGTTGAAGGCCCCCAGTAGAACGAGGGAATCACCCGGTGGAGCACTTTCCAGTACTCCCTCGAGTGAATCCAAAAAGGGTGGGTACCGTATTTTCCGCACTATAAGGCGCACCGGATTATTAGCCGCACCTTCAATGAATGGCATATTTCAAAACTTTGTCCACCTATAAGCCGCCCCGGACTATAAGCCGCGCCTACGCTGCGCTAAAGGGAATGTCAAAAAAAACAGTCAGATAGGTCAGTCAAACTTTAATAATATATTAAAAACCAGTGTTCTAACAACTCTGTCCCAAAATGTACGCAAATGTGCAATCACAAACATAGTACAATTCAAAATAGTGCAGAGCAATAGCAACATAATGTTGCTCGAACGTTAATGTCACAACACACAAAATAAACATAGCGCTCACCTTCTGAAGTTATTCTTCATTCGTAAATCCTTCGAATTCTTCGTCTTCGGTGTCCGAATTGAAAAGTTGGGCAAATGTGGGATCCAAAATGGCCGGTTCCGTCTCGTCGAAGTCATCGGAGTCAGTGTCACTGTTCAGCAGTTCTGTGAATCCTGCCTTCCGGAAAGCTCGGACCACAGTTGTGACCGAAATATCTGCCCAGGCATTTACGATCCACTGGCAAATGTTGGCGTATGTCGTCCGGCGCTGTCTGCCTGTCTTAGTGAAGGTGTGTTCGCCTTCGGTCATCCATTGTTCCCACGCCGTTCGCAGTCGTGATTTGAATGCCCTGTTGACACCAATATCCAGCGGTTGGAGTTATTTGGTTAATCCACCCGGAATGACGGCGAGTGTTGTATTTGTGTGCTTCACTTGTTTTTTGACACCATCTGTGATGTGGGCGCGCATAGAGTCGTATATCAACATGGACGGAGCTGTGTGAAAAAAGCCACCCGGCCTCTTCGCGTAAACTTCCCTTAACCACTCGCTCATCTTTTCTTCATCCATCCATCCCTTCGAGTTAGCTTTTATGATGACGCCGGCTGGAAAGGTCTCTTTTGGCAAGGTCTTCCTTTTGAATATCACTATGGGTGGAAGATTCAGGCCATTAGCATGGCAAGCTAGAACCACAGTGAAGGACGACTTCCCTGTGGTGCGAATATTCACCGTACGTGCTCCCGTTGTATCCACAGTATCCACAGTGCGGTTCACAGGAATATCAGTTGCTGTGAAATAGTAATCCGTGTGCGGATGGAGAGATTGCGTCTTTTCATGAACCGGATCCTTGTCGCTTAGTAGGAGCCATTTTGTGGTCTTTACAGATGTAAACAGGAAATGAAACGTACGGTAATATCCGCGCGCTTTTTCTTCTTCTACGCGGGCGGGTAGTTGCTTACAGTAGAAGAAGAAGCGCTTCCTGTTCTATGGGGGCGGGTGCTTACCTTGGCGGTTGCTTGCGTAGAAGAAGAAGCGCTTCCTGTTCTACCGGGAAAAAAGATGGTGGCTGTTTACCGTAGTTACGAGACCGAAACTTTATGAAAATGAATCTTAATATTAATCCATATATAAAGCGCACCGGGTTAAAAGCCGCACTGTCAGCTTTTGAGTAAATTTGTGGTTTTTAGGTGCGGCTAATGGTGCGGAAAATACGGTACTCTGAGCTGCCGTTTGGCGCGTAAGGCCAAACAACAGTCAGGACCCGTCCCCCCACCCGAAGGCGGAGGAAAGCTACCCACTGGTCCACTGGGTTGAACTCCAACGTGCAGGCTTTGAGCCGGGGGGCAACAAGAATTGCCACCCGAGCCCGTCGCCTCTCAATGCAAGCATTATAACTACAAAACAACAAATGCTAATAGGCTTGGAAAAATGTATCTTTGTTAGTTTTACTAGAATAATAATCTTTTGTAAGGTTTGCAGACACAAGTTTGCTTTTTTTTACTCAATATGACAGTATAACTGTCATACTAAATATGAAAGTTGTATAAACATATCTCCAAAACCAAACATGCAATCCATCTAAAGATGCCTGTAATATTGAATCTATGAAAAATAGTTTTTTTACTCAATATGACAGTATAACTGTCATACTAAATCCATCCATTTTCTTCCGCTTATCCGAGGTCGGGTTGCGGGGGCAGCAGCCTAAGCAGAGAAGCCCCAGCCACTTTGTCCAGCTCTTCTCGGGGGATCCCGAGGCGTTCCCAGGCCAGCCTGAGACATAGTCTTCCCAATGTGTCCTGGGTCTTCCCCGTGGCCTCCTGCCGATCGGACTTTCCCTAACGAAAAAAAGCAATAAAAATGTATTCAAACATGTGAAATGTCTAAAAATGCCTGTAATATTGAATCTATGTGAGTTTTACTAGAATCAGTTGTTTTTGTAAGGTTTGCAAATACAAAAATTTGGTTTTACACATCCATCCATCCATCCATCTTCTTCCGCTTATCCGAGGTCGGGTCGCGGGGGCAGCAGCTTAAGCAGTTAAGCCCAGACTTCCCTCTCCCCAGCCACTTCGTCCAGCTCCTCCCGGGGGATCCCGAGGCGTTCCCAGGCCAGCCGGGAGAGATAGTCTTCCCAGCGTGTCCTGGGTCTTCCCCGTGGCCTCCTACCGGTCGGACGTGCCCGAAACACCTTCCTAGGGAGGCGTTCGGGTGGCATCCTGACCAGATGCCCGAACCACCTCATCTGGCTCCTCTCGATGTGGAGGAGCAGCGGCTTTACTTTGAGCTCCCTCCGAATGACAGAGCTTCTCACCCTATCTCTAAGGGAGAGCCCCGCCACTCGGCGGAGGAAACTCATTTCGGCCGCTTGTACCCGCGATCTTGTCCTTTCGGTCATGACCCAAAGCTCTTGACCATAGGTGAGGATGGGAACGTAGATCGACCGGTAAATCGAGAGCTTTGCCTTCCGGCTCAGCTCCTTCTTCACCACAACGGATCGATACAGCGTCCGCATTACTGAAGACGCCGCACCGATCCGCCTGTCGATCTCACGATCAACTCTTCCCCCACTCGTGAACAAGACTCCGAGGTACTTGAACTCCTCCACTTGGGGCAAGATCTCCTCCCCAACCCGGAGATGGCACTCCACCCTTTTCCGGGAGAGAACCATGGACTCGGACTTGGAGGTGCTGATTCCCATCCCAGTCGCTTCACACTCGGCTGCGAACCGATCCAGTGAGAGCTGAAGATCTTGGCCGGAGGAAGCCATCAGGACCACATCATCTGCAAATAGCAGTGACCTAATCCTGCAGCCACCAAACCAGATCCCCTCAACGCCCTGACTGCGCCTAGAAATTCTGTCCATAAAGGTTATGAACAGAATCGGTGACAAAGGGCAGCCTTGGCGGAGTCCAACCCTCACTGGAAACGTGTCCGACTTACTGCCGGCAATGCGGACCAAGCTCTGACACTGATTATACAGGGAGCGAACTGCCACAATAAGACAGTCCGTTACCCCATACTCTCTGAGCACTCCCCACAGGACTTCCCGGGGTACACGGTCGAATGCCTTCTCCAAGTCCACAAAGCACATGTAGACTGGTTGGGCAAACTCCCATGCACCCTCAAGGACCCTGCCGAGAGTATAGAGCTGGTCCACAGTTCCACGACCAGGACGAAAACCACACTGTTCCTCCTGAATCCGAGGTTCGACTATCCGGCGTAGCCTCCTCTCCAGTACACCTGAATAGACCTTACCGGGAAGGCTGAGGAGTGTGATCCCACGATAGTTGGAACACACCCTCCGGTTCCCCTTCTTAAAGAGAGGAACCACCACCCCGGTCTGCCAATCCAGAGGTACCGCCCCCGATGTCCACGCGATGTTGCAGAGTCTTGTCAACCAAGACAGCCCCACAACATCCAGAGCCTTAAGGAACTCCGGGCGGATCTCATCCACCCCCGGGGCCTTGCCACCGAGGAGCTTTTTAACTACCTCGGCAACCTCAGCCCCAGAAATAGGAGAGCCCACCACAGATTCCCCAGGCCCTGCTTCCTTATAGGAAGACGTGCTGGTAGGATTGAGGAGGTCTTCGAAGTATTCCCTCCACCGATCCACAACATCCGCAGTCGAGGTCAGCAGAGCACCATCCCCACCATACACGGTGTTGACACTGCACTGCTTCCCCTTCCTGAGGCGGCGGATGGTGGTCCAGAATTGCTTCGAAGCCGTCCGGAAGTCTTTTTCCATGGCCTCCCCGAACTCCTCCCATGTCCGAGTTTTTGCCTCCGCGACCGCTGAAGCCGCACACCGCTTGGCCTGTCGGTACCTGTCTGCTGCCTCAGGAGTCCCATGAGCCAAAAGAACCCGATAGGACTCCTTCTTCAGCCTGACGGCATCCCTCACCGCCGGCGTCCACCAACGGGTTCTAGGATTACCGCCACGACAGGCACCAACCACCTTGCGGCCACAGCTCCAATCGGCCGCCTCGACAATAGAGGTACGGAACATTGTCCACTCGGACTCAATGTCCAGCACCTCCCTCGTGACATGTTCAAAGTTCTTCCGGAGGTGGGAATTGAAACTCTCTCTGACAGGAGACTCTGCCAGGCGTTCCCAGCAAACCCTCACAATGCGTTTGGGCCTGCCAGGTCTGTCCGGCATCCTCCCCCACCATCGCAGCCAACTCACCACCAGGTGGTGATCGGTAGAAAGCTCCGCCCCTCTCTTCACCCGAGTGTCCAAAACATGAGGCCGCAAATCCGATGACACAACTACAAAGTCGATCATGGAACTGCGGCCTAGGGTGTCCTGGTGCCAAGTGCACATATGGACACCCTTATGTTTGAACATGGTGTTTGTTATCGACAATCTGTGACGAGCACAAAAGTCCAATAACAGAACACCACTCGGGTTCAGATCCGGGCGGCCATTCTTCCCAATCACACCTCTCCAGGTTTCACTGTCGCTGCCAACATGAGCGTTGAAGTCCCCCAGTAGAACGAGGGAATCACCCGGGGGAGCACTCTCCAGTACTCCCTCGAGTGAATCCAAAAAGGGTGGGTACTCTGAGCTGCTGTTTGGCGCGTAAACGCAAACAACAGTCAGGACCCGTCCCCCCACCCGAAGGCGGAGGGAAGCTACCCTCTCGTCCACCGGGTTGAACTCCAACGTGCAGGCTTTGAGCCGAGGGGCAACAAGAATTGCCACCCCAGCCCGTCGCCTCTCACTGCCGGCAACGCCAGAGTGGAAGAGAGTCCAGCCCCTCTCAAGAGAAGTGGTTCCAGAGCCCTTGCTGTGCGTCGAAGTGAGTCCGACTATATCTAGCCGGAACTTCTCCAGGTTTTACACATAATAACAGTATAACTGCCACATTCAATATGACAGTTATTTAAACATATTTCCTAAACCACACATGAAAAATGTCTAATAATGCCTGGAAAACATTATTTTTGTGAGTTTTACTGGAAAAACATAGTTTGTAATGTTTGTAAAGACACAAGTTAGTTTTACTCCAGATGACAGTATAACTGTCATAATACATATGAAAGTTATATAAACATAATTCCAAAATCAAACATGCATTATGTCTAAAAATACCTGTAAAATTGTATCAATGTGAGTTTTACTAGAATCATTTTTTGCGATGAGGTGGCGACTGAGGTGTACGCCGCCTTCCGCCCGATTGTAGCTGAGATAGGCTCCAGCGCCCCCTGCCACCCCAAAAGGGAATAAGCGGTAGAAAAAAGGATGGATGGGCATTTTTTGTTGTCGTTACTAAATCCATCCATTTTCTTCCGCTTAACCGAGGTCGGGTTGCGGGGGCAGCAGCCTAAACAGAGAAGCCCAGACTTCCCTCTCCCCAGCCACTTCTTCCAGCTCTTCTCGGGGGATCCTGAGGCGTTCCCAGGCCAGCCGGGAGACATAATCTTCCCAATGTGTCCTGGGTCTTCCCCGTGGCCTCCTGCTGGTCGGACTTGCCCTAAACACCTCCCTCGGGAGGCGTTCGGGTGGCATCCTGAGCAGATGCCCGAACCACCTCATCTGGCTCTTCTCAATGTGGAGGAGCAGCGCTTTACTCTGAGTTCCTCCCGGATGACAGAGCTTCTTATCCTATCTCTAAGGGAGAGACCCGCCACCCGGCGGAGGAAACTCAATTTGGCCGCTTGTACCCGGGATCTTGTCTTTTCGGTCATAACCATGACCATAGGTGCAGGATGAGAATGTAGATCGACCGGTAAATTTAGAGCTTTTAATTCTGGCTCAGCTCCTTCTTCACCACAATGGATCGATATAGCGTCCTCATTACTGAAGACGCCGCACCGATTCGCCTGTGGATCTCATGATCCACTCTTCCCTCACTCGTGAACAAGACTCCTAGGTACTTGAACTCCTCCACTTGGGGCCATCTAGTATGTGCCATCGCCTCCTCAACCTGGAAATGGCACCCCACCCTTTACCGGGTGAGAACCATTGACTCGGACTTGGAGGTGCTGATTCTCATCCCAGTCGCTTCATACTCGGCCATCCAATGAGAGCTGGAGATCCTGGCCAGTTGAAGCCATCAGGACCACATCAACTGCAAAAAGCAGAGACCTAATCCTGCAACCACCAAACCAGATCCCCTCAACGCCATGACTGCAATTCTGTCCATAAAAGTTAACAACAGAATCGGTGACAAAAGGATGCCCTACACTGATCATACAGGGAGCGACCCGCCACAATCAGACAGTCCGATACCCCATACTCTTGTCTTTGAGCCGGGGGGACAACAAGAATTGCCACCCCAGCCTCTCATTGCTTGCAACGCCATAGTGGAAGAGAGTCCAGCCCCTCTCGAAGTGAGTCCAACTATATCTAGCCGGAACTTCTCCACCTCGCACACCAGCTCAGGCTCCTTCCCTCCCAGCGAGGTGACATTTCACGTCAGAAGAGCTAGCTTATGTAGCCGATGATCGGACCGCCAAGTGCCCTGCCTTCGGCTGCCGCTCAGCTCACACTGCACCCGACCTCTATAACCCAGCCCATGAGTGGTGAGCCCATTGGTGGAGGGAACCACGTTGCTTCATTGAGCTGAGCCAGCCAACAGGCGCTCGCCATCGTGCCGAAGGCGGCGTACACCCTGGACAAGTCGCCAGCTCATCGCAGGGCCAACACAGATAGACAGACAACATTCACACTCACATTCACACACTAGGGCCAATTTGGTGTTGCCAATCAACCTATCCCCAGGTGCATGTCTTTGGAGGTGGGAGGAAGCCGGAGTACCCGGAGGGAACCCACGCAGTCACGGGGAGAACATGCAAACTCCACACAGAAAGATCCCGAGCCTGGGATTGAACCAAGGACTACTCAGGTCCTTCGTATTGTGAGGCAGACGCACTAACCCCTCTTCCACCGTGCTGCCCAATGTACACTCAACATAACTCCTAAACTACACTTAAAAATGAGCTAATATTGCCTGAAATAATGCATTGTTGTGAGTTTTACTCGAAACATATGCTTTTTAAAGGCTTGCAAACACAAAAAGTAGTTTTTACTCAATATGACAGTAATGTTCTTAAAATTCTGAGATAATGCGAAAAAAGCAATAAAAATGTATTCCAACATAATTCCTAAACCAACAATGCAAAATGTCTAAAAATGCCAGTAAGATTATATCCTTGTGAGTTTCACTAGAATCAGTTGTTTTAGTAAGGTTTGCAAAAGCAAAAATTAGGTTTTACTCTATATGAAAGTAAACTGTCACACTCAATATGACAATTTTTAAATCATAACTCCTAAACCACTCATGCAAAATGGCTAATAATGTTTGAAATAATGGATCCTTGGGAGTTTTCCTCGAAACATATGCATTCTTAAGGCTTGCAAACACAAAAAGTATTTTTTTACTCAAAATGACAGTAATGTTCTTAAAATCCTGAGATAATGCGAAAAAAGCAATAAAAATGTATTCAATCATAATGTGCAAAAATGCCTGTATTATTGAATCCATGTGAGTTTTACTAGAATCAGTTGTTTTAGTAAAGTTTGCAAAAAGAAAAATTAGGTTTTTCTCTTTATGAAAGTAAACTGTCACACTGAATATGACAGTTTTTTAATCATAACTCCTAAACTACTCATGCAAAATGGCTAATAATGTTTAAAATAATGTATCCTTGGGAGTTTTCCTCGAAACATATGCTTTCTTAAGGCTTGCAAACACAAAAAGTATTTCTTTTACTCAATATGACTAATGTTCTTAAAATCCTGAGATAATGCGAAAAAAGCCATAAAAATGTATTCAATCATAATTTCTTAACTAAACCTGCAAAATAAGTAAAAATGCCTGTAATATTGAATCCATGTGAGTTTAACTAGAATCAGTGGTTTTAGTAAGGTTTGCAAAAACAAAAATTATGTTTTACTCTTTATGAAAGTAAACTGTCACACTCAATATGACATTTATTTAATCATAACTCCTAAACTACACATGCAAAATGTCTAATGATGCCTCAAATCATACATTCTACGGAGTTTTACTCGAAACATATGCTTTTTCAAATCTTGCAAACAAAAAGTAACTTTTTACTCAATATGACGGTAATATTCCTAAAATACTGAGATAATGCGAAAAAAGCAATGAAAATATATTCAATCATATTTCCTAAATCAAACATGCAAAATGTGTAAAAATGCCTGTAAAATTGAATCCATGTGAGTTTTACTAGATTAGGTTGTGTTTGAAATTTTTGCAAATACAAAAATTAGGTTTTTTTTCACCATGACGATGTACACTCAATATGACAGTAAATTAAACATAACTCCTAAACTACACTTAAACATGAGCTAATGTTACCTGAAATAATGCATTCTTGTGAGTTTTACTCGAAACATATGCTTTTTTAAGGCTTGCAAACACAAATAGTAGTTTTTATTCAATATGACAGTAATGTTCTTAAAATTCTGAGATAATGCGAAAAAAGCAATAAAAATGTATTCCAACATAAATCCTAAACCAACGATGCAAAATGTCTAAAAATGCCTGTAATATTAAATCCATGTGAGTTTTATTAGAATCAGTTGTTTTAGTGAAGTTTGCAAAAACAAAAATTAGGTTTTACTCTTTATGAAAACTGTCACACTGAATATTTTTAATCATAACTCCTAAACTACTCATGCAAAATGGCTAATAATGTTTGAAATAATGGATTCTTGGGAGTTTTCCTCGAAACATATGCTTTCTTAAGGCTTGCAAACACAAAAAGTATTTTTTTTACACAATATGACAGTAATGTTCTTAAAATCCTGAGATAATGCGAAAAAAGCAATACAAATGTATTCAATCATAATTTCTAAACTAAACATGCAAAATTTGTAAAAATGCCTGTAATATTGAATCCATGTGAGTTTTACTAGAATCGGTTGTGTTTGAAATTTTTGCAAATAAAAAAATTAGGTTTTTTTCACCATGACAAGTACACTCAATATAAGAGTAATAAATAAACTACACAAAAAAAAGAGCTACTATTGCCTGAAATAATGCATTATTGTGAGTTTTACTCGAAACATATGCTTTTTTAAGGCTTGCAAACACAAAAAGTAGTTTTTTACTCAATATGACAGTAATGTTCTTAAAATCCTGAGATAATGCGAAAAAAGCAATAAAAATGTATTCCAACATATTTCCTAAACCAACAATGCAAAATGTCTAAAAATGCCTGTAATATTAAATCCATGTGAGTTTTACTAGAATCAGTTGTTTTTATAAGGTTTGCAAAAACAAAAATTAAGTTTTACTCTATATGAGAGTATACTGTTACAATTAATATGACAGTTATTTAAAAATAACTCCTAACTACACATGCAAAATGGCTAATGATGCCTCAAATAATGCATTCTACGGAGTTTTACTCGAAACATATGCTTTTTCAAATCTTGCAAACACAAAAAGTAGTTTTTTACTCAATATGACAGTAATATTCCTAAAATCCTGAGATAATGCGAAAAAAGCAATGAAAATATATTCAATCATATTTCCTAAATCAAACATGCAAAATGTGTGAAAATGCCTGTAATATTGAATCCATGTGAGTTTTACTAGAATCAGTTTTATTGTAAGGTTTGCAAATACAAAAATTAGGTTTTACTCTATATGAGAGTATACTGTTACATTTAATATGACAGTTATTTAAACATAACTCCTAAACAACAAATGCAAAATGACTAATAATGCCTGGAGATGTATCTTTGAGTTTTACTAAAATGTTCTTTTGTTAGGTTTGCAAAGACACAAGTTAGTTTTTTTTACTCAATATGATAGTATCACTGTCCTACCAAATAAGAAAGTTGTATAAACATAATTTCAAAACTACACATGCAATCCGTCTAAAAATGCCTGTAATATTGAATCTATGTGAGTTTTACCAGAATCAGGTATTTTGGTAAGGTTTACAATTACAAAAATTGGGTTTTACTCATAATGACAGTATAACTGCCACATTCAATATGGCAGTTATTTAAACATAACCCCTAAACCACATGCAAAATGGCTTATAATGCCTGGAGATGTATCTTTGTGAGTTTTACTAGAAAACATATCATTTGTAAGGTTTTTTAAAGACACAAGTTAGTTTTTTTTACTCAATATAATAGTATAACTGTCATACTAAATGTATCCATTTTCTTCCGCTTTTCCGAGGTCGGGTTGCGGGGGCAGCAGCCTAAGCAGAGAAGCCCAGACTTCCCTCTCCCCAGCCACTTCGTCCAGCTCTTCTCGGGGGATCCCGAAGCGTTCCCAGGCCAGCCGGCTGACATAGTCTTCCCAATGTGTCCTGGGGCTTCCCCGTGGCCTCCTGCCAGTCGGACTTGCCCTAACGAAAAAAACAATTACATGTATTCAAACACAACTCCTAAACCAAACATGTGAAATGTCTAAAATGCCTGCAATATTGAATCTATGTGAGTTTTACTAGAATCAGTTGTTTTTGTAAGGTTTGCAAATACAAAAATTAGGTTTAACACTTAATGACAGTATTACTGCCACACTCAATTTGACAGTTATTAAAACATAACTCCTAAACTACACATAAACATTTTCTAATAATGCATGAAGAAATGTATCTTTTGTGAGTTTTACTAGTAACATTTTCTTTTGTAAGCATTGCAAAGACACAAGTTAGTTTGTTTTACTCCCTATGACTTTACTGTCACACTCAATATGACAGTTATTTAAACATAAATCCTAAACCGCACATGCAAAATGGCTAATAATGCCTGTAGAAATGTATCTTTGAGTTTTACTGGGAAAAATATTTTGTAAGGTTTGTAAAGACACAAGTTAGTTGTTGTTTTTTACTCAATATGACAGTATTACTGTAATACTAAATATGAAAGTTATATAAACACAACTCCAAAACCAAACATGCATTATGTCTAAAAATGCCTGTGATATTGTATCTGTGAGTTTTACTAGAATCAATTGTTTTTGTAAGGTTTGCAAATACAAAATTTAGGTTTTACTCACTATGACAGTTATTTAAACATAAATCCTAAACAACAAATGCAAATAGCTAATAATGCTTGGAGAACTGTATCTTTGTTATAGAGAGCCTGCTGACCAACAGCATCTCTGTCTGGACTGGAGCCTGCAGTGCCTCAGACTGGAAGTCTCTCCAGAGAGTGGTGAGGACGGCGGAAAAGATCTTCAGGAATCCTCTTCCTCCTATCCAGGAGATCGCAAAAAGCGCTGCCTGACCAGGGCTCAGAAAATTTGCAAAGACTCCTCCCACCCCCACCAAGGACTGTTTTCACTGCTGGGCTCTAGAAAGAGGTTCCGCAGCCTCCGAAGCAGAACCTCCAGCTTCTTCCCTCAGGCCGTAAGACTCTTGAACGCATTATAATTAAATTATCCCCTCAACTCCCCTCAAAATGGATTAACTCGCTGGAATAAAAAAACAAAACAATATAACATACACCCATAAACGTGGGCGCATGTGGAAAAAGTGCAATATATTTATCTGCACAGTAATCTTTTTATTTATATATATATATTTAAGTATATTTATTTATTTTATATATATATTTATTTATTATTTATATTTATTTATATATGCACCTTATTGCTTTTTTATCCTGCACACCATTAGCTTATGTAACGAAATTGTGTTATCTGTGCTGTAAAGTTCAAATTTGAATGACAATAAAAAGAAAGTCTAAGTCTTTACCAGAATAATGATCTTTTGTAAGGTTTGCAAAGACGCAAGTTAGTTGTTTCTTTTTACTCAATATGACAGTATAACTGTCATACTAAATATGAAAGTTGTAAAAACATAACTCCAAAACCAAACAAGCAATCCATCTAAAAATGCATGTAATATTCAATCTATGTGAGTTTTACCAGAATCAGGTATTTTGGTAAGGTTTACAATTACAAAAATTAGGTTTTACTCATGACAGTATACCTGCCACATTCAATTTGACATTTCTTTAAACATAACTCCTAAACCACACATGCACAATGGCTAATAATACCTGGGGAAATGTCTCTCTGTGAGTTTTACTAGAAAAAATATATTGTGTAAGGTTTGTAAAGACACAAGTTAGTTTTGTTACTCAATATGACAGTATAGCTGTCATACTATATATAAATAAATAAATAAATAAATAAATGGGTTGTACTTGTATAGCGCTTTTCTACCTTCAAGGTACTCAAAGCGCTTTGACACTACTTCCACATTTACCCATCACACACTGATGGAGGGAGCTGCCATGCAAGGCGCTAACCAGCACCCATCAGGAGCAAGGGTGAAGTGTCTTGCTCAGGACACAACGGACTTGACGAAGTTGGTACTAGGTGGGGATTGAACCAGGGACCCTCGGGTCGCGCACGGCCATTCTTCCAATGCGCCAAACATCACTCCAAAACCAAACATGTATTATGTCTAAAAATGCCTGTAATATTGTATCTGTGTGAGTTTTACTAGAATCAGTTGTTTTTGTAAGGTTTTCAAATACCAAAATTAGGTTTTATTTACTTTGACAGTTATTTAAACATAACTCCTAAACAACAAAAACAAAATAGCTAATAATGCTTGGAGAGATGTATCGTTGTTATAGCGAGCCTGCTGACCAACAGCATCTCTGTCTGGACTGGAGCCTGCAGTGCCTCAGACTGGAAGTATCTCCAGAGAGTGGTGAGGACGGCGGAAAAGATCATCAGGACTCCTCTTCCTCCTATCCAGGAGATCGCAAAAAGTGCTGCCTGACCAGGGCTCAGAAAATTTGCAAAGACTCCTCCCACCCCCACCAAGGACAGTTTTCACTGCTGAACTCTAGAAAGAGGTTCCGCAGCCTCAGAAGCTTCTGTAGCAGCTTCTTCCCTCAGGCCGTAAGACTCTTGAACGCATCATAATTAAATTATCTCCTCAACTCTCCTCAAAATGAAATATCTCGCTGGAATGAAATAAACAATATAACATACACCCATAAACGTGGGCGCATGTGGAAAAAGTGCAATATATTTATCTGCACAGTAATCTATTTATCTATTCATATATATTTATATATATTTATTTATTATATATATATATGTGTATATATATATATATATATATATATATATATATATATATATATATATATATATATATATATATATATATATATATATATATATATATATATATATATATAGTATTTATATATTATTTATATATATTTATGTATCGAAATGTGCACCTTATTGCTTTTTTATCCTGCACTACGACATTTCGTTCTTATCTGTGCTGTAAAGTTCAAATTTGAATGACAATAAAAAGAAAGTCTAAGTCTAAGTCTAAGTCTTTACTAGAATAACGACCTTTTGTAAGGTTTGCAAAGACACACGTTAGGTTTTTTTTTACTCAATGGTAATATACAGTATAACTGTCATACTAAATATGAAAGTTGTATAATCAAAACTCCAAAACCAAACATGCAATCCGTCTAAAATGCATGTAATATTGAATCTATGTGAGTTTTACCAGAATCAGGTATTTGTAAGGTTTACAATTACAAAAATTAGGTTTCACTCATAATGACAGTATAACTGCCACATTCAATTTGACATCTATTTAAACATAACTCCTAAACCACACATGCACAATGGCTATTAATGCCTGGAGAAATGTCTCTTTGTGAGTTTTACTGGAAAAAAAATATTTCGTAATGTTTGTACCGACACGTTATTTTTTTTTACTCAATATGACAGTGTTACTGTCATACTAAATATGAAAGTTATATAAACATAACTCCAAAACCAAACATGCATTATCTCTAAAAATGCCTGTAATTTTGTATCCATGTGAGTTTTACTAGAATCAGTTGTTTTTGTAAGGTTTGCAAATACAAAAAATGGGTTTTACTCACAGTATACTGTCACACTCAATCTGACAGTTATTTAAACATAACTCCTAAACCACACATGCCAAATGGCTAATAATGCCTGGAGAAATGTCTCTTTGTGAGTTTTGCAGGAAAAAAAATATTTTGTAAGGTTTGTAAAGACACAAGTTAGTTTTTATTACTCAATATGACAGTATTACTGTAATACTAAATATGAAAGTTATATAAACACAACTCCAAAATCAAACATGCATCATGTCTAAAAATGCCTGCAATATTGAATCCATGTGAGTTTTACTAGAATCAGTTGTTTTTGTAAGGTTTTTGCAAATACAAAAATTAGGTTTTACTCACTATGACAGTTATTTAAACATAACTCCTAAACAACAAATGCAAAATGACTAATAATGCTTGGAGAAATGTATCTTTGTTAGATTTACTAGAAAAAATATATTTTGTAAGTTAGTTTTTTTTACTTAATATGACAGTATAACTGTCATACTAAATCCATCCATTTTCTTCCGCTTATCCGAGGTCCGGTTGCAGGGGCAGCAGCCTAAGCAGAGAAGCCCAGACTTCCCTATCCCCAACCACTTCGTCCAGCTCTTCTTGGGGGATCCCGAGGCGTTCAACAGCCCAGCCGGGAGACATAGTCTTCCCAATGTGTCCTGGGTCTTCCCCGCGGCCTCCTGCCCGTCGGACTTGCCCTAATGAAAAAAGCAATACAAATGTATTCAAACACAACTCTAAACCAAACATGTAAAATGTCTAAAAAAATGCCTGTAATATTGAATCTATGTGAGTTTTACCAGAATCAGGTATTGTGGTAAGGTTAACATTTACAAAAATTAGGTTTTACTCATAATAACAGTATAACTGCCACATTCAATTTGACATTTATTTAAACATAACTCCTAAACCACATGTGCACAATGGCTAATAATGCCTGGAGAAATGTCTCTTTTTGAGTTTTACTGGAAAAAAAAATATTTTTTTAGGTTTGTACAGATACAAGTTAGTTTTTTTTATTCAATATGACAGTATTACTGTCATACAAAATATGAAAGTTATATAAACATTACTCCAAAACCAAACATGCATTATGTCTAAAAATGCCTGTAATATCGTATCCATGTGAGTTTTAGTAGAATCATTTGTTTTCATAAGGTTTGCAATTACAAAATATGGGTTTTACTCACTATGACAGTATACTGTCACACTCAATCCGACGATTATTTAAACATAAGTCCTAAACCACACATGCAAAATGGCTAATAATGCCTTGAGTTATGTATCTTTGTGAGTTTTACTAGAAAAAATATATTTTGTAATGTTTGCAAAGACACAAGTTAGTTTTTTACTTAATATGACAGTATAACTGTCATACTAAATCCATCCATTTTCTTCCTGCTTATCCGAGGTCAGGTTGCGGGGGCAGCAGCCTAAGCAGAGAAGCCCAGACTTTCCTCTCCCCAGCCACTTTGTCCAGCTCTTCTCGGGGGATCCCGAGGCATTTACAGGCCAGCCAGGAGACATAAATAGATAGATACATAGATAGTACTTTATTGATTCCTTCAGGAGAGTTCCCTCAGGAAAATTTAAATTCCAGCAGTAGTGTACAAAATTGTAAAAAGTGAAAAGTAAATAATGGGGGTATAAATTGAAACAAAATAGAAACATATTACAATAGAATAAAAATAAAAAGCAACAATGAGAATAAAAATATAACAGTAAAATAAGAATATAACAAGAGAAACTAGGCAGTAGTGACCATGTTTTGAAAAAATATTGCACTCTTATTGATTTGAATCCCCTGTCATCCTAGTAGCCCGTGTCCCCCAGAGAAGAGTTGTACAGTCTAATGGCGTGTGGGACAAAGGACAGCCGCCTCAGGAAGTACAGCTCTGTCCTTTCCTGTACAAGTGGTCTGTGTTAACAGTCTAGTCCAGCTTATTGTCCACCCACACCCCAAGGTACTTGAATGATAGTCTTCCCAATGTGTCCTGGGTCTTCCCCGTGGCCTCCTGCCGGTCGGCCTTGCCCTAACGAAAATAGCAATAAAAAATGTATTCAAAAACAACTCCTAAACCAAACATGTAAAATGTCTAAAAATGCCTGTAAAATTGAATCTATGTTTTACTAGAATCAGTTGTTTTTATAAGGTTTGCAAATACAAAATTAGGTTTTACACATAATGACAGTATAACTGCCACACTCAATATGACAGTTATTTAAACATAACTCCTAAACCACACATGAAAAATGTCTAATAATGCATGAAGAAATGTATCTTTGTGATTTTTATTAGAAATGTTTTCTTTTGTGAGGTTTGCAAAGACACAAGTTAGTTTTTTTTTACTCAATATGACAGTGTAACTGCCAAACTCACTATGACAGTTATTTAAACAAAACCCCTAAACTCATACTTGCCAACATTGAGACCTCCGATTTCAGGAGGTGGGGGTGGGGAAGGCATGGTCGGGGGTGGGGTGGGGGCGTGGTTAAGAGGGGAGGAGTATATTTAGAGCTAGAATTCACAAAGTCAAGTATTTCATATATATATACATATATATATACATATATATATATATATATATATATATATATATATATATATATATATATATATATATATATATATATATATATATTATATATATATATATATATATATATATATAATATATATATATATACACACATATATAAAAAAAACTTGACTTTCAGTGAATTCTAGGTATATATATATATATATATATATATATATATATATATATATATATATATATATATATATATATATATATATATATATATATATATATATATATGTATGTGTGGGGGAAAAAAATCACAAGACTACTTCATCTCTACAGGCCTGTTTCATGAGGGGTTCCCTCAATCATCAGGAGATATAAGACATATATATATATATATATATATATATATATATATATATATATATATATATATATATATATATATATATATATATATATATATATACATATATAAAAATAAATACTTGAATTTCAGTTTTCATTTATTTACACATATACACACACATAACACTCATCTACTCATTGTTGAGTTAAGGGTTGAATTGTCCATCCTTGTTCTATTCTCTGTCACAATTTTTATAACCATGCTGAACACCCTCTCTGATGATGCATTGCTTTGTGGCACGCACAAAAGTGCTTTCATCAAATGCACGAGAGTCTGGAATTTTCCATCCCTCCCGAGCATGGCCAAAAACCGGTCAATCTTTGCTTCCTGAGGAAGATCTTCACTGCCAAGCACTTGGTATTCCACTACTTCTTCCCGGATGCTATCCAGGTCCAATCGCAGCTGCGGCTTGGAACTTATAAGCGTGTTTCTTCATCTTACTCGTCGTCGGCGTCGCCATGGCTGTATCTTCCGCGTTCTTCTGCTTCGTCTCCTTGTTGTGTGCGCAGTTGTGCACTGCACTCTCTAAAAGCCCTGGATGTTATTGTCACATATGCATGTACAGTTGATGGCAGTATTGCCCTGTTTAAAGAGTGTCACAACATTGCTGTTTACGGCAGACAAACTGCTTTACGGTAGACGAAAACTTTTCCGGGCGAGAACCATGGACTCGGACTTGGAGGTGCTGATTCACATCCCAGTCACTTCACACTCGTCTGCGAACCGATCCAGTGAGGGCTGAAGATCTTGGCCAGATGAAGCCATCAGGACCACATCATCTGCAAATAGCAGAGACCTTATCCTGCAGACACCAAACCGGATCCCCTCAACGCCCTGACTGCGCCTAGAAATTCTGTCCATAAAGGTTATGAACAGAATCGGTGACAAAGGGCAGCCTTGGCGGAGTCCAACCCTCACTGGAAACGGGTCCGCATTGTCGGACCAAGCTCTGACTCTTGCAAAGGGAGCGAACCGCCACAATAAGACAGTCCGTTACCCCATACTCTCTAAGCACTCCCCACAGGACTTCCAGGGGTAAATGGTCGAATGCCTTCTCCAAGTCCATAAAGCACATGTAAACTGGTTGGGCAAACTCCCATGCACCCTCAAGGACCCTGCCGAGAGTATAAAGCTGGTCCGCAGTTCCACGACCAGGACGTAAACCACACTGTTCCTCCTGAATCCGAGGTTCGACTATCCGGCGTAGCCTCTTCTCCAGTACACATGAATAGACCTTACCGGGAAGACTGAGGAGTGTGATCTCTCCTCTTAAAGAGAGGAACCACCACCCCGGTCTCCCAATCCAGAAGTACCGCCCCCGATGTCCACGCGATGTTGCAGAGTCTTGTCAACCAAGACAGCCCCACAGCATCCAGAGCCTTAAGGAACTCCGGACGGATCTCATCCACCCCCAGGGCGTTGCCATTGAGGAGCATTTTAACTACCTTGGCATCCTCATCCCCAGAAATAGGAGAGCCCACCACAGATTCCCCAGGCACTGCTTCCTCATAGGAAGACATGTTGGTGGGATTAAGGAGGTCTTCGAAGTATTCCCTCCACCGATCAATAACAGCTGCAGTAGAGGTCAGCAGCGCACCATCCTCACCATACACGGTGTTACAGTGCACTGCTGCGCCCCCTTGAGCCGGCGGATGGTGGTCCAGAATCGCTTCGAAGCCGTCTGGAAGTCGTTTTCCATGGCTTCTCCAAACTCCTCCCATGTCCGAGTTTTTGCCTCTGCGACCGCTGAAGCCGCACTTCGCTTGGCCTGTCGGCTGTCTCTGGAGTCCCATGAGCCAAAAGGACCCGATAGGCTCTTTCTTCAGCTTGACGGCATCCCTCACTGCTGGTGTCCACCAGCGGGTTCTAGGATTACCGCCACGACAGGCACCAAACTCCTTGCTGCCACAGCTCCAATCAGCCGGCTCGACAAGAGAGGCACGGAACATGGTCCACACAGACTCAATGTCCAGCGCCTCCCTCGTGACATGTTCAAAGTTCTTCCGGAGGCGTTCCCAGCAAACCCTCACAATGCCAGGTCTGTCAGGCATCCTCCCCCACCATCGCAGCCAACTCACCACCAGGTGGTGATCGGTAGAAAGCTCCGCCCCTCTCTTCACCCGAGTGTCCAAAACATGAGACCGCAAATCCGATGACACAACTACAAAATCGATCATGGAACTGCGGCCTGGGGTGTCCTGGTGCCAAGTGCACATATGGACACCCTTATGTTTGAACTTGGTGTTTGTTATTGACAATCTGTGACGAGCACAAAAGTCCAATAACAAAACACCACTCGGGTTCAGATCCGGGCGGCCAATCTTCCCAATCACGCCTCTCCAGGTTTCACTGTTGTTGCCAAGATGAGCGTTGAAGGCCCCCAGTAGAACGAGGGAATCACCCGGTGGAGCACTTTCCAGTACTCCCTCGAGTGAATCCAAAAAGGGTGGGTACTCTGAGCTGCCGTTTGGCGCGTAAGGCCAAACAACAGTCAGGACCCGTCCCCCCACCCGAAGGCGGAGGAAAGCTACCCACTGGTCCACTGGGTTGAACTCCAACATGCAGGCTTTGAGCCGGGGGGCAACAAGAATTGCCACCCGAGCACGTCGTTTCTCAACGCAAGCATTATAACTCCAAAACAACAAATGCTAATAATGCTTGGAAAAATGTATCTTTGTTAGTTTTACTAGAATAATAATCTTTTGTAAGGTTTGCAGACACAAGTTGTTTTTTGTACTCAATATGACAGTATAACTGTCATACTAAATATGAAAGTTGTATAAACATATCTCCAAAACCAAACATGCAATCCATCTAAAGATGCCTGTAATATTGAATCTATGAAAAATAGTTTTTTTTACTCAATATGACAATATAACTGTCATACTAAATCCATCCATTTTCTTCCGCTTATCCGAGGTCGGGTTGCGGGGGCAGCAGCCTAAGCAGAGAAGCCCCAGCCACTTTGTCCAGCTCTTCTCGGGGGATCCCGAGGCGTTCCCAGGCCAGCCTGAGACATAGTCTTCCCAATGTGTCCTGGGTCTTCCCCGTGGCCTCCTGCCGATCGGACTTGCCCTAACGAAAAAAGCAATAAAAATGTATTCAAACATGTGAAATGTCTAAAAATGCCTGTAATATTGAATCTATGTGAGTTTTACTAGAATCAGTTGTTTTTGTAAGGTTTGCAAATACAAAAATTTGGTTTTACACATAATAACAGTATAACTGCCACATTCAATATGACAGTTATTTAAACATATTTCCTAAACCACACATGAAAAATGTCTAATAATGCCTGGAAAACATTATTTTTGTGAGTTTTACTGGAAAAACATAGTTTGTAATGTTTGTAAAGACACAAGTTAGTTTTACTCAAGATGACAGTATAACTGTCATAATACATATGAAAGTTATATAAACATAATTCCAAAACCAAACATGCATTATGTCTAAAAATACCTGTAAAATTGTATCAATGTGAGTTTTACTAGAATCATTTTTTGCGATGAGATGGCAACTTGTCCGGGGTGTACCCCGCCTTCCGCCCGATTGTAGCTGAGATAGGCTCCAGCGCCCCCTGCCACGCCAAAAGGGAATAAGCGGTAGAAAAAATGATGGATGGGCATTTTTTGTTGTCGTTACTAAATCCATCCATTTTCTTCCGCTGACCCCGCGGGTTGCGGGGGCAGCAGCCTAAACAGAGAAGCCCAGACTTCCCTCTCCCAGCCACTTCTTCCAGCTCTTCTCGGGGGATCCTGAGGCGTTCCCAGGCCAGCCGGGAGACATAATCTTCCCAATGTGTCCTGGGTCTTCCCCGTGGCCTCCTGCCGGTCGGACTTGCCCTAAACACCTCCCTCGGGAGGCGTTCGGGTGGCATCCTGAGCAGATGCCCGAACCACCTCATCTGGCTCTTCTAAATGTGGAGGAGCAGCGCTTTACTCTGAGTTCCTCCCGGATGACAGAGCTTCTTATCCTATCTCTAAGGGAGAGACACGCCACCCGGCGGGGGAAACTCAATTTGGCCGCTTGTACCCGGGATCTTGTCTTTTCGGTCATAACCATGACCATAGGTGCAGGATGAGAATGTAGATCGACCGGTAAATTTAGAGCTTTTAATTCTGGCTCAGCTCCTTCTTCACCACAATGGATCGATATAGCGTCCTCATTACTGAAGACGCCGCACCGATCCGCCTGTGGATCTCATGATCCACTCTTCCCTCACTCGTGAACAAGACTCCTAGGTACTTGAACTCCTCCACTTGGGGCCATCTAGTATGTGCCATCGCCTCCTCAACCTGGAAATGGCACCCCACCCTTTACCGGGCGAGAACCATTGACTCGGACTTGGAGGTGCTGATTCTCATCCCAGTCGCTTCATACTCGGCCATCCAATGAGAGCTGGAGATCCTGGCCAGTTGAAGCCATCAGGACCACATCAACTGCAAAAAGCAGAGACCTAATCCTGCAACCACCAAACCGGATCCCCTCAACGCCATGACTGCAATTCTGTCCATAAAAGTTAACAACAGAATCGGTGACAAAGGGCAGCCTTGGCGGACCAAGGCTGCCCTACACTGATCATACAGGGAGCGACCCGCCACAATCAGACAGTCCGATACCCCATACTCTTGTCTTTGAGCCGGGGGGACAACAAGAATTGCCACCCCAGCCTCTCATTGCTTGCAACGCCATAGTGGAAGACTGTCCAGCCCCTCTCGATGGAACAGGTTCCTGTGCGTCGAAGTGAGTCCAACTATATCCAGCCGGAACTTCTCCACCTCGCACACCAGCTCAGGCTCCTTCCCTCCCAGCGAGGTGACATTTCACGTCAGAAGAGCTAGCTTATGTAGCCGATGATCGGACTGCCAAGTGCCCTGCCTTCGGCTGCCGCTCAGCTCACACTGCACCCGACCTCTATAACCCAGCCCATGAGTGGTGAGCCCATTGGTGGAGGGAACCACGTTGCTTCATTGAGCTGAGCCAGCCAACAGGCGCTCGCCATCATGCCCCACCTCTGGGCCTGGCTCCACAGGGGAGCCACGGTGACCCGCGTCCGGGCGAGGAAAAATCTAGGACCTCGATTTGTACCATTCATAAAGGTCTTTGAGCTGCTCTTTGTCTGATCCCTCACCTAGGACCTATTTGTCTCGGGAGAGCCTACGATTGATTGATGCCTGAAATAATGCAATCTTGGGAGTTTTACTCAAAACATATGCTTTTTTAAATCTTGCAAACATGAAAGGAGTTTTTTACTCAATATGACAGTAATGTTCTTAAAATCCTGAGATAATACGAAAAAAGCAAAAACAAATGTATGCCATTATAATTCCTAAACCAAACATGCAAAATGTGTAAAAATGCCTGTAATATTGAATCAATGTATGTTTTACTAGAATCAGTTGTGTTTGAAAGGTTTGCAATTACAAAAATTAGTTTTTTTTCACCATGACAATGTACACTCAATATGACAGTAAATTAAACATAACTCCTAAACTACACATAAAAATGAGCTAATATTGCCTGAAATAATGCATTCTTGTGAATTTTACTCGAAAGATATGCTTTTTTAAGGCTTGCAAACACAAAAAGTAGTTTTTTACTCAATATGACAGTAATGTTCTTAAAATTCTGAGATAATGCGAAAAAAGCAATAAAAATGTATTCCAACATATTTCCTAAACCAACAATGCAAAATGTCTAAAAATGCCTGTAATACTATATCCATGTGAGTTGTAATAGAATCAGTTGTTTTAGTAAGGTTTGCAAAAACAAAAATTAGGTTTTACTCTTTATGAAAGTAAACTGTCACAATCAATATGACAGTTTTTTAATCATAACTCCTAAACTACTAATGTAAAATGGCTAATAATGTTTGAAATAATTGATCGTTGGGAGTTTTCCTCGAAACATGTGCTTTTTTTTAAGGCTTGCAAACACAAAAAGTATATTTTTACTCAATATGACAGTAATATTCTTAAAATCCTGAGATAATGCAAAAAAAGCAATGAAAATATATTCAATCATATTTCCTAAATCAAACATGCAAAATGTGTAAAAATGCCTGTAATATTGCATCCATGTGAGTTTTACTAGAATCGGTTGTGTTTGAAATTTTTGCAAATACAAAAATTAGGTCTTTTTCACCATGACAATGTACACTCAATATGACAGTAAATTAAACATAACTCCTAAACTACACTTAAAAATTAGCTAATATTGCCTGAAATAATGCATTCTTGTGAGTTTTACTTGAAACATATGCTTTTTTAAGGCTTGCAAACACAAAAAGTAATTTTTTACTCAATATGACAGTAATGTTCTTAAAATCCTGAGATAATGCGAAAAAAGCAATAAAAATGTATTCAATCATAATTTCTAAACTAAACATGCAAAATGTGTAAAAATGCCTGTATTATTGAATCCATGTGAGTTTTACTAGAATCAGTTGTTTTAGTAAAGTTTGCAAAAACAAAAATTAGGTTTTACTCTTTATGAAAGTAAACTGTCACACTCAATATGACAGTTTTTTAATCATAACACCTGAACTACTCATGCAAAATGGCTAATAATGTTTGAAATAATGGATCCTTGGGAGTTTTCCTTGAAACATATGCTTTCTTAAGGCTTGCAAACACAAAAAGTATTTTTTTACTCAATATGACAGTAATGGTCTTAAAATCCTGAGATAATGCGAAAAAAGCAATAAAAATGTATTCAATCATACTTTCTAAACTAAACATGCAAAATGTGTAAAAATGCCTGTATTATTGAATCCATGTGAGTTTAACTAGAATCAGTTGTTTTAGTAAGGTTTGCAAAAACAAAAATTAGGTTTTACTCTTTATGAAAGTAAACTGTCACACTCAATATGACATTTATTTAATCATAACTCCTAAACTACACATGCAAAATGTCTAATGATGCCTCAAATAATGCATTCTACGGAGTTTTACTCGAAACATATGCTTTTTTAAATCTTGCAAACACAAAAAGTAGTTTTTTACTCAATATGACAGTAATATTCCTAAAATACTGAGATATTGCGAAAAAAGCAATGAAAATATATCCAATCATATTTCCTAAATTAAACATGCAAAATGTGTAAAAATGCCTGTAATATTGAATCCATGTGAGTTTTATTAGATTAGGTTGTTTGAAATATTTGCAAATACAAAAATTAGGTTTTTTTCACCATGACTCAATATGACAGTAAATTAAACATAACTCCTAAACTACACTTAAAAATGAGCTAATATTGCCTGAAATAATGCATTCTTGTGAGTTTTACTCGAAACATATGCTTTTTTAAGGCTTGCAAACACAAAAAGTAGTTTGTATTCAATATGACAGTAATGTTCTTAAAATTCTGAGATAATGCGAAAAAAGCAATAAAAATGTATTCAATCATAATTTCTAAACTAAACATGCAAAATTTGTAAAAAAAAAAAAATGCCTGTAATTGAATCCATGTGAGTTTTCGGTTGTGTTTGAAATTTTTGCAAATAAAAAAATTACGTTTTTTTCACCATGACAAGTACACTCAATATGACAGTAAATAAACATAACTCCTAAACTACACATAAAATGAGCTAATACTGCCTGAACTAATGCATTATTGTGAGTTTTACTCGAAAAATATGCTTTTTTAAGGCTTGCAAACACAAAAAGTAGTTTTTTTACTCAATATGACGGTAATGTTCTTAAAATCCTGAGATAATGCGAAAAAAGCAATAAAAATGTATTCCAACATAATTCCTAAACCAACAATGCAAAATGTCTAAAAATGCCTGTAATATTAAATCCATGTGAGTTTTACTAGAATCAGTTGTTTTTATAAGGTTTGCAAATACAAAAATTAAGTTTTACTCACTATGACAGTATACTGTCACACTCAATATGACAGTTATTTAAAAATAACTCCTGACTACACATGCAAAATGGCTAATGATGCCTCAAATAATGCATTCTACAGAATTTTACTCGAAACATATGCTTTTCAAATCTTGCAAACACAAAAAGTAGTTTTTTACTCAATATGACAGTAATATTCCTAAAATCCTGAGATAATGCGAAAAAAGCAATGAAAATATATTCAATCATATTTCCTAAATCAAACATGCAAAATGTGTAAAAATGCCTGTAATATTGAATCCATGTGAGTTTTAGTAGAATCGGTTGTGTTTGAAATTTTTGCAAATGAAAAAAATTAGGTTTTTTTCACCATGACAATGTACACTCAATATGACAGTCAATAAACATAACTTCTAAACTACACATAAAAATGAGATAATATTGCCTGAAAATGCATTATTGTGAGTTTTACTCGAAACATATGCTTTTTTAAGGCTTGCAAACACAAAAAGTAGTTTTTTACTCAATATGACAGTAATATTCCTAAAATCCTGAGATAATGCCAAAAAAAGCAATAAAAATGTATTCCATCATATTTTCTAAACCAAACAGGCAAAATGTCTAAAAATAACTGTAATATTGAATTCATGTGAGTTTTACTAGAATCAGTTGTTTTTGTAAGGTTTGCAAATACAAAAATTAGGTGTTACTCTATATGAGAGTATACTGTTACATTTAATATGACAGTTATTTAAACATAACTCCTAAACTACAAATGCTAAATGGCTAATGATGCCTGAAATAATGCATCCTTAGGAGTTTTACTCGAAAAATATGCTTTTTTTAATCCTTGCAAACGCAGAAAGTAGTTTTTACTCAATGTGACAGTAATATTCTTAAAATCCTGAGATAATGCGAAAAAAGCAATAAAAATGTGTTCCATCATAATTTCTAAACCAAACATGCAAAATGTGTAAAAATGCCTGTAATATTGAATCCATGTGAGTTTGACTAGAATCAGTTTTTTTTGTAAGGTTTTACTTACTATGACAGTTATTTAAACTCTATGTATCTTTGTTAGTTTTACTAGAAAAAATATATTTTGAATGTTTACAAAAACAAAAGTTAGTTTGTTTTTACTCAATATGATAGTATAACTGTCATACTAAATCCATCCATTTCCTTCCGCTTATCCGAGGTCGTGTTGCGGGGGCTGCAGCCTAAGCAGAGAAGCCCAGCTACTTCGTCCAGCTCTTCTCGGGGGATCCCGAGGCGTTCCCAGGCCAGCCAGCTGATATAATCTTCACAATGTGTCCTGTGTCTTCCCCGTGGCTTCCTGCCGTTTGGACTTGCCTTAACGAAAAAAGCAATACTAATGTATTCAAACACAACTCCTAAACAAAACATGTAAAATGTCTAAAATGCCTTTAATATTGAATCTATGTGAGTTTTACAAGAATCAGTTGTATTTGTAAGGTTTGCAAATACAAAAATTAGGTTTTACACTTAACTTTATAACTCAATATGTGTGGCAGTTATAGTACCACACTCAAAATGACAGTTATTTAAACATAACTCCTAAACTACACATGACCATTTTCTAATAATGCATGAAGAAATGTATCTCTGTGAGTTTTACTAGTAACATTTTCTTTTGTAAGGTTTGCAAAGACACAAGTTAGTTTTTTTTTTACTCACTTTGACAGTATACTGTCACACTCAATTTCAGTTATTTAAACATAACTCCTAAACCACACATACAAAATGGCTAATAATGCCTGTAGAAATGTATCTTTGTGAGTTTTACTGGGAAACAATATTTTGTAAGGTTTGTAAAGACACAAGTTAGTTTTTTTTACTCAATATAACAGTATAACTGTCATACTATATATGAAAGTTATATAAACATAACTTCAAAACTACACATGAACATTTTGTAATAATGCATGAAGAAATGTATCTTTGTGAGTTTTACTAAAATGTTCTTTTGTAAGGTTTGCAAAGACACAAGTTAGTTTTTTTTACTCAATATGATAGTATCACTGTCATACTAAATAAGAAAGTTGTATAAACATAAGTTCAAAAATACACATGCAATCCGTCTAAAAATGCCTGTAATATTGAATCTATGTGAGTTTTACCAGAATCAGGTATTTTGGTAAGGTTTACATTACAAAAATTAGGTTTTACTCATAATGACAGTATAACTGCCACATTCAATATGGCAGTTATTTAAACATAACCCCTAAACCACATGCAAAATGGCTTATAATGCCTGGAGATGTATCTTTGTGAGTTTTACTAGAAAACATATAATTTGTAAGGTTTTTAAAGACACAAGTTAGTTTTTTTTACTCAATATAATAGTATAACTGTCATACTAAATGTATCCATTTTCTTCCGCTTATCCGAGGTCGGGTTGCGGGGGCAGCAGCCTAAGCAGAGAAGCCCAGACTTCCCTCTCCCCAGCCACTTCGTCCAGCTCTTCTCGGGAGATCCCGAAGCGTTCCCAGGCCAGCCGGCTGACATAGTCTTCCCAATGTGTCCTGGGGCTTCCCCGTGGCCTCCTGCCGGTCGGACTTGCCCTAACGAAAAAAGCAATTAAAATGTATTCAAACACAACTCCTAAACCAAACATGTGAAATGTCTAAAATACCTGCAATATTGAATCTATGTGAGTTTTACTACAATCAGTTGTTTTGTAAGGTTTGCAAATACAAAAATTAGGTTTAACACTTAATGACAGTATAACTGCCACACTCAATTTGACAGTTAATAAAACATAACTCCTAAACTACACATGAACATTTTCTAATAATGCATGAAGAAATGTATCTTTTGTGAGTTTTACTAGTAACATTTTCTTTTGTAAGCATTGCAAAGACACAAGTTAGTTTGTTTTACTCACTATGACTTTACTGTCACACTCAATATGACAGTTATTTAAACATAAATCCTAAACCGCACATGCAAAATGGCTAATAATGCCTGTAGAAATGTATCTTTGAGTTTTACTGGGAAAAATATTTTGTAAGGTTTGTAAAGACACAAGTTAGTTTTTTTTTTTTACTCAATATGACAGTAATACTAAATATGAAAGTTATATAAACACAACTCCAAAACCAAACATGCAATTATGTCTAAAAATGACTGTGATATTGTATCTGTGAGTTTTACTACAATCAATTGTTTTTGTAAGGTTTGCAAATACAAAATTTAGGTTTTACTCACAATGACAGTTATTTAAACATAAATCCTAAACAACAAATGCAAATAGCTAATAATGCTTGGAGAACTGTATCTTTGTTATAGAGAGCCTGCTGACCAACAGCATCTCTGTCTGGACTGGAGCCTGCAGTGCCTCAGACTGGAAGTCTCTCCAGAGAGTGGTGAGGACGGCGGAAAAGATCTTCAGGAACCCTCTTCCTCCTATCCAGGAGATCGCAAAAAGCGCTGCCTGACCAGGGCTCAGAAAATTTGCAAAGACTCCTCCCACCCCCACCAAGGACTGTTTTCACTGCTGGACTCTAGAAAGAGGTTCCGCAGCCTCCGAAGCAGAACCTCCAGCTTCTTCCCTCAGGCCGTAAGACTCTTGAACGCATTATAATTAAATTATCCCCTCAACTCCCCTTAAAAATGGATTAACTCGCTGGAATAAAAAAAACCCCAATATAACATACACCCATAAACGTGGGCGCATGTGGAAAAAGTGCAATATATTTATCTGCACAGTAATCTTTTTATTTATTTATATATATTTAAGTATATTTATTTATTTTATATATATATTTATTTATTATTTATATTTATTTATATATGCAACTTATTGCTTTTTTATCCTGCACTACCATGAGCTTATGTAACGAAATTGTGTTATCTGTGCTGTAAAGTTCAAATTTGAATGACAATAAAAAGAAAGTCTAAGTCTTTACCAGAATAATGATCTTTTGTAAGGTTTGCAAAGACGCAAGTTAGTTGGTTTTTTTCTCAATATGACAGTATAACTGTCATACTAAATATGAAAGTTGTAAAAACATAACTCCAAAACCAAACAAGCAATCCGTCTAAAAATGCATGTAATATTGAATCTATGTGAGTTTTACCAGAATCAGGTATTTTGGTAAGGTTTACAATTACAAAAATTTGGTTTTACTCATGACAGTATACCTGCCACATTCAATTTGACATTAATTTAAACATAACTCCTAAACCACACATGCACAATGGCTAATAATACCTGGGGAAATGTCTCTTTGTGAGTTTTACTAGAAAAAATATATTGTGTAAGGTTTGTAAAGACACAAGTTTTTTTTTTTTACTCAATATAACAGTAGAGCTGTCTTACTAGATATAAATAAATAAATAAATGGGTTGTACTTGTATAGCGCTTTTCTACCTTCAAGGTACTCAAAGCGCTTTGACACTACTTCCACATTTACCCATTCACATACTGATGGAGGGAGCTGCCATGCAAGGTGCTAACCAGCACCCATCAGGAGCAAGGGTGAAGTCTTGCTCAGGACACAACGGACATGACGAGGTTGGCACTAGGTGGGGATTGAACCAGGGACCCTCGGGTCGCGCACGGCCATTCTTCCACTGCGCCAAACATTACTCCAAAACCAAACATGTATTATGTCTAAAAATGCCTGTAATATTGTATCTGTGTGAGTTTTACTAGAATCAGTTGTTTTTGTAAGGTTTTCAAATACCAAAATTAGGTTTTATTTACTTTGACAGTTATTTAAACATAACTCCTAACCAACAATTGCAAAACGGCTAATAATGCTTGGAGAAATGTATCTTTGTTTGTTTTACTAGAATGATTATATTTTGTAAAGATTGCAAAGACACAAGTTAGTTTGTTTTACTCACTATGACTTTACGGTCACACTCCATATGACAGTTATTTAAACATATCTTCTAAACCACACATGCAAAATGGCTAATAATGACTGTTGAAATGTATCTTTGTGTGTTTTACTGGGAAAACAATATTTTGTAAGGTTTGTAAAGACACAAGTTAGTGTTTTTTTATTAAATATAACAGTATAGCTGTCATACATATGAAAGTTATAGAAACATAACTCCAAAACCAAACATGTATTATGTCTAAAAATGCCTGCAATATTGTATCTGTGTGAGTTTTACTAGAATCAGTTGTTTTTGAAAGGTTTGCAAATACAAAATTTAGGTTTTACTCACTATGACAGTTATTTGAACATAACTCCTAAACAACAAATGCAAAATAGCTAATAATGCTTGGAGAGATGTATCTTTGTTATAGCGAGCCTGCTGACCAACAGCATCTCTGTCTGGACTGGAGCCTGCAGTGCCTCAGACTGGAAGTATCTCCAGAGAGTGGTGAGGACGGCGGAAAAGATCATCAGGACTCCTCTTCCTCCTATCCAGGAGATCGCAAAAAGTGCTGCCTGACCAGGGCTCAGAAAATTTGCAGAGACTCCTCCCACCCCCACCAAGGACAGTTTTCACTTCTGGACTCTAGAAAGAGGTTCCGCAGCCTCCGAAGCAGAACCTCCAGCTTCTGTAACAGCTTCTTCCCTCAGGCCGTAAGACTCTTGAACGCATCATAATTAAATTATCTCCGCAACTCCCCTCAAAATTAATTAACTCGCTGGAATGAAAAAAACAATATAACATACACCCATAAACGTGGGCGCATGTGGAAAAAGTGCAATATATTTATCTGCACAGTAATCTATTTATCTATTTATATATATTTATATATATTTATTTATTTTATATATATATATATATATATATATATATATATATATATATATATATATATATATATATATATATATATATATATATATACATATATAGTATTTATATATTTATTTATCGAAATATGCACCTTATTGCTTTTTTATCCTGCACTACGACATTTCGTTCTTATCTGTGCTGTAAAGTTCAAATTTGAATGACAATAAAAAGAAAGTCTAAGTCTAAGTCTAAGTCTTTACTAGAATAACGATCTTTTGTAAGGTTTGCAAAGACACAAGTTAGTTTTTTTTTTACTCAATGGTAATATACAGTATAACTGTCATACTAAATATGAAAGGTGTATAATCATAACTCCAAAACCAAACATGCAATCCGTCTAAAAATGCATGTAATATTGAATCTATGTGAGTTTTACCAGAATCGGGTATTTTGGTAAGGTTTACAATTACAAAAATTAGGTTTCACTCACAATGTGTTCTGGGTCTTCCCCGCGGCCTCCTGCCCGTCGGACTTGCCCTAATGAAAAAAGCAATACAAATGTATTCAAACACAACTCTAAACCAAACATGTAAAATGTCTACAAATGCCTGTAATATTGAATCTATGTGAGTTTTACCAGAATCAGGTATTGTGGTATGGTTAACATTTACAAAAATTAGGTTTTACTCATAATAACAGTATAACTGCCACGTTCAATTTGACATTTATTTAAACATAACTCCTAAACCACATGTGCACAATGGCTAATAATGCCTGGAGAAATGTCTCTTTGTGAGTTTTACTGGGAAAAAAAACATTTTTTAAGGTTTGTACAGATACAAGTTAGTTTTTTTAATTCAATATGACAGTATTACTGTCATACAAAATATGAAAGTTATATAAACATTACTCCAAAACCAAACATGCATTATGTCTAAAAATGCCTATAATATTGTATCCATGTGAGTTTTAGTAGAATCATTTGTTTTCATAAGGTTTGCAATTACAAAATATGGGTTTTACTCACTATGACAGTATACTGTCACACTCAATCTGACGATTATTTAAACATAAGTCCTAAACCGCACATGCAAAATGGCTAATAATGCCTTGAGTTATGTATCTTTGTGAGTTTTACTAGAAAAAATATATTTTGTAATGTTTGCAAAGACCCAAGTTAGTTTTTTACTTAATATGACAGTATTACTGTCATACTAAATCCATCCATTTTCTTCCTGCTTATCCGAGGTCAGGTTGCGGGGGCAGCAGCCTAAGCAGAGAAGCCCAGACTTTCCTCTCCCCAGCCACTTTGTCCAGCTCTTCTCGGGGGATCCCGAGGCATTTACAGGCCAGCCAGGAGACATAAATAGATAGATACATAGATAGTACTTTATTGATTCCTTCAGGAGAGTTCCCTCAGGAAAATTTAAATTCCAGCAGTAGTGTACAAAATTGTAAAAAGTGAAAAGTAAATAATGGGGGTATAAATTGAAACAAAATAGAAACATATTACAATAGAATAAAAATAAAAAGCAACAATGAGAATAAAAATACAACAGTAAAATAAGAATATAACAAGAGAAACTAGGCAGTAGTGACCATGTTTTGAAAAAATATTGCACTCTTATTGATTTGCATCCCCTGTCATCCTAGTAGCCCCCCTCCCCCCAGAGAAGAGTTGTACAGTCTAATGGGGTGTGGGACAAAGGACAGCCGCCTCAGGAAGTACAGCTCTGTCCTTTCCTGTACAAGTGGTCTGTGTTAACAGTCTAGTCCAGCTTATTGTCCACCCACACCCCAAGGTACTTGAATGATAGTCTTCCCAATGTGTCCTGGGTCTTCCCCGTGGCCTCCTGCTGGTCGGCCTTGCCCTAACGAAAATAGCAATAAAAAATGTATTCAAACACAACTCCTAAACCAAACATGTAAAATGTCTAAAAATGCCTGTAAAATTGAATCTATGTTTTACTAGAATCAATTGTTTTCATAAGGTTTGCAAATACAAAATTAGGTTTTACACATAATGACAGTATAACTGCCACACTCATATGACAGTTATTTAAACATAACTCCTAAACCACACATGAAAAATGTCTAATAATGCGTGAAGAAATGTATCTTTGTGATTTTTATTAGAAACGTTTTCTTTTGTGAGGTTTGCAAAGACACAAGTTAGTTTTTTTTACTCAATATGACAGTGTAACTGCCACACTCACTATGACAGTTATTTAAACATAACTCCTAAACTCATACTTGCCAACATTGAGACCTCCGATTTCAGGAGGTGGGGGTGGGGAAGGCATGGTCGGGGGTGGGGTGGGGGCGTGGTTAAGAGGGGAGGAGTATATTTAGAGCTAGAATTCACTAAGTCAAGTATTTCATATATATATATATATATATATATATATATATATATATATATATATATATATATATATATATATATATATATATATATATATATATAATATATATATATATATATAAAGTCAAGATTTTTTATATATGTGTGTATATATATATAAAATACATATATATATATATATATATATATATATATATATATATATATATATATATATATGTATATATATATATATATATATACATACACACATATATAAAAAAATCTTGACTTTCAGTGAATTCTAGCTATATATATATATATATATATATATATATATATATATATATATATATATATATATATATATATATATATATATATATATGTATGTGTGGGGAAAAAATCACAAGACTACTTCATCTCTACAGGCCTGTTTCATGAGGGGTTCTCTCAATCATCAGGAGATATAAGACATATATATATATATATGTATATATATATATATATATATATATATGTATATATATATATATATATATATAAAATAAATACTTGAATTTCAGTTTTCATTTATTTACACATATACACACACATAACACTCATCTACTCATTGTTGAGTTAAGGGTTGAATTGTCCATCCTTGTTCTATTCTCTGTCACTATTTTTATAACCATGCTGAACACCCTCTCTGATGATGCATTGCTGTGTGGCACGCACAAAAGTGCTTTCATCAAATGCACGAGAGTCTGGAATTTTCCATCCCTCCCGAGCATGGCCAAAAACCGGTCAATCTTTGCTTCCTGAGGAAGATCTTCACTGCCAAGCACTTGGCAGTGAAGACTTCTTCCCGGAGGCTATCCAGGTCCAATCGCAGCTGCGGCTTGGAACTTATAAGCGTGTTTCTTCATCTTACTCGTCGTCGGCGTCGCCATGGCTGTCTCTTCCGCGTTCTTCTGCTTCGTCTCCTTGTTGTGTGCGCAGTTGTGCACTGCACTCTCTAAAAGCCCTGTATGTTATTGTCACATATGCATGTACAATAGATGGCAGTATTGCCCTGTTTAAAGAGTGTCACAACATTGCTGTTTACGGCAGACAAACTGCTTTACGGTAGACGAAAACGTGACTGCTGTTGTTTTGTGTTGTTACCGCGCTGGGAGGACGTGAATGAAACTACCTAACAATAAACCCACATAAGAAACCAAGAACTCGCCCTCGATCATTCTACAGTTATAACGTGATTGGTCAGGCATGCTGTTTATATCGTGGGAAAGCAGACCTGAATACAGGCTGTCCTCACTCAGATCAGCCTGAATTTCGGGAGATTTTCGGGAGAAAATTTGTCCCGGGAGGTTTTCGGGAGAGGCGCTGAATTTCGGGAGTCTCCTGGAAAATCCAGGAGGCTTGGCAAGTATGCCTAAACTACACATAAAAAATGGCTAATAATGCCTGAAATAAGGCATTCTTGTGAGTTTTACTCGAAACATATGCTTTTTTAAGGCTTGCAAACACAAAAAGTATTTGTTTTCCTCAATATGACAGTAGAGTTCTTAAAATCCTGAGATAATGCGAAATAAGCAAAAACAATGTATTCCATCATAATTCCTACACCAAATAAGCAAAATATCTAAAAATGCCTGTAATATTGAATCTGTGTGAGTTTTACTAAAATCAGTTGTTTTGGTAAGGTTTACAAATACAAAAATGAGGTTTTACTCTTTATGACAGTTATTTAAACATAACTCCATCCATCCAGCCATCCATTTTCTTCCGCTTATCCGAGGTCGGGTCGCGGGGGCTGCAGCCTAAGCAGGGAAGCCCAGACTTTCCTCTCCCCAGCTACTTCGTCCAGCTCCTCCCGGGGAATCCTGGGGCGTTCCCAGGCCAGCCGGGAGAGATAAGCTTCCCCGTTTCCTGGGTCTTCCTGGGCCTCCTAACGGTCGGACGTGCCCGAAACACCTCCCTAGGGAGGCGTTCGGGTGGCATCCTGACCAGATGACCGAACCACCTCATCTGGTTTCTCTCGAAATGGAGGAGCAATGGCTTTACTTTGAGCTCCTCCCGGATGACAGAGCTTCTCACCCTATCTCTAAGGGAGAGCCCCGCCATCCGGCGGAGGAAACTCATTTCGGCCGCTTGTACCCGTGATTTTGTCCTTAGGTGAGGATGGGAACGTAGATCGACCGGTAAATCGAGAGCTTTGCCTTCCGGCTCAGCTCCTTCTTCACCACAACGGATCAATACAGCGTCCGCATTACTGAAGATGCCGCACCGTTCCGCCTGTCAATCTCACGATCCACTCTTCCCTCACTCGTGAACAAGACTCTGAGGTCCTTGAACTCCTCCACTTGGGGCAAGATCTCCTCCCCAACCCGGAGATGGCACTCCACCCTTTTCCGGGCGAGAACCATGGACTCGGACTTGGAGGTGCTGATTCACATCCCAGTCACTTCACACTCGTCTGTGAACCGATCCAGTGAGGGCTGAAGATCTTGGCCAGATGAAGCCATCAGGACCACATCATCTGCAAATAGCAGAGACCTAATCCTGCAGACACCAAACCGGATCCCCTCAACGCCCTGACTGCGCCTAGAAATTCTGTCCATAAAGGTTATGAACAGAATCGGTGACAAAGGGCAGCCTTGGCGGAGTCCAACCCTCACTGGAAACGGGTCCGCATTGTCGGACCAAGCTCTGACTCTTGCAAAGGGAGCGAACCGCCACAATAAGACAGTCCATTACCCCATACTCTCTAAGCACTCCCCACAGGACTTCCAGGGGTAAATGGTCGAATGCCTTCTCCAAGTCCATAAAGCACAAACTCCCATGCACCCTCAAGGACCCTGCCGAGAGTATAAAGCTGGTCCGCAGTTCCACGACCAGGACGTAAACCACACTGTTCCTCCTGAATCCGAGGTTCGACTATCTATCTTGCCTCTTCTCCAGTACACATGAATAGACCTTACCGGGAAGACTGAGGAGTGTGATCTCACGATAGTTGAAACACACCCTCTGGTTCCCCTTCTTAAAGAGAGGAACCACCACCCCGGTCTCCCAATCCAGAAGTACCGCCCCCGATGTCCACGCGATGTTGCAGAGTCTTGTCAACCAAGACAGCCCCACAGCATCCAGAGCCTTAAGGAACTCCGGACGGATCTCATCCACCCCCAGGGCGTTGCCATTGAGGAGCTTTTTAACTACCTTGGCATCCTCAGCCCCAGAAATAGGAGAGCCCACCACAGATTCCCCAGGCACTGCTTCCTCATAGGAAGACATGTTGGTGGGATTAAGGAGGTCTTCGAAGTATTCCCTCCACCGATCAATAACAGTTGCAGTAGAGGTCAGCAGCGCACCATCCTCACCATACCGGTGAGGATGGTGAGGATGGTTTCCCCCTTGAGCCGGCGGATGGTGGTCCAGAATCGCTTCGAAGCCGTCTGGAAGTCGTTTTCCATGGCTTCTCCAAACTCCTCCCATGTCCGAGTTTTTGCCTCTGCGACCGCTGAAGTCGCACTTCGCTTGGCCTGTCGGCTGCCTCTGGAGTCCCATGAGCCAAAAGGACCCGATAGGCTCTTTCTTCAGCTTGACGGCATCCCTCACTGCTGGTGTCCACCAGCGGGTTCTAGGATTACCGCCACGACAGGCACCAAACTCCTTGCGGCCACAGCTCCAATCAGCCGGCTCGACAAGAGAGGCACGGAACATGGTCCACTCAGACTCAATGTCCAGCGCCTCCCTCGTGACATGTTCAAAGTTCTTCCGGAGGCGTTCCCAGCAAACCCTCACGATGCGATGGTGGCATCTTCCCCCACCATCGCAGCCAACTCACCACCAGGTGGTGATCGGTAGAAAGCTCCGCCCCTCTCTTCACCCGAGTGTCCAAAACATGAGACCGCAAATCCGATGACACAACTACAAAATCGATCATGGAACTGCGGCCTGGGGTGTCCTGGTGCCAAGTGCACATATGGACACCCTTATGTTTGAACTTGGTGTTTGTTATTGACAATCTGTGACGAGCACAAAAGTCCAATAACAAAACACCACTCGGGTTCAGATCCGGGCGGCCATTCTTCCCAATCACGCCTCTCCAGGTTTCACTGTTGTTGCCAAGATGAGCGTTGAAGGCCCCCAGTAGAACGAGGGAATCACCCGGTGGAGCACTTTCCAGTACTCCCTCGAGTGAATCCAAAAAGGGTGGGTACTCTGAGCTGCCGTTTGGCGCGTAAGGCCAAACAACAGTCAGGACCCGTCCCCCCACCCGAAGGCGGAGGAAAGCTACCCACTGGTCCACTGGGTTGAACTCCAACGTGCAGGCTTTGAGCCGGGGGGCAACAAGAATTGCCACCCGAGTCCGTCGCCTCTCAACGCAAGCATTATAACTACAAAACAACAAATGCTAATAATGCTTGGAAAAATGTATCTTTGTTAGTTTTACTAGAATAATAATCTTTTGTAAGGTTTGCAGACACAAGTTTTTTTTTTTTTACTCAATATGACAGTATAACTGTCATACTAAATATGAAAGTTGTATAAACATATCTCCAAAACCAAACATGCAATCCATCTAAAGATGCCTGTAATATTGAATCTATGAAAAATAGTTTTTTTACTCAATATGACAGTATAACTGTCATACTAAATCCATCCATTTTCTTCCGCTTATCCGAGGTCGGGTTGCGGGGGCAGCAGCCTAAGCAGAGAAGCCCCAGCCACTTTGTCCAGCTCTTCTCGGGGGATCCCGAGGCGTTCCCAGGCCAGCCTGAGACATAGTCTTCCCAATGTGTCCTGGGTCTTCCCCGTGGCCTCCTGCCGATCGGACTTGCCCTAACGAAAAAAAGCAATAAAAATGTATTCAAACATGTGAAATGTCTAAAAATGCCTGTAATATTGAATCTATGTGAGTTTTACTAGAATCAGTTGTTTTTGTAAGGTTTGCAAATACAAAAATTTGGTTTTACACATAATAACAGTATAACTGCCACATTCAATATGACAGTTATTTAAACATATTTCCTAAACCACACATGAAAAATGTCTAATAATGCCTGGAAAACATTATTTTTGTGAGTTTTACTGGAAAAACATAGTTTGTAATGTTTGTAAAGACACAAGTTAGTTTTACTCAAGATGACAGTATAACTGTCATAATACATATGAAAGTTATATAAACATAATTCCAAAACCAAACATGCATTATGTCTAAAAATACCTGTAAAATTGTATCAATGTGAGTTTTACTAGAATCATTTTTTGCGATGAGGTGGCGACTGAGGTGTACCCCGCCTTCCGCCCGATTGTAGCTGAGATAGGCTCCAGCGCCCCCTGCCACCCCAAAAGGGAATAAGCGGTAGAAAAAAGGATGGATGGGCATTTTTTGTTGTCGTTACTAAATCCATCCATTTTCTTCCGCTTAACCGAGGTCGGGTTGCGGGGGCAGCAGCCTAAACAGAGAAGCCCAGACTTCCCTCTCCCCAGCCACTTCTTCCAGCTCTTCTCGGGGGATCCTGAGGCGTTCCCAGGCCAGCCGGGAGACATAATCTTCCCAATGTGTCCTGGGTCTTCCCCGTGGCCTCCTGCCGGTCGGACTTGCCCTAAACACCTCCCTCGGGAGGCGTTCGGGTGGCATCCTGAGCAGATGCCCGAACCACCTCATCTGGCTCTTCTCAACTTGGGGGAGCAGCGCTTTACTCTGAGTTCCTCCCGGATGACAGAGCTTCTTATCCTATCTCTAAGGGAGAGACCCGCCACCCGGCGGAGGAAACTCAATTTGGCCGCTTGTACCCGGGATCTTGTCTTTTCGGTCATAACCATGACCATAGGTGCAGGATGAGAATGTAGATCGACCGGTAAATTTAGAGCTTTTAATTCTGGCTCAGCTCCTTCTTCACCACAATGGATCGATATAGCGTCCTCATTACTGAAGACGCCGCACCGATCCGCCTGTGGATCTCATGATCCACTCTTCCCTCACTCGTGAACAAGACTCCTAGGTACTTGAACTCCTCCACTTGGGGCCATCTAGTATGTGCCATCGCCTCCTCAACCTGGAAATGGCACCCCACCCTTTACCGGGTGAGAACCATTGACTCGGACTTGGAGGTGCTGATTCTCATCCCAGTCGCTTCATACTCGGCCATCCAATGAGAGCTGGAGATCCTGGCCAGTTGAAGCCATCAGGACCACATCAACTGCAAAAAGCAGAGACCTAATCCTGCAACCACCAAACCAGATCCCCTCAACGCCATGACTGCAATTCTGTCCATAAAAGTTAACAACAGAATCGGTGACAAAAGGCTGTCCTACACTGATCATACAGGGAGCGACCCGCCACAATCAGACAGTCCGATACCCCATACTCTTGTCTTTGAGCCGGGGGGACAACAAGAATTGCCACCCCAGCCTCTCATTGCTTGCAACGCCATAGTGGAAGAGAGTCCAACTATATCTAGCCGGAACTTCTCCACCTCGCACACCAGCTCAGGCTCCTTCCCTCCCAGCGAGGTGACATTTCACGTCAGAAGAGCTAGCTTATGTAGCCAATGATCGGACCGCCAAGTGCCCTGCCTTCGGCTGCCGCTCAGCTCACACTGCACCCGACCTCTATAACCCAGCCCATGAGTGGTGAGCCCATTGGTGGAGGGAACCACGTTGCTTCATTGAGCTGAGCCAGCCAACAGGCGCTCGCCATCATGCCCCACCTCTGGGGCTGGCTCCACGGGGAGCCACGGTGACCCACGTCCGGGCGAAGAAAAATCTAGGACCTCGATTTGTACTTTTCATAAAGGTCTTTGAGCTGCTCTTTGTCTGACCCCTCACCTAGGACCTATTTGTCTTGGGAGAGCCTACGATTGATTGATGCCTGAAATAATGCAATCTTGGGAGTTTAACTCAAAACATATGCTTTTTTAAATCTTGCAAACATAAAAGGAGTCTTTTACTCAATATGACAGTAATGTTCTAAAAATCCTGAGATAATACGAAAAAAGCAAATTCCATTATAATTTCTAAACTAAACATGCAAAATGTGTAAAAATGCCTGTAATATTGAATCAATGTATGTTTTACTAGAATCACTTGTGTTTGAAAGGTTTGCAATTACAAAAATTAGTTTTTTTCACCATGATAATGTACACTCAATAACAGTAAATTAAACATAACTCCTAAACTACTCATAAAAATGAGCTAATATTGCCTGAAACAATGCATTCTTGTGAGTTTTACTCGAAACATATGCTTTTTTAAGGCTTGCAAACACAAAAAGTAGTTTTTTACTCAATATGACAGTAATGTTCTTAAAATTATGAGATAATGCGAAAAAAGCAATAAAAATGTATTCCAACATATTTCCTAAACCAACAATGCAATATGTCTAAAAATGCCTGTAATACTATATCCATGTGAGTTGTAATAGAATCAGTTGTTTTAGTAAGGTTTGCAAAAACAAAAATTAGGTTTTACTCTTTATGAAAGTAAACTGTCTCAATCAATATGACAGTTTTTTAATCATAACTCCTAAACTACTAATGCAAAATGGCTAATAATGTTTGAAATAATTGATCCTTGGGAGTTTTCCTCGAAACATGTGCTTTTACTTAAGTCTTGCAAACACAAAAAGTATATTTTTACTCAATATGACAGTAATGTTCTTAAAATCCTGAGATAATGCGAAAAATCAATGAAAATATATTCAATCATATTTCCTAAATCAAACATGCAAAATGTGTAAAAATGCCTGTAATATTGAATTCATGTGAGTTTTACTAGAATCGGTTGTGTTTGAAATTTTTGCAAATACAAAAATTGGTTTTTTTTCACCATGACAATGTACACTCAATATGACAGTAAATTAAACATAACTCCTAAACTACACTTAAAAAAGAGCTAATATTGCCTGAAATAATGCATTCTTGTGAGTTTTACTCGAAACATATGCTTTTTTAAGGCTTGCAAACACAAAAAGTAGTTTTTTACTCAATATGACAGTAATGGTCTTAAAATCCTGAGATAATGCGAAAAAAGCAATAAAAATGTATTAAATCATAATTTCTAAACTAAACATGCAAAATGTGTAAAAATGCCTGTATTATTGAATCCATGTGAGATTTACAAGAATCAGTTGTTTTAGTAAAGTTTGCAAAACAAAAATTAGGTTTTACTCTTTATGAAAGTAAACTGTCACACTCAATATGACAGTTTTTTAATCATAACTCCTAAACTACTCATGCAAAATGGCTAATAATGTTTGAAATAATGGATTCTTGGGAGTTTTCCTCGAAACATATGCTTTCTTAAGGCTTGCAAACACAAAAGGTATTTTTTCACTCAATATGACAGTAATGTTCTTAAAATCCTGAGATAATGCGAAAAAAGCAATAAAAATGTATTCAATCATAATTTCTAAACTAAACATGCAAAATGTGTAAAAATGCCTGTATTTTTGAATCCATGTGAGTTTAACTAGAATCAGTTGTTTTAGTAAGGTTTGCAAAAACAAAAATTACGTTTTACTCTTTATGAAAGTAAACTGTCACACTCAATATGACATTTATTTAATCATAACTCCTAAACTACACATGCAAAATGTCTAATGATGCCTCAAATAATGCATTCTCCGGAGTTTTACTCGAAACATATGCTTTTTCAAATCTTGCAAACACAAAAAGTCGTTTTTTACTCAATATGACAGTAATATTCCTAAAATACTGAGATATTGCGAAAAAAGCAATAAAAATGTATTCCAACATAATTCCTAAACCAACAATGCAAAATGTCTAAAAATGCCTGTAATATTAAATCCATGTGAGTTTTACTAGAATCAGTTGTTTTAGTAAGGTTTGCAAAAACAAAAATTAGGTTTTACTCTTTATGAAAGTAAACTGTCACAATCAATATGACAGTTTTGTAATCATAACTCCTAACTACACATGCAAAATGGCTAATGATGCCTCAAATAATGCATTCTACGGAGTTTTACTCTGAACATATGCTTTTTTAAATCTTGCAAACACAAAAAGTAGTTTTTTACTCAATATGACAGTTATAACCCTAAAATCCTGAGATAATGCGAAAAAAGCAATAAAAATGTATTCAATCATAATTTCTTAACTAAACATGCAAAATTTGTAAAAATGCCTGTAATATTGAATCCATGTGAGTTTTCGGTTGTGTTTGAAATTTTTGAAAATAAAAAATTCTGTTTTTTTCACCATGACAAGTACACTCAATATGACAGTAAATAAACATAACTCCTAAACTACACATAAAAATGAGCTAATATTGCCTGAACTAATGCATTATTGTGAGTTTTACTCGAAACATAAGCTTTTTTAAGGCTTTTAAACACATAAAGTAGTTTTTTACTCAATATGACAGTAATGGTCTTAAAATCCTGAGATAATGCGAAAAAAGCAATAAAAATGTATTCCAACATAATTCCTAAACCAACAATGCAAAATGTCTAAAAATGCCTGTAATATTAAATCCATGTGAGTTTTACTAGAATCAGTTGTTTTTATAAGGTTTGCAAATACAAAAATTAAGTTTTACTCACTATGACAGTATACTGTCACACTCAATATGACAGTTATTTAAAAATAACTCCTGACTACACATGCAAAATGGCTAATGATGCCTCAAATAATGCATTCTACAGAGTTTTACTCGAAACATATGCTTTTCAAATCTTGCAAACACAAAAAGTAGTTTTTTACTCAATATGACAGTAATAATCCTAAAATCCTGAGATAATGCGAAAAAAGCAATGAAAATATATTCAATCATATTTCCTAAATCAAACATGCAAAATGTGTAAAAATGCCTGTAATATTGAATCCATGTGAGTTTTACTAGAATCGGTTGTGTTTGAAATTTTTGCAAATACAAAAATTAGGTTTTTTTCACCATGACAATGTACACTCAATATGACAGTAAATTAAACATAACTCCTAAACTACACTTAAAAAAGAGCTAATATTGCCTGAAATAATGCATTCTTGTGAGTTTTACTCGAAACATATGCTTTTTTAAGGCTTTTAAACACAAAAAGTAGTTTTTTACTCAATATGACAGTAATGGTCTTAAAATTCTGAGATAATGCGAAAAAAGCAATAAAAATGTATTCAATCATAATTTCTAAACTAAACATGCAAAATGTGTAAAAATGCCTGTATTATTGAATCCATGTGAGTTTTACTAGAATCAGTTGTTTTAGTAAAGTTTGCAAAACAAAAATTAGGTTTTACTCTTTATGAAAGTAAACTGTCACACTCAATATGACCGTTTTTTAATCATAACTCCTAACTACACATGCAAAATGGCTAATGATGCCTCAAATAATGCATTCTACGGAGTTTTACTCTGAACATATGCTTTTCAAATCTTGCAAACACAAAAAGTAGTTTTTTACTCAATATGACAGTAATATTCCTAAAATCCTGAGATAATGCGAAAAAAGCAATGAAAATATATTTAATCATATTTCCTAAATCAAACATGCAAAATGTGTAAAAATGCCTGTAATATATAATCCATGTGAGTTTTACTAGAATCGGTTGTGTTTGAAATTTTTGCAAATACAAAAATTTGGTTTTTTTCACCATGACAATGTACACTCAATATGACAGTAAATTAAACATAACTCCTAAACTACACTTAAAAAAGAGCTAATATTGCCTGAAATAATGCATTCTTGTGAGTTTTTTACTCAATATGACAGTAATATTCCTAAAATCCTGAGATAATGCGAAAAAAGCAATAAAAATGTTTTCCATCATAATTTTTAAACCAAACAGGCAAAATGTCTAAAAATAACTGTAATATTGAATTCATGTGAGTTTTACTAGAATCAGTTGTAAGGTTTGCAAATACAAAAATTAGGTTTTACTCTATATGAGAGTATACTGTTACATTTAATATGACAGTTATTTAAACATAACTCCTAAACTACAAATGCTAAATGGCTAATGATGCCTGAAATAATGCATCCTTAGGAGTTTTACTCGAAAAATGTGCTTTTTTTAATCCTTGCAAACACAGAAAGTAGTTTTTACTCAATGTGACAGTAATATTCTTAAAATCCTGAGATAATGCGAAAAAAGCAATAAAAATGTGTTCCATCATAATTTCTAAACCAAACATGCAAAATTTGTAAAAATGCCTGTAATATTGAATCCATGTGAGTTTTACTAGAATCAGTTGTTTTTGTAAGGTTTTACTTACTATGACAGTTATTTAAACTCTATGTATCTTTGTGAGTTTTACTAGAAAAAATATATTTTGAATGTTTACAAAAACAAAAGTTAGTTTTTTTTTTACTCAATATGATAGTATAACTGTCATACTAAATCCATCCATTTCCTTCCGCTTATCCGAGGTCGTGTTGCGGGGGCTGCAGCCTAAGCAGAGAAGCCCAGCTACTTGGTCCAGCTCTTCTCGGGGGATCCCGAGGCGTTCCCAGGCCAGCCAGCTGATATAATCTTCCCAATGTGTCCTGTGTCTTCCCCGTGGCTTCCTGCCGTTTGGACTTGCCTTAACGAAAAAAGCAATACTAATGTATTCAAACACAAGTCCTAAACATCCATCCATCCATCCATTTTCTACCGCTTATTCCCTTTGGGGTCGCGGGGGGCGCTGGAGCCTATCTCAGCTACAATCGGGCAGAAGGCGGGGTACACCCTGGACAAGTCGCCACCTCATCGCAAGTCCTAAACAAAACATGTAAAATGTCTAAAATGCCTTTAATATTGAATCTATGTGAGTTTTACAAGAATCAGTTGTATTTGTAGGGTTTGCAAACACAAAAAATAGGTTTTACACTTAACTTTATAACTCAATATGTGTGGCAGTTATACTACCACACTCAAAATGACAGTTATTTAAACATAACTCCTAAACTACTCATAAAAATGAGCTAATATTGCCTGAAATAATGCATAATTGTGAGTTTTACTCGAAACATATGCTTTTTTAAGGCTTGCAAACACAAAAAGTAGTTTTTTACTCAATATGACAGTAATATTCCTAAAATCCTGAGATAATGCGAAAAAAGCAATAAAAATGTTTTCCATCATAATTTTTAAACCAAACAGGCAAAATGTCTAAAAATGCCTGTAATATTAAATCCATGTGAGTTTTACTAGAATCAGTTGTTTTTATAAGGTTTGCAAATACAAAAATTAAGTTTTACTCACTATGGCAGTATACTGTCACACTCAATATGACAGTTATTTAAAAATAACTCCTGACTACACATGCAAAATGGCTAATGATGCCTCAAATAATGCATTCTACAGAGTTTTACTCGAAACAAATCCTTTTCAAATCTTGCAAACAAAAAAAGTAGTTTTTTACTCAATATGACAGTAATATTCCTAAAATCCTGAGATAATGCGAAAAAAAGCAATGAAAATATATTCAATCATATTTCCTAAATCAAACATGCAAAATGTGTAAAAATGCCTGTAATATTGAATCCATGTGAGTTTTACTAGAATCGGTTGTGTTTGAAATGTTTGCAAATGAAAAAAATTAGGTTTTTTTCACCATGACAATGTACACTCAATATGACAGTAAATAAACATAACTCCTAAACTACACATAAAAATGAGATAATATTGCCTGAAATAATGCATTATTGTGAGTTTTACTCGAAACATATGCTTTTTTAAGGCTTGCAAACACAAAAAGTAGTTTTTTACTCAATATGACAGTAATATTCCTAAAATCCTGAGATAATGCGAAAAAAGCAATAAAAATGTTTTCCATCATAATTTTTAAACCAAACAGGCAAAATGTCTAAAAATAACTGTAATATTGAATTCATGTGAGTTTTACTAGAATCAGATGTTTTTGTAAGGTTTGCAAATACAAAAATTAGGTTTTACTCTATATGAGAGTATACTGTTACATTTAATATGACAGTTATTTAAACATAACTCCTAAACTACAAATGCTAAATGGCTAATGATGCCTGAAATAATGCATCCTTAGGAGTTTTACTCGAAAAATATGCTTTTTTTAATCCTTGCAAACACAGAAAGTAGTTTTTACTCAATGTGACAGTAATATTCTTAAAATCCTGAGATAATGCGAAAAAAGCAATAAAAATGTGTTCCATCATAATTTCTAAACCAAACATGCAACATTTGTAAAAATGCCTGTAACATTGAATCCATGTGAGTTTTACTAGAATCAGTTGTTTTTGTAAGGTTTTACTTACTATGACAGTTATTTAAACTCTATGTATCTTTGTGAGTTTTACTAGAAAAAATATATTTTGAATGTATACAAAAACAAAAGTTTGTTTGTTTTTACTCAATATGATAGTATAACTGTCATACTAAATCCATCCATTTCCTTCCGCTTATCCGAGGTCGTGTTGCGGGGGCTGCAGCCTAAGCAGAGAAGCCCAGCTACTTCGTCCAGCTCTTCTCGGGGGATCCCGAGGCGTTCCCAGGCCAGCCAGCTGATATAATCTTCCCAATGTGTCCTGTGTCTTCCCCGTGGCTTCCTGCCGTTTGGACTTGCCTTAACGAAAAAAGCAATACTAATGTATTCAAACACAACTCCTAAACAAAACATGTAACATTTCTAAAATGCCTTTAATATTGAATCTATGTGAGTTTTACAAGAATCAGTTGTATTTGTAAGGTTTGCAAACACAAAAAATAGGTTTTACACTTAACTTTATAACTCAATATGTGTGGCAGTTATACTACCACACTCAAAATGACAGTTATTTAAACATAACTCTTAAACTACACATGACCATTTTCTAATAATGCATGAAGAAATGTATCTCTGTGAGTTTTACTAGTAACATTTTCTTTTGTAAGGTTTGCAAAGACACGAGTTAGTTTTTTTTACTCACTTTGACAGTATACTGTCACACTCAATTTCAGTTATTTAAACATAACTCCTAAACCACACATACAAAATGGCTAATAATGCCTGTAGAAATGTATCTTTGTGAGTTTTACTGGGAAACAATATTTTGTAAGGTTTGTAAAGACACAAGTTAGTTTTTTTTACTCAATATAACAGTATAACTGTCATACTATATATGAAAGTTATATAAACATAACTTCAAAACTACACATGAACATTTTGTAATAATGCATGAAGAAATGTATCTTTGTGAGTTTTACTAAAATGTTCTTTTGTAAGGTTTGCAAAGACACAAGTTAGTTTTTTTTACACAATATGATAGTGTCACTGTCATACTAAATAGGAAAGTTGTATAAACATAATTTCAAAACTACACATGCAATCCGTCTAAAAATTCCTGTAATATTGAATCTATGTGAGTTTTACCAGAATCAGGTATTTTGGTAAGGTTTACAATTACAAAAATTAGGTTTTACTCATAATGACAGTATAACTGCCACATTCAATATGGCAGTTATTTAAACATAACCCCTAAACCACATGCAAAATGGCTTATAATGCCTGGAGATGTATCTTTGTGAGTTTTACTAGAAAACATATAATTTGTAAGGTTTTTAAAGACACAAGTTAGTTTTTTTTACTCAATATAATAGTATAACTGTCATACTAAATGTATCCATTTTCTTCCGCTTATCCGAGGTCGGGTTGCGGGGGCAGCAGCCTAAGCAGAGAAGCCCAGACTTCCCTCTCCCCAGCCACTTCGTCCAGCTCTTCTCGGGAGATCCCGAAGCGTTCCCAGGCCAGCCGGCTGACATAGTCTTCCCAATGTGTCCTGGGGCTTCCCCGTGGCCTCCTGCCGGTCGGACTTGCCCTAACGAAAAAAGCAATTAAAATGTATTCAAACACAACTCCTAAACCAAACATGTTAAATGTGTAAAATGCCTGCAATATTGAATCTATGTGAGTTTTACTAGAATCAGTTGTTTTGTAAGGTTTGCAAATACAAAAATTAGGTTTAACACTTAATGACAGTATAACTGCCACACTCAATTTGACAGTTAATAAAACATAACTCCTAAACTACACATGAACATTTTCTAATAATGCATGAAGAAATGTATCTTTTGTGAGTTTTACTAGTAACATTTTCTTTTGTAAGCATTGCAAAGACACAAGTTAGTTTGTTTTACTCACTATGACTTTACTGTCACACTCAATATGACAGTTATTTAAACATAAATCCTAAACCGCACATGCAAAATGGCTAATAATGTCTGTAGAAATGTATCTTTGAGTTTTACTGAGAAAAATATTTTGTAAGGTTTGTAAAGACACAAGTTAGTTTTTGTTTTTTTTTACTCAATATGACAGTATTACTGTAATACTAAATATCAAAGTTATATAAACACAACTCCAAAACCAAACATGGATTATGTCTAAAAATGACTGTGATATTGTATCTGTGAGTTTTACTAGAATCAATTGTTTTTGTAAGGTTTGCAAATACAAAATTTAGGTTTTACTCACTATGACAGTTATTTAAACATAAATCCTAAACAACAAATGCAAATAGCTAATAATGCTTGGAGAACTGTATCTTTGTTATAGAGAGCCTGCTGACCAACAGTATCTCTGTCTGGACTGGAGCCTGCAGTGCCTCAGACTGGAAGTCTCTCCAGAGAGTGGTGAGGACGGCGGAAAAGATCTTCAGGAATCCTCTTCCTCCTATCCAGGAGATCGCAAAAAGCGCTGCCTGACCAGGGCTCAGAAAATTTGCAAAGACTCCTCCCACCCCCACCAAGGACTGTTTTCACTGCTGGACTCTAGAAAGAGGTTCCGCAGCCTCTGAAGCAGAACCTCCAGCTTCTTCCCTCAGGCCGTAAGACTCTTGAACGCATTATAATTAAATTATCCCCTCAACTCCCCTCAAAATGGATTAACTCGCTGGAATAAAAAAAAAAACCCAATATAACATACACCCATAAACGTGGGCGCATGTGGAAAAAGTGCAATGTATTTATCTGCACAGTAATCTTTTTATTTATTTATATATATTTAAGTATATTTATTTATTTTATGTGTATATTTATTTATTATTTATATTTATTTATATATGCACCTTATTGCTTTTTTATCCTGCACTACCATGAGCTTATGTAACGAAATTGTGTTATCTGTGCTGTAAAGTTCAAATTTGAATGACAATAAAAAGAAAGTCTAAGTCTTTACCAGAATAATGTTCTTTTGTAAGGTTTTCAAAGACACAAGTTAGTTCTTTTTACTCAATATGACAGTATAACTGTCATACTAAATATGAAAGTTGTAAAATCATAACTCCAAAACCAAACAAGCAATCCGTCTAAAAATGCATGTAATATTGAATCTATGTGAGTTTTACCAGAATCAGGTATTTTGGTAAGGTTTACAATTACAAAAATTTGGTTTTACTCATGACAGTATACCTGCCACATTCAATTTGACATTTATTTAAACATAACTCCTAAACCACACATGCACAATGGCTAATAATACCTGGGGAAATGTCTCTTTGTGAGTTTTACTAGAAAAATATATTGTGTAAGGTTTGTAAAGACACAAGTTAGTTGTTTTTTTTACTCAATATAACGGTATATGTCTTACTATAAATAAATAAATAAATAAATGGGTTGTACTTGTATAGCGCTTTTCTACCTTCAAGGTACTCAAAGCGCGTTGACACTACTTCCACATTTACCCATTCACACACACATTCACACACTGATGGAGGGAGCTGCCATGCAAGGCGCTAACCAGCACCCATCAGGAGCAAGGGTGAAGTGTCTTGCTCAGGACACAACGGACATGACGAGGTTGGCACTAGGTGGGGATTGAACCACGGACCCTCGGGTCGCGCACGGCCATTCTTCCACTGCGCCAAACATTACTCCAAAACCAAACATGTGTTATGTCTAAAAATGCCTGTAATATTGTAGATGTGTGAGTTTTACTAGAATCAGTTGTTTTTGTAAGGTTTTCAAATACCAAAATTAGGTTTTATTTACTTTGACAGTTATTTAAACATAACTCCTAACCAACAAATGCAAAACGGCTATTAATGCTTGGAGAAATGTATCTTTGTTTGTTTTACTAGAATGATTATATTTTGTAAAGTTTGCAAAGACACAAGTTAGTTTGTTTTACTCACTATGACTTTACGGTCACACTCCATATGACAGTTATTTAAACATAACTTCTAAACCACACATGCAAAATGGCTAATAATGACTGTTGAAATGTATCTTTGTGAGTTTTACTGGGAAAACAATATTTTGTAAGGTTTGTAAAGACACAAGTTAGTGTTTTTTTATTAAATATAACAGTATAGCTGTCATACATATGAAAGTTATAGAAACATAACTCCAAAACAAAACATGCATTATGTCTAAAAATGCCTGCAATATTGTATCTGTGTGAGTTTTACTAGAATCAGTTGTTTTTGAAAGGTTTGCAAATACAAAATTTAGGTTTTACTAACTATGACAGTTATTTGAACATAACTCCTACACAACAAATGCAAAATAGCTAATAATGCTTGGAGAGATGTATCTTTGTTATAACGAGCCTGCTGACCAACAGCATCTCTGTCTGGACTGGAGCCTGCAGTGCCTCAGACTGGAAGTATCTCCAGAGAGTGGTGAGGACGGCGGAAAAGATCATCAGGACTCCTCTTCCTCCTATCCAGGAGATCGCAAAAAGTGCTGCCTGACCAGGGCTCAGAAAATTTGCAAAGACTCCTCCCACCCCCACCAAGGACAGTTTTCACTTCTGGACTCTAGAAAGAGGTTTCGCAGCCTCCGAAGCAGAACCTCCAGCTTCTGTAACAGCTTCTTCCCTCAGGCCGTAAGACTCTTGAACGCATCATATTTAAATTATCTCCTCAACTCCCCTCAAAATTAATTAACTCGCTGGAATGAAAAAAACAATATAACATACACCCATAAACGTGGGCGCATGTGGAAAAAGTGCAATATATTTATCTGCACAGTAATCTATTTATCTATTTATATATATTTATATATATTTATTTATTATATATACGTACATATAGTATTTATATATTTATTTATCGAAATATGCACCTTAATGCTTTTTTATCCTGCACTACGACATTTTGTTCTTATCTGTGCTGTAAAGTTCAAATTTGAATGACAATAAAAAGAAAGTCTAAGTCTAAGTCTAAGTCTTTACTAGAATAACGATCTTTTGTAAGGTTTGCAAAGACACAAGTTAGGTTTTTTTTTGCTCAATGGTAATATACATTATAACTGTCATACTAAATATGAAAGGTGTATAATCATAACTCCAAAACCAAACAAGCAATCCGTCTAAAAATGCATGTAATATTGAAACTATGTGAATTTTACCAGAATCAGGTATTTTGGTAAGGTTTACAATTACAAAAATTAGGTTTCACTCACAATGTGTCCTGGGTCTTCCCCGCAGCCTCCTGCCCGTCGGACTTGCCCTAATGAAAAAAGCAATAAAAATGTATTCAAACACAACTCTAAACCAAACATGTAAAATGTCTAAAAATGCCTGTAATATTGAATCTATGTGAGTTTTACCAGAATCAGGTATTGTGGTATGGTTAACATTTACAAAAATTAGGTTTTACTCATAATAACAGAATAACTGCCACGTTCAATTTGACATTTATTTAAACATAACTCCTAAACCACATGTGCACAATGGCTAATAATGCCTCGAGAAATGTCTCTTTGTGAGTTTTACTGGAAAAAAAATATTTTTTAAGGTTTGTACAGATACAAGTTAGTTTTTTTTATTCAATATGACAGTATTACTGTCATACTAAATATGAAAGTTATATAAACATTACTCCAAAACCAAACATGCATTATGTCTAAAAATGCCTGTAATATTGTATCCATGTGAGTATTAGTAGAATCATTTGTTTTCATAAGGTTTGCAATTACAAAATATGGGTTTTACTCACTATGACAGTATACTGTCACACTCAATCTGACAGTTATTTAAACATAAGTCCTAAACCACACATGCAAAATGGCTAATAATGCCTTGAGTTATGTATCTTTGTGAGTTTTACTAGAAGAAATATATTTTGTAATGTTTGCAAAGACACAAGTTAGTTTTTTACTTAATATGACAGTATGACTGTCATACTAAATCCATCCATTTTCTTCCTGCTTATCCGAGGTCAGGTTGCGGGGGCAGCAGGCTAAGCAGAGAAGCCTAGACTTTCCTCTCCCCAGCCACTTCGTCCAGCTCTTCTCGGGGGATCCCGAGGCATTTTCAGGCCAGCCAGGAGACATAAATAGATAGAAAGATAGATAGTACTTTATTGATTCCTTTAGGAGAGTTCCCTCAGGAAAATTTAAATTCCAGCAGTAGTGTACAAAATTGTAAAAAGTGAAAAGTAAATAATGGGGGTATAAATTGAAACAAAATAGAAACATATTACAATAGAATAAAAATAAAAAGCAACAATGAGAATAAAAATATAACAGTAAAATAAGAATATAACAAGAGAAACTAGGCAGTAGTGACCATGTTTTGAAAAAATATTGCACTCTTATTGATTTGCATCCCCTGTCATCCTAGTAGCCCCCCTCCCCCCAGAGAAGAGTTGTACAGTCTAATGGCGTGTGGGACAAAGGACAGCCGCCTCAGGAAGTACAGCTCTGTCCTTTCCTGTACAAGTGGTCTGTGTTAACAGTATAGTCCAGCTTATTGTCCACCCACACCCCAAGGTACTTGAATGATAGTCTTCCCAATGTGTCCTGGGTCTTCCCGTGGCCTCCTGCCGGTCGGCCTTGCCCTAACGAAAATAGCAATAAAAAATGTATTCAAACACAACTCCTAAACCAAACATGTAAAATGTCTAAAAATGCCTGTAAAATTGAATCTATGTTTTACTAGAATCAGTTGTTTTCATAAGGTTTGCAAATACAAAATTAGGTTTTACACACAATGACAGTATAACTGCCACACTCAATATGACAGTTATTTAAACATAACTCCTAAACCACACATGAAAAATGTCTAATAATGAGTGAAGAAATGTATCTTTGTGATTTTTATTAGAAACGTTTTCTATTGTGAGGTTTGCAAAGACACAAGTTAGTTTTTTTTACTCAATATGACAGTGTAACTGCCACACTCACTATGACAGTTATTTAAACATAACTCCTAAACTCATACTTGCTAACATTGAGACCTCCGATTTCAAGAGGTGGGGGTGGGGAAGGTGCAGTCAGGGGTGGGGTGGGGGCGTGGTTGGGGGTGTGGTTAAGAGGGGAGGAGTATATTTAGTGCTAAAATTCACCAAGTCAAGTATTTCATATATATATATATATATATATATATATATATATATATATATATATATATATATATATATATATATATGTATGTATATATATATATATATATATATATATATATATATATAAAATATATATATATATATATATGTATGTATATATATATATATATATAAAATATATATATATATATATATATATATATATATATATATATATATATATATATACATATATATATATATATATATATATATATATATACATATATATATATATATATATATATATATATATATATATATATATATATATATATATATATATATATATATATATATATATATGTATGTGTGGGGAATAAAATCACAAGACTACTTCATCTCTACAGGCCTGTTTCATGAGGGGTTTCCTCAATCATCAGGAGATATAAGACATATATATATATATATATATATATATATATATATATATATATATATATATATATATATATATATATATATATATATATATATATATATATATATATATATATATATATATATATATATATAAATAAATAAAATAAATACTTGAATTTCAGTTTTCATTTATTTACACATATACACACACATAACACTCATCTACTCATTGTTGAGTTAAGGGTTGAATTGTCCATCCTTGTTCTATTCTCTGTCACTATTTTTATAACCATGCTGAACACCCTCTCTGATGATGCATTGCTGTGTGGCACGCACAAAAGTGCTTCCCCGTGGCCTCCTGCCGGTCGGACTTGCCCTAACGAAAAAAGCAATTAAAATGTATTCAAACACAACTCCTAAACCAAACATGTTAAATGTGTAAAATGCCTGCAATATTGAATCTATGTGAGTTTTACTAGAATCAGTTGTTTTGTAAGGTTTGCAAATACAAAAATTAGGTTTAACACTTAATGACAGTATAACTGCCACACTCAATTTGACAGTTAATAAAACATAACTCCTAAACTACACATGAACATTTTCTAATAATGCATGAAGAAATGTATCTTTTGTGAGTTTTACTAGTAACATTTTCTTTTGTAAGCATTGCAAAGACACAAGTTAGTTTGTTTTACTCACTATGACTTTACTGTCACACTCAATATGACAGTTATTTAAACATAAATCCTAAACCGCACATGCAAAATGGCTAATAATGTCTGTAGAAATGTATCTTTGAGTTTTACTGAGAAAAATATTTTGTAAGGTTTGTAAAGACACAAGTTAGTTTTTTTTTTTTTTTACTCAATATGACAGTATTACTGTAATACTAAATATCAAAGTTATATAAACACAACTCCAAAACCAAACATGCATTATGTCTAAAAATGACTGTGATATTGTATCTGTGAGTTTTACTAGAATCAATTGTTTTTGTAAGGTTTGCAAATACAAAATTTAGGTTTTACTCAATATGACAGTTATTTAAACATAAATCCTAAACAACAAATGCAAATAGCTAGTCTCTCCAGAGAGTGGTGAGGACGACGGAAAAGATCTTCAGGAATCCTCTTCCTCCTATCCAGGATATCGCAAAAAGCGCTGCCTGACCAGGGCTCAGAAAATTTGCAAAGACTCCTCCCACCCCCACCAAGGACTGTTTTCACTGCTGGACTCTAGAAAGAGGTTCCGCAGCCTCTGAAGCAGAACCTCCAGCTTCTTCCCTCAGGCCGTAAGACTCTTGAACGCATTATAATTAAATTATCCCCTCAACTCCCCTCAAAATGGATTAACTCGCTGGAATAAAAAAAAACCCAATATAACATACACCCATAAACGTGGGCGCATGTGGAAAAAGTGCAATATATTTATCTGCACAGTAATCTTTTTATTTATTTATATATATTTAAGTATATTTATTTATTTTATATATATATTTATTTATTATTTATATTTATTTATATATGCACCTTATTGCTTTTTTATCCTGCACTACCATGAGCTTATGTAACGAAATTGTGTTATCTGTGCTGTAAAGTTCAAATTTGAATGACAATAAAAAGAAAGTCTAAGTCTTTACCAGAATAATGTTCTTTTGTAAGGTTTTCAAAGACACAAGTTAGTTTTTTTTTACTCAATATGACAGTATAACTGTCATACTAAATATGAAAGTTGTAAAATCATAACTCCAAAACCAAACAAGCAATCCGTCTAAAAATGCATTTAATATTGAATCTATGTGAGTTTTACCAGAATCAGGTATTTTGGTAAGGTTTACAATTACAAAAATTTGGTTTTACTCATGACAGTATACCTGCCACATTCAATTTGACATTAATTTAAACATAACTCCTAAACCACACATGCACAATGGCTAATAATACCTGGGGAAATGTCTCTTTGTGAGTTTTACTAGAAAAATATATTGTGTAAGGTTTGTAAAGACACAAGTTAGTTGTTTTTTTTACTCAATATAACAGTATATGTCTTACTATAAATAAATAAATAAATAAATGGGTTGTACTTGTATAGCGCTTTTCTACCTTCAAGGTACTCAAAGCGCTTTGACACTACTTCCACATTTACCCATTCACACACACATTCACACACTGATGGAGGGAGCTGCCATGCAAGGCGCTAACCAGCACCCATCAGGAGCAAGGGTGAAGTGTCTTGCTCAGGACACAACGGACATGACGAGGTTGGCACTAGGTGGGGATTGAACCACGGACCCTCGGGTCGCGCACGGCCATTCTTCCACTGCGCCAAACATTACTCCAAAACCAAACATGTATTATGTCTAAAAATGCCTGTATTATTGTATATGTGTGAGTTTTACTAGAATCAGTTGTTTTTGTAAGGTTTTCAAATACCAAAATTAGGTTTTATTTACTTTGACAGTTATTTAAACATAACTCCTAACCAACAAATGCAAAACGGCTAATAATGCTTGGAGAAATGTATCTTTGTTTGTTTTACTAGAATGATTATATTTTGTAAAGTTTGCAAAGACACAAGTTAGTTTGTTTTACTCACTATGACTTTACGGTCACACTCCATATGACAGTTATTTAAACATAACTTCTAAACCACACATGCAAAATGGCTAATAATGACTGTTGAAATGTATCTTTGTGAGTTTTACTGGGAAAACAATATTTTGTAAGGTTTGTAAAGACACAAGTTAGTGTTTTTTTTATTAAATATAACAGTATAGCTGTCATACATATGAAAGTAATAGAAACATAACTCCAAAACCAAACATGCATTATGTCTAAAAATGCCTGTAATATTGTATCTGTGTGAGTTTTACTAGAATCAGTTGTTTTTGAAAGGTTTGCAAATACAAAATTTAGGTTTTACTAACTATGACAGTTATTTGAACATAACTCCTAAACAACAAATGCAAAATAGCTAATAATGCTTGGAGAGATGTATCTTTGTTATAGCGAGCCTGCTGACCAACAGCATCTCTGTCTGGACTGGAGCCTGCAGTGCCTCAGACTGGAAGTATCTCCAGAGAGTGGTGAGGACGGCGGAAAAGATCATCAGGACTCCTCTTCTCCTATCCAGGAGATCGCAAAAAGTGCTGCCTGACCAGGGCTCAGAAAATTTGCAAAGACTCCTCCCACCCCCACCAAGGACAGTTTTCACTTCTGGACTCTAGAAAGAGGTTTCGCAGCCTCCGAAGCAGAACCTCCAGCTTCTGTAACAGCTTCTTCCCTCAGGCCGTAAGACTCTTGAACGCATCATATTTAAATTATCTCCTCAACTCCCCTCAAAATTAATTAACTCGCTGGAATGAAAAAAACAATATAACATACACCCATAAACGTGGGCGCATGTGGAAAAAGTGCAATATATTTATCTGCACAGTAATCTATTTATCTATTTATATCTATTTATATATATTTATTTATTATATATACATATATATATATAGTATTTATATATTTATTTATCGAATTATGCACCTTATTGCTTTTTTATCCTGCACTACGACATTTCGTTCTTATCTGTGCTGTAAAGTTCAAATTTGAATGACAATAAAAAGAAAGTCTAAGTCTAAGTCTAAGTCTTTACTAGAATAACGATCTTTTGTAAGGTTTGCAAAGACACAAGTTAGGTTTTTTTTTACTCAATGGTAATATACAGTATAACTGTCATACTAAATATGAAAGGTGTATAATCATAACTCCAAAACCAAACATGGAATCCGTCTAAAAATGCATGTAATATTGAATCTATGTGAATTTTACCAGAATCAGGTATTTTGGTAAGGTTTACAATTACAAAAATTAGGTTTCACTCACAATGTGTCCTGGGTCTTCCCCGCGGCCTCCTGCCCGTCGGACTTGCCCTAATGAAAAAAGCAATAAAAATGTATTCAAACACAACTCTAAACCAAACATGTAAAATGTCTAAAAATGCCTGTAATATTGAATCTATGTGAGTTTTACCAGAATCAGGTATTGTGGTATGGTTAACATTTACAAAAATTAGGTTTTACTCATAATAACAGTATAACTGCCACATTCAATTTGACATTTATTTAAACATAACTCCTAAACCACATGTGCACAATGGCTAATAATATCTCGAGAAATGTCTCTTTGTGAGTTTTACTGGAAAAAAAATATTTTTTAAGGTTTGTACAGATACAAGTTAGTTTTTTTTATTCAATATGACAGTATTACTGTCATACTAAATATGAAAGTTATATAAACATTACTCCAAAACCAAACATGCATTATGTCTAAAAATGCCTGTAATATTGTATCCATGTGAGTATTAGTAGAATCATTTGTTTTCATAAGGTTTGCAATTACAAAATATGGGTTTTACTCACTATGACAGTATACTGTCACACTCAATCTGACAGTTATTTAAACATAAGTCCTAAACCACACATGCAAAATGGCTAATAATGCCTTGAGTTATGTATCTTTGTGAGTTTTACTAGAAGAAATATATTTTGTAATGTTTGCAAAGACACAAGTTAGTTTTTTACTTAATATGACAGTATAACTGTCATACTAAATCCATCCATTTTCTTCCTGCTTATCCGAGGTCAGGTTGCGGGGGCAGCAGGCTAAGCAGAGAAGCCTAGACTTTCCTCTCCCCAGCCACTTCGTCCAGCTCTTCTCGGGGGATCCCGAGGCATTTTCAGGCCAGCCAGGAGACATAAATAGATAGAAAGATAGATAGTACTTTATTGATTCCTTTAGGAGAGTTCCCTCAGGAAAATTTAAATTCCAGCAGTAGTGTACAAAATTGTAAAAAGTGAAAAGTAAATAATGGGGGTATAAATTGAAACAAAATAGAAACATATTACAATAGAATAAAAATAAAAAGCAACAATGAGAATAAAAATATAACAGTAAAATAAGAATATAACAAGAGAAACTAGGCAGTAGTGACCATGTTTTGAAAACATATTGCACTCTTATTGATTTGCATCCCCTGTCATCCTAGTAGCCCCCCTCCCCCCAGAGAAGAGTTGTACAGTCTAATGGCGTGTGGGACAAAGGACAGCCGCCGCAGGAAGTACAGCTCTGTCCTTTCCTGTACAAGTGGTCTGTGTTAACAGTATAGTCCAGCTTATTGTCCACCCACACCCCAAGGTACTTGAATGATAGTCTTCCCAATGTGTCCTGGGTCTTCCCGTGGCCTCCTGCCGGTCGGCCTTGCCCTAACGAAAATAGCAATAAAAAATGTATTCAAACACAACTCCTAAACCAAACATGTAAAATGTCTAAAAATGCCTGTAAAATTGAATCTATGTTTTACTAGAATCAGTTGTTTTCATAAGGTTTGCAAATACAAAATTAGGTTTTACACACAATGACAGTATAACTGCCACACTCAATATGACAGTTATTTAAACATAACTCCTAAACCACACATGAAAAATGTCTAATAATGAGTGAAGAAATGTATCTTTGTGATTTTTATTAGAAACGTTTTCTATTGTGAGGTTTGCAAAGACACAAGTTAGTTTTTTTTACTCAATATGACAGTGTAACTGCCACACTCACTATGACAGTTATTTAAACATAACTCCTAAACTCATACTTGCTAACATTGAGACCTCCGATTTCAAGAGGTGGGGGTGGGGAAGGTGCAGTCAGGGGTGGGGTGGGGGCGTGGTTGGGGGTGTGGTTAAGAGGGGAGGAGTATATTTAGTGCTAAAATTCACCAAGTCAAGTATTTCATATATATATATATATATATATATATATATATATATATATATATATATATATATATATATATATATGTATGTATATATATATATATATATATATATATATATATATAAAATATATATATATATATATATGTATGTATATATATATATATATATATATATATAAAATATATATATATATATATATATATATATATATATATATATATATATATATATATACATATATATATATATATATATATATATATATACATATATATATATATATATATATATATATATATATATATATATATATATATATATATATATATATATATATATATATATGTATGTGTGGGGAATAAAATCACAAGACTACTTCATCTCTACAGGCCTGTTTCATGAGGGGTTTCCTCAATCATCAGGAGATATAAGACATATATATATATATATATATATATATATATATATATATATATATATATATATATATATATATATATATATATATATATATATATATATATATATATATATATATATATATATATATATATATATATATATAAATAAATAAAATAAATACTTGAATTTCAGTTTTCATTTATTTACACATATACACACACATAACACTCATCTACTCATTGTTGAGTTAAGGGTTGAATTGTCCATCCTTGTTCTATTCTCTGTCACTATTTTTATAACCATGCTGAACACCCTCTCTGATGATGCATTGCTGTGTGGCACGCACAAAAGTGCTTCCCCGTGGCCTCCTGCCGGTCGGACTTGCCCTAACGAAAAAAGCAATTAAAATGTATTCAAACACAACTCCTAAACCAAACATGTTAAATGTGTAAAATGCCTGCAATATTGAATCTATGTGAGTTTTACTAGAATCAGTTGTTTTGTAAGGTTTGCAAATACAAAAATTAGGTTTAACACTTAATGACAGTATAACTGCCACACTCAATTTGACAGTTAATAAAACATAACTCCTAAACTACACATGAACATTTTCTAATAATGCATGAAGAAATGTATCTTTTGTGAGTTTTACTAGTAACATTTTCTTTTGTAAGCATTGCAAAGACACAAGTTAGTTTGTTTTACTCACTATGACTTTACTGTCACACTCAATATGACAGTTATTTAAACATAAATCCTAAACCGCACATGCAAAATGGCTAATAATGTCTGTAGAAATGTATCTTTGAGTTTTACTGAGAAAAATATTTTGTAAGGTTTGTAAAGACACAAGTTAGTTTTTTTTTTTTTTTACTCAATATGACAGTATTACTGTAATACTAAATATCAAAGTTATATAAACACAACTCCAAAACCAAACATGCATTATGTCTAAAAATGACTGTGATATTGTATCTGTGAGTTTTACTAGAATCAATTGTTTTTGTAAGGTTTGCAAATACAAAATTTAGGTTTTACTCAATATGACAGTTATTTAAACATAAATCCTAAACAACAAATGCAAATAGCTAGTCTCTCCAGAGAGTGGTGAGGACGACGGAAAAGATCTTCAGGAATCCTCTTCCTCCTATCCAGGATATCGCAAAAAGCGCTGCCTGACCAGGGCTCAGAAAATTTGCAAAGACTCCTCCCACCCCCACCAAGGACTGTTTTCACTGCTGGACTCTAGAAAGAGGTTCCGCAGCCTCTGAAGCAGAACCTCCAGCTTCTTCCCTCAGGCCGTAAGACTCTTGAACGCATTATAATTAAATTATCCCCTCAACTCCCCTCAAAATGGATTAACTCGCTGGAATAAAAAAAAACCCAATATAACATACACCCATAAACGTGGGCGCATGTGGAAAAAGTGCAATATATTTATCTGCACAGTAATCTTTTTATTTATTTATATATATTTAAGTATATTTATTTATTTTATATATATATTTATTTATTATTTATATTTATTTATATATGCACCTTATTGCTTTTTTATCCTGCACTACCATGAGCTTATGTAACGAAATTGTGTTATCTGTGCTGTAAAGTTCAAATTTGAATGACAATAAAAAGAAAGTCTAAGTCTTTACCAGAATAATGTTCTTTTGTAAGGTTTTCAAAGACACAAGTTAGTTTTTTTTTACTCAATATGACAGTATAACTGTCATACTAAATATGAAAGTTGTAAAATCATAACTCCAAAACCAAACAAGCAATCCGTCTAAAAATGCATTTAATATTGAATCTATGTGAGTTTTACCAGAATCAGGTATTTTGGTAAGGTTTACAATTACAAAAATTTGGTTTTACTCATGACAGTATACCTGCCACATTCAATTTGACATTAATTTAAACATAACTCCTAAACCACACATGCACAATGGCTAATAATACCTGGGGAAATGTCTCTTTGTGAGTTTTACTAGAAAAATATATTGTGTAAGGTTTGTAAAGACACAAGTTAGTTGTTTTTTTTACTCAATATAACAGTATATGTCTTACTATAAATAAATAAATAAATAAATGGGTTGTACTTGTATAGCGCTTTTCTACCTTCAAGGTACTCAAAGCGCTTTGACACTACTTCCACATTTACCCATTCACACACACATTCACACACTGATGGAGGGAGCTGCCATGCAAGGCGCTAACCAGCACCCATCAGGAGCAAGGGTGAAGTGTCTTGCTCAGGACACAACGGACATGACGAGGTTGGCACTAGGTGGGGATTGAACCACGGACCCTCGGGTCGCGCACGGCCATTCTTCCACTGCGCCAAACATTACTCCAAAACCAAACATGTATTATGTCTAAAAATGCCTGTATTATTGTATATGTGTGAGTTTTACTAGAATCAGTTGTTTTTGTAAGGTTTTCAAATACCAAAATTAGGTTTTATTTACTTTGACAGTTATTTAAACATAACTCCTAACCAACAAATGCAAAACGGCTAATAATGCTTGGAGAAATGTATCTTTGTTTGTTTTACTAGAATGATTATATTTTGTAAAGTTTGCAAAGACACAAGTTAGTTTGTTTTACTCACTATGACTTTACGGTCACACTCCATATGACAGTTATTTAAACATAACTTCTAAACCACACATGCAAAATGGCTAATAATGACTGTTGAAATGTATCTTTGTGAGTTTTACTGGGAAAACAATATTTTGTAAGGTTTGTAAAGACACAAGTTAGTGTTTTTTTATTAAATATAACAGTATAGCTGTCATACATATGAAAGTAATAGAAACATAACTCCAAAACCAAACATGCATTATGTCTAAAAATGCCTGTAATATTGTATCTGTGTGAGTTTTACTAGAATCAGTTGTTTTTGAAAGGTTTGCAAATACAAAATTTAGGTTTTACTAACTATGACAGTTATTTGAACATAACTCCTAAACAACAAATGCAAAATAGCTAATAATGCTTGGAGAGATGTATCTTTGTTATAGCGAGCCTGCTGACCAACAGCATCTCTGTCTGGACTGGAGCCTGCAGTGCCTCAGACTGGAAGTATCTCCAGAGAGTGGTGAGGACGGCGGAAAAGATCATCAGGACTCCTCTTCTCCTATCCAGGAGATCGCAAAAAGTGCTGCCTGACCAGGGCTCAGAAAATTTGCAAAGACTCCTCCCACCCCCACCAAGGACAGTTTTCACTTCTGGACTCTAGAAAGAGGTTTCGCAGCCTCCGAAGCAGAACCTCCAGCTTCTGTAACAGCTTCTTCCCTCAGGCCGTAAGACTCTTGAACGCATCATATTTAAATTATCTCCTCAACTCCCCTCAAAATTAATTAACTCGCTGGAATGAAAAAAACAATATAACATACACCCATAAACGTGGGCGCATGTGGAAAAAGTGCAATATATTTATCTGCACAGTAATCTATTTATCTATTTATATCTATTTATATATATTTATTTATTATATATACATATATATATATAGTATTTATATATTTATTTATCGAATTATGCACCTTATTGCTTTTTTATCCTGCACTACGACATTTCGTTCTTATCTGTGCTGTAAAGTTCAAATTTGAATGACAATAAAAAGAAAGTCTAAGTCTAAGTCTAAGTCTTTACTAGAATAACGATCTTTTGTAAGGTTTGCAAAGACACAAGTTAGGTTTTTTTTTACTCAATGGTAATATACAGTATAACTGTCATACTAAATATGAAAGGTGTATAATCATAACTCCAAAACCAAACATGGAATCCGTCTAAAAATGCATGTAATATTGAATCTATGTGAATTTTACCAGAATCAGGTATTTTGGTAAGGTTTACAATTACAAAAATTAGGTTTCACTCACAATGTGTCCTGGGTCTTCCCCGCGGCCTCCTGCCCGTCGGACTTGCCCTAATGAAAAAAGCAATAAAAATGTATTCAAACACAACTCTAAACCAAACATGTAAAATGTCTAAAAATGCCTGTAATATTGAATCTATGTGAGTTTTACCAGAATCAGGTATTGTGGTATGGTTAACATTTACAAAAATTAGGTTTTACTCATAATAACAGTATAACTGCCACATTCAATTTGACATTTATTTAAACATAACTCCTAAACCACATGTGCACAATGGCTAATAATATCTCGAGAAATGTCTCTTTGTGAGTTTTACTGGAAAAAAAATATTTTTTAAGGTTTGTACAGATACAAGTTAGTTTTTTTTATTCAATATGACAGTATTACTGTCATACTAAATATGAAAGTTATATAAACATTACTCCAAAACCAAACATGCATTATGTCTAAAAATGCCTGTAATATTGTATCCATGTGAGTATTAGTAGAATCATTTGTTTTCATAAGGTTTGCAATTACAAAATATGGGTTTTACTCACTATGACAGTATACTGTCACACTCAATCTGACAGTTATTTAAACATAAGTCCTAAACCACACATGCAAAATGGCTAATAATGCCTTGAGTTATGTATCTTTGTGAGTTTTACTAGAAGAAATATATTTTGTAATGTTTGCAAAGACACAAGTTAGTTTTTTACTTAATATGACAGTATAACTGTCATACTAAATCCATCCATTTTCTTCCTGCTTATCCGAGGTCAGGTTGCGGGGGCAGCAGGCTAAGCAGAGAAGCCTAGACTTTCCTCTCCCCAGCCACTTCGTCCAGCTCTTCTCGGGGGATCCCGAGGCATTTTCAGGCCAGCCAGGAGACATAAATAGATAGAAAGATAGATAGTACTTTATTGATTCCTTTAGGAGAGTTCCCTCAGGAAAATTTAAATTCCAGCAGTAGTGTACAAAATTGTAAAAAGTGAAAAGTAAATAATGGGGGTATAAATTGAAACAAAATAGAAACATATTACAATAGAATAAAAATAAAAAGCAACAATGAGAATAAAAATATAACAGTAAAATAAGAATATAACAAGAGAAACTAGGCAGTAGTGACCATGTTTTGAAAACATATTGCACTCTTATTGATTTGCATCCCCTGTCATCCTAGTAGCCCCCCTCCCCCCAGAGAAGAGTTGTACAGTCTAATGGCGTGTGGGACAAAGGACAGCCGCCGCAGGAAGTACAGCTCTGTCCTTTCCTGTACAAGTGGTCTGTGTTAACAGTATAGTCCAGCTTATTGTCCACCCACACCCCAAGGTACTTGAATGATAGTCTTCCCAATGTGTCCTGGGTCTTCCCCGTGGCCTCCTGCCGGTCGGCCTTGCCCTAACGAAAATAGCAATAAAAAATGTATTCAAACACAACTCCTAAACCAAACATGTAAAATGTCTAAAAATACCTGTAAAATTGAATCTATGTTTTACTAGAATCAGTTGTTTTCATAAGGTTTGCAAATACAAAATTAGGTTTTACACACAATGACAGTATAACTGCCACAGTCAATATGACAGTTATTTAAACATAACTCCTAAACCACACATGAAAAATGTCTAATAATGCGTGAAGAAATGTATCTTTGTGATTTTTATTACAAACGTTTTCTTTTGTGAGGTTTGCAAAGACACAAGTTAGTTTTTTTTACTCAATATGACAGTGTAACTGCCACACTCACTATGACAGTTATTTAAACATAACTCCTAAACTCATACTTGCTAACATTGAGACCTCCGATTTCAAGAGGTGGGGGTGGGGAAGGCGCAGTCAGGGGTGGGGTGGGGGCGTGGTTGGGGGTGTGGTTAAGAGGGGAGGAGTATATTTAGAGCTAAAATTCACCAAGTCAAGTATTTCATATATATATATATATATATATATATATATATATATATATATATATATATATATATATATATATATATATATATATATATATATATATATATATGTATATATATATATATATATATATATATATATATATATATATATATATATATAAAATATATATATATATATATATATATACATATATATATATATATATATATATATATATATATATATATATATATATATATATATATATATATATATATATATATATATATATATGTATGTGTGGGGAAAAAAATCACAAGACTACTTCATCTCTACAGGCCTGTTTCATGAGGGGTTCCCTCAATCATCAGGAGATATAAGACATATATATATATATATATATATATATATATATATATATATATATATATATATATATATATATATATATATATATATATATATATATATATATATAAATAAAATAAATACTTGAATTTCAGTTTTCATTTATTTACACATATACACACACATAACACTCATCTACTCATTGTTGAGTTAAGGGTTGAATTGTCCATCCTTGTTCTATTCTCTGTCACTATTTTTATAACCATGCTGAACACCCTCTCTGATGATGCATTGCTGTGTGGCACGCACAAAAGTGCTTTCATCAAATGCACGAAAGTCTGGAATTTTCCATCCCTCCCGAGCATGGCCAAAAACCGGTCAATCTTTGCTTCCTGAGGAAGATCTTCACTGCCAAGCACTTGGTATTCCACTACTTCTTCCCGGAGGCTATCCAGGTCCAATCGCAGCTGCGGCTTGGAACTTATAAGCGTGTTTCTTCATCTTACTCGTCGTCGGCGTCGTCATGGCTGTATCTTCCGCATTCTTCTGCTTTGTCTCCTTGTTGTGTGCGCAGTTGTGCACTGCACTCTCTAAAAGCCCTGGATGTTATTGTCACATATGCATGTACAGTAGATGGCAGTATTGCCCTGTTTAAAGAGTGTCACAACATTGCTGTTGTTTTGTGTTGTTACCGCGCTGGGAGGACGTTAATGAAACTACCTAACAATAAACCCACATAAGAAACCAAGAACTCGCCCTCGATCATTCTACAGTTATAACGTGATTGGGCAGGCATGCTGTTTATATCGTGGGAAAGCAGACGTGAATACAGGCTGTCCTCACTCAGATCAGCCTGAATTTCGGGAGATTTTCGGGAGAAAATTTGTCCCGGGAGGTTTTCGGGAGAGACGCTGAATTTCGGGAGTCTCCTGGAAAATCCAGGAGTATTGGCAAGTATGCCTAAACTACACATAAAAAATGGCTAATAATGCCTGGATTAAGGCATTCTTGTGAGTTTTACTCGAAACATATGCTTTTTTAAGGCTTGCAAACACAAAAAGTATTTGGTTTCCTCTATATGACAGTAAAGTTCTTAAAATCCTGAGATAATGCGAAATAAGCAAAAACAATGTATTCCATCATAATTCCTACACCAAATAAGCAAAATGTCTAAAAATGCCTGTAATATTGAATCTGTGTGAGTTTTACTAAAATCAGTTGTTTTGGTAAGGTTTACAAATACAAAAATGAGGTTTTACTCTTTATGACAGTTATTTAAACACAACTCCATCCATCCAGCCATCCATTTTCTTCCGCTTATCCGAGGTCGGGTCGCGGGGGCTGCAGCCTAAGCAGGGAAGCCCAGACTTTCCTCTCCCCAGCCACTTCGTCCAGCTCCTCCTGGAGGATCCTGGGGCGTTCTCAGGCCAGCCGGGAGAGATAAGCTTCCCGTTTCCTGGGTCTTCCTGGGTCTTCCTGGGCCTCCTACCGGTCGGACGTGCCCGAAACACCTCCCTAGGGAGGCGTTCGGGTGGCATCCTGACCAGATGCCCGAACCACCTCATCTGGCTCCTCTCGAAATGGAGGAGCAATGGCTTTACTTTGAGCTCCTCCCGGATGACAGAGCTTCTCACCCTATCTCTAAGGGAGAGCCCCGCCACCCGGCGGAGGAAACTCATTTCGGCCGCTTGTACCCGTGATTTTGTCCTTTCGGCCATGACACAAAGCTCATGACCATAGGTGAGGATGGGACCGTAGATCGACCGGCAAATCGAGAGCTTTACCTTCCTGCTCAGCTCCTTCTTCACCACAACGGATCAATACAGCGTCCGCATTACTGAAGACGACGCACCGTTCCGCCTGTCGATCTCACGATCCACTCTTCCCTCACTCGTGAACAAGACTCTGAGGTCCTTGAACTCCTCCACTTGAGGCAAGATCTCCTCCCCAACCCGGAGATGGCACTCCACCCTTTTCCGGGCGAGAACCATGGACTCGGACTTGGAGGTGCTGATTCACATCCCAGTCACTTCACACTCGTCTGCGAACCGATCCAGTGAGGGCTGAAGATCTTGGCCAGATGAAGCCATCAGGACCACATCATCTGCAAATAGCAGAGACCTAATCCTGCAGACACCAAACCGGATCCCCTCAACGCCCTGACTGCGCCTAGAAATTCTGTCCATAAAGGTTATGAACAGAATCGGTGACAAAGGGCAGCCTTGGCGGAGTCCAAACCTCACTGGAAACGGGTCCGACTTACTGCCGGCAATGCGGACCAAGCTCTGACTCTTGCAAAGGGAGCGAACCGCCACAATAAGACAGTCCGTTAACCCATACTCTCTAAGCACTCCCCACAGGACTTCCAGGGGTAAATGGTCGAATGCCTTCTCCAAGTCCATAAAGCAAACTCACATGCACCCTCAAGGACCCTGCCGAGAGTATAAAGCTGGTCTGCAGTTCCACGACCAGGACGTAAACCACACTGTTCCTCCTGAATCCGAGGTTCGACTATCCGGCGTAGCCTCTTCTCCAGTACACATGAATAGACCTTACCGGGAAGACTGAGGAGTGTGATCTCACGATAGTTGAAACACACCCTCTGGTTCCCCTTCTTAAAGAGAGGAACCACCACCCCGGTCTCCCAATCCAGAAGTACCGCCCCCGATGTCCACGCGATGTTGCAGAGTCTTGTCAACAAAGACAGCCCCACAGCATCCAGAGCCTTAAGGAACTCCGGACGGATCTCATCCACCCCCAGGGCGTTGCCATTGAGGAGCTTTTTAACTACCTTGGCATCCTCAGCTCCAGAAATAGGAGAGCCCACCACAGATTCCCCAGGCACTGCTTCCTCATAGGAAGACATGTTGGTGGGATTAAGGAGGTCTTCGAAGTATTCCCTCCACCGATCAATAACAGCTGCAGTAGAGGTCAGCAGCGCACCATCCTCACCATACACGGTGTTACAGTGCACTGCTGCCCCCCCTTGAGCCGGCGGATGGTGGTCCAGAATCGCTTCGAAGCCGTCTGGAAGTCGTTTTCCATGGCTTCTCCAAACTCCTCCCATGTCCGAGTTTTTGCCTCTGCGACCGCTGAAGCCGCACTTCGCTTGGCCTGTCGGCTGCCTCTGGAGTCCCATGAGCCAAAAGGACCCGATAGGCTCTTTTTTCAGCTTGACGGCATCCCTCACTGCTGGTGTCCACCAGCGGGTTCTAGGATTACCGCCACGACAGGCACCAAACTCCTTGCGGCCACAGCTCCAATCAGCCGGCTCGACAAGAGAGGCACGGAACATGGTCCACTCAGACTCAATGTCCAGCGCCTCCCTCGTGACATGTTCAAAGTTCTTCCGGAGGCGTTCCCAGCAAACCCTCACAATGCGTTTGGGCCTGCCAGGTCTGTCAGGCATCCTCCCCCACCATCGCAGCCAACTCACCACCAGGTGGTGATCGGTAGAAAGCTCCGCCCCTCTCTTCACCCGAGTGTCCAAAACATGAGACCGCAAATCCGATGACACAACTACAAAATCGATCATGGAACTGCGGCCTAGGGTGTCCTAGTGCCAAGTGCACATATGGACACCCTTATGTTTGAACTTGGGGTTTGTTATTGACAATCTGTGACGAGCACAAAAGTCCAATAACAAAACACCTCTCGGGTTCAGATCCGGGCGGCCATTATTCTCAATCACGCCTCTCCAGGTTTCACTGTTGTTGCCAAGATGAGCGTTGAAGGCCCCCAGTAGAACGAGGGAATCACCCGGTGGAGCACTTTCCAGTACTCCATCCATCCATCCATCTTCTTCCGCTTATCCGAGGTCGGGTCGCGGGGGCAGCAGCCTAAGCAGGGAAGCCCAGACTTCCCTCTCCCCAGCCACTTCGTCCAGCTCCTCCCGGGGGATCCCGAGACGTTCCCAGGCCAGCCGGGAGACATAGTCTTCCCAACGTGTCCTGGGTCTTCCTCGTGGCCTCCTACCGGTCGGACATGCCCTAAACACCTCCTTAGGGAGGCGCTCGGGTGGCATCCTGACCAGATGCCCGAACCACCTCATCTGGCTCCTCTCGATGTGGAGGAGCAGCGGCTTTACTTTGAGCTCCCCCCGGATGGCAGAGCTTCTCACCCTATCTCTAAGGGAGAGCCCCGCCACCCGGCGGAGGAAACTCATTTCGGCCGCTTGTACCCGTGATCTTGTCCTTTCGGTCATAACCCAAAGCTCATGACCATAGGTGAGGATGGGAACGTAGATCGACCGGTAAATTGAGAGCTTTGCCTTCCGGCTCAGCTCCTTCTTCACCACAACGGATCGATACAGCGTCCGCATTACTGAAGACGCCGCACCGATCCGCCTGTCGATCTCACGATCCACTCTTCCCTCACTCGTGAACAAGACTCCAAGGTACTTGAACTCCTCCACTTGGGGCAAGATCTCCTCCCCAACCCGGAGATGGCACTCCACCCTTTTCCGGGCGAGAACCATGGACTCGGACTTGGAGGTGCTGATTCTCATCCCAGTCGCTTCACACTCAGCTGCGAACCGATCCAGTGAGATCTGAAGATCCTGGCCAGATGAATCCATCAGGACCAAATCATCTGCAAAAAGCAGAGACCTAATCCTGCAGCCACCAAACCGGATCCCCTCAACGCCTTGACTGCGCCTAGAAATTCTGTCCATAAAAGTTATGAACAGAATCGGTGACAAAGGGCAGCCTTGGCGGAGTCCAACCCTCACCGGAAACGTGTCCGACTTACTGCCGGCAATGCCAACCAAGCTCTGACACTGATCATACAGGGAGCGGACCGCCACAATCAGACAGTCCGAAACCCCATACTCTCTGAGCACTCCCCACAGGACTTCCCGAGGGACACGGTCGAATGCCTTCTCCAAGTCCACAAAGCACATGTAGACTGGTTGGGCAAACTCCCATGCACCCTCAAGGACCCTGCCGAGAGTATAGAGCTGGTCCACAGTTCCACGACCAGGACGAAAACCACACTGTTCCTCCTGAATCCGAGGTTCGACTATCCGGCGTAGCCTCCTCTCCAGTACACCTGAATAGACCTTACCGGGAAGGCTGAGGAGTGTGATCCCACGATAGTTAGAACACACCCTCCGGTTCCCCTTTTTAAAGAGAGGAACCACCACCCCGGTCTGCCAATCCAGAGGTACTGCCCCCGATGTCCACGCGATGCTGCAGAGTCTTGTCAACCAAGACAGCCCTACAGCATCCAGAGCCTTAAGGAACTCCGGGCGGATCTCATCCACCCCCGGGGCCTTGCCACCGAGGAGCTTTTTAACTACCTCAGCAACCTCAGCCCCAGAAATAGGAGAGCCCACCACAGTACTCCCTCGAGTGAATCCAAAAAGGGTGGGTACTCTGAGCTGCCGTTTGGCGCGTAAGGCCAAACAACAGTCAGGACCTGTCCCCCCACCCGAAGGCGGAGGAAAGCTACACACTGGTCCACTGGGTTGAACTCCAACGTGCAGGCTTTGAGCCGGGGGGCAACAAGAATTGCCACCTGAGCCCGTCGCCTCTCAACGCAAGCATTATAACTCCAAAACAACAAATGCTAATAATGCTTGGAAAAATGTATCTTTGTTAGTTTTACTAGAATAATAATCTTTTGTAAGGTTTGCAGACACAAGTTTTTTTTTTTTTTACTCAATATGACAGTATAACTGTCATACTAAATATGAAAGTTGTATAAACATATCTCCAAAACCAAACATGCAATCCATCTAAAGATGCCTGTAATATTGAATCTATGAAAAATAGTTTTTTTTACTCAATATGACAGTATAACTGTCATACTAAATCCATCCATTTTCTTCCGCTTATCCGAGGTCGGGTTGCGGGGGCAGCAGCCTAAGCAGAGAAGCCCAGACTTCCCTCTCCCCAGCCACTTTGTCCAGCTCTTCTCGGGGGATCCCGAGGCGTTCCCAGGCCAGCCTGAGACATAGTCTTCCCAATGTGTCCTGGGTCTTCCCCGTAGCCTCCTGCCGATCGGACTTGCCCTAACGAAAAAAGCAATAAAAATGTATTCAAACATGTGAAATGTCTAAAAATGCCTGTAATATTGAATCTATGTGAGTTTTACTAGAATCAGTTGTTTTTGTAAGGTTTGCAAATACACAAATTTGGTTTTACACATAACAGTATAACTGCCACATTCAATATGACAGTTATTTAAACATATTTCCTAACCCACACATGAAAAATGTCTAATAATGCCTGGAAAAAAATATTTTTGTGAGTTTTACTGGAAAAACATAGTTTGTAATGTTTGTAAAGACACAAGTTAGTTTTACTCAAGATGAAAGTATAACTGTCATAATACATATGAAAGTTATATAAACATAATTCCAAAACCAAACATGCATTATGTCTAAAAATACCTGTGAAATTGTATCCATGTGAGTTTTACTAGAATCATTTTTTGCGATGAGATGGCGACTTGTCCGGGGTGTACCCCGCCTTCCGCCGGATTGTAGCTGAGATAGGCTCCAGCGCCCCCTGCCACCCCAAAAGGGAATAAGCGGTAGGAAATGGATGGATGGGCATTTTTTGTTGTCGTTACTAAATCCATCCATTTTCCTGAGGCGTTCCCAGGCCAGCCGGGAGACATAATCTTCCCAATGTGTCTTGGGTCTTCCCCGTGGCCTCCTGCCGGTCGGACTTGCCCTAAACACCTCCCTCGGGAGGCGTTCGGGTGGCATCCTGAGCAGATGCCCGAACCACTTCATCTGGCTCCTCTCAATGTGGAGGAGCAGCGCTTTACTCTGAGTTCCTCCCGGATGACAGAGCTTCTTATCCTATCTCTAAGGGAGAGACCCGCCACCCGGCGGAGGAAACTCTTGTCTTTGATCTTGTCATTTCGGTCATAACCATGACCATGGGTGCAGGATGGGAATGTAGATCGACCGGTAAATTTAGAGCTTTTAATTCTGGCTCAGCTCCTTCTTCACCACAATGGATCGATATAGCGTCCTCATTACTGAAGACGCCGCACCGATCCGCCTGTGGATCTCATGATCCACTCTTCCCTCACTCGTGAACAAGACTCCTAGGTACTTGAACTCCTCCACTTGGGGCCATCTAGTATGTGCCATCGCCTCCTCAACCTGGAAATGGCACCCCACCCTTTACCGGGCGAGAACCATGGACTCGGACTTGGAGGTGCTGATTCTCATCCCAGTCGCTTCATACTCGGCCATCCAATGAGAGCTGGAGATCCTGGCCAGTTGAAGCCATCAGGACCACATCAACTGCAAAAAGCAGAGACCTAATCCTGCAACCACCATGACTGCAATTCTGTCCATAAAAGTTAACAACAGAATCGGTGACAAAGGGCAGCCTTGGCGGACCAAGGCTGCCCTACACTGATCATACAGGGAGCGACCCGCCACAATCAGACAGTCCGATACCCCATACTCTTGTCTTTGAGCCGGGGGGACAACAAGAATTGCCACCCCAGCCTCTCATTGCTTGCAACGCCATAGTGGAAGAGAGTCCAGCCCCTCTCGAGAGAACAGGTTCCTGTGCGTCGAAGTGAGTCCAACTATATCTAGCCGGAACTTCTCCACCTCGCACACCAGCTCAGGCTCCTTCCCTCCCAGCGAGGTGACATTTCACGTCAGAAGAGCTAGCTTATGTAGCCGATGATCGGACCGCCAAGTGCCCTGCCTTCGGCTGCCGCTCAGCTCACACTGCACCGACCTCTATAACCCAGCCCATGAGTGGTGAGCCCATTGGTGGAGGGAACCACGTTGCTTCATTGAGCTGAGCCAGCCAACAGGCGCTCGCCATCGTGCCCCACCTCTGGGCCTGGCTCCACAGGGGAGCCACGGTGACCCGCGTCCGGGCGAGGAAAAATCTAGGACCTCGATTTGTGCTTTTCATAAAGGTCTTTGAGCTGCTCTTTGTCTGATCCCTCACCTAGGACCTATTTGTCTTGGGAGAGCCTACGAGGGGGCATAGAAGCCCACAGACAGCATAGCTCCTAGGATCAGTGGGCCCCGCAAACTCCTCTACCACGATAAGGTGGCGGCTCAGAAAGGAGGTTATACAAACATAACTCCAAAACCAAGATTAGGTTGTTTTTTTTCACCATGACAATGTAACCTCATCCATCCATCCATTTTTCTACCGCTTATTCCCTTTGGGGTCGCGGGGGGGCGCTGGAGCCTATCTCAGCTACAATCAGGCGGAAGGCGGGGTACACCCTGGACAAGTCGCCAGCTCATCGCAGGGCCAACACAGATAGACAGACAACATTCACACTCACATTCACACACTAGGGCCAATTTGGTGTTGCCAATCAACCTATCCTTAGGTGCATGTCTTTGGAGGTGGGAGGAAGCCGGAGTACCCGGAGGGAACCCACGCAGTCACGGGGAGAACATGCAAACTCCACACAGAAAGATCCCGAGCCTGGGATTGAACCAAGGACTACTCAGGTCCTTCGTATTGTGAGGCAGACGAACTAACCCCTCTCCCACCGTGCTGCCCAATGTACACTCAATATGACAGTAAATTAAACATAACTCCTAAACTACACTTAAAAATGAGCTAATATTGCCTGAAATAATGCATTGTTGTGAGTTTTACTCGAAACATATGCTTTTTTAAGGCTTGCAAACACAAAAAGTAGTTTTTACTCAATATGACAGTAATGTTCTTAAAATTCTGAGATAATGCGAAAAAAGCAATAAAAATGTATTCCAACATAATTCCTAAACCAACATTGCAAAATGTCTAAAAATGCCTGTAATATTAAATCCATGTGAGTTTTACTAAAATCAGTTGTTTTAGTAAGGTTTGCAAAAACAACAATTTGGTTTTACTCTTTATGAAAGTAAACTGTCACACTCAATATGACAATTTTTTAATCATAACTCCTAAACTACTCATGCAAAATGGCTAATAATGTTTGAAATAATGGATCCTTGGGAGTATTCCTCGAAACATATGCTTTCTTAAGGCTTGCAAACACAAAAAGTATTTTTTTACTCAATATGACAGTAATGTTCTTCAATTCCTGAGATAATGCAAAAAAAAGCAAAAAAACAATTTTTTAATCATAATTTCTAAACCAAACATGCAAAATGTGTAAAAATGCCTATATTATTGAATCCATGTGAGTTTTACTAGAATCAGTTGTTTTAGTAAAGTTTGCAAATACAAAAATTAGGTTTTACTCTTTATGAAAGAAAACGTCACACTCAATATGACAGTTTTTTAATCATAACTCCTAAACTACTCATGCAAAATGGCTAATGTTTGAAATAATGGATCCTTGGGAGTTTTCCTTGAAACATATGCTTTTTTAAGGCTTGCAAACACAAAAAGTATTTTTTTTACTCAATATGACAGTAATGTTCTTAAAATTCTGAGATAATGCGAAAAAAGCAATAAAAATGTATTCCAACATAATTCCTAAACCAACAATGCAAAATGTCTAAAAATGCCAGTAAGATTATAACCTTGTGAGTTTCACTAGAATCAGTTGTTTTAGTAAGGTTTGCCAAAGCAAAAATTAGGTTTTACTGTATATGAAAGTAAACTGTCACACTCAATATGACAATTTTTAAATCATAACTCCTAAACCACTCATGCAAAATGGCTAATAATGTTTGAAATAATGGATCCTTGGGAGTTTTCCTCGAAACATATGCATTCTTAAGGCTTGCAAACACAAAAAGTATTTTTTTACTCAAAATGACAGTAATGTTCTTAAAATCCTGAGATAATGCGAAAAAAGCAATAAAAATGTATTCAATCATAATGTGTAAAAATGCCTGTATTATTGAATCCATGTGAGTTTTACTAGAATCAGTTGTTTTAGTAAGGTTTGCAAAAGCAAAAATTAGGTTTTACTCTATATGAAAGTAAACTGTCACACTCAATATGACAATTTTTAAATCATAACTCCTAAACTACTCATGCAAAATGGCTAATAATGTTTAAAATAATGTATCCTTGGGAGTTTTCCTCGAAACATATGCTTTCTTAAGGCTTGCAAACACAAAAAGTATTTTTTTTACTCAATATGACTAATGTTCTTAAAATCCTGAGATAATGCGAAAAAAGCAATAAAAATGTATTCAATCATAATTTCTAAACTAAACATGCAAAATGTGTAAAAATGCCTGTATTATTGAATCCATGTGAGTTTTACTAGAATCAGTTGTTTTAGTAAGGTTTGCAAAAACAAAAATTAGGTTTTACTCTTTATGAAAGCAAACTGTCACAATCAATATGATATTTATTTAATCATAACTCCTAAACTACACATGCAAAATGTCTAATGATGCCTCAAATAATGCATTCTACGGAGTTTTACTCGAAACATATGCTTTTTCAAATCTTGCAAACACAAAAAGTAGGTTTTTACTCAATATGACAGTAAATTCCTAAAATACTGAGATAATGCAAAAAAAGCAATGAAAATATATTCAATCATATTTCCTAAAACAAACATGCAAAATGTGTAAAAATGCCTGTAATATTGAATCCATGTGAGTTTTACTAGATTAGGTTGTGTTTGAAATTTTTGCAAATACAAAAATTAGGTTTTTTTCACCATGACAATGTACACTCAATATGACAGTAAATTAAACATAACTCTTAAAAATTAGCTAATATTGCCTGAAATAATGCATCCTTGTGAGTTTTACTCGAAACATATGCTTTTTTAAGGCTTGCAAACACAAAATGTAGTTTTTTACTGAATATGACAGTAATGTTCTTAAAATCCTGAGATAATGCGAAAAAAGCCATAAAAATGTATTTTTTCATAATTTCTAAACTAAACATGCAAAATGTGTAAAAATGCCTGTATTATTGAATCCATGTGAGTTTTACTAGAATCAGTTGTTTTAGTGAAGTTTGCAAAAACTAAAATTAGGTTTTACTCTTTATGAAAGTAAACTGTCACACTCAATATGACAGTTTTTTAATCATAACTCCTAAACTACTCATGCAAAATGGCTAATAATGTTTGAAATAATGGATTTTTGGGAGTTTTCCTCGAAACATATGCTTTCTTAAGCTTTGCAAACACAAAAAGTATTTTTTTACTCAATATGACAGTAATGTTCTTAAAATCCTGAGATAATGCGAAAAAAGCCATAAAAATGTATTCAATCATAAATCCTAAACCAACGATGCAAAATGTCTAAAAATGCCTGTAATATTAAATCCATGTGAGTTTTATTAGAATCAGTTGTTTTAGTGAAGTTTGCAAAAACAAAAATTAGGTTTTACTCTTTATGAAAGTAAACTGTCACACTGAATATTTTTAATCATAACTCCTAAACTACTCATGCAAAATGGCTAATAATGTTTGAAATAATGGATTCTTGGGAGTTTTCCTCGAAACATATGCTTTCTTAAGGCTTGCAAACACAAAAAGTATTTTTTTTACTCAATATGACAGTAATGTTCTTAAAATCCTGAGATAATGCGAAAAAAGCAATACAAATGTATTCAATCATAATTTCTAAACTAAACATGCAAAATTTGTAAAAATGCCTGTAATATTGAATCCATGTGAGTTTTACTAGAATTGAAATTTTTGCAAATAAAAAAATTAGGTTTTTTTCACCATGACAAGTACACTCAATATAAGAGTAATAAACTACACACAAAAAAAGAGCTACTATTGCCTGAAATAATGCATTATTGTGAGTTTTACTCGAAACATATGCTTTTTTAAGGCTTGCAAACACAAAAAGTAGTTTTTTACTCAAATGACAGTAATGTTCTTAAAATCCTGAGATAATGCGAAAAAAGCAATAAAAATGTATTCCAACATATTTCCTAAACCAACAATGCAAAATGTCTAAAAATGCCTGTAATATTAAATCCATGTGAGTTTTACTAGAATCAGTTGTTTTTATAAGGTTTGCAAAAACAAAAATAAGTTTTACTCTATATGAGAGTATACTATAAATAAAGTTGATTTGATTTGATTTGATACTGTTACAATTAATATGACAGTGATTTAAAAATAACTCCTAACTACACATGCAAAATGGCTAATGATGCCTCAAATAATGCATTCTACGGAGTTTTACTCGAAACATATGCTTTTTCAAATCTTGCAAACACAAAAAGTAGTTTTTTACTCAATATGACAGTAATATTCCTAAAATCCTGAGATATTGCGAAAAAAAGCAATGAAAATATATTCAATCATATTTCCTAAATCAAACATGCAAAATGTGTGAAATAGCCTGTAATATTGAATCCATGTGAGTTTTACTAGAATCAGTTTTTTTTGTAAGGTTTGCAAATACAAAAATTAGGTTTTACTCTATATGAGAGTATACTGTTACATTTAATATGACAGTTATTTAAACATAACTCCTAAACAACAAATGCAAAATGACTAATAATGCCTGGAGATGTATCTTTGAGTTTTACTAAAATGTTCTTTTGTTAGGTTTGCAAAGACACAAGTTAGTTTTTTTTACTCAATATGATAGTATCACTGTCCTACCAAATAAGAAAGTTGTATAAACATAATTTCAAAACTACACATGCAATCCGTCTAAAAATGCCTGTAATATTGAATCTATGTGAGTTTTACCAGAATCAGGTATTTTGGTAAGGTTTACAATTACAAAAATTGGGTTTTACTCATAATGACAGTATAACTGCCACATTCAATATGGCAGTTATTTAAACATAACCCCTAATCCACATGCAAAATGGCTTATGATGCCTGGATCATCTTTGTGAGTTTTACTAGAAAACATATCATTTGTAAGGTTTTTTAAAGACACAAGTTAGTTTTTTTTACTCAATATAATAGTATAACTGTCATACTAAATGTATCCATTTTCTTCTGCTTTTCCGAGGTCGGGTTGCGGGGGCAGCAGCCTAAGCAGAGAAGCCCAGACTTCCCTCTCCCCAGCCGCTTCGTCCAGCTCTTCTCGGGGGATCCCGAAGCGTTCCCAGGCCAGCTGGCTGACATAGTCTTCCCAATGTGTCCTGGGGCTTCCCCGTGGCCTCCTGCCAGTCGGACTTGCCCTAACGAAAAAAACAATTACATGTATTCAAACACAACTCCTAAACCAAACATGTGAAATGTCTAAAATGCCTGCAATATTGAATCTATGTGAGTTTTACTAGAATCAGTTGTTTTTGTAAGGTTTGCAAATACAAAAATTAGGTTTAACACTTAATGACAGTATAACTGCCACACTCAATTTGACAGTTATTCAAACATAACTCCTAAACTACACATGAACATTTTCTAATAATGCATGAAGAAATGTATCTTTTGTGAGTTTTACCAGTAACATTTTCTTTTGTAAGCATTGCAAAGACACAAGTTAGTTTGTTTTACTCACTATGACTTTACTGTCGCACTCAATATGACAGTTATTTAAACATAAATCCTAAACCGCACATGCAAAATGGCTAATAATGCCTGTAGAAATGTATCTTTGAGTTTTACTGGGAAAAATATTTTGTAAGGTTTGTAAAGACACAAGTTAGTTGTTGTTTTTTACTCAATATGACAGTATTACTGTAATACTAAATATGAAAGTTATATAAACACAACTCCAAAACCAAACATGCATTATGTCTAAAAATGCCTGTGATATTGTATCTGTGAGTTTTACTAGAATCAATTGTTTTTGTAAGGTTTGCAAATACAAAATTTAGGTTTTACTCACTATGACAGTTATTTAAACATAAATCCTAAACAACAAATGCAAATAGCTAATAATGCTTGGAGAACTGTATCTTTGTTATAGAGAGCCTGCTGACCAACAGCATCTCTGTCTGGACTGGAGCCTGCAGTGCCTCAGACTGGAAGTCTATCCAGAGAGTGGTGAGGACGGCGGAAAAGATCTTCAGGAATCCTCTTCCTCCTATCCAGGAGATCGCAAAAAGCGCTGCCTGACCAGGGCTCAGAAAATTTGCAAAGACTCCTCCCACCCCCACCAAGGACTGTTTTCACTGCTGGTCTCTAGAAAGAGGTTCCGCAGCCTCCGAAGCAGAACCTCCAGCTTCTTCCCTCAGGCCGTAAGACTCTTGAACGCATTATAATTAAATTATCCCCTCAACTCCCCTCAAAATGGATTAACTCGCTGGAATAAAAAAAAAAAAACAATATAACATACACCCATAAACGTGGGCGCATGTGGAAACAGTGCAATATATTTATCTGCACAGTAATCTTTTTATTTATTTATATATATTTAAGTATATTTATTTATTTTATATATATATTTATTTATTATTTATATTTATTTATATATGCACCTTATTGCTTTTTTATCCTGCACACCATTAGCTTATGTAACGAAATTGTGTTATCTGTGCTGTAAAGTTCAAATTTGAATGACAATAAAAAGAAAGTCTAAGTCTTTACCAGAATAATGATCTTTTGTAAGGTTTGCAAAGACGCAAGTTAGTTGTTTTTTTTACTCAATATGACAGTATAACTGTCATACTAAATATGAAAGTTGTAAAAACATAACTCCAAAACCAAACAAGTAATCCGTCTAAAAATGCATGTAATATTCAATCTATGTGAATTTTACCAGAATCAGGTATTTTGGTAAGGTTTACAATTACAAAAATTAGGTTTTACTCATGACAGTATACCTGCCACATTCAATTTGACATTTCTTTAAACATAACTCCTAAACCACACATGCACAATGGCTAATAATACCTGGGGAAATGTCTCTCTGTGAGTTTTACTAGAAAAAATATATTGTGTAAGGTTTGTAAAGACACAAGTTAGTTTTTTTTTACTCAATATAACAGTATAGCTGTCATACTATATATAAATAAATAAATAAATAAATAAATGGGTTGTACTTGTATAGCGCTTTTCTACCTTCAAGGTACTCAAAGCGCTTTGACACTACTTCCACATTTACCCATCACACACTGATGGAGGGAGCTGCCATGCAAGGCGCTAACCAGCACCCATCAGGAGCAAGGGTGAAGTGTCTTGCTCAGGACACAACGGACATGACGAAGTTGGTACTAGGTGGGGATTGAACCAGGGACCCTCGGGTCGCGCACGGCCATTCTTACACTGCGCCAAACATCACTCCAAAACCAAACATATATTATTTCTAAAAATGCCTGTAATTTTGTATCCATGTGAATTTTACTAGAATCAGTTGTTTTTGTAAGGTTTGCAAATACAAAAAATGGGTTTTACTCACAGTATACTGTCACACTCAATCTGACAGTTATTTAAACATAACTCCTAAACCACACATGCCAAATGGCTAATAATGCCTGGAGAAATGTCTCTTTGTGAGTTTTGCAGGGAAACAAATATTTTGTAAGGTTTGTAAAGACACAAATTAGTTTTTATTACTCAATATGACAGTATTACTGTAATACTAAATATGAAAGTTATATAAACACAACTCCAAAATCAAACTTGCATCATGTCTAAAAATGCCTGCAATATTGAATCCATGTGAGTTTTACTAGAATCAGTTGTTTTTGTAAGGTTTTTGCAAATACAAAAATTAGGTTTTACTCACTATGACAGTTACTCCTAAACAACAAATGCAAAATGACTAATAATGCTTGGAGAAATGTATCTTTGTTAGATTTACTAGAAAAAATATATTTTGTAAGTTAGTTTTTTTTACTTAATATGACAGTATAACTGTCATACTAAATCCATCCATTTTCTTCCGCTTATCCGAGGTCCGGTTGCAGGGGCAGCAGCCTAAGCAGAGAAGCCCAGACTTCCCTATCCCCAACCACTTCGTCCAGCTCTTCTCGGGGGATCCCGAGGCGTTCGACAGCCAAGCCGGGAGACATAGTCTTCCCAATGTGTCCTGGGTCTTCCCCGCGGCCTCCTGCCCGTCGGACTTGCCCTAATGAAAAAAGCAATACAAATGTATTCAAACACAACTCTAAACCAAACATGTAAAATGTCTAAAAAATGCCTGTAATATTGAATCTATGTGAGTTTTACCAGAATCAGGTATTGTGGTAAGGTTAACATTTACAAAAATTAGGTTTTACTCATAATAACAGTATAACTGCCACATTCAATTTGACATTTATTTAAACATAACTCCTAAACCACATGTGCACAATGGCCAATAATGCCTGGAGAAATGTCTCTTTTTGAGTTTTACTGGGAAAAAATTTTTTTTTTAAGGTTTGTACAGATACAAGTTAGTTTTTTTTATTCAATATGACAGTATTACTGTCATACAAAATATGAAAGTTATATAAACATTACTCCAAAACCAAACATGCATTATGTCTAAAAATGCCTGTAATATTGTATCCATGTGAGTTTTAGTAGAATCATTTGTTTTCATAAGGTTTGCAATTACAAAATATGGGTTTTACTCACTATGACAGTATACTGTCACACTCAATCTGACGATTATTTAAACATAAGTCCTAAACCACACATGCAAAATGGCTAATAATGCCTTGAGTTATGTATCTTTGTGAGTTTTACTAGAAAAAATATATTTTGTAATGTTTGCAAAGACACAAGTTAGTTTTTTACTTAATATGACAGTATAACTGTCATACTAAATCCATCCATTTTCTTCCTGCTTATCTGAGGTCAGGTTGCGGGGGCAGCAGCCTAAGCAGAGAAGCCCAGACTTTCCTCTCCCCAGCCACTTTGTCCAGCTCTTCTCGGGGGATCCCGAGGCATTTACAGGCCAGCCAGGAGACATAAATAGATAGATACATAGACGGCGTGGCGCAGTGGAAGAATGGCCGTGCGCGGCCCGAGGGTCCCTGGTTCAATCCCCACCTAGTTCCAACCTCGTCATGTCCGTTGTGTCCTGAGCAAGACACTTCACCCTTGCTCCTGATGGGTGCTGGTTAGCGCCTTGCATGGCAGCTCCCTCCATCAGTGTGTGAATGTGTGTGTGAATGGGTAAATGTGGAAGTAGTGTCAAAGCGCTTTGAGTACCTTGAAGGTAGAAAAGCGCTATACAAGTACAACCCATTTATTATTTATTTACTTTATTGATTCCTTCAGGAGAGTTCCCTCAGGAAAATTTAAATTCCAGCAGTAGTGCACAAAATTGTAAAAAGTGAAAAGTAAATAATGGGGGTATAAATTGAAACAAAATAGAAACATATTACAATAGAATAAAAATAAAAAGCAACAATGAGAATAAAAATATAACAGTAAAATAAGAATATAACAAGAGAAACTAGGCAGTAGTGACCATGTTTTGAAAAAATATTGCACTCTTATTGATTTGAATCCCCTGTCATCCTAGTAGCCCCCCTCCCCCCAGAGAAGAGTTGTACAGTCTAATGGCGTGTGGGACAAAGGACAGCCGCCTCAGGAAGTACAGCTCTGTCCTTTCCTGTACAAGTGGCCTGTGTTAACAGTCCAGTCCAGCTTATTGTCCACCCACACCCCAAGGTACTTGAATGATAGTCTTCCCAATGTGTCCTGGGTCTTCCCCGTGGCCTCCTGCCGGTCGGCCTTGCCCTAACGAAAATAGCAATAAAAAATGTATTCAAAAACAACTCCTAAACCAAACATGTAAAATGTCTAAAAATGCCTGTAAAATTGAATCTATGTTTTACTAGAATCAGTTGTTTTCATAAGGTTTGCAAATACAAAATTAGGTTTTACACATAATGACAGTATAACTGCCACACTCAATATGACAGTTATTTAAACATAACTCCTAAACCACACATGAAAAATGTCTAATAATGCATGAAGAAATGTATCTTTGTGATTTTTATTAGAAACGTTTTCTTTTGTGAGGTTTGCAAAGACACAAGTTAGTTTTTTTTTACTCAATATGACAGTGTAACTGCCACACTCACTATGACAGTTATTTAAACAAAACTCCTAAACTCATACTTGCCAACATTGAGACCTCCGATTTCAGGAGGTGGGGGTGGGGAAGGCATGGTCGGGGGTGGGGTGGGGGCGTGGTTAAGAGGGGAGGAGTATATTTAGAGCTAGAATTCACTAAGTCAAGTATTTCATATATATATATATATACATATACATATATATATATATATATATATATATATATATATATATATATATATATATATATATATATATATATATATATATATATATATATATATACACACATATATAAAAAAAACTTGACTTTCAGTGAATTCTAGGTATATATATATATATATATATGTATGTGTGGGGGAAAAAAATCACAAGACTACTTCATCTCTACAGGCCTGTTTCATGAGGGGTTCCCTCAATCATCAGGAGATATAAGACATATATATATATATATATATATATATATATATATATATATATATATATATATATATGTATATATATATATATATATATATATATATATATATATATATATATATATATGTATATATATATATATATATATATATATAAAATAAATACTTGAATTTCAGTTTTCATTTATTTACACTTATACACACACATAACACTCATCTACTCATTGTTGAGTTAAGGGTTGAATTGTCCATCCTTGTTCTATTCTCTGTCACTATTTTTATAACCATGCTGAACACCCTCTCTGATGATGCATTGCTGTGTGGCACGCACAAAAGTGCTTTCATCAAATGCACGAGAGTCTGGAATTTTCCATCCCTCCCGAGCATGGCCAAAAACCGGTCAATCTTTGCTTCCTGAGGAAGATCTTCACTGCCAAGCACTTGGTATTCCACTACTTCTTCCCGGAGGCTATCCAGGTCCAATCGCAGCTGCGGCTTGGAACTTATAAGCGTGTTTCCTCATCTTACACGTCGTCGGCGTCGCCATGGCTGTATCTTCCGCGTTCTTCTGCTTCGTCTCCTTGTTGTGTGCGCAGTTGTGCACTGCACTCTCTAAAAGCCCTGGATGTTATTGTCACATATGCATGTACAATAGATGGCAGTATTGCCCTGTTTAAAGAGTGTCACAACATTGCTGTTTACGGCAGACAAACTGCTTTACGGTAGACGAAAACGTGACTGCTGTTGTTTTGTGTTGTTACCGCGCTGGGAGGACGTGAATGAAACTACCTAACAATAAACCCACATAAGAAACCAAGAACTCGCCCTCGATCATTCTACAGTTATAACGTGATTGGTCAGGCATGCTGTTTATATCGTGGGAAAGCAGACCTGAATACAGGCTGTCCTCACTCAGATCAGCCTGAATTTCGGGAGATTTTCGGGAGAAAATTTGTCCCGGGAGGTTTTCGGGAGAGGCGCTGATTTTCGGGAGTCTCCTGGAAAATCCAGGAGGCTTGGCAAGTATGCCTAAACTACACATAAAAAATGGCTAATAATGCCTGAAATAAGGCATTCTTGTGAGTTTTACTCGAAACATATGCTTTTTTAAGGCTTGCAAACACAAAAAGTATTTGTTTTCCTCAATATGACAGTAAAGTTCTTAAAATCCTGAGATAATGCGAAATAAGCAAAAACAATGTATTCCATCATAATTCCTACACCAAATAAGCAAAATATCTAAAAATGCCTGTAATATTGAATCTGTGTGAGTTTTACTAAAATCAGTTGTTTTGGTAAGGTTTACAAATACAAAAATGAGGTTTTACTCTTTATGACAGTTATTTAAACATAACTCCATCCATCCAGCCATCCATTTTCTTCCGCTTATCCGAGGTCGGGTCGCGGGGGCTGCAGCCTAAGCAGGGAAGCCCAGACTTTCCTCTCCCCGGCTACTTCGTCCAGCTCCTCCCGGGGGATCCTGGGGCGTTCCCAGGCCAGCCGGGAGAGATAAGCTTCCCCGTTTCCTGGGTCTTCCTGGGCCTCCTATCGGTCGGACGTGCCCGAAATACCTCCCTAGGGAGGCGTTCGGGTGGCATCCTGACCAGATGCCCGAACCACCTCATCTGGCTCCTCTCGAAATGGAGGAGCAATGGCTTTACTTTGAGCTCCTCCCGGATGACAGAGCTTCTCACCCTATCTCTAAGGGAGAGCCCCGCCATCCGGCGGAGGAAACTCATTTCGGCCGCTTGTACCCGTGATTTTGTCCTTAGGTGAGGATGGGAACGTAGATCGACCGGTAAATCGAGAGCTTTGCCTTCCGGCTCAGCTCCTTCTTCACCACAACGGATCAATACAGCGTCCGCATTACTGAAGACGCCGCACCGTTCCGCCTGTCAATCTCACGATCCACTCTTCCCTCACTCGTGAACAAGACTCTGAGGTCCTTGAACTCCTCCACTTGGGGCAAGATCTCCTCCCCAACCCGGAGATGGCACTCCACCCTTTTCCGGGCGAGAACCATGGACTCGGACTTGGAGGTGCTGATTCACATCCCAGTCACTTCACACTCGTCTGCGAACCGATCCAGTGAGGACTGAAGATCTTGGCCAGATGAAGCCATCAGGACCACATCATCTGCAAATAGCAGAGACCTAATCCTGCAGACACCAAACCGGATCCCCTCAACGCCCTGACTGCGCCTAGAAATTCTGTCCATAAAGGTTATGAACAGAATCGGTGACAAAGGGCAGCCTTGGCGGAGTCCAACCCTCACTGGAAACGGGTCCGACTTACTGCCGGCAATGCGGACCAAGCTCTGACTCTTTCAAAGGGAGCGAACCGCCACAATAAGACAGTCCGTTACCCCATACTCTCTAAGCACTCCCCACAGGACTTCCAGGGGTAAATGGTCGAATGCCTTCTCCAAGTCCATAAAGCACAAACTCCCATGCACCCTCAAGGACCCTGCCGAGAGTATAAAGCTGGTCCGCAGTTCCACGACCAGGACGTAAACCACACTGTTCCTCCTGAATCCGAGGTTCGACTATCTATCTAGCCTCTTCTCCAGTACACATGAATAGACCTTACCGGGAAGATTGAGGAATGTGATCTCACGATAGTTGAAACACACCCTCTGGTTCCCCTTCTTAAAGAGAGGAACCACCACCCCGGTCTCCCAATCCAGAAGTACCGCCCCCGATGTCCACGCGATGTTGCAGAGTCTTGTCAACCAAGACAGCCCCACAGCATCCAGAGCCTTAAGGAACTCCGGACGGATCTCATCCACCCCCAGGGCGTTGCCATTGAGGAGCTTTTTAACTACCTTGGCATCCTCAGCCCCAGAAATAGGAGAGCCCACCACAGATTCCCCAGGCACTGCTTCCTCATAGGAAGACATGTTGGTGGGATTAAGGAGGTCTTCGAAGTATTCCCTCCACCGATCAATAACAGCTGCAGTAGAGGTCAGCAGCGCACCATCCTCACCATACCGGTGTTACAGTGCACTGCTCCCCCCCCTTGAGCCGGCGGATGGTGGTCCAGAATCGCTTCGAAGCCGTCTGGAAGTCGTTTTCCATGGCTTCTCCAAACTCCTCCCATGTCCGAGTTTTTGCCTCTGCGACCGCTGAAGTCGCACTTCGCTTGGCCTGTTGGCTGCCTCTGGAGTCCCATGAGCCAAAAGGACCCGATAGGCTCTTTCTTCAGCTTGACGGCATCCCTCACTGCTGGTGTCCACCAGCGGGTTCTAGGATTACCGCCACGACAGGCACCAAACTCCTTGCGGCCACAGCTCCAATCAGCCGGCTCGACAAGAGAGGCACGGAACATGGTCCACTCAGACTCAATGTCCAGCGCCTCCCTCGTGACATGTTCAAAGTTCTTCCGGAGGCGTTCCCAGCAAACCCTCACAATGCGTTTGGGCCTGCCAGGTCTGTCAGGCATCCTCCCCCACCATCGCAGCCAACTCACCACCAGGTGGTGATCGGTAGAAAGCTCCGCCCCTCTCTTCACCCGAGTGTCCAAAACATGAGACCGCAAATCCGATGACACAACTACAAAATCGATCATGGAACTGCGGCCCGGGGTGTCCTGGTGCCAAGTGCACATATGGACACCCTTATGTTTGAACTTGGTGTTTGTTATTGACAATCTGTGACGAGCACAAAAGTCCAATAACAAAACACCACTCGGGTTCAGATCCGGGCGGCCATTCTTCCCAATCACGCCTCTCCAGGTTTCACTGTTGTTGCCAAGATGAGCGTTGAAGGCCCCCAGTAGAACGAGGGAATCACCCGGTGGAGCACTTTCCAGTACTCCCTCGAGTGAATCCAAAAAGGGTGGGTACCGTATTTTCCGCACTATAAGGCGCACCGGATTATTAGCCGCACCTTCAATGAATGGCATATTTCAAAACTTTGTCCACCTATAAGCCGCCCGGACTATAAGCCGCGCCTATGCTGCGCTAAAGGGAATGTCAAAAAAACAGTCAGATAGGTCAGTCAAACTTTAATAATATATTAAAAACCAGCGTTCTAACAACTCTGTCCCAAAATGTACGCAAATGTGCAATCACAAACATAGTACAATTCAAAATAGTGCAGAGCAATAGCAACATAATGTTGCTCGAACGTTAATGTCACAACACACAAAATAAACATAGCGCTCACCTTCTGAAGTTATTCTTCATTCGTAAATCCTTCGAATTCTTCGTCTTCGGTGTCCGAATTGAAAAGTTGGGCAAATGTGGGATCCAAAATGGCCGGTTCCGTCTCGTCGAAGTCATCGGAGTCAGTGTCACTGTTCAGCAGTTCTGTGAATCCTGCCTTCCGGAAAGCTCGGACCACAGTTGTGACCGAAATATCTGCCCAGGCATTTACGATCCACTGGCAAATGTTGGCGTATGTCGTCCGGCGCTGTCTGCCTGTCTTAGTGAAGGTGTGTTCGCCTTCGGTCATCCATTGTTCCCACGCCGTTCGCAGTCGTGATTTGAATGCCCTGTTGACACCAATATCCAGCGGTTGGAGTTATTTGGTTAATCCACCCGGAATGACGGCGAGTGTTGTATTTGTGTGCTTCACTTGTTTTTTGACACCATCTGTGATGTGGGCGCGCATAGAGTCGTATATCAACATGGACGGAGCTGTGTGAAAAAAGCCACCCGGCCTCTTCGCGTAAACTTCCCTTAACCACTCGCTCATCTTTTCTTCATCCATCCATCCCTTCGAGTTAGCTTTTGTGACTGGAAAGGTCTCTTTTGGCAAGGTCTTCCTTTTGAATATCACCATGGGTGGAAGTTTCAGGCCATTAGCATGGCAAGCTAGAACCACAGTGAAGGACGACTTCTCATTCCCTGTGGTGCGAATATTCACCGTACGTGCTCCCGTTGTATCCACAGTATCCACAGTGCGGTTCACAGGAATATCAGTTGCTGTGAAATAGTAATCCGTGTGCGGATGGAGAGATTGCGTCTTTTCATGAACCGGATCCTTGTCGCTTAGTAGGAGCCATTTTGTGGTCTTTACAGATGTAAACAGGAAATGAAACGTACGGTAATATCCGTGCGCTTTTTCTTCTTCTACGCGGGCGGGTAGTTGCTTACAGTAGAAGAAGAAGCGCTTCCTGTTCTATGGGGGCGGGTGCTTACCTTGGCGGTTGCTTGCGTAGAAGAAGAAGCGCTTCCTGTTCTACCCGGAAAAAAGATGGCGGCTGTTTACCGTAGTTACGAGACCGAAACTTTATGAAAATGAATCTTAATATTAATCCATATATAAAGTGCACCGGGTTAAAAGCCGCACTGTCAGCTTTTGAGTAAATTTGTGGTTTTTAGGTGCGGCTAATGGTGCGGAAAATACGGTACTCTGAGCTGCCGTTTGGCGCGTAAGGCCAAACAACAGTCAGGACCCGTCCCCCCACCCGAAGGCGGAGGAAAGCTACCCACTGGTCCACTGGGTTGAACTCCAACGTGCAGGCTTTGAGCCGGGGGCCAACAAGAATTGCCACCCGAGCCCGTCGCCTCTCAACGCAAGCATTATAACTACAAAACAACAAATGCTAATAATGCTTGGAAAAATGTATCTTTGTTAGTTTTACTAGAATAATAATCTTTTGTAAGGTTTGCAGACACAAGTTTTTTTTTTTTTACTCAATATGACAGTATAACTGTCATACTAAATATGAAAGTTGTATAAACATATCTCCAAAACCAAACATGCAATCCATCTAAAGATGCCTGTAATATTGAATCTATGAAAAATAGTTTTTTTACTCAATATGACAGTATAACTGTCATACTAAATCCATCCATTTTCTTCCGCTTATCCGAGGTCGGGTTGCGGGGGCAGCAGCCTAAGCAGAGAAGCCCCAGCCACTTTGTCCAGCTCTTCTCGGGGGATCCCGAGGCGTTCTCAGGCCAGCCTGAGACATAGTCTTCCCAATGTGTCCTGGGTCTTCCCCGTGGCCTCCTGCCGATCGGACTTGCCCTAACGAAAAAAAGCAATAAAAATGTATTCAAACATGTGAAATGTCTAAAAATGCCTGTAATATTGAATCTATGTGAGTTTTAGTAGAATCAGTTGTTTTTGTAAGGTTTGCAAATACAAAAATTTGGTTTTACACATAATAACAGTATAACTGCCACATTCAATATGACAGTTATTTAAACATATTTCCTAAACCACACATGAAAAATGTCTAATAATGCCTGGAAAACATTATTTTTGTGAGTTTTACTGGAAAAACATAGTTTGTAATGTTTGTAAAGACACAAGTTAGTTTTACTCAAGATGACAGTATAACTGTCATAATACATATGAAAGTTATATAAACATAATTCCAAAACCAAACATGCATTATGTCTAAAAATACCTGTAAAATTGTATCAATATGAGTTTTACTAGAATCATTTTTTGCGATGAGGTGGCGACTGAGGTGTACCCCGCCTTCCGCCCAATTGTAGCTGAGATAGGCTCCAGCGCCCCCTGCCACCCCAAAAGGGAATAAGCGGTAGAAAAAAGGATGGATGGGCATTTTTTGTTGTCGTTACTAAATCCATCCATTTTCTTCCGCTTAACCGAGGTCGGGTTGCGGGGGCAGCAGCCTAAACAGAGAAGCCCAGACTTCCCTCTCCCCAGCCACTTCTTCCAGCTCTTCTCGGGGGATCCTGAGGCGTTCCCAGGCCAGCCGGGAGACATAATCTTCCCAATGTGTCCTGGGTCTTCCCCGTGGCCTCCTGCCGGTCGGACTTGCCCTAAACACCTCCCTCGGGAGGCGTTCGGGTGGCATCCTGAGCAGATGCCCGAACCACCTCATCTGGCTCTTCTCAATGTGGAGGAGCAGCGCTTTACTCTGAGTTCCTCCCGGATGACAGAGCTTCTTATCCTATCTCTAAGGGAGAGACCCGCCACCCGAAACTCAATTTGGCCGCTTGTACCCGGGATCTTGTCTTTTCGGTCATAACCATGATGACCATAGGTGCAGGATGAGAATGTAGATCGACCGGTAAATTTAGAGCTTTTAATTCTGGCTCAGCTCCTTCTTCACCACAATGGATCGATATAGCGTCCTCATTACTGAAGACGCCGCACCGATCCGCCTGTGGATCTCATGATCCACTCTTCCCTCACTCGTGAACAAGACTCCTAGGTACTTGAACTCCTCCACTTGGGGCCATCTAGTATGTGCCATCGCCTCCTCAACCTGGAAATGGCACCCCACCCTTTACCGGGTGAGAACCATTGACTCGGACTTGGAGGTGCTGATTCTCATCCCAGTCGCTTCATACTCGGCCATCCAATGAGAGCTGGAGATCCTGGCCAGTTGAAGCCATCAGGACCACATCAACTGCAAAAAGCAGAGACCTAATCCTGCAACCACCAAACCAGATCCCCTCAACGCCATGACTGCAATTCTGTCCATAAAAGTTAACAACAGAATCGGTGACAAAAGGATGCCCTACACTGATCATACAGGGAGCGACCCGCCACAATCAGACAGTCCGATACCCCATACTCTTGTCTTTGAGCCGGGGGGACAACAAGAATTGCCACCCCAGCCTCTCATTGCTTGCAACGCCATAGTGGAAGAGAGTCCAGACCCTCTCGAGAGAACAGGTTCCTGTGCGTCGAAGTGAGTCCAACTATATCTAGCCGGAACTTCTCCACCTCGCACACCAGCTCAGGCTCCTTCCCTCCCAGCGAGGTGACATTTCACGTCAGAAGAGCTAGCTTATGTAGCCGATGATCGGACCGCCAATTGTGCCCTGCCTTCGGCTGCCGCTCAGCTCACACTGCACCCGACCTCTATAACCCAGCCCATGAGTGGTGAGCCCATTGGTGGAGGGAACCACGTTGCTTCATTGAGCTGAGCCAGCCAACAGGCGCTCGCCATCATGCCCCACCTCTGGGCCTGGCTCCATAGGGGAGCCACGGTGACACGCGTCCGGGCGAAGAAAAATCTAGGACCTCGATTTGTACTTTTTATAAAGGTCTTTGAGCTGCTCTTTGTCTGACCCCTCACCTAGGACCTATTTGTCTTGGGAGAGCCTACGATTGATTGATGCCTGAAATAATGCAATCTTGGGAGTTTTACTCAAAACATATGCTTTTTTAAATCTTGCAAACATAAAAGGAGTCTTTTATGACAGTAATGTTCTAAAAATCCTGAGATAATACGAAAAAAGCAAAAACAAATGTATTCCATTATAATTTCTAAACCAAACATGCAAAATGTGTAAAAATGACTGTAATATTGAATCAATGTATGTTTTACTAGAATCAGTTGTGTTTGAAAGGTTTGCAATTACAAAAATTAGTTTTTTTTCACCATGACAATGTACACTCAATATGACAGTAAATTAAACATAACTCCTAAACTACTCATAAAAATGAGCTAATATTGCCTGAAACAATGCATTCTTGTGAGTTTTACTCGAAACATATGCTTTTTTAAGGCTTGCAAACACAAAAAGTAGTTTTTTACTCAATATGACAGTAATGTTCTTAAAATTCTGAGATAATGCGAAAAAAGCAATAAAAATGTATTCCAACATATTTCCTAAACCAACAATGCAATATGTCTAAAAATGCCTGTAATACTATATCCATGTGAGTTGTAATAGAATCAGTTGTTTTAGTAAGGTTTGCAAAAACAAAAATTAGGTTTTACTCTTTATGAAAGTAAACTGTCTCAATCAATATGACAGTTTTTAATCATAACTCCTAAACTACTAATGCAAAATGGCTAATAATGTTTGAAATAATTGATCCTTGGGAGTTTTCCTCGAAACATGTGCTTTTACTTAAGTCTTGCAAACACAAAAAGTATATTTTTACTCAATATGACAGTAATGTTCTTAAAATCCTGAGATAATGCGAAAAAAGCAATGAAAATATATTCAATCATATTTCCTAAATCAAACATGCAAAATGTGTAAAAATGCCTGTAATATTGAATCCATGTGAGTTTTACTAGAATCGGTTGTGTTTGAAATTTTTGCAAATACAAAAATTGGTTTTTTTTCACCATGACAATGTACACTCAATATGACAATAAATTAAACATAACTCCTAAACTACACTTAAAAAGAGCTAATATTGCCTGAAATAATGCATTCTTGTGAGTTTTACTCGAAACATATGCTTTTTTTAAGGCTTTTAAACACAAAAAGTAGTTTTTTTACTCAATATGACAGTAATGGTCTTAAAATCCTGAGATAATGCAAAAAAAGCAATAAAAATGTATTCAATCATAATTTCTAAACTAAACATGCAAAATGTGTAAAAATGCCTGTATTATTGAATCCATGTGAGTTTTACTAGAATCAGTTGTTTTAGTAAAGTTTGCAAAACAAAAATTAGGTTTTACTCTTTATGAAAGTAAACTGTCACACTCAATATGACAGTTTTTAATAATAACTCCTAAAATACTCATGCAAAATGGCTAATAATGTTTGAAATAATGGATTCTTGGGAGTTTTCCTCGAAACATATGCTTTCTTAAGGCTTGCAAACACAAAAAGTATTTTTTCACTCAATATGACAGTAATGTTCTTAAAATCCTGAGATAATGCGAAAAAAGCAATAAAAATGTATTCAATCATAATTTCTAAACTAAACATGCAAAATGTGTAAAAATGCCTGTATTTTTGAATCCATGTGAGTTTAACTAGAATCAGTTATTTTAGTAAGGTTTGCAAAAACAAAAATTAGGTTTTACTCTTTATGAATATAAACTGTCTCACTCAATATGACATTTATTTAATCATAACTCCTAAACTACACATGCAAAATGTGTAATGATGCCTCAAATAATGCATTCTACGGAGTTTTACTCGAACCATATGCTTTTTCAAATCTTGCAAACACAAAAAGTCGTTTTTTACTCAATATGACAGTAATATTCCTAAAATACTGAGATATTGCGAAAAAAGCAATGAAAATATATTCAATCATATTTCCTAAATCAAACATGCAAAATGTGTAAAAATGCCTGTAATATTGAATCCATGTGAGTTTTACTAGATTAGGTTGTTTGAAATTTTTGCAAATACAAAAATTAGGTTTTTTTCAACATGACTCAATATGACAGTAAATTAAACATAACTCCTAACCTACACTTAAAAATGAGCTAATATTGCCTGAAATAATGCGTTCTTGTGAGTTTTACTCGAAACATATGCTTTTTTAAGGCTTGCAAACACAAAAAGTAGTTTGTATTCAATATGACAGTAATGTTCTTAAAATTCTGAGATAATGCGAAAAAAGCAATAAAAATGTATTCCAACATAATTCCTAAACCAACAATGCAAAATGTCTAAAAATGCCTGTAATATTAAATCCATGTGAGTTTTACTAGAATCAGTTGTTTTAGTAAGGTTTGCAAAAACAAAAATTAGGTTTTACTCTTTATGAAAGTAAACTGTCACAATCAATATGACAGTTTGGTAATCATAACTCCTAACTACACATGCAAAATGGCTAATGATGCCTCAAATAATGCATTCTACGGAGTTTTACTTTGAACATATGCTTTTTTAAATCTTGCAAACACAAAAGGTAGTTTTTTACTCAATATGACAGTTATATCCCTAAAATCCTGAGATAATGCGAAAAAAGCAATAAAAATGTATTCAATCATAATTTCTTAACTAAACATGCAAAATTTGTAAAAATGCCTGTAATATTGAATCCATGTGAGTTTTCGGTTGTGTTTGAAATTTTTGCAAATAAAAAAATTACGTTTTTTTCACCATGACAAGTACACTCAATATGACAGTAAATAAACATAATTCCTAAACTACACGTAAAAATGAGCTAATATTGCCTGAACTAATGCATTATTGTGAGTTTTACACGAAACATGTGCTTTTTTAAGGCTTGCAAACACAAAAAGTAGTTTTTTACCCAATATGACAGTAATGTTCTTAAAATCATGAGATAATGCGAAAAAAGCAATAAAAATGTATTCCAACATAATTCCTAAACCAACAATGCAAAATGTCTAAAAATGCCTGTAATATTAAATCCATGTGAGTTTTACTAGAATCAGTTGTTTTAGTAAGGTTTGCAAAAACAAAAATTAGGTTTTACTCTTTATGAAAGTAAACTGTCACAATCAATATGACAGTTTTGTAATCATAACTCCTAACTACACATGCAAAATGGCTAATGATGCCTCAAATAATGCATTCTACGGAGTTTTACTCTGAACATATGCTTTTTTAAATCTTGCAAACACAAAAAGTAGTTTTTTACTCAATATGACAGTTATATCCCTAAAATCCTGAGATAATGCGAAAAAAGCAATAAAAATGTATTCAATCATAATTTCTTAACTAAACATGCAAAATTTGTAAAAATGCCTGTAATATTGATTCCATGTATTGATTCCACTTTTCATTGTTTGCAAATGAAAAAAATTAGGGTTTTTTTTCACCATGACAATGTACACTCAATATGACAGTAAATAAACATAACTCCTAAACTACACATAAAAATGAGATAATATTGCCTGAAATAATGCATTATTGTGAGTTTTACTCGAAACATATGCTTTTTTAAGGCTTGCAAACACAAAAAGTAGTTTTTTACTCAATATGACAGTAATATTCCTAAAATCCTGAGATAATGCGAAAAAAGCAATAAAAATGTTTTCCATCATAATTTTTAAACCAAACAGGCAAAATTAATTCATGTGAGTTTTACTCGAATCAGTTGTTTTTGTAAGGTTTGCAAATACAAAAATTAGGTTTTACTCTATATGAGAGTATACTGTTACATTTAATATGACAGTTATTCAAACATAACTTCTAAACTACAAATGCTAAATGGCTAATGATGCCTGAAATAATGCATCCTTAGGAGTTTTACTCGAAAAATATGCTTTTTTTAATCCTTGCAAACACAGAAAGTAGTTTTTACTCAATGTGACAGTAATAATCTTAAAATCCTGAGATAATGCGAAAAAAGCAATAAAAATTTGTTCCATCATAATTTCTAAACCAAACATGCAAAATTTGTAAAAAATGCCTGTAATATTGAATCCATGTGAGTTTTACTAGAATCAGTTGTTTTTGTAAGGTTTTACTTACTATGACAGTTATTTAAACTCTATGTATCTTTGTGAGTTTTACTAGAAAAAATATATTTTGAATGTTTACAAAAACAAAAGTTAGGTTTTTTTTACTCAATATGATAGTATAACTGTCATACTAAATCCATCTATTTCCTTCCGCTTATCCGAGGTCGTGTTGCGGGGGCTGCAGCCTAAGCAGAGAAGCCCAACTACTTCGTCCAGCTCTTCTCGGGGGATCCCGAGGCGTTCCCAGGTTAGCCAGCTGATATAATCTTCCCAATGTGTCCTGTGTCTTCCCCGTGGCTTCCTGCCGTTTGGACTTGCCTTAACGAAAAAAGCAATACTAATGTATTCAAACACAACTCCTAAACAAAACATGTAAAATTTCTAAAATGCCTTTAATATTGAATCTATGTGAGTTTTACAAGAATCAGTTGTATTTGTAAGGTTTGCAAACACAAAAAATAGGTTTTACACTAAACTTTATAACTCAATATGTGTGGCAGTTATACTACCACACTCAAAATGACAGTTATTTAAACATAACTCTTAAACTACACATGACCATTTTCTAATAATGCATGAAGAAATGTATCTCTGTGAGTTTTACTAGTAACATTTTCTTTTGTAAGGTTTGCAAAGACACGAGTTAGTTTTTTTTTACTCACTTTGACAGTATACTGTCACACTCAATTTCAGTTATTTAAACATAACTCCTAAACCACACATACAAAATGGCTAATAATGCCTGTAGAAATGTATCTTTGTGAGTTTTACTGGGAAACAATATTTTGTAAGGTTTGTAAAGACACAAGTTAGTTTTTTTTACTCAATATAACAGTATAACTGTCATACTATATATGAAAGTTATATAAACATAACTTCAAAACTACACATGCACATTTTGTAATAATGCATGAAGAAATGTATCTTTGTGAGTTTTACTAAAATACATATAATTTGTAAGGTTTTTAAAGACACAAGTTAGTTTTTTTTACTCAATATAATAGTATTACTGTCATACTAAATCTATCCATTTTCTTCCGCTTATCCGAGGTCGGGTTGCGGGGGCAGCAGCCTAAGCAGAGAAGCCCAGACTTCCCTCTCCCCAGCCACTTCGTCCAGCTCTTCTCGGGAGATCCCGAAGCGTTCCCAGGCCAGCCGGCTGACATAGTCTTCCCAATGTGTCCTGGGGCTTCCCCGTGGCCTCCTGCCGATCGGACTTGCCCTAACGAAAAAAGCAATTAAAATGTATTCAAACACAACTCCTAAACCAAACATGTGAAATGTCTAAAATGCCTGCAATATTGAATCTATGTGAGTTTTACTAGAATCAGTTGTTTTGTAAGGTTTGCAAATACAAAAATTAGGTTCAACACTTAATGACAGTATAACTGCCACACTCAATTTGACAGTTAATAAAACATAACTGCTTAACTACACATGAACAATTTCTAATAATGTTCATGTTAAATAAATCACAAAAGATTTAGTAAAAATCTTTTGTGAGTTTTACTAGTAACATTTTCTTTTGTAAGCATTGCAAAGACACAAGTTAGTTTGTTTTACTCACTATGACTTTACTGTCATACTCAATATGACAGTTATTTAAACATAAATCCTAAACCGCACATGCAAAATGGCTAATAATGCCTGTAGAAATGTATCTTTGAGTTTTACTGGGAAAAATATTTTGTAAGGTTTGTAAAGACACAAGTTAGTTGTTGTTTTTTACTCAATATGACAGTATTACTGTAATACTAAATATGAAAGTTTTATAAACACAACTCCAAAACCAAACATGCATTATGTCTAAAAATGACTGTGATATTGTATCTGTGAGTTTTACTAGAATCAATTGTTTTTGTAAGGTTTGCAAATACAAAATGTAGGTTTTACTCACGATGACAGTTATTTAAACATAAATCCCAAACAACAAATGCAAATAGCTAATAATGCTTGGAGAACTGTATCTTTGTTATAGAGAGCCTGCTGACCAACAGCATCTCTGTAGTGCTTTTTTATCCTGCACTACCTTGAGCTTATGTAACGAAATTGTGTTTTCTGTGCTGTAAAGTTCAAATTTGAATGACAATAAAAAGAAAGTCTAAGTCTTTACCAGAATAATGTTCTTTTGTAAGGTTTGCAAAGACACAAGTTAGTTTTTTTATACTCAATATGACAGTATAACTGTCATACTAAATATGAAAGTTGTAAAATCATAACTCCAAAACCAAACAAGCAATCCGTCTAAAAATGCATGTAATATTGAATCTATGTGAGTTTTACCAGAATCAGGTATTTTGGTAAGGTTTACAATTACAAAAATGTGGTTTTACTCATGACAGTATACCTGCCACATTCAATTTGACATTTATTTAAACATAACTCCTAAACCACACATGCACAATGGCTAATAATACCTGGGGAAATGTCTCTTTGTGAGTTTTACTAGAAAAATATATTGTGTAAGGTTTGTAAAGACACAAGTTAGTTTTTTTTTTTACTCATAACAGTATATGTCTTACTATAAATAAATAAATAAATAAATGGGTTGTACTTGTATAGCGCTTTTCTACCTTCAAGGTACTCAAAGCGCTTTGACACTACTTCCACATTTACCCATTCACACACACATTTACACACTGATGGAGGGAGCTGCCATGCAAGGCGCTAACCAGCACCCATCAGGAGCAAGGGTGAAGTGTCTTGCTCAGGACACAACGGACATGAGGTGGGGATTGAACCAGGGACCCTCGGGTCGCGCACGGCCATTCTTCCACTGCGCCAAACATTACTCCAAAACCAAACATGTATTATGTCTAAAAATGCCTGTAATATTGTATATGTGTGAGTTTTACTAGAATCAGTTGTTTTTGTAAGGTTTTCAAATACCAAACTTAGGTTTTATTTACTTTGACAGTTATTTAAACATAACTCCTAACCAACAAATGCAAAACGGCTAATAATGCTTGGAGAAATTTATCTTTGTTTGTTTGCAAAGACACAAGTTAGTTTGTTTTACTCACTATGACTATATGGTCACACTCCATATGACAGTTATTTAAACATAACTTCTAAACCACACATGCAAATAGGCTAATAATGACTGTTGAAATGTATCTTTGTGAGTTTTACTGGGAAAACAATATTTTGTAAGGTTTGTAAAGACACAAGTTAGTGTTTTTTTATTAAATATAACAGTATAGCTGTCATACATATGAAAGTTATAGAAACCAAAACCAAACATGCATTATGTCTAAAAATGCCTGCAATATTTTATCTGTGTGAGTTTTACTAGAATCAGTTGTTTTTGAAAGGTTTGCAAATACAAAATTTAGGTTTTACTCACTATGACAGTTATTTGAACATAACTCCTAAACAACAAATGCAAAATAGCTAATAATGCTTGGAGAGATGTATCTTTGTTATAGCGAGCCTGCTGACCAACAGCATCTCTGTCTGGACTGGAGCCTGCAGTGCCTCAGACTGGAAGTATCTCCAGAGAGTGGTGAGGACGGCGGAAAAGATCATCAGGACTCCTCTTCCTCCTATCCAGGAGATCGCAAAAAGTGCTGCCTGACCAGGGCTCAGAAAATTTGCAAAGACTCCTCCCACCCCCACCAAGGACAGTTTTCACTTCTGGACTCTAGAAAGAGGTTCCGCAGCCTCCGAAGCAGAACCTCCAGCTTCTGTAACAGCTTCTTCCCTCAGGCCGTAAGACTCTTGAACGCATCATAATTAAATTATCTCCTCAACTCCCCTCAAAATTAATTAACTCGCTGGAATGAAAAAAACAATATAACATACACCCATAAACGTGGGCGCATGTGGAAAAAGTGCAATATATTTATCTGCACAGTAATCTATTTATCTATTTATATATATGTATATATATTTATTTATTATATATATATATATATATATATATATATAGTATTTATGTATGTGTGGGAAAAAAATCACAAGACTATTTCATCTCTACAGGCCTGTTTCATGAGGGGGGGTACCCTCAATCATCAGGAGATTTTAATGGGAGCATTCGCATACCATGGTTTATATAGGGCACAGAGTGGGTGGGTACAGGCTGGCCTAGGGGCGTGGTGATTGGCTCATGTGTTACCTAGGAGGTGTTTCCGTCTATGGCGGCATGTTGTTACAATTTCGCTGCGCTTGTTGAGGGATGACAGGTCTGGACGGTAAATAATAAACAGTTTCTCTTTCAAGCATAGGTTGCATCTTTTATTACCACTATTGTAAGGTGTGCTGGATGCAAGAATTTGCCATGTTATTGAATATTCAACATTATTGTCTTTGAGGTCCCAAATGTGTTTGCTGAGTTCTGTGGTATTTTGCAGGTTTTTGTTCCTGAAAGAAGCCTTGTGATTGTTCCATCTGGTTTTGAATTCTCCCTCGGTTAATCCTACATATGTGTCGGATGTGTTAATGTCCTTGCGTATTACCTTAGATTGGTAGACAACTGATGTTTGTAAGCACCCCCCGTTGAGAGGGCAATCAGGTTTCTTTCGACAGTTACATCCTTTGTTGGTTTTGGAGTCGCTCTGTCTGGGGGTCGACGGCTCATTTGCAATTGTTTTGTTGTGGTTTGAGATGATTTGTCGTATATTGTTCATGCAGCTGTAGCTCAATTTAATGTTGTTCTTGTTGAATACTTTTCTTAGGGTGTTGTCTTTGGGAAAGTGTTTGTCAATCAGATTGAGGAATTTGTGTCCAATGTTCGTTGAGACGTTTTTGCTGTATGGGGGGTTGTACCAGATGATGTCGTTTCGTTTTCTGTTCTTTTTTGGCTGGTTTCCTGGCGTGGGTTCATAGGTGAGGGTGACATTGTATCCGCTTTCATCAAGGGCTTTTTGGTACGGGGGGGTTGCTTGGTCAAATTCAGCTTTGCTAGATGACAGCATCGATAGCCTTTTATTGATTCCGGTAGGTATTCTTTTCGTGGTGGTGGGTGGGTGGTTGCTGTCATGGTGCACGTATTGGAGTGTTGTGTTGGGTTTCGTGAATGGTTGGTAGCTGTTATTTCTCAGGTTGAAAGTGACGTCAAGGGAGTTGACGGTTTGCTTGTTGGCTTCAATCGTGATCCGTAGGCCGTTCTCTTTGAAAATTTGGCATATGCGCTTCTTGGTATTCTCGCTGCTCCTTGGCGAGGCGCGACACACTGCCAGTCCGTCATCACGGTAAATACCAAGGTTCAGATTGAGGCTAGCGAGCTGGGAGAGGAGGAAGCTCCCAACGAGTTCACACGTTTCTGCTCCGTCAAAACTTCCCATAGTGACGTCAAATGTTGCATTGTTCTTTTTTTGCCATGGTGTACTGTTGTGGATGAGAATGGAGTTTTTTGCGTGGATGATGATGTTTCTTTCGTTGCCTGTGATTGAGTCGTAGTCTGAGGCGAAGTCTAGTGCTTGAGTCAGTAGGTCTTGCGTGATGGAAGGGTAAAATTCCTCGATATCAAAGGAGATAAAGTTGTGCTGTTGTTTGTCTTGGATGTTGTTGAACCATTTGATTACTGCTGCTGTATTTCTCCATTGGTTGAGTGGTGTTTTGTCCTTGATTTTTGTGTTGACTCTGTCCAGGATTATTTTGCTGATTTTTCCTATTTCAGATTTAGTTGGGTTTATTAGTCGGCATGTTGGGTTATTTGCGAAGTTGGGTTTGTGGTCCTTCAATGTGATGAAGGCTTCCTTGTTGGCTGTGGCGTCCACCCTGTCCTCAATGTCCAGTTCAGCCGCGATCCTTTTATTTTCCAGGTGGATGTTCTGTAAGGTGTTGGGTTGCGCTTTTTTGTATGATTTGGTGATGCTTCTGTCCAGTAAGGTGTGGTGTTCTGGTATGTCCATTCTGTAGAAGTTTGTGGTTTTATCGGCAGCTATGATGAGGTTGTTTACTTTCTTGATGCGCTCCTTGTCATTTTTCAGCTTGGTGAGGAGTGGGTTGCGGATTGGCTTGAATTTGACTGATTGTATCATTTTGAGCATGTCGTTCTCAAAATCCTTTAGTTCCTCAACTGTGGGTGGGTTCTTGGTAGATTTGAATCCGTAAGTTTCCTTTTGCATTCCTTTTGTTTCAGGGTGGAGGAAAAAATTTGCTTTCCACCGTATTTATATATTTATTTATCGAAATATGCACCTTATTGCTTTTTTATCCTGCACTACGACATTTCGTTCTTATCTGTGCTGTAAAGTTCAAATTTGAATGACAATAAAAAGAAAGTCTAAGTCTAAGTCTAAGTCTTTACTAGAATAACGATCTTTTGTAAGGTTTGCAAAGACACAAGTTAGGTTTTTTTTTACTCAATGGTAATATACAGTATAACTGTCATACTAAATATGAAAGGTGTATAATCATAACTCCAAAACCAAACATGCAATCCGTCTAAAAATGCATGTAATATTGAATCTATGTGAGTTTTACCAGAATCAGGTATTTTGGTAAGGTTTACAATTACAAAAATTAGTTTTCACTCACAATGTGTCCTGGGTCTTCCCCGCGGCCTCCTGCCCGTCGGACTTGCCCTAATGAAAAAAGCAATAAAAATGTATTCAAACACAACTCTAAACCAAACATGTAAAATGTCTAAAAATGCCTGTAATATTGAATCTATGTGAGTTTTACCAGAATCAGGTATTGTGGTATGGTTAACATTTACAAAAATTAGGTTTTACTCATAATAACAGTATAACTGCAACATTCTATTTGACATTTATTTAAACATAACTCCTAAACCACATGGCACAATGGCTAATAATGCCTGGAGAAATGTCTCTTTGTGAGTTTTACTGGAAAAAAAATATTTTTTAAGGTTTGTACAGATACAAGTTAGTTTTTTTTATTCAATATGACAGTATTACTGTCATACTCCAAAACCAAACATGCATTATGTCTAAAAATGCCTGTAATATTGTATCCATGTGAGTATTAGTAGAATCATTTGTTTTCATAAGGTTTGCAATTACAAAATATGGGTTTTACTCACTATGACAGTATACTGTCACACTCAATCTGACGGTTATTTAAACATAAGTCCTAAACCACACATGCAAAATGGCTAATAATGCCTTGAGTTATGTATCTTTGTGAGTTTTACTAGAAAAAATATATTTTGTAATGTTTGCAAAGACACAAGTTAGTTTTTTACTTAATATGACAGTATAACTGTCATACTAAATCCATCCATTTTCTTCCTGCTTATCCGAGGTCAGGTTGCGGGGGCAGCAGGCTAAGCAGAGAAGCCCAGACTTTCCTCTCCCCAGCCACTTCGTCCAGCTCTTCTCGGGGGATCCCGAGGCATTTTCAGGCCAGCCAGGAGACATAAATAGATAGATAGATAGATAGTACTTTATTGATTCCTTTAGGAGAGTTCCCTCAGGAAAATTTAAATTCCAGCAGTAGTGTACAAAATTGTAAAAAGTGAAAAGTAAATAATGGGGGTATAAATTGAAACAAAATAGAAACATATTACAATAGAATAAAAGTAAAAAGCAACAATGAGAATAAAAATATAACAGTAAAATAAGAATATAACAAGAGAAACTAGGCAGTAGTGACCATGTTTTGAAAAAATATTGCACTCTTATTGATTTGCATCCCCTGTCATCCTAGTAGCCCCCTTCCCCCCAGAGAAGAGTTGTACAGTCTAATGGCGTGTGGGACAAAGGACAGCCGCCTCAGGAAGTACAGCTCTGTCCTTTCCTGTACAAGTGGTCTGTGTTAACAGTCTAGTCCAGCTTATTGTCCACCCACACCCCAAGGTACTTGAATGATAGTCTTCCCAATGTGTCCTGGGTCTTCCCCGTGGCCTCCTGCCGGTCGGCCTTGCCCTAACGAAAATAGCAATAAAAAATGTATTCAAACACAACTCCTAAACCAAACATGTAAAATGTCTAAAAATGCCTGTAAAATTGAATCTATGTTTTACTAGAATCAGTTGTTTTCATAAGGTTTGCAAATACAAAATTAGGTTTTACACACAATGACAATATAACTGCCACACTCAATATGACAGTTATGTAAACATAACTCCTAAACCACACATGAAAAATGTCTAATAATGCGTGAAGAAATGTATCTTTGTGATTTTTATTAGAAACGTTTTCTTTTGTGAGGTTTGCAAAGACACAAGTTAGTTTTTTTTACTCAATATGACAGTGTAACTGCCACACTCACTATGACAGTTATTTAAACATAACTCCTAAACTCATACTTGCTAACATTGAGACCTCCGATTTCAAGAGGTGGGGGTGGGGAAGGCGCAGTCAGGGGTGGGGTGGGGGCGTGGTTGGCGGTGTGGTTAAGTGGGGAGGAGTATATTTAGAGCTAGAATTCACCAAGTCAAGTATTTCATATATATATATATATATATATATATATATATATATATATATATATATATATATATATATATATATATATATATATATATATGTGTATATATATATATATATATAAAATATATATATATATATATATATATATATATATATATATATATATATATATATATATATATATGTATGTGTGGGGAAAAAAATCACAAGACTACTTCATCTCTACAGGCCTGTTTCATGAGGGGTTCCCTCAATCATCAGGAGATATAAGACATATATATATATAAATATATATATATATATATATATATATATATATATATATATATATATATATATATATATATATATATATATATATATATATATATATATATAAATAAATAAAATAAATACTTGAATTTCAGTTTTCATTTATTTACTTACTTATATACACACACATAACACTCATCTACTCATTGTTGAGTTAAGGGTTGAATTGTCCATCCTTGTTCTATTCTCTGTCACTATTTTTATAACCATGCTGAACACCCTCTCTGATGATGCATTGCTGTGTGGCACGCACAAAAGTGCTTTCATCAAATGCACGAGAGTCTGGAATTTTCCATCCCTCCCGAGCATGGCCAAAAACCGGTCAATCTTTGCTTCCTGAGGAAGATCTTCACTGCCAAGCACTTGGTATTCCACTACTTCTTCCCGGAGGCTATCCAGGTCCAATCGCAGCTGCGGCTTGGAACTTATAAGCGTGTATCTTCATCTTACTCGGCGTCGGCGTCGCCATGGCTGTATCTTCCGCGTTCTTCTGCTTTGTCTCCTTGTTGTGTGCGCAGTTGTGCACTGCACTCTCTTAAAGCCCTGGATGTTATTGTCACATATGCATGTACAGTAGATGGCAGTATTGCCCTGTTTAAAGAGTGTCACAACATTGCTGTTTACGGCAGACAAACTGCTTTACGGTAGACGAAAACGTGACTGCTGTTGTTTTGTGTTGTTACCGCGCTGGGAGGACGTTAATGAAACTACCTAACAATAAACCCACATAAGAAACCAAGAACTCGCCCTCGATCATTCTACAGTTATAACGTGATTGGGCAAGCATGCTGTTTATATCGTGGGAAAGCAGACGTGAATACAGGCTGTCCTCACTCAGATCAGCCTGAATTTCGGGAGATTTTCGGGAGAAAAGTTGTCCCGGGAGGTTTTCGGGAGAGGCGCTGAATTTCGGGAGTCTCCTGGAAAATCCAGGAGTATTGGCAAGTATGCCTAAACTACACATAAAAAATGGCTAATAATGCCTGAAATAAGACATTCTTGTGAGTTTTACTCGAAACATATGCTTTTTTTAAGGCTTGCAAACACAAAAAGTATTTGGTTTCCTCTATATGACAGTAAAATTCTTAAAATCCTGAGATAATGCGAAATAAGCAAAAACAATGTATTCCATCATAATTCCTACACCAAATAAGCAAAATGTCTAAAAATGCCTGTAATATTGAATCTGTGTGAGTTTTACTAAAATCAGTTGTTTTGGTAAGGTTTACAAATACAAAAATGAGGTTTTACTCTTTATGACAGTTATTTAAACATAACTCCATCCATCCAGCCATCCATTTTCTTCCGCTTATCCGAGTTCGGGTCGCGGGGGCTGCAGCCTAAGCAGGGAAGCCCAGACTTTCCTCTCCCCAGCCACTTCGTCCAGCTCCTCCCGGGGGATCCTGGGGCGTTCTCAGGCCAGCCGGGAGAGATAAGCTTCCCGTTTCCTGGGTCTTCCTGGGCCTCCTACCGGTCGGACGTGCCCGAAACACCTCCCTAGGGAGGCGTTCGGGTGGCATCCTGACCAGATGCCCGAACCACCTCATCTGGCTCCTCTCGAAATGGAGGAGCAATGGCTTTACTTTGAGCTCCTCCCGGATGACAGAGCTTCTCACCCTATCTCTAAGGGAGAGCCCCGCCACCCGGCGGAGGAAACTCATTTCGGCCGCTTGTACCCGTGATTTTGTCCTTTCGGCCATGACACAAAGCTCATGACCATAGGTGAGGATGGGAACGTAGATCGACCGGTAAATCGAGAGCTTTGCCCTCCGGCTCAGCTCCTTCTTCACCACAACGGATCAATACAGCGTCCGCATTACTGAAGACGCCGCACCGTTCCGCCTGTCGATCTCACGATCCACTCTTCCCTCACTCGTGAACAAGACTCTGAGGTGCTTGAACTCCTCCACTTGGGGCAAGATCTCCTCCCCAACCCGGAGATGGCACTCCACCCTTTTCCGGGCGAGAACCATGGACTCGGACTTGGAGGTGCTGATTCACATCCCAGTCACTTCACACTCGTCTGCGAACCGATCCAGTGAGGGCTGAAGATCTTGGCCAGATGAAGCCATCAGGACCACATCATCTGCAAATAGCAGAGACCTAATCCTGCAGACACCAAACCGGATCCCCTCAACGCCCTGACTGCGCCTAGAAATTCTGTCCATAAAGGTTATGAACAGAATCGGTGACAAACGGCAGCCTTGGCGGAGTCCAACCCTCACTGGAAACGGGTCTGACTTACTGCCGGCAATGCGGACCAAGCTCTGACTCTTGCAAAGGGAGCGAACCGCCACAATAAGACAGTCCGTTACCCCATACTCTCTAAGCACTCCCCACAGGACTTCCAGGGGTAAATGGTCGAATGCCTTCTCCAAGTCCATAAAGCACATGTAGACTGGTTGGGCAAACTCCCATGCACCCTCAAGGACCCTGCCGAGAGTATAAAGCTGGTCCGCAGTTCCACGACCAGGACATAAACCACACTGTTCCGCCTGAATCCGAGGTTCGACTATCCGGCGTAGCCTCTTCTCCAGTACACATGAATAGACCTTACCGGGAAGACTGAGGAGTGTGATCTCACGATAGTTGAAACACACCCTCTGGTTCCCCTTCTTAAAGAGAGGAACCACCACCCCGGTCTCCCAATCCAGAAGTACCGCCCCCGATGTCCACGCGATGTTGCAGTCTTGTCAACCAAGACAGCCCCACAGCATCCAGAGCCTTAAGGAACTCCGGACGGATCTCATCCACCCCCAGGGCGTTGCCATTGAGGAGCTTTTTAACTACCTTGGCATCCTCAGCCCCAGAAATAGGAGAGCCCACCACAGATTCCCCAGGCACTGCTATCTCATAGGAAGACATGTTGGTGGGATTAAGGAGGTCTTCGAAGTATTCCCTCCACCGATCAATAACAGCTGCAGTAGAGGTCAGCAGCGCACCATCCTCACTATACACAGTGTTACAGTGCACTGCTGCCCCCCCTTGAGCCGGCGGATGGTGGTCCAGAATCACTTCGAAGCCGTCTGGAAGTCGTTTTCCATGGGTTCTCCAAACTCCTCCCATGTCCGAGTTTTTGCCTCTGCGACCGCTGAAGCCACACTTCGCTTGGCCTGTCGGCTGCCTCTGGAGTACCATGAGCCAAAAGGACCCGATAGGCTCTTTCTTCAGCTTGACGGCATCCCTCACTGCTGGTGTCCACCAGCGGGTTCTAGGATTACCGCCACGACAGGCACCAAACTCCTTGCGGCCACAGCTCCAATCAGCCGGCTCGACAAGAGAGGCACGGAACATGGTCCACTCAGACTCAATGTCCAGCGCCTCCCTCGTGACATGTTCAAAGTTCTTCCGGAGGCGTTCCCAGCAAACCCTCACAATGCGTTTGGGCCTGCCAGGTCTGTCAGGCATCCTCCCCCACCATCGCAGCCAACTCACCACCAGGTGGTGATCGGTAGAAAGCTCCGCCCCTCTCTTCACCCGAGTGTCCAAAACATGAGACCGCAAATCCGATGACACAACTACAAAATCGATCATGGAACTGCGGCCTAGGGTGTCCTAGTGCCAAGTGCACATATGGACACCCTTATGTTTGAACTTGGGGTTTGTTATTGACAATCTGTGACGAGCACAAAAGTCCAATAACAAAACACCTCTCGGGTTCAAATCCGGGCGGCCATTCTTCTCAATCACGCCTCTCCAGGTTTCACTGTTGTTGCCAAGATGAGCGTTGAAGGCCCCCAGTAGAACGAGGGAATCACCCGGTGGAGCACTTTCCAGTACTCCCTCGAGTGAATCCAAAAAGGGTGGGTACTCTGAGCTGCCGTTTGGCGCGTAAGGCCAAACAACAGTCAGGACCTGTCCCCCCACCCGAAGGCGGAGGAAAGCTACACACTGGTCCACTGGGTTGAACTCCAACGTGCAGGCTTTGAGCCGGGGGGCAACAAGAATTGCCACCCGAGCCCGTCGCCTCTCAACGCAAGCATTATAACTCCAAAACAACAAATGCTAATAATGCTTGGAAAAATGTATCTTTGTTAGTTTTACTAGAATAATAATCTTTTGTAAGGTTTGCAGACACAAGTTTTTTTTTTTTTTACTCAATATGACAGTATAACTGTCATACTAAATATGAAAGTTGTATAAACATATCTCCAAAACCAAACATGCAATCCATCTAAAGATGCCTGTAATATTGAATCTATGAAAAATAGTTTTTTTTACTCAATATGACAGTATAACTGTCATACTAAATCCATCCATTTTCTTCCGCTTATCCGAGGTCGGGTTGCGGGGGCAGCAGCCTAAGCAAAGCCCAGACTTCCCTCTCCCCAGCCACTTTGTCCAGCTCTTCTCGGGGGATCCCGAGGCGTTCCCAGGCCAGCCTGAGACATAGTCTTCCCAATGTGTCCTGGGTCTTCCCCGTGGCCTCCTGCCGATCGGACTTGCCCTAACGAAAAAAGCAATAAAAATGTATTCAAACATGTGAAATGTCTAAAAATGCCTGTAATATTGAATCTATGTGAGTTTTACTAGAATCAGTTGTTTTTGTAAGGTTTGCAAATACAAAAATTTGGTTTTACACATAACAGTATAACTGCCACATTCAATATGACAGTTATTTAAACATATTTCCTAACCCACACATGAAAAATGTCTAATAATGCCTGGAAAAAAATATTTTTGTGAGTTTTACTGGAAAAACATAGTTTGTAATGTTTGTAAAAACACAAGTTAGTTTTACTCAAGATGACAGTATAACTGTCATAATACATATGAAAGTTATATAAACATAATTCCAAAACCAAACATGCATTATGTCCAAAAATACCTGTGAAATTGTGAGTTTTACTAGAATCATTTTTTGCGATGAGATGGCGACTTGTCCGGGGTGTACCCCGCCTTCCGCCCGATTGTAGCTGAGATAGGCTCCAGCGCCCCCTGCCACCCCAAAAGGGAATAAGCGGTAGGAAATGGATGGATGGGCATTTTTTGTTGTCGTTACTAAATCCATCCATTTTCTTCCGCTTAACCGAGGTCGGGTTGCGGGGGCAGCAGCCTAAACAGAGAAGCCCAGACTTCCCTCTCCCCAGCCACTTCTTCCAGCTCTTCTCGGGGGATCCTGAGGCGTTCCCAGGCCAGCCGGGAGACATAATCTTCCCAATGTGTCCTGGGTCTTCCCCGTGGCCTCCTGCCGGTCGGACTTGCCCTAAACACCTCCCTCGGGAGGCGTTCGGGTGGCATCCTGAGCAGATGCCCGAACCACCTCATCTGGCTCCTCTCAATGTGGAGGAGCAGCGCTTTACTCTGAGTTCCTCCCGGATGACAGAGCTTCTTATCCTATCTCTAAGGGAGAGACCCGCCACCCGGCGGAGGAAACTCTTGTCTTTGATCTTGTCATTTCGGTCATAACCATGACCATGGGTGCAGGATGGGAATGTAGATCGACCGGTAAATTTAGAGCTTTTAATTCTGGCTCAGCTCCTTCCTCACCACAATGGATCGATATAGCGTCCTCATTACTGAAGACGCTGCACCGATCCGCCTGTGGATCTCATGATCCACTCTTCCCTCACTCGTGAACAAGACTCCTAGGTACTTGAACTCCTCCACTTGGGGCCATCTAGTATGTGCCATCGCCTCCTCAACCTGGAAATGGCACCCCACCCTTTACCGGGCGAGAACCATGGACTCGGACTTGGAGGTGCTGATTCTCATCCCAGTCGCTTCATACTCGGCCATCCAATGAGAGCTGGAGATCCTGGCGAGTTGAAGCCATCAGGACCACATCAACTGCAAAAAGCAGAGACCTAATCCTGCAACCACCAAACCGGATCCCCTCAACGCCATGACTGCAATTCTGTCCATAAAAGTTAACAACAGAATCGGTGACAAAGGGCAGCCTTGGCGGACCAAGGCTGCCCTACACTGATCATACAGGGAGCGACCCGCCACAATCAGACAGTCCGATACCCCATACTCTTGTCTTTGAGCCGGGGGGACAACAAGAATTGCCACCCCAGCCTCTCATTGCTTGCAACGCCATAGTGGAAGAGAGTCCAGCCCCTCTCGAGAGAACAGGTTCCTGTGCGTCGAAGTGAGTCCAACTATATCTAGCCGGAACTTCTCCACCTCGCACACCAGCTCAGGCTCCTTCCCTCCCAGCGAGGTGACATTTCACGTCAGAAGAGCTAGCTTATGTAGCCGATGATCGGACCGCCAAGTGCCCTGCCTTCGGCTGCCGCTCAGCTCACACTGCACCCGACCTCTATAACCCAGCCCATGAGTGGTGAGCCCATTGGTGGAGGGAACCACGTTGCTTCATTGAGCTGAGCCAGCCAACAGGCGCTCGCCATCGTGCCCCACCTCTGGGCCTGGCTCCACAGGGGAGCCACGGTGACCCGCGTCCGGGCGAGGAAAAATCTAGGACCTCGATTTGTGCTTTTCATAAAGGTCTTTGAGCTGCTCTTTGTCTGATCCCTCACCTAGGACCTATTTGTCTTGGGAGAGCTACGAGGGGGCATAGAAGCCCACAGACAGCATAGCTCCTAGGATCAGTGGGCCCCGCAAACTCCTCTACCACGATAAGGTGGCGGCTCAGAAAGGAGGTTATATAAACATAACTCCAAAACCAAGATTAGGTTGTTTTTTTTCACCATGACAATGTAACCTCATCCATCCATCCATTTTTCTACCGCTTATTCCCTGTGGGGTCGCGGGGGGGCGCTGGAGCCTATCTCAGCTACAATCAGGCGGAAGGCGGGGTACACCCTGGACAAGTCGCCAGCTCATTGCAGGGCCAACACAGATAGACAGACAACATTCACACTCACATTCACACACTAGGGCCAATTTGGTGTTGCCAATCAACCTATCCCCAGGTGCATGTCTTTGGAGGTGGGAGGAAGCCGGAGTACCCGGAGGGAACCCACGCAGTCACGGGGAGAACATGCAAACTCCACACAGAAAGATCCCGAGCCTGGGATTGAACCAAGGACTACTCAGGTCCTTCGTATTGTGAGGCAGACGCACTAACCCCTCTCCCACCGTGCTGCCCAATGTACACTCAATATGACAGTAAATTAAACATAACTCCTAAACTACACTTAAACATGAGCTAATATTGCCTGAAATAATGCATTGTTGTGAGTTTTACTCGAAACATATGCTTTTTTAAGGCTTGCAAACACAAAAAGTAGTTTTTACTCAATATGACAGTAATGTTCTTAAAATTCTGAGATAATGCGAAAAAAGCAATAAAAATGTATTCCAACATAATTCCTAAACCAACATTGCAAAATGTCTAAAAATGCCTGTATTATTGAATCCATGTGAGTTTTACTAGAATCAGTTGTTTTAGTAAAGTTTGCAAATACAAAAACTAGGTTTTACTCTTTATGAAAGTAAACGTCACACTCAATATGACAGTTTTTTAATCATAACTCCTAAACTACTCATGCAAAATGGCTAATGTTTGAAATAATGGATCCTTGGGAGTTTTCCTTGAAACATATGCTTTCTTAAGGCTTGCAAACACAAAAAGTATTTGTTTTACTCAATATGACAGTAATGTTCTTAAAATTCTGAGATAATGCGAAAAAAGCAATAAAAATGTATTCCAACATAATTCCTAAACCAACAATGCAATATGTCTAAAAATGCCAGTAAGATTATATCCTTGTGAGTTTCACTAGAATCAGTTGTTTTAGTAAGGTTTGCAAAAGCAAAAATTAGGTTTTACTCTATATGAAAGTAAACTGTCACACTCAATATGACAATTTTTAAATCATAACTCCTAAACCACTCATGCAAAATGGCTAATAATGTTTGAAATAATGGATCCTTGGGAGTTTTCCTCGAAACATATGCATTCTTAAGGCTTGCCAACACAAAAAGTATTTTTTTACTCAAAATGACAGTGATGTTCTTAAAATCCTGAGATAATGCGAAAAAAGCAATAAAAATGTATTCAATCATAATGTGTAAAAATGCCTGTATTATTGAATCCATGTGAGTTTTACTAGAATCAGTTGTTTTAGTAAAGTTTGCAAAAACAAAAATTAGGTTTTTCTCTTTATGAAAGTAAACTGTCACACTGAATATGACAGTTTTTTTAATCATAACTCCTAAACTACTCATGCAAAATGGCTAATAATGTTTAAAATAATGTATCCTTGGGAGTTTTCCTCGAAACATATGCTTTCTTAAGGCTTGCAAACACAAAAAGTATTTCTTTTACTCAATAGAATAATGTTCTTAAAATCCTGAGATAATGCGAAAAAAGCAATAAAAATGTATTCAATCATAATTTCCAAACCAAACATGCAAAATGTGTAAAAATGCCTGTATTATTGAATCCATGTGAGTTTTACTAGAATCAGTTGTTTTAGTAAGGTTTGCAAAAACTAAAATTAGGTTTTACTCTTTATGAAAGTAAACCGTCACACTCAATATGATATTTATTTAATCATAACTCCTAAACTACACATGCAAAATGTCTAATGATGCCTCAAATAATGCATTCTACGGAGTTTTACTCGAAACATATGCTTTTTCAAATCTTGCAAACACAAAAAGTAGGTTTTTACTCAATATGACAGTAAATTCCTAAAATACTGAGATAATGCAAAAAAAGCAATGAAAATATATTCAATCATATTTCCTAAAACAAACATGCAAAATGTGTAAAAATGCCTGTAATATTGAATCCATGTGAGTTTTACTAGACTAAGTTGTGTTTGAAATTTTTGCAAATACAAAAATTAGGTTTTTTTCACCATGACAATGTACACTCAATATGACAGTAAATTAAACATAACTCCTAAACTACACTTAAAAATGAGCTAATATTGCCTGAAATAATGCATCCTTGTGAGTTTTACTCGAAGCATATGCTTTTTTAAGGCTTGAAAACACAAAATGTAGATTTTTACTCAATATGACAGTAATGTTCTTAAAATCCTGAGATAATGCGAAAAAAGCCATAAAAATGTATTTAATCATAATTTCTAAACTAAACATGCAAAATGTGTAAAAATGCCTGTATTATTGAATCCATGTGAGTTTTACTAGAATCAGTTGTTTTAGTGAAGTTTGCAAAAACTAAAATTAGGTTTTACTCTTTATGAAAGTAAACTGTCACACTCAATATGACAGTTTTTTAATCATAACTCCTAAACTACTCATGCAAAATGGCTAATAATGTTTGAAATAATGGATTTTTGGGAGTTTTCCTCGAAACATATGCTTTCTTAAGCCTTGCAAACACAAAAAGTATTTTTTTTACTCAATATGACAGTAATGTTCTTAAAATCCTGAGATAATGCGAAAAAAGCCATAAAATTGTATTCAATCATAATTTCTAAACTAAACATGCAAAATGTGTAAAAATGCCTGCATTATTGAATCCATGTGAGTTTTACTAGAATCAGTTGTTTTAGTGAAGTTTGCAAAAACAAAACTTAGGTTTTACTCTTTATGAAAGTAAACTGTCACACTCAATATGACAGTTTTTTAATCATAACTCCTAAACTACTCATGCAAAATGGCTAATAATGTTTGAAATAATGGATCCTTGGGAGTTTTCCTCGAAACATATGCTTTCTTAAGGCTTGCAAACACATAAAGTATTTTTTTACTCAATATGACAGTAATGTTCTTAAAATCCTGAGATAATGCGAAAAAAGCCATAAAAATGTATTCAATCATAATTTCTTAACTAAACCTGCAAAATAAGTAAAAATGCCTTTAATATTAAATCCATGTGAGTTAACTAGAATCAGTGGTTTTAGTAAGGTTTGCAAAAACAAAAATGAGGTTTTACTCTTTATGAAAGTAAACTGTCACACTCAATATGACATTTATTTAATCATAACTCCTAAACTACACATGCAAAATGTCTAATGATGCCTCAAATAATGCATTCTACGGAGTTTTACTCGAAACATATGCTTTTTCAAATCTTGCAAACAAAAAGTAACTTTTTACTCAATATAACGGTAATATTCCTAAAATACTGAGATAATGCGAAAAAAGCAATGAAAATATATTCAATCATATTTCCTAAATCAAACATGCAAAATGTGTAAAAATGCCTGTAAAATTGAATCCATGTGAGTTTTACTAGATTAGGTTGTTTGAAATTTTTGCAAATAAAAAAATTAGGTTTTTTTTCACCATGACGATGTACACTCAATATGACAGTAAATTAAACATAACTCCTAAACTACACTTAAACATGAGCTAATGTTACCTGAAATAATGCATTCTTGTGAGTTTTACTCGAAACATATGCTTTTTTAAGGCTTGCGAACACAAATAGTAGTTTTTATTCAATATGACAGTAATGTTCTTAAAATTCTGAGATAATGCGAAAAAAGCAATAAAAATGTATTCCAACATAAATCCTAAACCAACGATGCAAAATGTCTGAAAATGCCTGTAATATTAAATCCATGTGAGTTTTATTAGAATCAGTTGTTTTAGTGAAGTTAGCAAAAACAAAAATTAGGTTTTACTCTTTATGAAAGTAAACTGTCACACTGAATATTTTTAATCATAACTCCTAAACTACTCATGCAAAATGGCTAATAATGTTTGAAATAATGGATTATTGGGAGTTTGCAAACACAAAAAGTATTTTTTTTACTCAATATGACAGTAATGTTCTTAAAATCCTGAGATAATGCGAAAAAAGCAATACAAATGTATTCAATCATAATTTCTAAACTAAACATGCAAAATTTGTAAAAATGCCTGTAATATTGAATCCATGTGAGTTTTACTAGAATCGGTTGTGTTTGAAATTTTTGCAAATAAAAAAATTAGGTTTTTTTCACCATGACAAGTACACTCAATATAAGAGTAAATAAACTACACAAAAAAAAAGAGCTACTATTGCCTGAAATAATGCATTATTGTGAGTTTTACTCGAAACATATGCTTTTTTAAGGCTTGCAAACACAAAAATTAGTTTTTTACTCAATATGACAGTAATGTTCTTAAAATCCTGAGATAATGCGAAAAAAAGCAATAAAAATGTATTCCAACATATTTCCTAAACCAACAATGCAAAATGTCTAAAAATGCCTGTAATATTAAATCCATGTGAGTTTAACTAGAATCAGTTGTTTTTATAAGGTTTGCAAAAACAAAAATTAAGTTTTACTCTATATGAGAGTATACTGTTACAATTAATATGACAGTTATTTAAAAATAACTCCTAACTACACATGCAAAATGGCTAATGATGCCTCAAATAATGCATTATACGGAGTTTTACTCGAAACATATGCTTTTTCAAATCTTGCAAACACAAAAAGTAGTTTTTTACTCAATATGACAGTAATATTCCTAAAATCCTGAGATAATGCGAAAAAAGCAATGAAAATATATTCAATCATATTTCCTAAATCAAACATGCAAAATGTGTGAAAATGCCTGTAATATTGAATCCATGTGAGTTTTACTAGAATCAGTTTTTTTGTAAGGTTTGCAAATACAAAAATTAGGTTTTACTCTATATGAGAGTATACTGTTACATTTAATATGACAGTTATTTAAACATAACTCCTAAACAACAAATGCAAAATGACTAATAATGCCTGGAGATGTATCTTTGAGTTTTACTAAAATGTTCTTTTGTTAGGTTTGCAAAGACACAAGTTAGTTTTTTTTACCCAATATGATAGTATCACTGTCCTACCAAATAAGAAAGTTGTATAAACATAATTTCAAAACTACACATGCAATCCGTCTAAAAATGCCTGTAATATTGAATCTATGTGAGTTTTACCAGAATCAGGTATTTTGGTAAGGTTTACAATTACAAAAATTGGGTTTTACTCATAATGACAGTATAACTGCCACATTCAATATGGCAGTTATTTAAACATAACCCCTAAACCACATGCAAAATGGCTTATAATGCCTGGAGATGTATCTTTGTGAGTTTTACTAGAAAACATATCATTTGTAAGGTTTTTTAAAGACACAAGTTAGTTTTTTTTACTCAATATAATAGTATAACTGTCATACTAAATGTATCCATTTTCTTCCGCTTTTCCGAGGTCGGGTTGCGGGGGCAGCAGCCTAAGCAGAGAAGCCCAGACTTCCCTCTCCCCAGCCACTTCGTCCAGCTCTTCTCGGGGGATCCCGAAGCGTTCCCAGGCCAGCCGGCTGACATAGTCTTCCCAATGTGTCCTGGGGCTTCCCCGTGGCCTCCTGCCAGTCGGACTTGCCCTAACGAAAAAAACAATTACATGTATTCAAACACAACTCCTAAACCAAACATGTGAAATGTCTAAAATGCCTGCAATATTGAATCTATGTGAGTTTTACTAGAATCAGTTGTTTTTGTAAGGTTTGCAAATACAAAAATTAGGTTTAACACTTAATGACAGTATAACTGCCACACTCAATTTGACAGTTATTAAAACATAACTCCTAAACTACACATGAACATTTTCTAATAATGCATGAAGAAATGTATCTTTTGTGAGTTTTACTAGTAACATTTTCTTTTGTAAGCATTGCAAAGACACAAGTTAGTTTGTTTTACTCCCTATGACTTTACTGTCACACTCAATATGACAGTTATTTAAACATAAATCCTAAACCGCACATGCAAAATGGCTAATAATGCCTGTAGAAATGTATCTTTGAGTTTTACTGGGAAAAATATTTTGTAAGGTTTGTAAAGACACAAGTTAGTTGTTGTTTTTTACTCAATATGACAGTATTACTGTAATACTAAATATGAAAGTTATATAAACACAACTCCAAAACCAAACATGCATTATGTCTAAAAATGCCTGTGATATTGTATCTGTGAGTTTTACTAGAATCAATTGTTTTTGTAAGGTTTGCAAATACAAAATTTAGGTTTTACTCACTATGACAGTTATTTAAACATAAATCCTAAACAACAAATGCAAATAGCTAATAATGCTTGGAGAACTCTATCTTTGTTATAGAGAGCCTGCTGACCAACAGCATCTCTGTCTGGACTGGAGCCTGCAGTGCCTCAGACTGGAAGTCTCTCCAGAGAGTGGTGAGGACGGCGGAAAAGATCATCAGGACTCCTCTTCCTCCTATCCAGGAGATCGCAAAAAGTGCTGCCTGACCAGGGCTCAGAAAATTTGCAAAGACTCCTCCCACCCCCACCAAGGACAGTTTTCACTGCTGGACTCTAGAAAGAGGTTCCGCAGCCTCCGAAGCTTCTGTAGCAGCTTCTTCCCTCAGGCCGTAAGACTCTTGAACGCATCATAATTAAATTATCTCCTCAACTCCCCTCAAAATGAATTATCTCGCTGGAATGAAATAAACAATATAACATACACCCATAAACGTGGGCGCATGTGGAAAAAGTGCAATATATTTATCTGCACAGTAATCTATTTATCTATTCATATATATTTATATATATTTATTTATTATATATATATATATATATATATATATATATATATATATATATATATATTTATATATATAATAAATAAATATATATAAATATATATGAATATATATATATATATATATATATATATATATATATATATATATATATATATTTATATATATAATAAATAAATATATATAAATATATATGAATAGATAAATAGATTACTAGTATTTATATATTATTTATATATATTTATGTATCGAAATGTGCACCTTATTGCTTTTTTATCCTGCACTACGACATTTCGTTCTTATCTGTGCTGTAAAGTTCAAATTTGAATGACAATAAAAAGAAAGTCTAAGTCTAAGTCTAAGTCTTTACTAGAATAACGATCTTTTGTAAGGTTTGCAAAGACACACGTTAGGTTTTTTTTTTACTCAATGGTAATATACAGTATAACTGTCATACTAAATATGAAAGTTGGATAATCAAAACTCCAAAACCAAACATGCAATCCGTCTAAAATGCATGTAATATTGAATCTATGTGAGTTTTACCAGAATCAGGTATTTTGGTAAGGTTTACAATTACAAAAATTAGGTTTCACTCATAATGACAGTATAACTGCCACATTCAATTTGACATCTATTTAAACATAACTCCTAAACCACACATGCACAATGGGTATTAATGCCTGGAGAAATGTCTCTTTGTGAGTTTTACTGGAAAAAAAATATTTCGTAATGTTTGTACCGACACGTTATTTTTTTTTACTCAATATGACAGTATTACTGTCATACTAAATATGAAAGTTATATAAACATAACTCCAAAACCAAACATGCATTATCTCTAAAAATGCCTGTAATTTTGTATCCATGTGAGTTTTACTAGAATCAGTTGTTTTTGTAAGGTTTGCAAATACAAAAAATGGGTTTTACTCACAGTATACTGTCACACTCAATCTGACAGTTATTTAAACATAACTCCTAAACCACACATGCCAAATGGCTAATAATGCCTGGAGAAATGTCTCTTTGTGAGTTTTGCAGGAAAAAATTTTTTTTGTAAGGTTTGTAAAGACACAAGTTAGTTTTTATTACTCAATATGACAGTATTACTGTAATACTAAATATGAAAGTTATATACACACAACTCCAAAATCAAACATGCATCATGTCTAAAAATGCCTGCAATATTGAATCCATGTGAGTTTTACTAGAATCAGTTGTTTTTGTAAGGTTTTTGCAAATACAAAAATTAGGTTTTACTCACTATGACAGTTACTCCTAAACAACAAATGCAAAATGACTAATAATGCTTGGAGAAATGTATCTTTGTTAGATTTACTAGAAAAAATATATTTTGTAAGTTAGTTTTTTTTACTTAATATGACAGTATAACTGTCATACTAAATCCATCCATTTTCTTCCGCTTATCCGAGGTCCGGTTGCAGGGGCAGCAGCCTAAGCAGAGAAGCCCAGACTTCCCTATCCCCAACCACTTCGTCCAGCTCTTCTCGGGGGATCCCGAGGCGTTCGACAGCCCAGCCGGGAGACATAGTCTTCCCAATGTGTCCTGGGTCTTCCCCGCGGCCTCCTGCCCGTCGGACTTGCCCTAATGACAAAAGCAATACAAATGTATTCAAACACAACTCTAAACCAAACATGTAAAATGTCTAAAAAATGCCTGTAATATTGAATCTATGTGAGTTTTACCAGAATCAGGTATTGTGGTAAGGTTAACATTTACAAAAATTAGGTTTTACTCATAATAACAGTATAACTGCCACATTCAATTTGACATTTATTTAAACATAACTCCTAAACCACATGTGCACAATGGCTAATAATGCCTGGAGAAATGTCTCTTTTTGAGTTTTACTGGGAAAAAAAAATGTTTTTTAAGGTTTGTACAGATACAAGTTAGTTTTTTTTATTCAATATGACAGTATTACTGTCATACAAAATATGAAAGTTATATAAACATTACTCCAAAACCAAACATGCATTATGTCTAAAAATGCCTGTAATATTGTATCCATGTGAGTTTTAGTAGAATCATTTGTTTTCATAAGGTTTGCAATTACAAAATATGGGTTTTACTCACTATGACAGTATACTGTCACACTCAATCTGACGATTATTTAAACATAAGTCCTAAACCACACATGCAAAATGGCTAATAATGCCTTGAGTTATGTATCTTTTTGAGTTTTACTAGAAAAAATATATTTTGTAATGTTTGCAAAGACACAAGTTAGTTTTTTACTTAATATGACAGTATAACTGTCATACTAAATCCATCCATTTTCTTCCTGCTTATCCGAGGTCAGGTTGCGGGGGCAGCAGCCTAAGCAGAGAAGCCCAGACTTTCCTCTCCCCAGCCACTTTGTCCAGCTCTTCTCGGGGGATCCCGAGGCATTTACAGGCCAGCCAGGAGACATAAATAGATAGATACATAGATAGTACTTTATTGATTCCTTCAGGAGAGTTCCCTCAGGAAAATTTAAATTCCAGCAGTAGTGTACAAAATTGTAAAAAGTGAAAAGTAAATAATGGGGGTATAAATTGAAACAAAATAGAAACATATTACAATAGAATAAAAATAAAAAGCAACAATGAGAATAAAAATATAACAGTAAAATAAGAATATAACAAGAGAAACTAGGCAGTAGTGACCATGTTTTGAAAAAATATTGCACTCTTATTGATTTGAATCCCCTGTCATCCTAGTAGCCCCCCTCCCCCCAGAGAAGAGTTGTACAGTCTAATGGCGTGTGGGACAAAGGACAGCCGCCTCAGGAAGTACAGCTCTGTCCTTTCCTGTACAAGTGGCCTGTGTTAACAGTCCAGTCCAGCTTATTGTCCACCCACACCCCAAGGTACTTGAATGATAGTCTTCCCAATGTGTCCTGGGTCTTCCCCGTGGCCTCCTGCCGGTCGGCCTTGCCCTAACGAAAATAGCAATAAAAAATTTATTCAAAAACAACTCCTAAACCAAACATGTAAAATGTCTAAAAATGCCTTTAAAATTGAATCTATGTTTTACTAGAATCAGTTGTTTTTATAAGGTTTGCAAATACAAAATTAGGTTTTACACATAATGACAGTATAACTGCCACAGTCAATATGACAGTTATTTAAACATAACTCCTAAACCACACATGAAAAATGTCTAATAATGCATGAAGAAATGTATCTTTGTGATTTTTATTAGAAACGTTTTCTTTTGTGAGGTTTGCAAAGACATTAGTTAGTTTTTTTTTAGTCAATATGACAGTGTAACTGCCACACTCACTATGACAGTTATTTAAACAAAACCCCTAAACTCATACTTGCCAACATTGAGACCTCCGATTTCAGGAGGTGGGGGTGGGGAAGGCATGGTCGGGGGTGGGGTGGGGGCGTGGTTAAGAGGGGAGGAGTATATTTAGAAATAGAAATCACTAAGTCAAGTATTTCATATATATATACATATATATATACATATATATATATATATATATATATATATATATATATATATATATATATGTATATATATATATATATATATATATATATATATATATATATATGTATATATATATATATGTATATTATATATATATATATATATATATATATATATATATATATAATATATATATATATATATACACACATATATAAAAAAAACTTGACTTTCAGTGAATTCTAGGTATATATATATATATATATATATATATATATATATATATATATATATATATATATATATATATATATATATATGTATGTGTGGGGGAAAAAATCACAAGACTACTTCATCTCTACAGGCCTGTTTCATGAGGGGTTCCCTCAATCATCAGGAGATATAAGACATATATATATATATATATATATATATATATATATATATATATATATATATATATATATATATATATATATATATATATATATATATATATATATATATATGTATATATATATATATATATATATATATATATATATATATATAAAAATAAATACTTGAATTTCAGTTTTCATTTATTTACACATATACACACACATAACACTCATCTACTCATTGTTGAGTTAAGGGTTGAATTGTCCATCCTTGTTCTATTCTCTGTCACAATTTTTATAACCATGCTGAACACCCTCTCTGATGATGCATTGCTGTGTGGCACGCACAAAAGTGCTTTCATCAAATGCACGAGAGTCTGGAATTTTCCATCCCTCCCGAGCATGGCCAAAAACCGGTCAATCTTTGCTTCCTGAGGAAGATCTTCACTGCCAAGCACTTGGTATTCCACTACTTCTTCCCGGATGCTATCCAGGTCCAATCGCAGCTGCGGCTTGGAACTTATAAGCGTGTTTCTTCATCTTACTCGTCGTCGGCGTCGCCATGGCTGTATCTTCCGCGTTCTTCTGCTTCGTCTCCTTGTTGTGTGCGCAGTTGTGCACTGCACTCTCTAAAAGCCCTGGATGTTATTGTCACATATGCATGTACAGTTGATGGCAGTATTGCCCTGTTTAAAGAGTGTCACAACATTGCTGTTTACGGCAGACAAACTGCTTTACGGTAGACGAAAACGTGACTGCTGTTGTTTTGTGTTGTTACCGCGCTGGGAGGACGTGAATGAAACTACCTAACAATAAACCCACATAAGAAACCAAGAACTCGCCCTCGATCATTCTACAGTTATAACGTGATTGGTCAGGCATGCTGTTTATATCGTGCGAAAGCAGACATGAATACAGGCTGTCCTCACTCAGATCAGCCTGAATTTCGGGAGATTTTCGGGAGAACATTTGTCCCGGGAGGTTTTCGGGAGAGGCGCTGAATTTCGGGAGTCTCCTGGAAAATCCAGGAGGCTTGGCAAGTATGCCTAAACTACACATAAAAAATGGCTAATAATGCCTGAAATAAGGCATTCTTGTGAGTTTTACTCGAAACATATGCTTTTTTAAGGCTTGCAAACACAAAAAGTATTTGTTTTCCTCAATATGACAGTAAAGTTCTTAAAATCCTGAGATAATGCGAAATAAGCAAAAACAATGTATTCCATCATAATTCCTACACCAAATAAGCAAAATATCTAAAAATGCCTGTAATATTGAATCTGTGTGAGTTTTACTAAAATCAGTTGTTTTGGTAAGGTTTACAAATACAAAAATGAGGTTTTACTCTTTATGACAGTTATTTAAACATAACTCCATCCATCCAGCCATCCATTTTCTTCCGCTTATCCGAGGTCGGGTCGCGGGGGCTGCAGCCTAAGCAGGGAAGCCCAGACTTTCCTCTCCCCAGCCACTTCGTCCAGCTCCTCCCGGATGACAGAGCTTCTCACCCTAACTCTAAGGGAGAGCCCCGCCACCCGGCGGAGGAAAATCATTTCGGCCGCTTGTACCCGTGATTTTGTCCTTTCGGCCATGACACAAAACTCATGACCATAGGTGAGGATGGGAACGTAGATCGACCGGTAAATCGAGAGCTTTGCCTTCCGGCTCAGCTCCTTCTTCACCACAACGGATCAATACAGCGTCCGCATTACTGAAGACGCCGCACCGTTGCGCCTGTCGATCTCACGATCCACTCTTCCCTCACTCGTGAACAAGACTCTGAGGTCCTTCAACTCCTCCACTTGGGGCAAGATCTCCTCCCTAACCCGGAGATGGCACTCCACCCTTTTCCGGGCGAGAACCATGGACTCGGACTTGGAGGTGCTGATTCACATCCCAGTCACTTCACACTCGTCTGCGAACCGATCCAGTGAGGGCTGAAGATCTTGGCCAGATGAAGCCATCAGGACCACATCATCTGCAAATAGCAGAGACCTAATCCTGCAGACACCAAACCGGATCCCCTCAACGCCCTGACTGCGCCTAGAAATTCTGTCCATAAAGGTTATGTACAGAATCGTTGACAAAGGGCAGCCTTGGCGGAGTCCAACCCTCACTGGAAACGGGTCCGCATTGTCGGACCAAGCTCTGACTCTTGCAAAGGGAGCGAACCGCCACAATAAGACAGTCCGTTACCCCATACTCTCTAAGCACTCCCCACAGGACTTCCAGGGGTAAATGGTCGAATGCCTTCTCCAAGTCCATAAAGCACATGTAGCCTGGTTGGGCAAACTCCCATGCACCCTCAAGGACCCTGCCGAGAGTATAAAGCTGGTCCACAGTTCCACGACCAGGACGTAAACCACACTGTTCCTCCTGAATCCGAGGTTCGACTATCCGGCGTAGCCTCTTCTCCAGTACACATGAATAGACCTTACCGGGAAGACTGAGGAGTGTGATCTCACGATAGTTGAAACACACCCTCTGGTTCCCCTTCTTAAAGAGAGGAACCACCACCCCGGTCTCCCAATCCAGAAGTACCGCCCCCGATGTCCACGCGATGTTGCAGAGTCTTGTCAACCAAGACAGCCCCACAGCATCCAGAGCCTTAAGGAACTCCGGACGGATCTCATCCACCCCCAGGGCGTTGCCATTGAGGAGCTTTTTAACTACCTTGGCATCCTCATCCCCAGAAATAGGAGAGCCCACCACAGATTCCCCAGGCACTGCTTCCTAAAAGGAAGACATGTTGGTGGGATTAAGGAGGTCTTCGAAGTATTCCCTCCACCGATCAATAACAGCTGCAGTAGAGGTCAGCAGCGCACCATCCTCACCATACACGGTGTTACAGTGCACTGCTGCCCCCCCTTGAGCCGGCGGATGGTGGTCCAGAATCGCTTCGAAGCCGTCTGGAAGTCGTTTTCCATGGCTTCTCCAAACTCCTCCCATGTCCGAGTTTTTGCCTCTGCGACCGCTGAAGCCGCACTTCGCTTGGCCTGTCGGCTGTCTCTGGAGTCCCATGAGCCAAAAGGACCCGATAGGCTCTTTCTTCAGCTTGACGGCATCCCTCATTGCTGGTGTCCACCAGCGGGTTCTAGGATTACCGCCACGACAGGCACCAAACTCCTTGCGGCCACAGCTCCAATCAGCCGGCTCGACAAGAGAGGCACGGAACATGGTCCACACAGACTCAATGTCCAGCGCCTCCCTCGTGACATGTTCAAAGTTCTTCCGGAGGCGTTCCCAGCAAACCCTCACAATGCCAGGTCTGTCAGGCATCCTCCCCCACCATCGCAGCCAACTCACCACCAGGTGGTGATCGGTAGAAAGCTCCGCCCCTCTCTTCACCCGAGTGTCCAAAACATGAGACCGCAAATCCGATGACACAACTAAAAAATCGATCATGGAACTGCGGCCTGGGGTGTTCTGGTGCCAAGTGCACATATGGACACCCTTATGTTTGAACTTGGTGTTTGTTATTGACAATCTGTGACGAGCACAAAAGTCCAATAACAAAACACCACTCGGGTTCAGATCCGGGCGGCCAATCTTCCCAATCACGCCACTCCAGGTTTCACTGTTGTTGCCAAGATGAGCGTTGAAGGCCCCCAGTAGAACGAGGGAATCACCCGGTGGAGCACTTTCCAGTACTCCCTCGAGTGAATCCAAAAAGGGTGGGTACTCTGAGCTGCCGTTTGGCGCGTAAGGCCAAACAACAGTCAGGACCCGTCCCCCCACCCGAAGGCGGAGGAAAGCTACCCACTGGTCCACTGGGTTGAACTCCAACGTGCAGGCTTTGAGCCGGGGGGCAACAAGAATTGCCACCCGAGCACGTCGTTTCTCAACGCAAGCATTATAACTCCAAAACAACAAATGCTAATAATGCTTGGAAAAATGTATCTTTGTTAGTTTTACTAGAATAATAATCTTTTGTAAGGTTTGCAGACACAAGTTGTTTTTTTGTACTCAATATGACAGTATAACTGTCATACTAAATATGAAAGTTGTATAAACATATCTCCAAAACCAAACATGCAATCCATCTAAAGATGCCTGTAATATTGAATCTATGAAAAATAGTTTTTTTTACTCAATATGACAATATAACTGTCATACTAAATCCATCCATTTTCTTCCGCTTATCCGAGGTCGGGTTGCGGGGGCAGCAGCCTAAGCAGAGAAGCCCCAGCCACTTTGTCCAGCTCTTCTCGGGGGATCCCGAGGCGTTCCCAGGCCAGCCTGAGACATAGTCTTCCCAATGTGTCCTGGGTCTTCCCCGTGGCCTCCTGCCGATCGGACTTGCCCTAACGAAAAAAGCAATAAAAATGTATTCAAACATGTGAAATGTCTAAAAATGCCTGTAATATTGAATCTATGTGAGTTTTACTAGAATCAGTTGTTTTTGTAAGGTTTGCAAATACAAAAATTTGGTTTTACACATAATAACAGTATAACTGCCACATTCAATATGACAGTTATTTAAACATATTTCCTAAACCACACATGAAAAATGTCTAATAATGCCTGGAAAACATTATTTTTGTGAGTTTTACTGGAAAAACATAGTTTGTAATGTTTGTAAAGACACAAGTTAGTTTTACTCAAGATGACAGTATAACTGTCATAATACATATGAAAGTTATATAAACATAATTCCAAAACCAAACATGCATTATGTCTAAAAATACCTGTAAAATTGTATCAATGTGAGTTTTACTAGAATCATTTTTTGCGATGAGATGGCGACTTGTCCGGGGTGTACCCCGCCTTCCGCCCGATTGTAGCTGAGATAGGCTCCAGCGCCCCCTGCCACCCCAAAAGGGAATAAGCGGTAGAAAAAATGATGGATGGGCATTTTTTGTTGTCGTTACTAAATCCATCCATTTTCTTCCGCTGCCCCCGCGGGTTGCGGGGGCAGCAGCCTCAACAGAGAAGCCCAGACTTCCCTCTCCCCAGCCACTTCTTCCAGCTCTTCTCGGGGGATCCTGAGGCGTTCCCAGGCCAGCCGGGAGACATAATCTTCCCAATGTGTCCTGGGTCTTCCCCGTGGCCTCCTGCCGGTCGGACTTGCCCTAAACACCTCCCTCGGTCATTCCTCCCGGATGACAGAGCTTCTTATCCTATCTCTAAGGGAGAGACACGCCACCCGGCGGGGGAAACTCAATTTGGCCGCTTGTACCCGGGATCTTGTCTTTTCGGTCATAACCATGACCATAGGTGCAGGATGAGAATGTAGATCGACCGGTAAATTTAGAGCTTTTAATTCTGGCTCAGCTCCTTCTTCACCACAATGGATCGATATAGCGTCCTCATTACTGAAGACGCCGCACCGATCCGCCTGTGGATCTCATGATCCACTCTTCCCTCACTCGTGAACAAGACTCCTAGGTACTTGAACTCCTCCACTTGGGGCCATCTAGTATGTGCCATCGCCTCCTCAACCTGGAAATGGCACCCCACCCTTTACCGGGCGAGAACCATGGACTCGGACTTGGAGGTGCTGATTCTCATCCCAGTCGCTTCATACTCGGCCATCCGATGAGAGCTGGAGATCCTGGCCAGTTGAAGCCATCAGGACCACATCAACTGCAAAAAGCAGAGACCTAATCCTGCAACCACCAAACCGGATCCCCTCAACGCCATGACTGCAATTCTGTCCATAAAAGTTAACAACAGAATCGGTGACAAAGGCGGACCAAGGCTGCCCTACTCTGATCATACAGGGAGCGACCCGCCACAATCAGACAGTCTGGGGACAACAAGAATTGCCACCCCAGCCTCTCATTGCTTGCAACGCCATAGTGGAAGAGAGTCCAGCCCCTCTCGAGAGAACAGGTTCCTGTGCGTCGAAGTGAGTCCAACTATATCTAGCCGGAACTTCTCCACCTCGCACACCAGCTCAGGCTCCTTCCCTCCCAGCGAGGTGACATTTCACGTCAGAAGAGCTAGCTTATGTAGCCGATGATCGGACCGCCAAGTGCCCTGCCTTCGGCTGCCGCTCAGCTCACACTGCACCCGACCTCTATAACCCAGCCCATGAGTGGTGAGCCCATTGGTGGAGGGAACCACGTTGCTTCATTGAGCTGAGCCAGCCAACAGGCGCTCGCCATCATGCCCCACCTCTGGGCCTGGCTCCACAGGGGAGCCACGGTGACCCGCGTCCGGGCGAGGAAAAATCTAGGACCTCGATTTGTACCATTCATAAAGGTCTTTGAGCTGCTCTTTGTCTGATCCCTCACCTAGGACCTATTTGTCTCGGGAGAGCCTACGATTGATTGATGCCTGAAATAATGCAATCTTGGGAGTTTTACTCAAAACATATGCTTTTTTAAATCTTGCAAACATAAAAGGAGTTTTTTACTCAATATGACAGTAATGTTCTTAAAATCCTGAGATAATACGAAAAAAGCAAAAACAAATGTATTCCATTATAATTCCTAAACCAAACATGCAAAATGTGTAAAAATGCCTGTAATATTGAATCAATGTATGTTTTACTAAAATCAGTTGTGTTTGAAAGGTTTGCAATTACAAAAATTCGTTTTTTTTCACCATGACAATGTACACTCAATATGACAGTAAATTAAACATAACTCCTAAACTACACATAAAAATGAGCTAATATTGCCTGAAATAATGCATTCTTGTGAGTTTTACTCGAAAGATATGCTTTTTTAAGGCTTGCAAACACAAAAAGTAGTTTTTTTACTCAATATGACAGTAATGTTCTTAGAATTCTGAGATAATGCGAAAAAAGCAATAAAAATGTATTCCAACATATTTCCTAAACCAACAATGCAAAATGTCTAAAAATGCCTGTAATACTATATCCATGTGAGTTGTAATAGAATCAGTTGTTTTAGTAAGGTTTGCAAAAACAAAAATTAGGTTTTACTCTTTATGAAAGTAAACTGTCACAATCAATATGACAGTTTTTTAATCATAACTCCTAAACTACTAATGTAAAATGGCTAATAATGTTTGAAATAATTGATCCTTGGGAGTTTTCCTCGAAACATGTGCTTTTTTTTAAGGCTTGCAAACACAAAAAGTATATTTTTACTCAATATGACAGTAATATTCTTAAAATCCTGAGATAATGCAAAAAAAGCAATGAAAATATATTCAATCATATTTCCTAAATCAAACATGCAAAATGTGTAAAAATGCCTGTAATATTGAATCCATGTGAGTTTTACTAGAATCGGTTGTGTTTGAAATTTTTGCAAATACAAAAATTAGGTCTTTTTCACCATGACAATGTACACTCAATATGACAGTAAATTAAACATAACTCCTAAACTACACTTAAAAATGAGCTAATATTGCCTGAAATAATGCATTCTTGTGAGTTTTACTTGAAACATATGCTTTTTTAAGGCTTGCAAACACAAAAAGTAGTTTTTTACTCAATATGACAGTAATGTTCTTAAAATCCTGAGATAATGCGAAAAAAGCAATAAAAATGTATTCAATCATAATTTCTAAACTAAACATGCAAAATGTGTAAAAATGCCTGTATTATTGAATCCATGTGAGTTTTACTAGAATCAGTTGTTTTAGTAAAGTTTGCAAAAACAAAAATTAGGTTTTACTCTTTATGAAAGTAAACTGTCACACTCAATATGACAGTTTTTTAATCATAACACCTAAACTACTCATGCAAAATGGCTAATAATGTTTGAATTAATGGATCTTTGGGAGTATTCCTTGAAACATATGCTTTCTTAAGGCTTGCAAACACAAAAAGTATTTTTTTACTCAATATGACAGTAATGTTCTTAAAATCCTGAGATAATGCGAAAAAAGCAATAAAAATGTATTCAATCATAATTTCTAAACTAAACATGCAAAATGTGTAAAAAATGACTGTATTATTGAATCCATGTGAGTTTAACTAGAATCAGTTGTTTTAGTAAGGTTTGCAAAAACAAAAATTAGGTTTTACTCTTTATGAAAGTAAACTGTCACACTCAATATGACATTTATTTAATCATAACTCCTAAACTACACATGCAAAATGTCTAATGATGCCTCAAATAATGCATTCTACGGAGTTTTACTCGAAACATATGCTTTTTCAAATCTTGCAAACACAAAAAGTAATTTTTTACTCAATATGACAGTAATATTCCTAAAATACTGAGATATTGCGAAAAAAGCAATGAAAATATATTCAATCATATTTCCTAAATCAAACATGCAAAATGTGTAAAAATGCCTGTAATATTGAATCCATGTGAGTTTTATTAGATTAGGTTGTTTGAAATTTTTGCAAATACAAAAATTAGGTTTTTTTCACCATGACTCAATATGACAGTAAATTAAACATAACTCCTAAACTACACTTAAAAATGAGCTAATATTGCCTGAAATAATGCATTCTTGTGAGTTTTACTCGAAACATATGCTTTTCTAAGGCTTGCAAACACAAAAAGTAGTTTGTATTCAATATGACAGTAATGTTCTTAAAATTCTGAGATAATGCGAAAAAAGCAATAAAAATGTATTCAATCATAATTTCTAAACTAAACATGCAAAATTTGTAAAAAAAAATGCCTGTAATATTGAATCCATGTGAGATTTCGGTTGTGTTTGAAATTTTTGCAAATAAAAAAATTACGTTTTTTTCACCATGACAAGCAATATGACAGTAAATAAACATAACTCCTAAACTACACATAAAAATGAGCTAATATTGCCTGAACTAATGCATTATTGTGAGTTTTACTCGAAAAATATGCTTTTTTAAGGCTTGCAAACACAAAAAGTAGTTTTTTTACTCAATATGACGGTAATGTTCTTAAAATCCTGAGATAATGCGAAAAAAGCAATAAAAATGTATTCCAACATAATTCCTAAACCAACAATGCAAATGTCTAAAATGCCTGTAATATTAAATCCATGTGAGTTTTACTAGAATCAGTTGTTTTTATAAGGTTTGCAAATACAAAAATTAAGTTTTACTCACTATGACAGTAAACTGTCACACTCAATATGACAGTTATTTAAAAATAACTCCTGACTACACATGCAAAATGGCTAATGATGCCTCAAATAATGCATTCTACAGAGTTTTACTCGAAACATATGCTTTTCAAATCTTGCAAACACAAAAAGTAGTTTTTTACTCAATATGACAGTAATATTCCTAAAATCCTGAGATAATGCGAAAAAAGCAATGAAAATATATTCAATCATATTTCCTAAATCAAACATGCAAAATGTGTAAAAATGCCTGTAATATTGAATCCATGTGAGTTTTACTAGAATCGGTTGTGTTTGAAATTTTTGCAAATGAAAAAAATTAGGTTTTTTTCACCATGACAATGTACACTCAGTATGACAGTAAATAAACATAACTTCTAAACTACACATAAAAATGAGATAATATTGCCTGAAAATGCATTATTGTGAGTTTTACTCGAAACATATGCTTTTTTAAGGCTTGCAAACACAAAAAGTAGTTTTTTACTCAATATGACAGTAATATTCCTAAAATCCTGAGATAATGCGAAAAAAGCAATAAAAATGTATTCCATCATAACTTCTAAACCAAACAGGCAAAATGTCTAAAAATAACTGTAATATTGAATTCATGTGAGTTTTACTAGAATCAGTTGTTTTTGTAAGGTTTGCAAATACCAAAATTAGGTGTTACTCTATATGAGAGTATACTGTTACATTTAATATGACAGTTATTTAAACATAACTCCTAAACTACAAATGCTAAATGGCTAATGATGCCTGAAATAATGCATCCTTAGGAGTTTTACTCGAAAAATATGCTTTTTTTAATCCTTGCAAACACAGAAAGTAGTTTTTACTCAATGTGACAGTAATATTCTTAAAATCCTGAGATAATGCGAAAAAAGCAATAAAAATGTGTTCCATCATAATTTCTAAACCAAACATGCAAAATGTGTAAAAATGCCTGTAATATTGAATCCATGTGAGTTTTACTAGAATCAGTTGTTTTTGTAAGGTTTTACTTACTATGACAGTTATTTAAACTCTATGTATCTTTGTGAGTTTTACTAGAAAAAATATATTTTGAATGTATACAAAAACAAAAGTTTGTTTGTTTTTACTCAATATGATAGTATAACTGTCATACTAAATCCATCCATTTCCTTCCGCTTATCCGAGGTCGTGTTGCGGGGGCTGCAGCCTAAGCAGAGAAGCCCAGCTACTTCGTCCAGCTCTTCTCGGGGGATCCCGAGGCGTTCCCAGGCCAGCCAGCTGATATAATCTTCCCAATGTGTCCTGTGTCTTCCCCGTGGCTTCCTGCCGTTTGGACTTGCCTTAACAAAAAAAGCAATAAAAATGTATTCCATCATAATTTCTAAACCAAACAGGCAAAATGTCTAAAAATAACTGTAATATTGAATTCATGTGAGTTTTACTAGAATCAGTTGTTTTTGTAAGGTTTGCAAATACAAAAATTTGGTTTTACTCTATATGAGAGTATACTGTTACATTTAATATGACAGTTATTTAAACATAACTCCTAAACTACAAATGCTAAATGGCTAATGATGCCTGAAATAATGCATCCTTAGGAGTTTTACTCGAAAAATATGCTTTTTTTTAATCCTTGCAAACACAGAAAGTAGTTTTTACTCAATGTGACAGTAATATTCTTAAAATCCTGAGATAATGCGAAAAAAGCAATAAAAATGTGTTCCATCATAATTTCTAAACCAAACATGCAAAATGTGTAAAAATGCCTGTAATATTGAATCCATGTGAGTTTGACTAGAATCAGTTGTTTTTGTAAGGTTTTACTTACTATGACAGTTATTTAAACTCTATGTATCTTTGTGAGTTTTACTAGAAAAAATATATTTTGAATGTTTACAAAAACAAAAGTTAGTTTGATTTTACTCAATATGATAGTATAACTGTCATACTAAATCCATCCATTTCCTTCCGCTTATCCGAGGTCGTGTTGCGGGGGCTGCAGCCTAAGCAGAGAAGCCCAGCTACTTCGTCCAGCTCTTCTCGGGGGATCCCGAGGCGTTCCCAGGCCAGCCAGCTGATATAATCTTCCCAATGTGTCCTGTGTCTTCCCCGTGGCTTCCTGCCGTTTGGACTTGCCTTAACGAAAAAAGCAATACTAATGTATTCAAACACAACTCCTAAACAAAACATGTAAAATGTCTAAAATGCCTTTAATATTGAATCTATGTGAGTTTTACAAGAATCAGTTGTATTTGTAAGGTTTCAAATACAAAAATTAGGTTGTACACTTAACTTTATAACTCAATATGTGTGGCAGTTATACTACCACACTCAAAATGACAGTTATTTAAACATAACTCCTAAACTACATATGACCATTTTCTAATAATGCATGAAGAAATGTATCTCTGTGAGTTTTACTAGTAACATTTTCTTTTGTAAGGTTTGCAAAGACACGAGTTAGTTTTTTTTTTACTCACTTTGACAGTATACTGTCACACTCAATTTCAGTTATTTTAAACATAACTCCTAAACCACACATACAAAATGGCTAATAATGCCTGTAGAAATGTATCTTTGTGAGTTTTACTGGGAAACAATATTTTGTAAGGTTTGTAAAGACAAAAGTTAGTTTTTTTTACTCAATATAACAGTATAACTGTCATACTATATATGAAAGTTATATAAACATAACTTCAAAACTACACATGAACATTTTGTAAGAAATGTATCTTTGTGAGTTTTACTAAAATGTTCTTTTGTAAGGTTTGCAAAGACACAAGTTAGTTTTTTTTACTCAATATGATAGTATCACTGTCATACTAAATAAGAAAGTTGTATAAACATAAGTTCAAAAATACACATGCAATCCGTCTAAAAATGCCTGTAATATTGAATCTATGTGAGTTTTACCAGAATCAGGTATTTTGGTAAGGTTTACATTACAAAAATTAGGTTTTACTCATAATGACAGTATAACTGCCACATTCAATATGGCAGTTATTTAAACATAACCCCTAAACCACATGCAAAATGGCTTATAATGCCTGGGGATGTATCTTTGTGAGTTTTACTAGAAAACATATAATTTGTAAGGTTTTTAAAGACACAAGTTAGTTTTTTTTACTCAATATAATAGTATAACTGTCATACTAAATGTATCCATTTTCTTCCGCTTATCCGAGGTCGGGTTGCGGGGGCAGCAGCCTAAGCAGAGAAGCCCAGACTTCCCTCTCCCCAGCCACTTCGTCCAGCTCTTCTCGGGAGATCCCGAAGCGTTCCCAGGCCAGCCGGCTGACATAGTCTTCCCAATGTGTCCTGGGGCTTCCCCGTGGCCTCCTGCCGGTCGGACTTGCCCTAACGAAAAAAGCAATTAAAATGTATTCAAACACAACTCCTAAACCAAACATGTGAAATGTCTAAAATGCCTGCAATATTGAATCTATGTGAGTTTTACTAGAATCAGTTGTTTTGTAAGGTTTGCAAATACAAAAATTAGGTTTAACACTTAATGACAGTATAACTGCCACACTCAATTTGACAGTTAATAAAACATAACTCCTAAACTACACATGAACATTTTCTAATAATGCATGAAGAAATGTATCTTTTGTGAGTTTTACTAGTAACATTTTCTTTTGTAAGCATTGCAAAGACACAAGTTAGTTTGTTTTACTCACTATGACTGTGAGACTATGTCACACTCAATATGAAAGTTATTTAAACATAAATCCTAAACCGCACATGCAAAATAGCTAATAATGCCTGTAGAAATGTATCTTTGAGTTTTACTGGGAAAAATATTTTGTAAGGTTTGTAAAGACACAAGTTAGTTTTTTTTTTTTTTTACTCAATATGACAGTATTACTGTAATACTAAATATGAAAGTTATATAAACACAACTCCAAAACCAAACATGCAATTATGTCTAAAAATGACTGTGATATTGTATCTGTGAGTTTTACTAGAATCAATTGTTTTTGTAAGGTTTGCAAATACAAAATTTAGGTTTTACTCACTATGACAGTTATTTAAACATAAATCCTAAACAACAAATGCAAATAGCTAATAATGCTTGGAGAACTGTATCTTTGTTATAGAGAGCCTGCTGACCAACAGCATCTCTGTCTGGACTGGAGCCTGCAGTGCCTCAGACTGGAAGTCTCTCCAGAGAGTGGTGAGGACGGCGGAAAAGATCTTCAGGAACCCTCTTCCTCCTATCCAGGAGATCGCAAAAAGCGCTGCCTGACCAGGGCTCAGAAAATTTGCAAAGACTCCTCCCACCCCCACCAAGGACTGTTTTCACTGCTGGACTCTAGAAAGAGGTTCTGCAGCCTCCGAAGCAGAACCTCCAGCTTCTTCCCTCAGGCCGTAAGACTCTTGAACGCATTATAATTAAATTATCCCCTCAACTCCCCTTAAAAATGGATTAACTCGCTGGAATAAAAAAAAACCCAATATAACATACACCCATAAACGTGGGCGCATGTGGAAAAAGTGCAATATATTTATCTGCACAGTAATCTTTTTATTTATTTATATATATTTAAGTATATTTATTTATTTTATATATATATTTATTTATTATTTATATTTATTTATATATGCAACTTATTTCTTTTTTTATCCTGCACTACCATGAGTTTATGTAACGAAATTGTGTTATCTGTGCTGTAAAGTTCAAATTTGAATGACAATAAAAAGAAAGTCTAAGTCTTTACCAGAATAATGATCTTTTGTAAGGTTTGCAAAGACGCAAGTTAGTTGTTTTTTTTCTCAATATGACAGTATAACTGTCATACTAAATATGAAAGTTGTAAAAACATAACTCCAAAACCAAACAAGCAATCCGTCTAAAAATGCATGTAATATTGAATCTATGTGAGTTTTACCAGAATCAGGTATTTTGGTAAGGTTTACAATTACAAAAATTTGGTTTTACTCATGACAGTATACCTGCCACATTCAATTTGACATTAATTTAAACATAACTCCTAAACCACACATGCACAATGGCTAATAATACCTGGGGAAATGTCTCTTTGTGAGTTTTACTAGAAAAAATATATTGTGTAAGGTTTGTAAAGACACAAGTTGTTTTTTTTTACTCAATATAACAGTAGAGCTGTCTTACTAGATATAAATAAATAAATAAATGGGTTGTACTTGTATAGCGCTTTTCTACCTTCAAGGTACTCAAAGCGCTTTGACACTACTTCCACATTTACCCATTCACACACTGATGGAGGGAGCTGCCATGCAAGGCGCTAACCAGCACCCATCAGGAGCAAGGGTGAAGTCTTGCTCAGGACACAACGGACATGACGAGGTTGGCACTAGGTGGGGATTGAACCAGGGACCCTCGGGTCGCGCACGGCCATTCTTCCACTGCGCCAAACATTACTCCAAAACCAAACATGTATTATGTCTAAAAATGCCTGTAATATTGTATCTGTGTGAGTTTTACTAGAATCAGTTGTTTTTGTAAGGTTTTCAAATACCAAAATTGGGTTTTATTTACTTTGACAGTTATTTAAACATAACTCCTAACCAACAAATGCAAAATGGCTAATAATGCTTGGAGAAATGTATCTTTGTTTGTTTTACTAGAATGATTATATTTTGTAAAGTTTGCAAAGACACAAGTTAGTTTGTTTTACTCACTATGACTTTACGGTCACACTCCATATGACAGTTATTTAAACATAACTTCTAAACCACATATGCAAAATGGCTAATAATGACTGTTGAAATGTATCTTTGTGAGTTTTACTGGGAAAACAATATTTTGTAAGGTTTGTAAAGACACAAGTTAGTGTTTTTTTTATTAAATATAACAGTATAGCTGTCATACATATGAAAGTTATAGAAACATAACTCCAAAACCAAACATGCATTATGTCTAAAAATGCCTGCAATATTGTATCTGTGTGAGTTTTACTAGAATCAGTTGTTTTTGAAAGGTTTGCAAATACAAAATTTAGGTTTTACTCACTATGACAGTTATTTGAACATAACTCCTAAACAACAAATGCAAAATAGCTAATAATGCTTGGAGAGATGTATCTTTGTTATAGCGAGCCTGCTGACCAACAGCATCTCTGTCTGGACTGGAGCCTGCAGTGCCTCAGACTCGAAGTATCTCCAGAGAGTGGTGAGGACGGCGGAAAAGATCATCAGGACTCCTCTTCCTCCTATCCAGGAGATCGCAAAAAGTGCTGCCTGACCAGGGCTCAGAAAATTTGCAGAGACTCCTCCCACCCCCACCAAGGACAGTTTTCACTTCTGGACTCTAGAAAGAGGTTCCGCAGCCTCCGAAGCAGAACCTCCAGCTTCTGTAACAGCTTCTTCCCTCAGGCCGTAAGACTCTTGAACGCATCATAATTAAATTATCTCCTCAACTCCCCTCAAAATTAATTAACTCGCTGGAATGAAAAAAACAATATAACATACACCCATAAACGTGGGCGCATGTGGAAAAAGTGCAAATATATTTATCTGCACAGTAATCTATTAATCTATTTATATATATTTATATATATTTATTTATTTTATATATATATATATATATATATATATATATATATATATATATATATATATATATATATATAGTATTTATATATTTATTTATCGAAATATGCACCTTATTGCTTTTTTATCCTGCACTACGACATTTCGTTCTTATCTGTGCTGTAAAGTTCAAATTTGAATGACAATAAAAAGAAAGTCTAAGTCTAAGTCTAAGTCTTTACTAGAATAACGGTCTTTTGTAAGGTTTGCAAAGACACAAGTTAGGTTTTTTTTTACTCAATGGTAATATACAGTATAACTGTCATACTAAATATGAAAGGTGTATAATCATAACTCCAAAACCAAACATGCAATCCGTCTAAAAATGCATGTAATATTGAATCTATGTGAGTTTTACCAGAATCGGGTATTTTGGTAAGGTTTACAATTACAACAATTAGGTTTCACTCACAATGTGTCCTGGGTCTTCCCCGCGGCCTCCTGCCCGTCGGACTTGCCCTAATGAAAAAAGCAATACAAATGTATTCAAACACAACTCTAAACCAAACATGTAAAATGTCTACAAATGCCTGTAATATTGAATCTATGTGAGTTTTACCAGAATCAGGTATTGTGGTATGGTTAACATTTACAAAAATTAGGTTTTACTCATAATAACAGTATAACTGCCACATTCAATTTGACATTTATTTAAACATAACTCCTAAACCACATGTGCACAATGGCTAATAATGCCTGGAGAAATGTCTCTTTGTGAGTTTTACTGGGGAAAAAAACATTTTTTAAGGTTTGTACAGATACAAGTTAGTTTTTTTTATTCAATATGACAGTATTACTGTCATACAAAATATGAAAGTTATATAAACATTACTCCAAAACCAAACATGCATTATGTCTAAAAATGCCTATAATATTGTATCCATGTGAGTTTTAGTAGAATCATTTGTTTTCATAAGGTTTGCAATTACAAAATATGGGTTTTACTCACTATGACAGTATACTGTCACACTCAATCTGACGATTATTTAAACATAAGTCCTAAACCACACATGCAAAATGGCTAATAATGCCTTGAGTTATGTATCTTTGTGAGTTTTATAAGAAAAAAAATATTTTGTAATGTTTGCAAAGACCCAAGTTAGTTTTTTACTTAATATGACAGTATTACTGTCATACTAAATCCATCCATTTTCTTCCTGCTTATCCGAGGTCAGGTTGCGGGGGCAGCAGCCTAAGCAGAGAAGCCCAGACTTTCCTCTCCCCAGCCACTTTGTCCAGCTCTTCTCGGGGGATCCCGAGGCATTTACAGGCCAGCCAGGAGACATAAATAGATAGATACATAGATAGTACTTTATTGATTCCTTCAGGAGAGTTCCCTCAGGAAAATTTAAATTCCAGCAGTAGTGTACAAAATTGTAAAAAGTGAAAAGCAAATAATGGGGGTATAAATTGAAACAAAATAGAAACATATTACAATAGAATAAAAATAAAAAGCAACAATGAGAATAAAAATACAACAGTAAAATAAGAATATAACAAGAGAAACTAGGCAGTAGTGACCATGTTTTGAAAAAATATTGCACTCTTATTGATTTGCATCCCCTGTCATCCTAGTAGCCCCCCTCCCCCCAGAGAAGAGTTGTACAGTCTAATGGCGTGTGGGACAAAGGACAGCCGCCTCAGGAAGTACAGCTCTGTCCTTTCCTGTACAAGTGGTCTGTGTTAACAGTCTAGTCCAGCTTATTGTCCACCCACACCCCAAGGTACTTGAATGATAGTCTTCCCAATGTGTCCTGGGTCTTCCCCGTGGCCTCCTGCTGGTCGGCCTTGCCCTAACGAAAATAGCAATAAAAAATGTATTCAAACACAACTCCTAAACCAAACATGTAAAATGTCTAAAAATGCCTGTAAAATTGAATCTATGTTTTACTAGAATCAGTTGTTTTTATAAGGTTTGCAAATACAAAATTAGGTTTTACACATAATGACAGTATAACTGCCACACTCAATATGACAGTTTTTTTAAACATAACTCCTAAACCACACATGAAAAATGTCTAATAATGCGTGAAGAAATGTATCTTTGTGATTTTTATTAGAAATGTTTTCTTTTGTGAGGTTTGCAAAGACACAAGTTAGTTTTTTTTACTCAATATATATATATATATATATATATATATATATATATATATATATATATATATATATATATATATAATATATATATATATATATAAAGTCAAGATTTTTTTATATATGTGTGTATATATATATATAATAAATATATATATATATATATATATATATATATATATATATATATATATAAATATATATATATATATATATATATATATATATATACACACACATATATAAAAAAATATTGACTTTCAGTGAATTCTAGCTATATATATATATATATATATATATATATATATATATATATATATATATATATATATGTATGGGGGAAAAAATCACAAGACTACTTCATCTCTACAGGCCTGTTTCATGAGGGGTTCCCTCAATCATCAGGAGATATAAGACATATACATATATATATATATATATATATATATATATATATATATATATATATATAAAATAAATACTTGAATTTCAGTTTTCATTTATTTACACATATACACACACATAACACTCATCTACTCATTGTTGAGTTAAGGGTTGAATTGTCCATCCTTGTTCTATTCTCTGTCACTATTTTTATAACCATGCTGAACACCCTCTCTGATGATGCATTGCTGTGTGGCACGCACAAAAGTGCTTTCATCAAATGCACGAGAGTCTGGAATTTTCCATCCCTCCCGAGCATGGCCAAAAACCGGTCAATCTTTGCTTCCTGAGGAAGATCTTCACTGCCAAGCACTTGGTATTCCACCACTTCTTCCCGGAGGCTATCCAGGTCCAATCACAGCTGCGGCTTGAAACTTATAAGCGTGTTTCTTCATCTTACTCGTCGTCGGCGTCGCCATGGCTGTATCTTCCGCATTCTTCTGCTTCGTCTCCTTGTTGTGTGCGCAGTTGTGCACTGCACTCTCTAAAAGCCCTGGATGTTATTGTCACATATGCATGTACAATAGATGGCAGTATTGCCCTGTTTAAAGAGTGTCACAACATTGCTGTTTACGGCAGACAAACTGCTTTACGGTAGACGAAAACGTGACTGCTGTTGTTTTGTGTTGTTACCGCGCTGGGAGGACGTGAATGAAACTACCTAACAACAAACCCACATAAGAAACCAAGAACTCGCCCTCGATCATTCTACAGTTATAACGTGATTGGTCAGGCATGCTGTTTATATCGTGGGAAAGCAGACCTGAATACAGGCTGTCCTCACTCAGATCAGCCTGAATTTCGGGAGATTTTCGGGGGAAAATTTGTCCCGGGAGGTTTTCGGGAGAGGCGCTGAATTTCGGGAGTCTCCTGGAAAATCCAGGAGGCTTGGCAAGTATGCCTAAACTACACATAAAAAATGGCTAATACCGTATTTTCCGCACTATAAGGCGCACCTAAAAACCACAAATTTTCTCAAAAGCTGACAGTGCGCCTTATAACCCGGTGCGCTTTATATATGGATAAATATTAAGATTCATTTTCATAAAGTTTCGGTCTCGCAACTTCGGTAAACAGCCGCCATCTTTTTTCCCCGTAGAAGAAGCGCGCGGTGCATGCTGGGATATGTGACGTTTCATTTCCATTTGTGTGTTTATGTAAAGACCCCAAAATGGCTCCTATTAAGTGTGTTGTCTGTCTAATTATAAATAATGCAGACGAGGCGTGTTAATGAGTTCTCAACGTTTACTCACAGCGTGCTCATAACCACATTCTAACTCCCAGCATACAACAACGCTTCTCAGGGCTACCGCGCATGCTCGTAACTATCGTTGCATGCTGGGTAGTGTAGTTGTTATATTTGCTAGCTCATAACAGCACATTAAGAGACGCGCTTAATTCAATACTCGCCGTCATTCCGGGTGGATTGACAAAAGACCTCCAGCCGCTAGATATTGGTGTCAACAGGGCATTCGAAGCTAGACTGCTAACTGCGTGGGAACAATGGATGACAGAAGGCGAACACACCTTCACTAAGACGAGGAGGCAGCGCCAGACGACGCCAATGGATCGTAAATTTGCCCAACTTTTCACTTCGGACACCGAAGACGAAGGATTTACGAATGAAGAATAACTTCAGAAAGTGAGCGCTATGTTTATTTTGTGTGTTGTGACATTAACGTTCGAGCAACATTATGTTGCTATTGCTCTGCACTATTTTGAATTTTACTATGTTTGTGATTGCACATTTGCGTACATTTTGGGAGTGAACAGAGTTGTTAGAACGCTGGTTTTTAATATATTATTAAAGTTTGACTGACCTATCTGACTGTTTTTTTGACATTCCCTTTAGCGCAGCGTAGGCGCGGCTTATAGTCCGGGGCGGCTTATTGGTGGACAAAGTTATGAAATATGCCATTCATTGAAGGTGCGGCTAATAATCCGGTGCGCCTTATAGTGCGGAAAATACGGTAATGCCTGAAATAAGGCATTCTTGTGAGTTTTACTCGAAACATATGCTTTTTTAAGGCTTGCAAACACAAAAAGTATTTGTTTTCCTCAATATGACGGTAAAGTTCTTAAAATCCTGAGATAATGCGAAATAAGCAAAAACAATGTATTCCATCATAATTCCTACACCAAATAAGCAAAATATCTAAAAATGCCTGTAATATTGAATCAGTGTGAGTTTTACTAAAATCAGTTGTTTTGGTAAGGTTTACAAATACAAAAATGAGGTTTTACTCTTTATGACAGTTATTTAAACATAACTCCATCCATCCAGCCATCCATTTTCTTCCGCTTATCCGAGGTCGGGTCGCGGGGGCTGCAGCCTAAGCAGGGAAGCCCAGACTTTCCTCTCCCCAGCTACTTCGTCCAGCTCCTCCCGGGGGATCCTGGGGCGTTCCCAGGCCAGCCGGGAGAGATAAGCTTCCCCGTTTCCTGGGTCTTCCTGGGCCTCCTACCGGTCGGACGTGCCCGAAACACCTCCCTAGGGAGGCGTTCGGGTGGCATCCTGACCAGATGCCCGAACCACCTCATCTGGCTCCTCTCGAAATGGAGGAGCAATGGCTTTACTTTGAGCTCCTCCCGGATGACAGAGCTTCTCACCCTATCTCTAAGGGAGAGCCCCGTCATCCGGCGGAGGAAACTCATTTCGGCCGCTTGTACCCGTGATTTTGTCCTTAGGTGAGGATGGGAACGTAGATCGACCGGTAAATCGAGAGCTTTGCCCTCCGGCTCAGCTCCTTCTTCACCACAACGGATCAATACAGCGTCCGCATTACTGAAGACGCCGCACCGTTCCGCCTGTCAATCTCACGATCCACTCTTCCCTCACTCGTGAACAAGACTCTGAGGTCCTTGAACTCCTCCACTTGGGGCAAGATCTCCTCCCCAACCCGGAGATGGCACTCCACCCTTTTCCGGGCGAGAACCATGGACTCGGACTTGGAGGTGCTGATTCACATCCCAGTCACTTCACAGTCGTCTGCGAACCGATCCAGTGAGGGCTGAAGATCTTGGCCGGATGAAGCCATCAGGACCACATCATCTGCAAATAGCAGAGACCTAATCCTGCAGACACCAAACCGGATCCCCTCAACGCCCTGACTGCGCCTAGAAATTCTGTCCATAAAGGTTATGAACAGAATCGGTGACAAAGGGCAGCCTTGGCGGAGTCCAACCCTCACTGGAAACGGGTCAGACTTACTGCCGGCAATGCGGACCAAGCTCTGACTCTTGCAAAGGGAGCGAACCGCCACAATAAGACAGTCCGTTACCCCATACTCTCTAAGCACTCCCCACAGGACTTCCAGGGGTAAATGGTCGAATAACTTCTCCAAGTCCATAAAGCACAAACTCCCATGCACCCTCAAGGACCCTGCCGAGAGTATAAAGCTGGTCCGCAGTTCCACGACCAGGACGTAAACCACACTGTTCCTCCTGAATCCGAGGTTCGACTATCTATCTAGCCTCTTCTCCAGTACACATGAATAGACCTTACCGGGAAGACTGAGGAGTGTGATCTCACGATAGTTGAAACACACCCTCTGGTTCCCCTTCTTAAAGAGAGGAACCACCACCCCGGTCTCCCAATCCAGAAGTACCGCCCCCGATGTCCACGCGATGTTGCAGAGTCTTGTCAACCAAGACAGCCCCACAGCATCCAGAGCCTTAAGGAACTCCGGACGGATCTCATCCACCCCCAGGGCGTTGCCATTGAGGAGTTTTTTAACTACCTTGGCATCCTCAGCCCCAGAAATAGGAGAGCCCACCACAGATTCCCCAGGCACTGCTTCCTCATAGGAAGACATGTTGGTGGGATTAAGGAGGTCTTCGAAGTATTCCCTCCACCGATCAATAACAGCTGCAGTAGAGGTCAGCAGCGCACCATCCTCACCATACCGGTGTTACAGTGCACTGCTCCCCCCCCCTTGAGCCGGCGGATGGTGGTCCAGAATCGCTTCGAAGCCGTCTGGAAGTCGTTTTCCATGGCTTCTCCAAACTCCTCCCATGTCCGAGTTTTTGCCTCTGCGACCGCTGAAGTCGCACTTCGCTTGGCCTGTCGGCTGCCTCTGGAGTCCCATGAGCCAAAAGGACCCGATAGGCTCTTTCTTCAGCTTGACGGCATCCCTCACTGCTGGTGTCCACCAGCGGGTTCTAGGATTACCGCCACGACAGGCACCAAACTCCTTGCGGCCACAGCTCCAATCAGCCGGCTCGACAAGAGAGGCACGGAACATGGTCCACTCAGACTCAATGTCCAGCGCCTCCCTCGTGACATGTTCAAAGTTCTTCCGGAGGCGTTCCCAGCAAACCCTCACAATGCGTTTGGGCCTGCCAGGTCTGTCAGGCATCCTCCCCCACCATCGCAGCCAACTCACCACCAGGTGGTGATCGGTAGAAAGCTCCGCCCCTCTCTTCACCCGAGTGTCCAAAACATGAGACCGCAAATCCGATGACACAACTACAAAATCGATCATGGAACTGCGGCCTGGGGTGTCCTGGTGCCAAGTGCACATATGGACACCCTTATGTTTGAACTTGGTGTTTGTTATTGACAATCTGTGACGAGCACAAAAGTCCAATAACAAAACACCACTCGGGTTCAGATCCGGGCGGCCATTCTTCCCAATCACGCCTCTCCAGGTTTCACTGTTGTTGCCAAGATGAGCGTTGAAGGCCCCCAGTAGAACGAGGGAATCACCCGGTGGAGCACTTTCCAGTACTCCCTTGAGTGAATCCAAAAAGGGTGGGTACTCTGAGCTGCCGTTTGGCGCGTAAGGCCAAACAACAGTCAGGACCCGTCCCCCCACCCGAAGGCGGAGGAAAGCTACCCACTGGTCCACTGGGTTGAACTCCAACGTGCAGGCTTTGAGCCGGGGGGCAACAAGAATTGCCACCCGAGCTCGTCGCCTCTCAACGCAAGCATTATAACTACAAAACAACAAATGCTAATAATGCTTGGAAAAATGTATCTTTGTTAGTTTTACTAGAATAATAATCTTTTGTAAGGTTTGCAGACACAAGTTTTTTTTTTTTTACTCAATATGACAGTATAACTGTCATACTAAATATGAAAGTTGTATAAACATATCTCCAAAACCAAACATGCAATCCATCTAAAGATGCCTGTAATATTGAATCTATGAAAAATAGTTTTTTTTACTCAATATGACAGTATAACTGTCATACTAAATCCATCCATTTTCTTCCGCTTATCCGAGGTCGGGTTGCGGGGGCAGCAGCCTAAGCAGAGAAGCCCAGACTTCCCTCTCCCCAGCCACTTTGTCCAGCTCTTCTCGGGGGATCCCGAGGCGTTCCCAGGCCAGCCTGAGACATAGTCTTCCCAATGTGTCCTGGGTCTTCCCCGTGGCCTCCTGCCGATCGGACTTGCCCTAACGAAAAAAGCAATAAAAATGTATTCAAACATGTGAAATGTCTAAAAATGCCTGTAATATTGAATCTATGTGAGTTTTACTAGAATCAGTTGTTTTTGTAAGGTTTGCAAATACAAAAATTTGGTTTTACACATAACAGTATAACTGCCACATTCAATATGACAGTTATTTAAACATATTTCCTAACCCACACATGAAAAATGTCTAATAATGCCTGGAAAAAAATATTTTTGTGAGTTTTACTGGAAAAACATAGTTTGTAATGTTTGTAAAGACACAAGTTAGTTTTACTCAAGATGACAGTAAAACTGTCATAATACATATGAAAGTTATATAAACATAATTCCAAAACCAAACATGCATTATGTCTAAAAATACCTGTGAAATTGTATCCATTTGAGTTTTACTAGAATCATTTTTTGCGATGAGATGGCGACTTGTCCGGGGTGTACCCCGCCTTCCGCCCGATTGTAGCTGAGATAGGCTCCAGCGCCCCCTGCCACCCCAAAAGGGAATAAGCGGTAGGAAATGGATGGATGGGCATTTTTTGTTGTCGTTACTAAATCCATCCATTTTCTTCCGCTTAACCGAGGTCGGGTTGCGGGGGCAGCAGCCTAAACAGAGAAGCCCAGACTTCCCTCTCCCCAGCCACTTCTTCCAGCTCTTCTCGGGGGATCCTGAGGCGTTCCCAGGCCAGCCGGGAGACATAATCTTCCCAATGTGTCTTGGGTCTTCCCCGTGGCCTCCTGCCGGTCGGACTTGCCCTAAACACCTCCCTCGGGAGGCGTTCGGGTGGCATCCTGAGCAGATGCCCGAACCACCTCATCTGGCTCCTCTCAATGTGGAGGAGCAGCGCTTTACTCTGAGTTCCTCCCGGATGACAGAGCTTCTTATCCTATCTCTAAGGGAAAGACCCGCCACCCGGCGGAGGAAACTCTTGTCTTTGATCTTGTCATTTCGGTCATAACCATGACCATGGGTAAAGGATGGGAATGTAGATCGACCGGTAAATTTAGAGCTTTTAATTCTGGCTCAGCTCCTTCTTCACCACAATGGATCGATATAGCGTCCTCATTACTGAAGACGCCGCATCGATCCGCCTGTGGATCTCATGATCCACTCTTCCCTCACTCGTGAACAAGACTCCTAGGTACTTGAACTCCTCCACTTGGGGCCATCTAGTATGTGCCATCGCCTCCTCAACCTGGAAATGGCACCCCACCCTTTACCGGGCGAGAACCATGGACTCGGACTTGGAGGTGCTGATTCTCATCCCAGTCGCTTCATACTCGGCCATCCAATGAGAGCTGGAGATCCTGGCCAGTTGAAGCCATCAGGACCACATCAACTGCAAAAAGCAGAGACCTAATCCTGCAACCACCATGACTGCAATTCTGTCCATAAAAGTTAACAACAGAATCGGTGACAAAGGGCAGCCTTGGCGGACCAAGGCTGCCCTACACTGATCATACAGGGAGCGACCCGCCACAATCAGACAGTCCGATACCCCATACTCTTGTCTTTGAGCCGGGGGGACAACAAGAATTGCCACCCCAGCCTCTCATTGCTTGCAACGCCATAGTGGAAGAGAGTCCAGACCCTCTCGAGAGAACAGGTTCCTGTGCGTCGAAGTGAGTCCAACTATATCTAGCCGGAACTTCTCCACCTCGCACACCAGCTCAGGCTCCTTCCCTCCCAGCGAGGTGACATTTCACGTCAGAAGAGCTAGCTTATGTAGCCGATGATCGGACCGCCAAGTGCCCTGCCTTCGGCTGCCGCTCAGCTCACACTGCACCGACCTCTATAACCCAGCCCATGAGTGGTGAGCCCATTGGTGGAGGGAACCACGTTGCTTCATTGAGCTGAGCCAGCCAACAGGCGCTCGCCATCGTGCCCCACCTCTGGGCCTGGCTCCACAGGGGAGCCACGGTGACCCGCGTCCGGGCGAGGAAAAATCTAGGACCTCGATTTGTGCTTTTCATAAAGGTCTTTGAGCTGCTCTTTGTCTGATCCCTCACCTAGGACCTATTTGTCTTGGGAGAGCTACGAGGGGGCATAGAAGCCCACAGACAGCATAGCTCCTAGGATCAGTGGGCCCCGCAAACTCCTCTACCACGATAAGGTGGCGGCTCAGAAAGGAGGTTATATAAACATAACTCCAAAACCAAGATTAGGTTGTTTTTTTTTCACCATGACAATGTAACCTCATCCATCCATCCATTTGTCTACCGCTTATTCCCTTTGGGGTAGCGGGGGGGCGCTGGAGCCTATCTCAGCTACAATCAGGCGGAAGGCGGGGTACACCCTGGACAAGTCGCCATCTCATCGCAGGGCCAACACAGATAGACAGAAAACATTCACACTCACATTCACACACTAGGGCCAATTTGGTGTTGCCAATCAACCTATCCCCAGGTGCATGTCTTTGGAGGTGGGAGGAAGCCGGAGTACCCGGAGGGAACCCACGCAGTCACGGGGAGAACATGCAAACTCCACACAGAAAGATCCCGAGCCTGGGATTGAACCAAGGACTACTCAGGTCCTTCGTATTGTGAGGCAGACGCACTAACCCCTCTCCCACCGTGCTGCCCAATGTACACTCAATATGACAGTAAATTAAACATAACTCCTAAACTACACTTAAAAATGAGCTAATATTGCCTGAAATAATGCATTGTTGTGAGTTTTACTCGAAACATATGCTTTTTTAAGGCTTGCAAACACAAAAAGTAGTTTTTACTCAATATGACAGTAATGTTCTTAAAATTTGAGATAATGCGAAAAAAGCAATAAAAATGTATTCCAACATATTTCCTAAACCAAAATTGCAAAATGTCTAAAAATGCCTGTAATATTAAATCCATGTGAGTTTTACTAGAATCAGTTGTTTTAGTAAGGTTTGCAAAAACAAAAATTTGGTTTTACTCTTTATGAAAGTAAACTGTCACACTCAATATGACAATTTTTTAATCATAACTACTAAACTACTCATGCAAAATGGCTAATAATGTTTGAAATAATGGATCCTTGGGAGGTTTCCTCGAAACATATGCTTTCTTAAGGCTTGCAAACACAAAAAGTATTTTTTTACTCAATATGACAGTAATGTTCTTCAATTCCTGAGATAATGCAAAAAAAGCAAAAAAAAAATTATTTAATCATAATTTCTAAACCAAACATGCAAAATGTGTAAAAATGCCTGTATTATTGAATCCATGTGAGTTTTACTAGAATCAGTTGTTTTAGTAAAGTTTGCAAATACAAAAATTAGGTTTTACTCTTTATGAAAGTAAACGTCACACTCAATATGACAGTTTTTTAATCATAACTCCTAAACTACTCATGCAAAATGGCTAATGTTTGAAATAATGGATCCTTGGGAGTTTTCCTTGAAACATATGCTTTCTTAAGGATTGCAAACACAAAAAGTATTTTTTTTTACTCAATATGACAGTAATGTTCTTAAAATTCTGAGATAATGCGAAAAAAGCAATAAAAATGTATTCCAACATAATTCCTAAACCAACAATACAAAATGTCTAAAAATGCCAGTAAGATTATATCCTTGTGAGTTTCACTAGAATCAGTTGTTTTAGTAAGGTTTGCAAAAGCAAAAATTAGGTTTTACTCTTTATGAAAGTAAACTGTCACACTCAATATGACAATTTTTAAATCATAACTCCTAAACCACTTGTGCAAAATGGCTAATAATGTTTGAAATAATGGATCCTTGGGAGTTTTCCTCGAAACATATGCATTCTTAAGGCTTGCAAACACAAAAAGTATTTTTTTTACTCAAAATGACAGTAATGTTCTTAAAATCCTGAGATAATGCGAAAAAAGCAATAAAAGTGTATTCAATCATAATTTCTAAACTAAACATGCAAAATGTGTAAAAATGCCTGTATTATTGAATCCATGTGAGTTTTACTAGAATCAGTTGTTTTAGTAAAGTTTGCAAATACAAAAATTAGGTTTTTCCCCTTATGAAAGTAAACTGTCACACTGAATATGACAGTTTTTAAATCATAACTCCTAAACTACTCATGCAAAATGGCTAATAATGTTTAAAATAATGTATCCTTGGGAGTTTTCCTCGAAACATATGCTTTCTTAAGGCTTGCAAACACAAAAAGTATTTTTTTTACTCAATATGACTAATGTTCTTAAAATCCTGAGATAATGCGAAAAAAGCAATAAAAATGTATTCAATCATAATTTCTAAACTAAACATGCAAAATGTGTAAAAATGCCTGTATTATTGAATCCATGTGAGTTTTACTAGAATCAGTTGTTTTAGTAAAGTTTGCAAAAACAAAAATTAGGTTTTACTCTTTATGAAAGTAAACTGTCACAATCAATATGATATTTATTTAATCATAACTCCTAAACTACACATGCAAAATGTCTAATGATGCCTCAAATAATGCATTCTACGGAGTTTTACTCGAAACATATGCTTTTTCAAATCTTGCAAACACAAAAAGTAGGTTTTTACTCAATATGACAGTAAATTCCTAAAATACTGAGATAATGCAAAAAAAGCAATGAAAATATATTCAATCATATTTCCTAAAACAAACATGCAAAATGTGTAAAAATGCCTGTAATATTGAATCCATGTGAGTTTTACTAGATTAGGTTGTGTTTGAAATTTTTGCAAATACAAAAATTTGGTTTTTTTCACCATGACAATGTACACTCAATATGACAATAAATTAAACATAACTCCTAAACTACACTTAAAAATGAGCTAATATTGCCTGAAATAATGCATCCTTGTGAGTTTTACTCGAAACATATGCTTTTTTAAGGCTTGCAAACACAAAATGTAGTTTTTTACTCAATATGACAGTAATGTTCTTAAAATCCTGAGATAATGCGAAAAAAGCCATAAAAATTTATTTAATCATAATTTCTAAACTAAACATGCAAAATGTGTAAAAATGCCTGTATTATTGAATCCATGTGAGTTTTACTAGAATCAGTTGTTTTAGTGAAGTTTGCAAAAACTAAAATTAGGTTTTACTCTTTATGAAAGTAAACGTCACACTCAATATGACAGTTTTTTAATCATAACTCCTAAACTACTCATGCAAAATGGCTAATAATGTTTGAAATAATGGGTTTTTGGGAGTTTTCCTCGAAACATATGCTTTCTTAAGCTTTGCAAACACAAAAAGTATTTTTTTTACTCAATATGACAGTAATGTTCTTAAAATCCTGAGATAATGCGAAAAAAGCCATAAAAATGTATTCAATCATAATTTCTAAACTAAACATGCAAAATGTGTAAAAATGCCTGCATTATTGAATCCATGTGAGTTTTCCTAGAATCAGTTGTTTTAGTGAAGTTTGCAAAAACAAAACTTAGGTTTTACTCTTTATGAAAGTAAACTGTCACACTCAATATGACAGTTTTTTAATCATAACTCCTAAACTACTCATGCAAAAAGGCAAATAATGTTTGAAATAATGGATCCTTGGGAGTTTTCCTCGAAACATATGCTTTCTTAAGGCTTGCAAACACAAAAAGTATTTTTTTTACTCAATATGACAGTAATGTTCTTAAAATCCTGAGATAATTCGAAAAAAGCCATAAAAATGTATTCAATCATAATTTCTTAACTAAACCTGCAAAATAAGTAAAAATGCCTGTATTATTGAATCCATGTGAGTTTAACTAGAATCAGTGGTTTTAGTAAGGTTTGCAAAAACAAAAATTAGGTTTTACTTTTTATGAAAGTAAACGGTCACACTCAATATGACATTTATTTAATCATAACTCCTAAACTACACATGCAAAATGTCTAATGATGCCTCAAATAATGCATTCTACGGAGTTTTACTCGAAACATATGCTTTTTCAAATCTTGCAAACAAAAAGTAACTTTTTACTCAATATGACGGAAATATTCCTAAAATACTGAGATAATGCAAAAAAAGCAATGAAAATATATTCAATCATATTTCCTAAATCAAACATGCAAAATGTGTAAAAATGCCTGTAAAATTGAATCCATGTGAGTTTTACTAGATTAGGTTGTGTTTGAAATTTTTGCAAATACAAAAATTATATGACAGTAAATTAAACATAACTCCTAAACTACACTTAAACATGAGCTAATGTTACCTGAAATAATGCATTCTTGTGAGTTTTACTCGAAACTTATGCTTTTTTAAGGCTTGCAAACACATATAGTAGTTTTTATTCAATATGACAGTAATGTTTTTAAAATTCTGAGATAATGCAAAAAAAGCAATAAAAATGTATTCCAACATAAATCCTAAACCAACGATGCAAAATGTCTAAAAATGCCTGTAATATTAAATCCATGTGAGTTTTATTAGAATCAGTTGTTTTAGTGAAGTTTGCAAAAACAAAAATTAGGTTTTACTCTTTATGAAAGTAAACTGTCACACTGAATATTTTTAATCATAACTCCTAAACTACTCATGCAAAATGGCTAATAATGTTTGAAATAATGGATTCTTGGGAGTTTTCCTCGAAACATATGCTTTCTTAAGGCTTGCAAACACAAAAAGTATTTTTTTTACTCAATATGACAGTAATGTTCTTAAAATCCTGAGATAATGCGAAAAAAGCAATACAAATGTATTCAATCATAATTTCTAAACTAAACATGCAAAATTTGTAAAAATGCCTGTAATATTGAATCGAAGTGAGTTTTACTAGAATTGAAATTTTTGCAAATAAAAAAATTAGGTTTTTTTCACCATGACAAGTACACTCAATATAAGAGTAAATAAACTACACAAAAAAAAAGAGCTACTATTGCCTGAAATAATGCATTATTGTGAGTTTTACTCGAAACATATGCTTTTTTAAGGCTTGCAAACACAAAAAGTAGTTTTTTACTCAAATGACAGTAATGTTCTTAAAATCCTGAGATAATGCGAAAAAGGCAATAAAAATGTATTCAAACATATTTCCTAAACCAACAATGCAAAATGTCTAAAAATGCCTGTAATATTGAATCCATGTGAGTTTTACTAGAATCAGTTTTTTTTGTAAGGTTTGCAAATACAAAAATTAGGTTTTACTCTATATGAGAGTATACTGTTACATTTAATATGACAGTTATTTAAACATAACTCCTAAACAACAAATGCAAAATGACTAATAATGCCTGGAGATGTATCTTTGAGATTTACTAAAATGTTCTTTTGTTAGAATTGCAAAGACACAAGTTAGTTTTTTTTTACTCAATATGATAGTATCACTGTCCTACCAAATAAGAAAGTTGTATAAACATAATTTCAAAACTACACATGCAATCCGTCTAAAAATGCCTGTAATATTGAATCTATGTGAGTTTCAATATGGCAGTTATTTAAACATAACCCCTAAACCACATGCAAAATGGCTTATAATGCCTGGAGATGTATCTTTGTGAGTTTTACTAGAAAACATATCATTTGTAAGGTTTTTTAAAGACACAAGTTAGTTTTTTTTACTCAATATAGTAGTATAACTGTCATACTAAATGTATCCATTTTCTTCCGCTTTTCCGAGGTCGGGTTGCGGTGGCAGCAGCCTAAGCAGAGAAGCCCAGACTTCCCTCTCCCCAGCCGCTTCGTCCAGCTCTTCTCGGGGGATCCCGAAGCGTTCCCAGGCCAGCCGGCTGACATAGTCTTCCCAATGTGTCCTGGGGCTTCCCCGTGGCCTCCTGCCAGTCGGACTTGCCCTAACGAAAAAAACAATTACATGTATTCAAACACAACTCCTAAACCAAACATGTGAAATGTCTAAAATGCCTGCAATATTGAATCTATGTGAGTTTTACTAGAATCAGTTGTTTTTGTAAGGTTTGCAAATACAAAAATTAGGTTTAACACTTAATGACAGTATAACTGCCACACTCAATTTGACAGTTATTAAAACATAACTCCTAAATTACACATGAACATTTTCTAATAATGCATGAAGAAATGTATCTTTTGTGAGTTTTACTAGTAACATTTTCTTTTGTAAGCATTGCAAAGACACAAGTTAGTTTGTTTTACTCACTATGACTTTACTGTCACACTCAATATGACAGTTATTTAAACATAAATCCTAAACCGCACATGCAAAATGGCTAATAATGCCTGTAGAAATGTATCTTTGAGTTTTACTGGGAAAAATATTTTGTAAGGTTTGTAAAGACACAAGTTAGTTGTTGTTTTTTACTCAATATGACAGTATTACTGTAATACTAAATATGAAAGTTATATAAACACAACTCCAAAACCAAACATGCATTATGTCTAAAAATGCCTGTGATATTGTATCTGTGAGTTTTACTAGAATCAATTGTTTTTGTAAGGTTTGCAAATACAAAATTTAGGTTTTACTCACTATGACAGTTATTTAAACATAAATCCTAAACAACAAATGCAAATAGCTAATAATGCTTGGAGAACTGTATCTTTGTTATAGAGAGCCTGCTGACCAACAGCATCTCTGTCTGGACTGGAGCCTGCAGTGCCTCAGACTGGAAGTCTCTCCAGAGAGTGGTGAGGACGGCGGAAAAGATCTTCAGGAATCCTCTTCCTCCTATCCAGGAGATCGCAAAAAGCTCTGCCTGACCAGGGCTCAGAAAATTTGCAAAGACTCCTCCCACCCCCACCAAGGACTGTTTTCACTGCTGGGCTCTAGAAAGAGGTTCCGCAGCCTCCGAAGCAGAACCTCCAGCTTCTTCCCTCAGGCCGTAAGACTCTTGAACGCATTATAATTAAATTATCCCCTCAACTCCCCTCAAAATGGATTAACTCGCTGGAATAAAAAAAAAAACAATATAACATACACCCATAAACGTGGGCGCATGTGGAAAAAGTGCAATATATTTATCTGCACAGTAATCTTTTTATTTATATATATATATTTAAGTATATTTATTTATTTTATATATATATTTATTTATTATTTATATTTATTTATATATGCACCTTATTGTTTTTTTATCCTGCACACCATTAGCTTATGTAACGAAATTGTGTTATCTGTGCTGTAAAGTTCAAATTTAAAAAGAAAGTCTAAGTCTTTACCAGAATAATGATCTTTTGTAAGGTTTGCAAAGACGCAAGTTAGTTGTTTTTTTTTACTCAATATGACAGTATAACTGTCATACTAAATATGAAAGTTGTAAAAACATAACTCCAAAACCAAACAAGCAATCCATCTAAAAATGCATGTAATATTCAATCTATGTGAGTTTTACCAGAATCAGGTATTTTGGTAAGGTTTACAATTACAAAAATGAGGTTTTACTCATGACAGTATACCTGCCACATTCAATTTGACATTTCTTTAAACATAACTCCTAAACCACACATGCACAATGGCTAATAATACCTGGGGAAATGTATCTCTGTGAGTTTTACTAGAAAAAATATATTGTGTAAGGTTTGTAAAGACACAAGTTAGTTTTTTTACTCAATATAACAGTATAGCTGTCATACTATATATAAATAAATAAATAAATAAATAAATGGGTTGTACTTGTATAGCGCTTTTCTACCTTCAAGGTACTCAAAGCGCTTTGACACTACTTCCACATTTACCCATCACACACTGATGGAGGGAGCTGCCATGCAAGGCGCTAACCAGCACCCATCAGGAGCAAGGGTGAAGTGTCTTGCTCAGGACACAACGGACATGACGAAGTTGGTACTAGGTGGGGATTGAACCAGGGACCCTCGGGTCGCGCACGGCCATTCTTCCACTGCGCCAAACATCACTCCAAAACCAAACATGTATTATGTCTAAAAATGCCTGTAATTTTGTATCCATGTGAGTTTTACTAGAATCAGTTGTTTTTGTAAGGTTTGCAAATACAAAAAATGGGTTTTACTCACAGTATACTGTCACACTCAATCTGACAGTTATTTAAACATAACTCCTAAACCACACATGCCAAATGGCTAATAATGCCTGGAGAAATGTCTCTTTGTGAGTTTTGCAGGAAAAAAATATTTTGTAAGGTTTGTAAAGACACAAGTTAGTTTTTATTACTCAATATGACAGTATTACTGTAATACTAAATATGAAAGTTATATAAACACAACTCCAAAATCAAACATGCATCATGTCTAAAAATGCCTGCAATATTGAATCCATGTGAGTTTTACTAGAATCAGTTGTTTTTGTAAGGTTTTTGCAAATACAAAAATTAGGTTTTACTCACTATGACAGTTACTCCTAAACAACAAATGCAAAATGACTAATAATGCTTGGAGAAATGTATCTTTGTTAGATTTACTAGAAAAAATATATTTTGTAAGTTAGTTTTTTTTACTTAATATGACAGTATAACTGTCATACTAAATCCATCCATTTTCTTCCGCTTATCCGAGGTCCGGTTGCAGGGGCAGCAGCCTAAGCAGAGAAGCCCAGACTTCCCTATCCCCAACCACTTCGTCCAGCTCTTCTCGGGGGATCCCGAGGCGTTCGACAGCCCAGCCGGGAGACATAGTCTTCCCAATGTGTCCTGGGTCTTCCCCGCGGCCTCCTGCCCGTCGGACTTGCCCTAATGACAAAAGCAATACAAATGTATTCAAACACAACTCTAAACCAAACATGTAAAATGTCTAAAAAAATGCCTGTAATATTGAATCTATGTGAGTTTTACCAGAATCAGGTATTGTGGTAAGGTTAACATTTACAAAAATTAGGTTTTACTCATAATAACAGTATAACTGCCACATTCAATTTGACATTTATTTAAACATAACTCCTAAACCACATGTGCACAATGGCTAATAATGCCTGGAGAAATGTCTCTTTTTGAGTTTTACTGGGAAAAAAATATATTTTTTAAGGTTTGTACAGATACAAGTTAGTTTTTTTTATTCAATATGACAGTATTACTGTCATACAAAATATGAAAGTTATATAAACATTACTCCAAAACCAAACATGCATTATGTCTAAAAATGCCTGTAATATTGTATCCATGTGAGTTTTAGTAGAATCATTTGTTTTCATAAGGTTTGCAATTACAAAATATGGGTTTTACTCACTATGACAGTATACTGTCACACTCAATATGACGATTATTTAAACATAAGTCCTAAACCACACATGCAAAATGGCTAATAATGCCTTGAGTTATGTATCTTTTTGAGTTTTACTAGAAAAAATATATTTTGTAATGTTTGCAAAGACACAAGTTAGTTTTTTACTTAATATGACAGTATAACTGTCATACTAAATCCATCCATTTTCTTCCTGCTTATCCGAGGTCAGGTTGCGGGGGCAGCAGCCTAAGCAGAGAAGCCCAGACTTTCCTCTCCCCAGCCACTTTGTCCAGCTCTTCTCGGGGGATCCCGAGGCATTTACAGGCCAGCCAGGAGACATAAATAGATAGATACATAGATAGTACTTTATTGATTCCTTCAGGAGAGTTCCCTCAGGAAAATTTAAATTCCAGCAGTAGTGTACAAAATTGTAAAAAGTGAAAAGTAAATAATGGGGGTATAAATTGAAACAAAATAGAAACATATTACAATAGAATAAAAATAAAAAGCAACAATGAGAATAAAAATATAACAGTAAAATAAGAATATAACAAGAGAAACTAGGCAGTAGTGACCATGTTTTGAAAAAATATTGCACTCTTATTGATTTGAATCCCCTGTCATCCTAGTAGCCCCCCTCCCCCCAGAGAAGAGTTGTACAGTCTAATGGCGTGTGGGACAAAGGACAGCCGCCTCAGGAAGTACAGCTCTGTCCTTTCCTGTACAAGTGGCCTGTGTTAACAGTCCAGTCCAGCTTATTGTCCACCCACACCCCAAGGTACTTGAATGATAGTCTTCCCAATGTGTCCTGGGTCTTCCCCGTGGCCTCCTGCCTTGCCCTAACGAAAATAGCAATAAAAAATGTATTCAAAAACAACTCCTAAACCAAACATGTAAAATGTCTAAAAATGCCTGTAAAATTGAATCTATGTTTTACTAGAATCAGTTGTTTTTATAAGGTTTGCAAATACAAAATTAGGTTTTACACATAATGACAGTATAACTGCCACACTCAATATGACAGTTATTTAAACATAACTCCTAAACCACACATGAAAAATGTCTAATAATGCATGAAGAAATGTATCTTTGTGATATTTATTAGAAACGTTTTCTTTTGTGAGGTTTGCAAAGACACAAGTTAGTTTTTTTTTACTCAATATGACAGTGTAACTGCCACACTCACTATGACAGTTATTTAAACAAAACTCCTAAACTCATACTTGCCAACATTGAGACCTCCGATTTCAGGAGGTGGGGGTGGGGAAGGCATGGTCGGGGGTGGGGTGGGGAAGGCATGGTCGGGGGTGGGGTGGGGGCGTGGTTAAGAGGGGAGGAGTATATTTAGAGCTAGAATTCACTAAGTCAAGTATTTCATATATATATATATATATATATATATATATATATATATATATATATATATATATATATATATATATATACATATATATATATATATATATATATATATGTATGTGTGGGGGAAAAAATCACAAGACTACTTCATCTCTACAGGCCTGTTTCATGAGGGGTTCCCTCAATCATCAGGAGATATAAGACATATATATATATATATATATATATATATATATAAATAAATACTTGAATTTCAGTTTTCATTTATTTACACATATACACACACATAACACTCATCTACTCATTGTTGAGTTAAGGGTTGAATTGTCCATCCTTGTTCTATTCTCTGTCACAATTTTTATAACCATGCTGAACACCCTCTCTGATGATGCATTGCTGTGTGGCACGCACAAAAGTGCTTTCATCAAATGCACGAGAGTCTGGAATTTTCCATCCCTCCCGAGCATGGCCAAAAACCGGTCAATCTTTGCTTCCTGAGGAAGATCTTCACTGCCAAGCACTTGGTATTCCACTACTTCTTCCCGGATGCTATCCAGGTCCAATCGCAGCTGCGGCTTGGAACTTATAAGCGTGTTTCTTCATCTTACTCGTCGTCGGCGTCGCCATGGCTGTATCTTCCGTGTTCTTCTGCTTCGTCTCCTTGTTGTGTGCGCAGTTGTGCACTGCACTCTCTAAAAGCCCTGGATGTTATTGTCACATATGCATGTACAGTTGATGGCAGTATTGCCCTGTTTAAAGAGTGTCACAACATTGCTGTTTACGGCAGACAAACTGCTTTACGGTAGACGAAAACGTGACTGCTGTTGTTTTGTGTTGTTACCGCGCTGGGAGGACGTGAATGAAACTACCTAACAATAAACCCACATAAGAAACCAAGAACTCGCCCTCGATCATTCTACAGTTATAACGTGATTGGTCAGGCATGCTGTTTATATCGTGCGAAAGCAGACATGAATACAGGCTGTCCTCACTCAGATCAGCCTGAATTTCGGGAGATTTTCGGGAGAACATTTGTCCCGGGAGGTTTTCGGGAGAGGCGCTGAATTTCGGGAGTCTCCTGGAAAATCCAGGAGGCTTGGCAAGTATGCCTAAACTACACATAAAAAATGGCTAATAATGCCTGAAATAAGGCATTCTTGTGAGTTTTACTCGAAACATATGCTTTTTTAAGGCTTGCAAACACAAAAAGTATTTGTTTTCCTCAATATGACAGTAAATTTCTTAAAATCCTGAGATAATGCGAAATAAGCAAAAACAATGTATTCCATCATAATTCCTACACCAAATAAGCAAAATATCTAAAAATGCCTGTAATATTGAATCTGTGTGAGTTTTACTAAAATCAGTTGTTTTGGTAAGGTTTACAAATACAAAAATGAGGTTTTACTCTTTATGACAGTTATTTAAACATAACTCCATCCATCCAGCCATCCATTTTCTTCCGCTTATCCGAGGTCGGGCCGCGGGGGCTGCAGCCTAAGCAGGGAAGCCCAGACTTTCCTCTCCCCAGCTACTTCGTCCAGCTCCTCCCGGGGGATCCTGGGGCGTTCCCAGGCCAGCCGGGAGAGATAAGCTTCCCCGTTTCCTGGGTCTTCCTGGGCCTCCTACCGGTCGGACGTGCCCGAAACACCTCCCTAGGGAGGCGTTCGGGTGGCATCCTGACCAGATGCCCGAACCACCTCATCTGGCTCCTCTCGAAATGGAGGAGCAATGGCTTTACTTTGAGCTCCTCCCGGATGACAGAGCTTCTCACCCTATCTCTAAGGGAGAGCCCCGCCATCCGGCGGAGGAAACTCATTTCGGCCGCTTGTACCCGTGATTTTGTCCTTAGGTGAGGATGGGAATGTAGATCGACCGGTAAATCGAGAGCTTTGCCTTCCGGCTCAGCTCCTTCTTCACCACAACGGATCAATACAGCGTCCGCATTACTGAAGACGCCGCACCGTTCCGCCTGTCAATCTCACGATCCACTCTTCCCTCACTCGTGAACAAGACTCTGAGGTCCTTGAACTCCTCCACTTGGGGCAAGATCTCCTCCCCAACCCGAAGATGGCACTCCACCCTTTTCCGGGCGAGAACCATGGACTCGGACTTGGAGGTGCTGATTCACATCCCAGTCACTTCACACTCGTCTGCGAACCGATCCAGTGAGGGCTGAAGATCTTGGCCAGATGAAGCCATCAGGACCATATCATCTGCAAATAGCAGAGACCTAATCCTGCAGACACCAAACCGGATCCCCTCAACGCCCTGACTGCGCCTAGAAATTCTGTCCATAAAGGTTATGAACAGAATCGGTGACAAAGGGCAGCCTTGGCGGAGTCCAACCCTCACTGGAAACGGGTCCGACTTACTGCCGGCAATGCGGACCAAGCTCTGACTCTTGCAAAGGGAGCGAACCGCCACAATAAGACAGTCCGTTACCCCATACTCTCTAAGCACTCCCCACAGGACTTGCAGGGGTAAATGGTCGAATGCCTTCTCCAAGTCCATAAAGCACAAACTCCCATGCACCCTCAAGGACCCTGCCGAGAGTATAAAGCTGGTCTGCAGTTCCACGACCAGGACGTAAACCACACTGTTCCTCCTGAATCCGAGGTTCGACTATCTATCTAGCCTCTTCTCCAGTACACATGAATAGACCTTACCGGGAAGATTGAGGAATGTTATCTCACGATAGTTGAAACACACCCTCTGGTTCCCCTTCTTAAAGAGAGGAACCACCACCCCGATCTCCCAATCCAGAAGTACCGCCCCCGATGTCCACGCGATGTTGCAGAGTCTTGTCAACCAAGACAGCCCCACAGCATCCAGAGCCTTAAGGAACTCCGGACGGATCTCATCCACCCTCAGGGCGTTGCCATTGAGGAGCTTTTTAACTACCTTGGCATCCTCAGCCCCAGAAATAGGAGAGCCCACCACAGATTCCCCAGGCACTGCTTCCTCATAGGAAGACATGTTGGTGGGATTAAGGAGGTCTTCGAAGTATTCCCTCCACCGATCAATAACAGCTGCAGTAGAGGTCAGCAGCGCACCATCCTCACTATACCGGTGTTACAGTGCACTGCTCCCCCCCCCTTGAGCCGGCGGATGGTGGTCCAGAATCGCTTCGAAGCCGTCTGGAAGTCGTTTTCCATGGCTTCTCCAAACTCCTCCCATGTCCGAGTTTTTGCCTCTGCGACCGCTGAAGTCGCACTTCGCTTGGCCTGTCGGCTGCCTCTGGAGTCCCATGAGCCAAAAGGACCCGATAGGCTCTTTCTTCAGCTTGACGGCATCCCTCACTGCTGGTGTCCACCAGCGGGTTCTAGGATTACCGCCACGACAGGCACCAAACTCCTTGCGGCCACAGCTCCAATCAGCCGGCTCGACAAGAGAGGCACGGAACATGGTCCACTCAGACTCAATGTCCAGCGCCTCCCTCGTGACATGTTCAAAGTTCTTCCGGAGGCGTTCCCAGCAAACCCTCACAATGCGTTTGGGCCTGCCAGGTCTGTCAGGCATCCTCCCCCACCATCGCAGCCAACTCACCACCAGGTGGTGATCGGTAGAAAGCTCCACCCCTCTCTTCACCCGAGTGTCCAAAACATGAGACCGCAAATCCGATGACACAACTACAAAATCGATCATGGAACTGCGGCCTGGGGTGTCCTGGTGCCAAGTGCACATATGGACACCCTTATGTTTGAACTTGGTGTTTGTTATTGACAATCTGTGACGAGCACAAAAGTCCAATAACAAAACACCACTCGGGTTCAGATCCGGGCGGCCATTCTTCCCAATCACGCCTCTCCAGTTTTCACTGTTGTTGCCAAGATGAGCGTTGAAGGCCCCCAGTAGAACGAGGGAATCACCCGGTGGAGCACTTTCCAGTACTCCCTCGAGTGAATCCAAAAAGGGTGGGTACCGTATTTTCCGCACTATAAGGCGCACCGGATTACTAGCCGCACCTTCAATGAATGGCATATTTCAAAACTTTGTCCACCTATAAGCCGCCCCGGACTATAAGCCGCGCCTACGCTGCGCTAAAGGGAATGTCAAAAAAACAGTCAGATAGGTCAGTCAAACTTTAATAATATATTAAAAACCAGCGTTCTAACAACTCTGTCCCAAAATGTACGCAAATGTGCAATCACAAACATAGTACAATTCAAAATAGTGCAGAGCAATAGCAACATAATGTTGCTCGAACGTTAATGTCACAACACACAAAATAAACATAGCGCTCACCTTCTGAAGTTATTCTTCATTCGTAAATCCTTCGAATTCTTCGTCTTCGGTGTCCGAATTGAAAAGTTGGGCAAATGTGGGATCCAAAATGGCCGGTTCCGTCTCGTCGAAGTCATCGGAGTCAGTGTCACTGTTCAGCAGTTCTGTGAATCCTGCCTTCCGGAAAGCTCGGACCACAGTTGTGACCGAAATATCTGCCCAGGCATTTACGATCCACTGGCAAATGTTGGCGTATGTCGTCCGGCGCTGTCTGCCTGTCTTAGTGAAGGTGTGTTCGCCTTCGGTCATCCATTGTTCCCACGCCGTTCGCAGTCGTGATTTGAATGCCCTGTTGACACCAATATCCAGCGGTTGGAGTTATTTGGTTAATCCACCCGGAATGACGGCGAGTGTTGTATTTGTGTGCTTCACTTGTTTTTTGACACCATCTGTGATGTGGGCGCGCATAGAGTCGTATATCAACATGGACGGAGCTGTGTGAAAAAAGCCACCCGGCCTCTTCGCGTAAACTTCCCTTAACCACTCGCTCATCTTTTCTTCATCCATCCATCCCTTCGAGTTAGCTTTTATGATGACGCCGGCTGGAAAGGTCTCTTTTGGCAAGGTCTTCCTTTTGAATATCACCATGGGTGGAAGTTTCAGGCCATTAGCATGGCAAGCTAGAACCACAGTGAAGGACGACTTCTCATTCCCTGTGGTGCGAATATTCACCGTACGTGCTCCCGTTGTATCCACAGTATCCACAGTGCGGTTCACAGGAATATCAGTTGCTGTGAAATAGTAATCCGTGTGCGGATGGAGAGATTGCGTCTTTTCATGAACCGGATCCTTGTCGCTTAGTAGGAGCCATTTTGTGGTCTTTACAGATGTAAACAGGAAATGAAACGTACGGTAATATCCGCGCGCTTTTTCTTCTTCTACGCGGGCGGGTAGTTGCTTACAGTAGAAGAAGAAGCGCTTCCTGTTCTATGGGGGCGGGTGCTTACCTTGGCGGTTGCTTGCGTAGAAGAAGAAGCGCTTCCTGTTCTACCGGGAAAAAAGATGGCGGCTGTTTACCGTAGTTACGAGACCGAAACTTTATGAAAATGAATCTTAATATTAATCCATATATAAAGCGCACCGGGTTAAAAGCCGCACTGTCAGCTTTTGAGTAAATTTGTGGTTTTTAGGTGCGGCTAATGGTGCGGAAAATACGGTACTCTGAGCTGCCGTTTGGCGCGTAAGGCCAAACAACAGTCAGGACCCGTCCCCCCACCCGAAGGCGGAGGAAAGCTACCCACTGGTCCACTGGGTTGAACTCCAACGTGCAGGCTTTGAGCCGGGGGGCAACAAGAATTGCCACCCGAGCCCGTCGCCTCTCAACGCAAGCATTATAACTACAAAACAACAAATGCTAATAATGCTTGGAAAAATGTATCTTTGTTAGTTTTACTAGAATAATAATCTTTTGTAAGGTTTGCAGACACAAGTTTTTTTTTTTTTACTCAATATGACAGTATAACTGTCATACTAAATATGAAAGTTGTATAAACATATCTCCAAAACCAAACATGCAATCCATCTAAAGATGCCTGTAATATTGAATCTATGAAAAATAGTTTTTTTACTCAATATGACAGTATAACTGTCATACTAAATCCATCCATTTTCTTCCGCTTATCCGAGGTCGGGTTGCGGGGGCAGCAGCCTAAGCAGAGAAGCCCCAGCCACTTTGTCCAGCTCTTCTCGGGGGATCCCGAGGCGTTCCCAGGCCAGCCTGAGACATAGTCTTCCCAATGTGTCCTGGGTCTTCCCCGTGGCCTCCTGCCGATTGGACTTGCCCTAACGAAAAAAAGCAATAAAAATGTATTCAAACATGTGAAATGTCTAAAAATGCCTGTAATATTGAATCTATGTGAGTTTTACTAGAATCAGTTGTTTTTGTAAGGTTTGCAAATACAAAAATTTGGTTTTACACATAATAACAGTATAACTGCCACATTCAATATGACAGTTATTTAAACATATTTCCTAAACCACACATGAAAAATGTCTAATAATGCCTGGAAAACATTATTTTTGTTAGTTTTACTGGAAAAACATAGTTTGTAATATTTGTAAAGACACAAGTTAGTTTTACTCAAGATGACAGTATAACTGTCATAATACATATGAAAGTTATATAAACATAATTCCAAAACCAAACATGCATTATGTCTAAAAATACCTGTAAAATTGTATCAATGTGAGTTTTACTAGAATCATTTTTTGCGATGAGGTGGCGACTGAGGTGTACCCCGCCTTCCGCCCGATTGTAGCTGAGATAGGCTCCAGCGCCCCCTGCCACCCCAAAAGGGAATAAGCGGTAGAAAAAAGGATGGATGGGCATTTTTTGTTGTCGTTACTAAATCCATCCATTTTCTTCCGCTTAACCGAGGTCGGGTTGCGGGGGCAGCAGCCTAAACAGAGAAGCCCAGACTTCCATCTCCCCAGCCACTTCTTCCAGCTCTTCTCGGGGGATCCTGAGGCGTTCCCAGGCCAGCCGGGAGACATAATCTTCCCAATGTGTCCTGGGTCTTCCCCGTGGCCTCCTGCCGGTCGGACTTGCCCTAAACACCTCCCTCGGGAGGCGTTCGGGTGGCATCCTGAGCAGATGCCCGAACCACCTCATCTGGCTCTTCTCAATGTGGAGGAGCAGCGCTTTACTCTGAGTTCCTCCCGGATGACAGAGCTTCTTATCCTATCTCTAAGGGAGAGACCCGCCACCCGGCGGAGGAAACTCAATTTGGCCGCTTGTACCCGGGATCTTGTCTTTTCGGTCATAACCATGACCATAGGTGCAGGATGAGAATGTAGATCGACCGGTAAATTTAGAGCTTTTAATTCTGGCTCAGCTCCTTCTTCACCACAATGGATCGATATAGCGTCCTCATTACTGAAGACGCCGCACCGATTCGCCTGTGGATCTCATGATCCACTCTTCCCTCACTCGTGAACAAGACTCCTAGGTACTTGAACTCCTCCACTTGGGGCCATCTAGTATGTGCCATCGCCTCCTCAACCTGGAAATGGCACCCCACCCTTTACCGGGTGAGAACCATTGACTCGGACGTGGAGGTGCTGATTCTCATCCCAGTCGCTTCATACTCGGCCATCCAATGAGAGCTGGAGATCCTGGCCAGTTGAAGCCATCAGGACCACATCAACTGCAAAAAGCAGAGACCTAATCCTGCAACCACCAAACCAGATCCCCTCAACGCCATGACTGCAATTCTGTCCATAAAAGTTAACAACAGAATCGGTGACAAAAGGATGCCTTACACTGATCATACAGGGAGCGACCCGCCACAATCAGACAGTCCGATACCCCATACTCTTGTCTTTGAGCCGGGGGGACAACAAGAATTGCCACCCCAGCCTCTCATTGCTTGCAACGCCATAGTGGAAGAGAGTCCAGACCCTCTCGAGAGAACAGGTTCCTGTGCGTCGAAGTGAGTCCAACTATATCTAGCCGGAACTTCTCCACCTCGCACACCAGCTCAGGCTCCTTCCCTCCCAGCGAGGTGACATTTCACGTCAGAAGAGCTAGCTTATGTAGCCGATGATCGGACCGCCAATTGTGCCCTGCCTTCGGCTGCCGCTCAGCTCACACTGCACCCGACCTCTATAACCCAGCCCATGAGTGGTGAGCCCATTGGTGGAGGGAACCACGTTGCTTCATTGAGCTGAGCCAGCCAACAGGCGCTCGCCATCATGCCCCACCTCTGGGCCTGGCTCCATAGGGGAGCCACGGTGACCCGCGTCCGGGCGAAGAAAAATCTAGGACCTCGATTTGTACTTTTCATAAAGGTCTTTGAGCTGCTCTTTGTCTGACCCCTCACCTGGGACCTATTTGTCTTGGGAGAGCCTACGATTGATTGATGCCTGAAATAATGCAATCTTGGGAGTTTTACTCAAAACATATGCTTTTTTAAATCTTGCAAACATAAAAGGAGTCTTTTACTCAATATGACGGTAATGTTCTAAAAATCCTGAGATAATACGAAAAAAGCAAAAACAAATGTATTCCATTATAATTTCTAAACCAAACATGCAAAATGTGTAAAAATGCCTGTAATATTGAATCAATGTATGTTTTACTAGAATCAGTTGTGTTTGAAAGGTTTGCAATTACAAAAATTAGTTTTTTTTCACCATGACAATGTACACTCAATATGACAGTAAATTAAACATAACTCCTAAACTACTCATAAAAATGAGCTAATATTGCCTGAAATAATGCATTCTTGTGAGTTTTACTCGAAACATATGCTTTCTTAAGGCTTGCAAACACAAAAAGTATTTTTTTACTCAATATGACAGTAATGTTCTTCAATTCCTGAGATAATGCGAAAAAAGCAAAAAAAAATTATTCAATCATAATTTCTAAACCAAACATGCAAAATGTGTAAAAATGCCTGTAATATGAGTTTTACTAGAATCAGTTGTTTTAGTAAAGTTTGCAAAAACGAAAATTAGGTTTTACTCTTTATGAAAGTAAACGTCACACTCAATATGACAGTTTTTTAATCATAACTCCTAAACTACTCATGCAAAATGGCTAATAATGTTTGAAATAATGGATCCTTGGGAGTTTTCCTTTAAACAAATGCTTTCTTAAGGCTTGCAAACATAAAAGTTTTTTTTTTTACTCAATATGACAGTAATGTTCTTAAAATTCTGAGATAATGCGAAATGAGCAATAAAAATGTATTCCAACATAATTCCTAAACCAACAATGCAAAATGTCTAAAAATGCAATTAATATTATAGCCTTGTGAGTTTCACTAGAATCAGTTGTTTTAGTAAGATTTGCAAAAGCAAAAATTAGGTTTTACTCTTTATGAAAGTAAACTGTCACACTCAATATGACAATTTTTTAATCATAACTCCTAAACCACTCATGCAAAATGGCTAATAATGTTTGAAATAATGGATCCTTGGGAGTTTTCCTCGAAACATATGCTTTCTTAAGGCTTGCAAACACAAAAAGTATTTTTTTTACTCAAAATGACAGTAATGTTCTTAAAATCCTGAGATAATGCGAAAAAAGCAATAAAAGTGTATTCAATCATAATTTCTAAACTAAACATGCAAAATGTGTAAAAATGCCTGTATTATTGAATCCATGTGAGTTTTACTAGAATCAGTTGTTTTAGTAAAGTTTGCAAAAACAAAAATTAGGTTTTTCTCTTTATGAAAGTAAACTGTCTCACTCAATATGACAGTTTTTTAATCATAACTCCTAAACTACTCTTGCAAAATGGCTAATAATGTTTGAAATAATGCATCTTTGTGAGTTTTACTCGAAACATATGTTTTTTTAAGGCTTGCAAACACAAAATGTAGTTTTTTACTCAATATGACAGAATGTTCTTAAAATCCTGAGATAATGCGAAAAAAGCCATAAAAATGTATTTAATCATAATTTCCAAACTAAACATGCAAAATGTGTAAAAATGCCTGTAATATTGAATCCATGTGAGTTTTACTAGAATCAGTTGTTTTAGTGAAGTTTGCAAAAACAAAAATTAGGTTTTACTCTTTATGAAAGTAAACTGTCTCACTCAATATGACAGTTTTTTAATCATAACTCCTAAACTACTCTTGCAAAATGGCTAATAATGTTTGAAATAATGGAGTCTTGGGAGTTTACCTCGAAACATATGCTTTCTTAAGCCTTGCAAACACAAAAAGTATTTTTTTACTCAATATGACAGTAATGTTCTTAAAATCCTGAGATAATGCGAAAAAAGCCATAAAAATGTATTCAATCATAATTTCTAAACTAAACATGCAAAATGTGTAAAAATGCCTGCATTATTGAATCCATGTGAGTTTTACTAGAATCAGTTGTTTTAGTGAAGTTTGCAAAAACAAAAATTAGGTTTTACTCTTTATGTAAGTAAACTGTCACACTCAATATGACAGTTTTTTAATCATAACTCCTAAACTACTCATGCAAAATGGCTAATAATGTTTGAAATAATGGATCCTTGGGAGTTTTCCTTGAACCAAATGCTTTCTTAAGGCTTGCAAACATAAAACGTATTTTTTTTTACTCAATATGACAGTAATGTTCTTAAAATTCTGAGATAATGCGAAATGAGCAATAAAAATGTATTCCAACATAATTCCTAAACCAACAATGCAAAATGTCTAAAAATGCAAGTAATATTATAGCCTTGTGAGTTTCACTAGAATCAGTTGTTTTAGTAAGATTTGCAGAAGCAAAAATTAGGTTTTACTCTTTATGAAAGTAAACTGTCACACTCAATATGACAATTTTTTAATCATAACTCCTAAACCACTCATGCAAAATGGCTAATAATGTTTGAAATAATGGATCCTTGGGAGTTTTCCTTGAAACATATGCTTTCTTAAGGCTTGCAAACACAAAAAGTATTTTTTTTACTCAAAATGACAGTAATGTTCTTAAAATCCTGAGATAATGCGAAAAAAGCAATAAAAGTGTATTCAATCATAATTTCTAAACTAAACATGCAAAATGTGTAAAAATGCCTGTATTATTGAATCCATGTGAGTTTTACTAGAATCAGTTGTTTTAGTAAAGTTTGCAAAAACAAAAATTAGGTTTTTCTCTTTATGAAAGTAAACTGTCTCACTCAATATGACAGTTTTTTAATCATAACTCCTAAACTACTCTTGCAAAATCGCTAATAATGTTTGACATAATGCATCCTTGTGAGTTTTACTCGAAACATATGTTTTTTTTAAGGCTTGCAAACACAAAATGTAGTTTTTTACTCAATATGACAGTAATGTTCTTAAAATCCTGAGATAATGCGAAAAAAGCCATAAAAATGTATTTAATCATAATTTCCAAACTAAACATGCAAAATGTGTAAAAATGCCTGTAATATTGAATCCATGTGAGTTTTACTAGAATCAGTTGTTTTAGTGAAGTTTGCAAAAACAAAAATTAGGTTTTACTCTTTATGAAAGTAAACTGTCTCACTCAATATGACAGTTTTTTAATCATAACTCCTAAACTACACTTGCAAAATGGCTAATAATGTTTGAAATAATGGATTCTTGGGAGTTTACCTCGAAACATATGCTTTCTTAAGCCTTGCAAACACAAAAAGTATTTTTTTACTCAATATGACAGTAATGTTCTTAAAATCCTGAGATAATGCGAAAAAAGCCATAAAAATGTATTCAATCATAATTTCTAAACTAAACATGCAAAATGTGTAAAAATGCCTGCATTATTGAATCCATGTGAGTTTTACTAGAATCAGTTGTTTTAGTGAAGTTTGCAAAAACAAAAATTAGGTTTTACTCTTTATGAAAGTAAACTGTCACACTCAATATGACAGTTTTTTAATCATAACTCCTAAACTACTCATGCAAAATGGCTAATAATGCAAGTAATATTATAGCCTTGTGAGTTTCACTAGAATCAGTTGTTTTAGTAAGATTTGCAAAAGCAAAAATTAGGTTTTACTCTTTATGAAAGTAAACTGTCACACTCAATATGACAATTTTTTAATCATAACTCCTAAACCACTCATGCAAAATGGCTAATAATGTTTGAAATAATGGATCCTTGGGAGTTTTCCTCGAAACATATGCTTTCTTAAGGCTTGCAAACACAAAAAGTATTTTTTTTACTCAAAATGACAGTAATGTTCTTAAAATCCTGAGATAATGCGAAACAAGCAATAAAAGTGTATTCAATCATAATTTCTAAACTAAACATGCAAAATGTGTAAAAATGCCTGTAATATTGAATCCATGTGAGTTTTACTAGAATCAGTTGTTTTAGTAAAGTTTGCAAAAACAAAAATTAGGTTTTTCTCTTTATGAAAGTAAACTGTCTCACTCAATATGACAGTTTTTTAATCCTAACTCCTAAACTACTCTTGCAAAATGGCTAATAATGTTTGAAATAATGCATCCTTGTGAGTTTTACTCGAAACATATGTTTTTTTAAGGCTTGCAAACACAAAATGTAGTTTTTTACTCAATATGACAGTAATGTTCTTAAAATCCTGAGATAATGCGAAAAAAGCCATAAAAATGTATTTAATCATAATTTCCAAACTAAACATGCAAAATGTGTAAAAATGCCTGTAATATTGAATCCATGTGAGTTTTACTAGAATCAGTTGTTTTAGTGAAGTTTGCAAAAACAAAAATTAGGTTTTACTCTTTATGAAAGTAAACTGTCTCACTCAATATGACAGTTTTTTAATCATAACTCCTAAACTACTCTTGCAAAATGGCTAATAATGTTTGAAATAATGGAGTCTTGGGAGTTTACCTCGAAACATATGCTTTCTTAAGCCTTGCAAACACAAAAAGTATTTTTTTACTCAATATGACAGTAATGTTCTTAAAATCCTGAGATAATGCGAAAAAAGCCATAAAAATGTATTCAATCATAATTTCTAAACTAAACATGCAAAATGTGTAAAAATGCCTGCATTATTGAATCCATGTGAGTTTTACTAGAATCAGTTGTTTTAGTGAAGTTTGCAAAAACAAAAATTAGGTTTTACTCTTTATGTAAGTAAACTGTCACACTCAATATGACAGTTTTTTAATCATAACTCCTAAACTACTCATGCAAAATGGCTAATAATGTTTGAAATAATGGATCCTTGGGAGTTTTCCTTGAAACAAATGCTTTCTTAAGGCTTGCAAACATAAAACGTATTTTTTTTTACTCAATATGACAGTAATGTTCTTAAAATTCTGAGATAATGCGAAATGAGCAATAAAAATGTATTCCAACATAATTCCTAAACCAACAATGCAAAATGTCTAAAAATGCAAGTAATATTATAGCCTTGTGAGTTTCACTAGAATCAGTTGTTTTAGTAAGATTTGCAAAAGCAAAAATTAGGTTTTACTCTTTATGAAAGTAAACTGTCACACTCAATATGACAATTTTTTAATCATAACTCCTAAACCACTCATGCAAAATGGCTAATAATGTTTGAAATAATGGATCCTTGGGAGTTTTCCTCGAAACATATGCTTTCTTAAGGCTTGCAAACACAAAAAGTATTTTTTTTACTCAAAATGACAGTAATGTTCTTAAAATCCTGAGATAATGCGAAAAAAGCAATAAAAGTGTATTCAATCATAATTTCTAAACTAAACATGCAAAATGTGTAAAAATGCCTGTAATATTGAATCCATGTGAGTTTTACTAGAATCAGTTGTTTTAGTGAAGTTTGCAAAAACAAAAATTAGGTTTTACTCTTTATGAAAGTAAACTGTCTCACTCAATATGACAGTTTTTTAATCATAACTCCTAAACTACTCTTGCAAAATGGCTAATAATGTTTGAAATAATGGAGTCTTGGGAGTTTACCTCGAAACATATGCTTTCTTAAGCCTTGCAAACACAAAAAGTATTTTTTTACTCAATATGACAGTAATGTTCTTAAAATCCTGAGATAATGCGAAAAAAGCCATAAAAATGTATTCAATCATAATTTCTAAACTAAACATGCAAAATGTGTAAAAATGCCTGCATTATTGAATCCATGTGAGTTTTACTAGAATCAGTTGTTTTAGTGAAGTTTGCAAAAACAAAAATTAGGTTTTACTCTTTATGAAAGTAAACTGTCACACTCAATATGACAGTTTTTTAATCATAACTCCTAAACTACTCATGCAAAATGGCTAATAATGCAAGTAATATTATAGCCTTGTGAGTTTCACTAGAATCAGTTGTTTTAGTAAGATTTGCAAAAGCAAAAATTAGGTTTTACTCTTTATGAAAGTAAACTGTCACACTCAATATGACAATTTTTTAATCATAACTCCTAAACCACTCATGCAAAATGGCTAATAATGTTTGAAATAATGGATCCTTGGGAGTTTTCCTCGAAACATATGATTTCTTAAGGCTTGCAAACACAAAAAGTATTTTTTTTACTCAAAATGACAGTAATGTTCTTAAAATCCTGAGATAATGCGAAAAAAGCAATAAAAGTGTATTCAATCATAATTTCTAAACTAAACATGCAAAATGTGTAAAAATGCCTGTAATATTGAATTCATGTGAGTTTTACTAGAATCAGTTGTTTTAGTAAAGTTTGCAAAAACAAAAATTAGGTTTTTCTCTTTATGAAAGTAAACTGTCTCACTCAATATGACAGTTTTTTAATCATAACTCCTAAACTACTCTTGCAAAATGGCTAATAATGTTTGAAATAATGCATCCTTGTGAGTTTTACTTGAAACATATGTTTTTTTAAGGCTTGCAAACACAAAATGTAGTTTTTTACTCAATATGACAGTAATGTTCTTAAAATCCTGAGATAATGCGAAAAAAGCCATAAAAATGTATTCAATCATAATTTCTAAACTAAACATGCAAAATGTGTAAAAATGCCTGCATTATTGAATCCATGTGAGTTTCACTAGAATCAGTTGTTTTAGTGAAGTTTGCAAAAACAAAAATTAGGTTTTACTCTTTATGTAAGTAAACTGTCACACTCAATATGACAGTTTTTTAATCATAACTCCTAAACTACTCATGCAAAATGGCTAATAATGTTTGAAATAATGGATCCTTGGGAGTTTTCCTTGAAACAAATGCTTTCTTAAGGCTTGCAAACACAAAAAGTATTTTTTTTACTCAATATGACAGTAATGTTCTTAAAATCCTGAGATAATGCGAAAAAAGCCATAAAAATGTATTCAATCATAATTTCTTAACTAAACATGCAAAATAAGAAAAAATGCCTGTATTATTGAATCCATGTGAGTTTAACTATAATCAGTGGTTTTAGTAAGGTTTGCAAAAACAAAAATTAGGTTTTACTCTTTATGAAAGTAAACTGTCACACTCAATATGACATTTATTTAATCAAAACTCCTAAACTACACATGCAAAATGTCTAATGATGCCTCAAATAATGCATTTTACCGACTTTACTCGAAACATATGCTTTTTCAAATCTTGCAAACAAAAAGTAACTTTTTACTCAATATGACGGTAATATTCCTAAAATACTGAGATAATGCGAAAAAAGCAATGAAAATATATTCAATCATATTTCCTAAATCAAACATGCAAAATGTGTAAAAATGCCTGTAAAATTGAATCCATGTGAGTTTTACTAGTTTAGGTTGTGTTTGAAATTTTTGCAAATACAAAAATTAGGTTTTTTTTCACCATGACGATGTACACTCAATATGACAGTAAATTAAACATAACTCCTAAACTACACTTAAAAATGAGCTAATGTTGCCTGAAATAATGCATTCTTGTGAGTTTTACTCGAAACATGCTTTTTTAAGGCTTGCAAACACAAATAGTAGTTTTTATTCAATATGACAGTAATGTTCTTAAAATTCGGAGATAATGCGAAAAAAGCAATAAAAATGTATTCCAACATAAATCCTAAACCAACAATGCAAAATGTCTAAAAATGCCTGTAATATTAAATCCATGTGAGTTTTACTAGAATCAGTTGTTTTAGTGAAGTTTGCAAAAACAAAAATTAGGTTTTACTCTTTATGAAAGTAAACTGTCACACTGAATATTTTTAATCATAACTCCTAAACTACTCATGCAAAATGGCTAATAATGTTTGAAATAATGGATTCTTGGGAGTTTTCCTCGAAACATATGCTTTCTTAAGGCTTACAAACACAAAAAGTATTTTTTTTACTCAATATGACAGTAATGTGCTTAAAATCCTGAGATAATGCGAAAAAAGCAATACAAATGTATTCAATCATAATTTTTAAACTAAACATGCAAAATTTGTAAAAAATGCCTGTAATATTGAATCCATGTGCGTTTTACTAGAATCGGTTGTGTTTGAAATTTTTGCAAATAAAAAAATTATGTTTTTTTTTCACCATGACAAGTACACTCAATATAAGAGTAAATAAACATAACTCCTAAACTACAAATAAAAATGAGCTACTATTGCCTGAAATAATGCATTATTGTGAGTTTTACTCGAAACATATGCTTTTTTAAGGCTTGCAAACACAAAAAGTAGTTTTTTACTCAATATGACAGTAATGTTCTTAAAATCCTGAGATAATGCCTGTAATATTGAATCCATGTGAGTTTTACTAGAATCGGTTGTGTTTGAAATTTTTGAAAATAAAAAAAATAGGTTTTTTTTCACCATGACAATGTACAGTCAATATGACAGTAAATAAACATAACTTCTAAACTACACATAAAAATGAGATATTATTGCCTGAAATAATGCATTATTGTTAGTTTTACTCGAAACATATGCTTTTTTAAGGCTTGCAAACACAAAAAGTAGTTTTTTACTCAATATGACAGTAATATTCCTAAAATCCTGAGATAATGCGAAAAAAGCAATACAAATGTATTCCATCATAATTTCTAAACCAAAAGGCAAAATGTCTAAAAATAACTGTAATATTGAATGCATGTGAGTTTTTCTAGAATCAGTTGTTTTTGTAAGGTTTGCAAATACAAAAATTAGGTTTTACTCTATATGAGAGTACACTGTTACATTTAATATGACAGTTATTTAAACATAACTCCTAAACAACAAATGCAAAATGACTAATTGCCTGGAGATGTATCTTTGAGTTTTACTAAAATGTTCTTTTGTTAGGTTTGCAAAGACACAAGTTAGTTTTTTTTAAACTCAATATGATAGTATCACTGTCATACTAAATAAGAAAGTTGTATAAACATAATTTCAAAACTACACATGCAATCCGTCTAAAAATGCCTGTAATATTGAATCTATGTGAGTTTTACCAGAATCAGGTATTTTGGTAAGGTTTACAATTACAAAAATTAGGTTTTACTCATAATGACAGTATAACTGCCACATTCAATAAGGCAGTTATTTAAACATAACCCCTAAACCACATGCAAAATGGCTTATAATGCTTAGAGATGTATCTTTGTGAGTTTTACTAGAAAACATATCATTTGTAAGGTTTTTTAAAGACACAAGTTAGTTTTTTTTACTCAATATAATAGTATAACTGTCATACTAAATGTATCCATTTTCTTCCGCTTTTCCGAGGTCGGGTTGCGGGGGCAGCAGCCTAAGCAGAGAAGCCCAGACTTCCCTCTCCCCAGCCACTTCGTCCAGCTCTTCTCGGGGGATCCCGAAGCGTTCCCAGGCCAGCCGGCTGACATAGTCTTCCCAATGTGTACTGGGGCTTCCCCGTGGCCTCCTGCCAGTCGGACTTGCCCTAACGAAAAAAACAATTAAAATGTATTCAAACACAACTCCTAAACCAAACATGTGAAATGTCTAAAATACCTGCAATATTGAATCTATGTGAGTTTTACTAGAATCAGTTGTTTTTGTAAGGTTTGCAAATACAAAAATTAGGTTTAACACTTAATGACAGTATAACTGCCACACTCAATTTGACAGTTATTAAAACATAACTCCTAAACTACACATGAACATTTTCTAATAATGCATGAAGAAATGTATCTTTTGTGAGTTTTACTAGTAACATTTTCTTTTGTAAGCATTGCAAAGACACAAGTTAGTTTGTTTTACTCACTATGACTTTACTGTCACACTCAATATGACAGTTTTTTAAACATAAATCCTAAACCGCACATGCAAAATGGCTAATAATGCCTGTAGAAATGTATCTTTGAGTTTTACTGGGAAAAATATTTTGTAAGGTTTGTAAAGACACGAGTTAGTTGTTTTTTTTACTCAATATGACAGTATTACTGTAATACTAAATATGAAAGTTATATAAACACAACTCCAAAACCAAACATGCATTATGTCTAAAAATGCCTGTGATATTGTATCTGTGAGTTTTACTAGAATCAATTGTTTTTGTAAGGTTTGCAAATACAAAATTTAGGTTTTACTCACTATGACAGTTATTTAAACATAAATCCTAAACAACAAATGCAAATGGCTAATAATGCTTGGAGAACTGTATCTTTGTTGTAGAGAGCCTGCTGACCAACAGCATCTCTGTCTGGACTGGAGCCTGCAGTGCCTCAGACTGGAAGTCTCTCCAGAGAGTGGTGAGGACGGCGGGAAAGATCTTCAGGAATCCTCTTCCTCCTATCCAGGAGATCGCAAAAAGCGCTGCATGACCGGGGCTCAGAAAATTTGCAAAGACTCCTCCCACCCCCACCAAGGACTGTTTTCACTGCTGGACTCTAGAAAGAGGTTCCGCAGCCTCCGAAGCAGAACCTCCAGCTTCTTCCCTCAGGCCGTAAGACTCTTGAACGCATTATAATTAAATTATCCCCTCAACTCCCCTCAAAATGGATTAACTCGCTGGAATAAAAAAACAAACAATATAACATACACCCATAAACGTGGGCGCATGTGGAAAAAGTGCAATATATTTATCTGCACAGTAATCTTTTTATTTATTTATATATATTTAAGTATATTTATTTATTTTATATATATATTTATTTATTATTTATATTTATTTATATATGCACCTTATTGCTTTTTTATCCTGCACTACCATGAGCTTATGTAACGAAATTGTGTTATCTGTGCTGTAAAGTTCAAATTTGAATGACAATAAAAAGAAAGTCTAAGTCTTTACCAGAATAATGATCTTTTGTAAGGTTTGCAAAGACGCAAGTTAGTTGTTTTTTTTTACTCAATATGACAGTATAACTGTCATACTAAATATGAAAGTTGTAAAAACATAACTCCAAAACCAAACAAGCAATCCATCTAAAAATGCATGTAATATTCAATCTATGTGAGTTTTACCAGAATCAGGTATTTTGGTAAGGTTTACAATTACAAAAATTAGGTTTTACTCATGACAGTATACCTGCCACATTCAATTTGACATTTATTTAAACATAACTCCTAAACCACACATGCATAATGGCTAATAATACCTGGGGAAATGTCTCTCTGTGAGTTTTACTAGAAAAAATATATCGTGTAAGGTTTGTAAAGACACAAGTTAGTTTTTTTTACTCAATATAACAGTATAGCTGTCATACTATATATAAATAAATAAATAAATAAATAAATGGGTTGTACTTGTATAGCGCTTTTCTACCTTCAAGGTACTCAAAGCGCTTTGACACTACTTCCACATTTACCCATCACACACTGATGGAGGGAGCTGCCATGCAAGGCGCTAACCAGCACCCATCAGGAGCAAGGGTGAAGTGTCTTGCTCAGGACACAACGGACATGACGAGGTTGGTACTAGGTGGGGATTGAACCAGGGACCCTCGGGTCGAGCACGGCCATTCTTCCACTGCGCCAAACATCACTCCAAAACCAAACATGTATTATGTCTAAAAATGCCTGTAATATTGTATCTGTGTGAGTTTTACTAGAATCAGTTGTTTTTGTAAGGTTTTCAAATACCAAAATTAGGTTTTATTTACTTTGACAGTTATTTAAACATAACTCCTAAACAACAAATGCAAAATAGCTAATAATGCTTGGAGAGATGTATCGTTGTTATAGCGAGCCTGCTGACCAACAGCATCTCTGTCTGGACTGGAGCCTGCAGTGCCTCAGACTGGAAGTATCTCCAGAGAGTGGTGAGGACGGCGGAAAAGATCATCAGGACTCCTCTTCCTCCTATCCAGGAGATCGCAAAAAGTGCTGCCTGACCAGGGCTCAGAAAATTTGCAAAGACTCCTCCCACCCCCACCAAGGACTGTTTTCACTGCTGGACTCTAGAAAGAGGTTCCGCAGCCTCCGAAGCTTCTGTAGCAGCTTCTTCCCTCAGGCCGTAAGACTCTAAACGCATCATAATTAAATTATCTCCTCAACTCCCCTCAAAATGAATTATCTCGCTGGAATGAAATAAACAATATAACATACACCCATAAACGTGGGCGCATGTGGAAAAAGTGCAATATATTTATCTGCACAGTAATCTATTTATCTATTCATATATATTTATATATATTTATTTATTATATATATATATATATATATATATATATATATATATATATATATATATATATATATATATATATATATATATATATATAGTATTTATATGTTATTTATATATATTTATGTATCGAAATATGCACCTAATTGCTTTTTTATCCTGCACTACGACATTTCGTTCTTATCTGTGCTGTAAAGTTCAAATTTGAATGACAATAAAAAGAAAGTCTAAGTCTAAGTCTAAGTCTTTACTAGAATAACGATCTTTTGTAAGGTTTGCAAAGACTCAAGTTAGGTTTTTTTTTTTCCCCAATGGTAATATACAGTATAACTGTCATACTAAATATGAAAGTTGTATAATCAAAACTCCAAAACCAAACATGCAATCCGTCTAAAATGCATGTAATCTTGAATCTATGTGAGTTTTACCAGAATCAGGTATTTTGGTAAGATTTACAATTACAAAAATTAGGTTTCACTCATAATGACAGTATAACTGCCACATTCTATCTATTTAAACATAACTCCTAAACCACACATGCACAATGGCTATTAATGCCTGGAGAAATGTCTCTTTGTGAGTTTTACTGGAAAAAAAATATTTCGTAATGTTTGCACCGACACAAGTTAGTTTTTTTTACTCAATATGACAGTGTTACTGTCATACTAAATATGAAAGTTATATAAACATAACTCCAAAACCAAACATGCATTATCTCTAAAAATGCCTGTAATTTTGTATCCATGTGAGTTTTACTAGAATCAGTTGTTTTTGTAAGGTTTGCAAATACAAAATATGGGTTTTACTCACAGTATACTGTCACACTCAATCTGACAGTTATTTAAACATAACTCCTAAACCACACATGACAAATGGCTAATAATGCCTGGAGAAATGTCTCTTTGTGAGTTTTGCAGGAAAAAAAATATTTTGTAAGGTTTGTAAAGACACAAGTTAGTTTTTATTACTCAATATGACAGTATTACTGTAATACTAAATATGAAAGTTATACAAACACAACTCCAAAATCAAACATGCATCATGTCTAAAAATGCCTGCAATATTGAATCCATGTGAGTTTTACTAGAATCAGTTGTTTTTGTAAGGTTTTTGCAAATACAAAAATTAGGTTTTACTCACTATAACAGTTATTTAAACATAACTCCTAAACAACAAATGCAAAATGGCTAATAATGCTTGGAGAAATGTATCTTTGTTAGATTTACTAGAAAAAAATATATTTTGTAAGTTAGTTTTTTTTACTTAATATGACAGTATAACTGTCTTCCGCTTATCCGAGGTCCGGTTGCAGGGGCAGCAGCCTAAGCAGAGAAGCTCTTCTCGGGGGATCCCGAGGCGTTCGACAGCCCAGCCCGGAGACATAGTCTTCCCAATGTGTCCTGGGTCTTCCCCGCGGCCTCCTGCCCGTCGGACTTGCCCTAATGAAAAAAGCAATACAAATGTATTCAAACACAACTCTAAACCAAACATGTAAAATGTCTAAAAAATGCCTGTAATATTGAATCTATGTGAGTTTTACCAGAATCAGGTATTTTGGTAAGGTTTACAATTACAAAAATTAGGTTTTACTCATAATAACAGTATAACTGCCACATTCAATTTGACATTTATTTAAACATAACTCCTAAACCACATGTGCACAATGGCTAATAATGCCTGGAGAAATGTCTCTTTGTGAGTTTTACTGGAAAAAAAAATATTTTTTAAGGTTTGTACAGATACAAGTTAGTTTTTTTTATTCAATATGACAGTATTACTGTCATACAAAATATGAAAGTTATATAAACATTACTCCAAAACCAAACATGCATTATGTCAAAAAATGCCTGTAATATTGTATCCATGTGAGTTTTAGTAGAATCATTTGTTTTCATAAGGTTTGCAATTACAAAATATGGGTTTTACTCACTATGACAGTATACTGTCACACTCAATCTGACGATTATTTAAACATAAGTCCTAAACCACACATGCAAAATGGCTAATAATGCCTTGAGTTATGTATCTTTGTGAGTTTTACTAGAAAAAATATATTTTGTAATGTTTGCAAAGACCCAAGTTAGTTTTTTACTTAATATGACAGTATTACTGTCATACTAAATCCATCCATTTTCTTCCTGCTTATCCGAGGTCAGGTTGCGGGGGCAGCAGCCTAAGCAGAGAAGCCAAGACTTTCCTCTCCCCAGCCACTTTGTCCAGCTCTTCTCGGGGGATCCCGAGGCATTTACAGGCCAGCCAGGAGACATAAATAGATAGATACATAGATAGTACTTTATTGATTCCTTCAGGAGAGTTCCCTCAGGAAAATTTAAATTCCAGCAGTAGTGTACAAAATTGTAAAAAGTGAAAAGTAAATAATGGGGGTATAAATTGAAACAAAATAGAAACATATTACAATAGAATAAAAATAAAAAGCAACAATGAGAATAAAAATACAACAGTAAAATAAGAATATAACAAGAGAAACTAGGCAGTAGTGACCATGTTTTGAAAAAATATTGCACTCTTATTGATTTGCATCCCCTGTCATCCTAGTAGCCCCCCTCCCCCCAGAGAAGAGTTGTACAGTCTAATGGCGTGTGGGACAAAGGACAGCCGCCTCAGGAAGTACAGCTCTGTCCTTTCCTGTACAAGTGGTCTGTGTTAACAGTCTAGTCCAGCTTATTGTCCACCCACACCCCAAGGTACTTGAATGATAGTCTTCCCAATGTGTCCTGGGTCTTCCCCGTGGCCTCCTGCTGGTCGGCCTTGCCCTAACGAAAATAGCAATAAAAAATGTATTCAAACACAACTCCTAAACCAAACATGTAAAATATCTAAAAATGCCTGTAAAATTGAATCTATGTTTTACTAGAATCAGTTGTTTTCATAAGGTTTGCAAATACAAAATTAGGTTTTACACATAATGACAGTATAACTGCCACACTCAATATGACAGTTATTTAAACATAACTCCTAAACCACACATGAAAAATGTCTAATAATGCGTGAAGAAATGTATCTTTGTGATTTTTATTAGAAACGTTTTCTTTTGTGAGGTTTGCAAAGACACAAGTTAGTTTTTTTTACTCAATATGACAGTGTAACTGCCACACTCACTATGACAGTTATTTAAACATAACTCCTAAACTCATACTTGCCAACATTGAGACCTCCGATTTCAGGAGGTGGGGGTGGGGAAGGCATGGTCGGGGGTGGGGTGGGGGCGTGGTTAAGAGGGGAGGAGTATATTTAGAGCTAGAATTCACTAAGTCAAGTATTTCATATATATATATATATATATATATATATATATATATATATATATATATATATATATATAAAGTCAAGATTTTTTTATATATGTGTGTATATATATATATAATAAATATATATATATATATATATATATATATATATACACATATATAAAAAAATCTTGACTTTCAGTGAATTCTAGCTATATATATATATATATATATATATATATATATATATATATATATATATATATATATATATGTATGTGTGGGGGAAAAAATCACAAGACTACTTCATCTCTACAGGCCTGTTTAATGAGGGGTTCCCTCAATCATCAGGAGATATAAGACATATATATATATATATATATATATATATATATATATATATATATATATATATATATATATATATATATATATATATATATATATATATATATATAAATATATATATATATATAAAATAAATACTTGAATTTCAGTTTTCATTTATCTACACATATACACACACATAACACTCATCTACTCATTGTTGAGTTAAGGGTTGAATTGTCCATCCTTGTTCTATTCTCTGTCACTATTTTTATAACCATGCTGAACACCCTCTCTGATGATGCATTGCTGTGTGGCACGCACAAAAGTGCTTTCATCAAATGCACGAGAGTCTGGAATTTTCCATCCCTCCCGAGCATGTCTAAAAACAGGTCAATCTTTGCTTCCTGAGGAAGATCTTCACTGCCAAGCACTTGGTATTCCACTACTTCTTCCCGGAGGCTATCCAGGTCCAATCGCAGCTGCGGCTTGGAACTTATAAGCGTGTTTCCTCATCTTACTCGTCGTCGGCGTCGCCATGGCTGTATCTTCCGCGTTCTTCTGCTTCGTCTCCTTGTTGTGTGCGCAGTTGTGCACTGCACTCTCTAAAAGCCCTGGATGTTATTGTCACATATGCATGTACAATAGATGGCAGTATTGCCCTGTTTAAAGAGTGTCACAACATTGCTGTTTACGGCAGACAAACTGCTTTACGGTAGACGAAAACGTGACTGCTGTTGTTTTGTGTTGTTACCGCGCTGGGAGGACGTGAATGAAACTACCTAACAATAAACCCACATAAGAAACCAAGAACTCGCCCTCGATCATTCTACAGTTATAACGGGATTGGTCAGGCATGCTGTTTATATCCTGGGAAAGCAGACCTGAATACAGGCTGTCCTCACTCAGATCAGCCTGAATTTTGGGAGATTTTCGGGAGAAAATTTGTCCCGGGAGGTTTTCGGGAGAGGCGCTGAATTTCGGGAGTCTCCTGGAAAATCCAGGAGGCTTGGCAAGTATGCCTAAACTACACATAAAAAATGGCTAATAATGCCTGAAATAAGGCATTCTTGTGAGTTTTACTCGAAACATATGCTTTTTTAAGGCTTGCAAACACAAAAAGTATTTGTTTTCCTCAATATGACAGTAAAGTTCTTAAAATCCTGAGATAATGCGAAATAAGCAAAAACAATGTATTCCATCATAATTCCTACACCAAATAAGCAAAATATCTAAAAATGCCTGTAATATTGAATCTGTGTGAGTTTTACTAAAATCAGTTGTTTTGGTAAGGTTTACCAATACAAAAATGAGGTTTTACTCTTTATGACAGTTATTTAAACATAACTCCATCCATCCAGCCATCCATTTTCTTCCGCTTATCCGAGGTCGGGTCGCGGGGGCTGCAGCCTAAGCAGGGAAGCCCAGACTTTCCTCTCCCCAGCTACTTCGTCCAGCTCCTCCCGGGGGATCCTGGGGCGTTCCCAGGCCAGCCGGGAGAGATAAGCTTCCCCGTTTCCTGGGTCTTCCTGGGCCTCCTACTGGTCGGACGTGCCCGAAACACCTCCCTAGGGAGGCGTTCGGGTGGCATCCTGACCAGATGCCCGAACCACCTCATCTGGCTCCTCTCGAAATGGAGGAGCAATGGCTTTACTTTGAGCTCCTCCCGGATGACAGAGCTTCTCACCCTATCTCTAAGGGAGAGCCCCGCCATCCGGCGGAGGAAACTCATTTCGGCCGCTTGTACCCGTGATTTTGTCCTTAGGTGAGGATGGGAACGTAGATCGACCGGTAAATCGAGAGCTTTGCCTTCCGGCTCAGCTCCTTCTTCACCACAACGGATCAATACAGCGTCCGCATTACTGAAGACGCCGCACCGTTCCGCCTGTCAATCTCACGATCCACTCTTCCCTCACTCGTGAACAAGACTCTGAGGTCCTTGAACTCCTCCACTTGGGGCAAGATCTCCTCCCCAACCCGGAGATGGCACTCCACCCTTTTCCGGGCGAGAACCATGGACTCGGACTTGGAGGTGCTGATTCACATCCCAGTCACTTCACACTCGTCTGCGAACCGATCCAGTGAGGGCTGAAGATCTTGGCCAGATGAAGCCATCAGGACCACATCATCTGCAAATAGCAGAGACCTAATCCTGCAGACACCAAACCGGATCCCCTCAACGCCCTGACTGCGCCTAGAAATTCTGTCCATAAAGGTTATGAACAGAATCGGTGACAAAGGGCAGCCTTGGCGGAGTCCAACCCTCACTGGAAACGGGTCCGACTTACTGCCGGCAATGCGGACCAAGCTCTGACTCTTGCAAAGGGAGCGAACCGCCACAATAAGACAGTCCGTTACCCCATACTCTCTAAGCACTCCCCACAGGACTTCCAGGGGTAAATGGTCGAATGCCTTCTCCAAGTCCATAAAGCACAAACTCCCATGCACCCTCAAGGACCCTGCCGAGAGTATAAAGCTGGTCCGCAGTTCCACGACCAGGACGTAAACCACACTGTTCCTCCTGAATCCGAGGTTCGACTATCTATCTAGCCTCTTCTCCAGTACACATGAATAGACCTTACCGGGAAGATTGAGGAATGTGATCTCACGATAGTTGAAACACACCCTCTGGTTCCCCTTCTTAAAGAGAGGAACCACCACCCCGGTCTCCCAATCCAGAAGTACCGCCCCCGATGTCCACGCGATGTTGCAGAGTCTTGTCAACCAAGACAGCCCCACAGCATCCAGAGCCTTAAGGAACTCCGGACGGATCTCATCCACCCCCAGGGCGTTGCCATTGAGGAGCTTTTTAACTACCTTGGCATCCTCAGCCCCAGAAATAGGAGAGCCCACCACAGATTCCCCAGGCACTGCTTCCTCATAGGAAGACATGTTGGTGGGATTAAGGAGGTCTTCGAAGTATTCCCTCCACCGATCAATAACAGCTGCAGTAGAGGTCAGCAGCGCACCATCCTCACCATACCGGTGTTACAGTGCACTGCTCCCCCCCCCTTGAGCCGGCGGATGGTGGTCCAGAATCGCTTCGAAGCCGTCTGGAAGTCGTTTTCCATGGCTTCTCCAAACTCCTCCCATGTCCGAGTTTTTGCCTCTGCGACCGCTGAAGTCGCACTTCGCTTGGCCTGTCGGCTGCCTCTGGAGTCCCATGAGCCAAAAGGACCCGATAGGCTCTTTCTTCAGCTTGACGGCATCCCTCACTGCTGGTGTCCACCAGCGGGTTCTAGGATTACCGCCACGACAGGCACCAAACTCCTTGCGGCCACAGCTCCAATCAGCCGGCTCGACAAGAGAGGCACGGAACATGGTCCACTCAGACTCAATGTCCAGCGCCTCCCTCGTGACATGTTCAAAGTTCTTCCGGAGGCGTTCCCAGCAAACCCTCACAATGCGTTTGGGCCTGCCAGGTCTGTCAGGCATCCTCCCCCACCATCGCAGCCAACTCACCACCAGGTGGTGATCGGTAGAAAGCTCCGCCCCTCTCTTCACCCGAGTGTCCAAAACATGAGACCGCAAATCCGATGACACAACTACAAAATCGATCATGGAACTGCGGCCTGGGGTGTCCTGGTGCCAAGTGCACATATGGACACCCTTATGTTTGAACTTGGTGTTTGTTATTGACAATCTGTGACGAGCACAAAAGTCCAATAACAAAACACCACTCGGGTTCAGATCCGGGCGGCCATTCTTCCCAATCACGCCTCTCCAGGTTTCACTGTTGTTGCCAAGATGAGCGTTGAAGGCCCCCAGTAGAACGAGGGAATCACCCGGTGGAGCACTTTCCAGTACTCCCTCGAGTGAATCCAAAAAGGGTGGGTACCGTATTTTCCGCACTATAAGGCGCACCGGATTATTAGCCGCACCTTCAATGAATGGCATATTTCAAAACTTTGTCCACCTATAAGCCGCCCCGGACTATAAGCCGCGCCTACGCTGCGCTAAAGGGAATGTCAAAAAAAACAGTCAGATAGGTCAGTCAAACTTTAATAATATATTAAAAACCAGTGTTCTAACAACTCTGTCCCAAAATGTACGCAAATGTGCAATCACAAACATAGTACAATTCAAAATAGTGCAGAGCAATAGCAACATAATGTTGCTCGAACGTTAATGTCACAACACACAAAATAAACATAGCGCTCACCTTCTGAAGTTATTCTTCATTCGTAAATCCTTCGAATTCTTCGTCTTCGGTGTCCGAATTGAAAAGTTGGGCAAATGTGGGATCCAAAATGGCCGGTTCCGTCTCGTCGAAGTCATCGGAGTCAGTGTCACTGTTCAGCAGTTCTGTGAATCCTGCCTTCCGGAAAGCTCGGACCACAGTTGTGACCGAAATATCTGCCCAGGCATTTACGATCCACTGGCAAATGTTGGCGTATGTCGTCCGGCGCTGTCTGCCTGTCTTAGTGAAGGTGTGTTCGCCTTCGGTCATCCATTGTTCCCACGCCGTTCGCAGTCGTGATTTGAATGCCCTGTTGACACCAATATCCAGCGGTTGGAGTTATTTGGTTAATCCACCCGGAATGACGGCGAGTGTTGTATTTGTGTGCTTCACTTGTTTTTTGACACCATCTGTGATGTGGGCGCGCATAGAGTCGTATATCAACATGGACGGAGCTGTGTGAAAAAAGCCACCCGGCCTCTTCGCGTAAACTTCCCTTAACCACTCGCTCATCTTTTCTTCATCCATCCATCCCTTCGAGTTAGCTTTTATGATGACGCCGGCTGGAAAGGTCTCTTTTGGCAAGGTCTTCCTTTTGAATATCACTATGGGTGGAAGTTTCAGGCCATTAGCATGGCAAGCTAGAACCACAGTGAAGGACGACTTCCCTGTGGTGCGAATATTCACCGTACGTGCTCCCGTTGTATCCACAGTATCCACAGTGCGGTTCACAGGAATATCAGTTGCTGTGAAATAGTAATCCGTGTGCGGATGGAGAGATTGCGTCTTTTCATGAACCGGATCCTTGTCGCTTAGTAGGAGCCATTTTGTGGTCTTTACAGATGTAAACAGGAAATGAAACGTACGGTAATATCCGCGCGCTTTTTCTTCTTCTACGCGGGCGGGTAGTTGCTTACAGTAGAAGAAGAAGCGCTTCCTGTTCTATGGGGGCGGGTGCTTACCTTGGCGGTTGCTTGCGTAGAAGAAGAAGCGCTTCCTGTTCTACCGGGAAAAAAGATGGTGGCTGTTTACCGTAGTTACGAGACCGAAACTTTATGAAAATGAATCTTAATATTAATCCATATATAAAGCGCACCGGGTTAAAAGCCGCACTGTCAGCTTTTGAGTAAATTTGTGGTTTTTAGGTGCGGCTAATGGTGCGGAAAATACGGTACTCTGAGCTGCCGTTTGGCGCGTAAGGCCAAACAACAGTCAGGACCCGTCCCCCCACCCGAAGGCGGAGGAAAGCTACCCACTGGTCCACTGGGTTGAACTCCAACGTGCAGGCTTTGAGCCGGGGGGCAACAAGAATTGCCACCCGAGCCCGTCGCCTCTCAATGCAAGCATTATAACTACAAAACAACAAATGCTAATAATGCTTGGAAAAATGTATCTTTGTTAGTTTTACTAGAATAATAATCTTTTGTAAGGTTTGCAGACACAAGTTTGCTTTTTTTTACTCAATATGACAGTATAACTGTCATACTAAATATGAAAGTTGTATAAACATATCTCCAAAACCAAACATGCAATCCATCTAAAGATGCCTGTAATATTGAATCTATGAAAAATAGTTTTTTTACTCAATATGACAGTATAACTGTCATACTAAATCCATCCATTTTCTTCCGCTTATCCGAGGTCGGGTTGCGGGGGCAGCAGCCTAAGCAGAGAAGCCCCAGCCACTTTGTCCAGCTCTTCTCGGGGGATCCCGAGGCGTTCCCAGGCCAGCCTGAGACATAGTCTTCCCAATGTGTCCTGGGTCTTCCCCGTGGCCTCCTGCCGATCGGACTTTCCCTAACGAAAAAAAGCAATAAAAATGTATTCAAACATGTGAAATGTCTAAAAATGCCTGTAATATTGAATCTATGTGAGTTTTACTAGAATCAGTTGTTTTTGTAAGGTTTGCAAATACAAAAATTTGGTTTTACACATCCATCCATCCATCCATCTTCTTCCGCTTATCCGAGGTCGGGTCGCGGGGGCAGCAGCTTAAGCAGTTAAGCCCAGACTTCCCTCTCCCCAGCCACTTCGTCCAGCTCCTCCCGGGGGATCCCGAGGCGTTCCCAGGCCAGCCGGGAGAGATAGTCTTCCCAGCGTGTCCTGGGTCTTCCCCGTGGCCTCCTACCGGTCGGACGTGCCCGAAACACCTTCCTAGGGAGGCGTTCGGGTGGCATCCTGACCAGATGCCCGAACCACCTCATCTGGCTCCTCTCGATGTGGAGGAGCAGCGGCTTTACTTTGAGCTCCCTCCGAATGACAGAGCTTCTCACCCTATCTCTAAGGGAGAGCCCCGCCACTCGGCGGAGGAAACTCATTTCGGCCGCTTGTACCCGCGATCTTGTCCTTTCGGTCATGACCCAAAGCTCTTGACCATAGGTGAGGATGGGAACGTAGATCGACCGGTAAATCGAGAGCTTTGCCTTCCGGCTCAGCTCCTTCTTCACCACAACGGATCGATACAGCGTCCGCATTACTGAAGACGCCGCACCGATCCGCCTGTCGATCTCACGATCAACTCTTCCCCCACTCGTGAACAAGACTCCGAGGTACTTGAACTCCTCCACTTGGGGCAAGATCTCCTCCCCAACCCGGAGATGGCACTCCACCCTTTTCCGGGAGAGAACCATGGACTCGGACTTGGAGGTGCTGATTCCCATCCCAGTCGCTTCACACTCGGCTGCGAACCGATCCAGTGAGAGCTGAAGATCTTGGCCGGAGGAAGCCATCAGGACCACATCATCTGCAAATAGCAGTGACCTAATCCTGCAGCCACCAAACCAGATCCCCTCAACGCCCTGACTGCGCCTAGAAATTCTGTCCATAAAGGTTATGAACAGAATCGGTGACAAAGGGCAGCCTTGGCGGAGTCCAACCCTCACTGGAAACGTGTCCGACTTACTGCCGGCAATGCGGACCAAGCTCTGACACTGATTATACAGGGAGCGAACTGCCACAATAAGACAGTCCGTTACCCCATACTCTCTGAGCACTCCCCACAGGACTTCCCGGGGTACACGGTCGAATGCCTTCTCCAAGTCCACAAAGCACATGTAGACTGGTTGGGCAAACTCCCATGCACCCTCAAGGACCCTGCCGAGAGTATAGAGCTGGTCCACAGTTCCACGACCAGGACGAAAACCACACTGTTCCTCCTGTATCCGAGGTTCGACTATCCGGCGTAGCCTCCTCTCCAGTACACCTGAATAGACCTTACCGGGAAGGCTGAGGAGTGTGATCCCACGATAGTTGGAACACACCCTCCGGTTCCCCTTCTTAAAGAGAGGAACCACCACCCCGGTCTGCCAATCCAGAGGTACCGCCCCCGATGTCCACGCGATGTTGCAGAGTCTTGTCAACCAAGACAGCCCCACAACATCCAGAGCCTTAAGGAACTCCGGGCGGATCTCATCCACCCCCGGGGCCTTGCCACCGAGGAGCTTTTTAACTACCTCGGCAACCTCAGCCCCAGAAATAGGAGAGCCCACCACAGATTCCCCAGGCCCTGCTTCCTTATAGGAAGACGTGCTGGTAGGATTGAGGAGGTCTTCGAAGTATTCCCTCCACCGATCCACAACATCCGCAGTCGAGGTCAGCAGAGCACCATCCCCACCATACACGGTGTTGACACTGCACTGCTTCCCCTTCCTGAGGCGGCGGATGGTGGTCCAGAATTGCTTCGAAGCCGTCCGGAAGTCTTTTTCCATGGCCTCCCCGAACTCCTCCCATGTCCGAGTTTTTGCCTCCGCGACCGCTGAAGCCGCACACCGCTTGGCCTGTCGGTACCTGTCTGCTGCCTCAGGAGTCCCATGAGCCAAAAGAACCCGATAGGACTCCTTCTTCAGCCTGACGGCATCCCTCACCGCCGGCGTCCACCAACGGGTTCTAGGATTACCGCCACGACAGGCACCAACCACCTTGCGGCCACAGCTCCAATCGGCCGCCTCGACAATAGAGGTACGGAACATTGTCCACTCGGACTCAATGTCCAGCACCTCCCTCGTGACATGTTCAAAGTTCTTCCGGAGGTGGGAATTGAAACTCTCTCTGACAGGAGACTCTGCCAGGCGTTCCCAGCAAACCCTCACAATGCGTTTGGGCCTGCCAGGTCTGTCCGGCATCCTCCCCCACCATCGCAGCCAACTCACCACCAGGTGGTGATCGGTAGAAAGCTCCGCCCCTCTCTTCACCCGAGTGTCCAAAACATGAGGCCGCAAATCCGATGACACAACTACAAAGTCGATCATGGAACTGCGGCCTAGGGTGTCCTGGTGCCAAGTGCACATATGGACACCCTTATGTTTGAACATGGTGTTTGTTATCGACAATCTGTGACGAGCACAAAAGTCCAATAACAGAACACCACTCGGGTTCAGATCCGGGCGGCCATTCTTCCCAATCACACCTCTCCAGGTTTCACTGTCGCTGCCAACATGAGCGTTGAAGTCCCCCAGTAGAACGAGGGAATCACCCGGGGGAGCACTCTCCAGTACTCCCTCGAGTGAATCCAAAAAGGGTGGGTACTCTGAGCTGCTGTTTGGCGCGTAAACGCAAACAACAGTCAGGACCCGTCCCCCCACCCGAAGGCGGAGGGAAGCTACCCTCTCGTCCACCGGGTTGAACTCCAACGTGCAGGCTTTGAGCCGAGGGGCAACAAGAATTGCCACCCCAGCCCGTCGCCTCTCACTGCCGGCAACGCCAGAGTGGAAGAGAGTCCAGCCCCTCTCAAGAGAAGTGGTTCCAGAGCCCTTGCTGTGCGTCGAAGTGAGTCCGACTATATCTAGCCGGAACTTCTCCAGGTTTTACACATAATAACAGTATAACTGCCACATTCAATATGACAGTTATTTAAACATATTTCCTAAACCACACATGAAAAATGTCTAATAATGCCTGGAAAACATTATTTTTGTGAGTTTTACTGGAAAAACATAGTTTGTAATGTTTGTAAAGACACAAGTTAGTTTTACTCAAGATGACAGTATAACTGTCATAATACATATGAAAGTTATATAAACATAATTCCAAAATCAAACATGCATTATGTCTAAAAATACCTGTAAAATTGTATCAATGTGAGTTTTACTAGAATCATTTTTTGCGATGAGGTGGCGACTGAGGTGTACGCCGCCTTCCGCCCGATTGTAGCTGAGATAGGCTCCAGCGCCCCCTGCCACCCCAAAAGGGAATAAGCGGTAGAAAAAAGGATGGATGGGCATTTTTTGTTGTCGTTACTAAATCCATCCATTTTCTTCCGCTTAACCGAGGTCGGGTTGCGGGGGCAGCAGCCTAAACAGAGAAGCCCAGACTTCCCTCTCCCCAGCCACTTCTTCCAGCTCTTCTCGGGGGATCCTGAGGCGTTCCCAGGCCAGCCGGGAGACATAATCTTCCCAATGTGTCCTGGGTCTTCCCCGTGGCCTCCTGCCGGTCGGACTTGCCCTAAACACCTCCCTCGGGAGGCGTTCGGGTGGCATCCTGAGCAGATGCCCGAACCACCTCATCTGGCTCTTCTCAATGTGGAGGAGCAGCGCTTTACTCTGAGTTCCTCCCGGATGACAGAGCTTCTTATCCTATCTCTAAGGGAGAGACCCGCCACCCGGCGGAGGAAACTCAATTTGGCCGCTTGTACCCGGGATCTTGTCTTTTCGGTCATAACCATGACCATAGGTGCAGGATGAGAATGTAGATCGACCGGTAAATTTAGAGCTTTTAATTCTGGCTCAGCTCCTTCTTCACCACAATGGATCGATATAGCGTCCTCATTACTGAAGACGCCGCACCGATTCGCCTGTGGATCTCATGATCCACTCTTCCCTCACTCGTGAACAAGACTCCTAGGTACTTGAACTCCTCCACTTGGGGCCATCTAGTATGTGCCATCGCCTCCTCAACCTGGAAATGGCACCCCACCCTTTACCGGGTGAGAACCATTGACTCGGACTTGGAGGTGCTGATTCTCATCCCAGTCGCTTCATACTCGGCCATCCAATGAGAGCTGGAGATCCTGGCCAGTTGAAGCCATCAGGACCACATCAACTGCAAAAAGCAGAGACCTAATCCTGCAACCACCAAACCAGATCCCCTCAACGCCATGACTGCAATTCTGTCCATAAAAGTTAACAACAGAATCGGTGACAAAAGGATGCCCTACACTGATCATACAGGGAGCGACCCGCCACAATCAGACAGTCCGATACCCCATACTCTTGTCTTTGAGCCGGGGGGACAACAAGAATTGCCACCCCAGCCTCTCATTGCTTGCAACGCCATAGTGGAAGAGAGTCCAGCCCCTCTCGAGAGAACAGGTTCCTGTGCGTCGAAGTGAGTCCAACTATATCTAGCCGGAACTTCTCCACCTCGCACACCAGCTCAGGCTCCTTCCCTCCCAGCGAGGTGACATTTCACGTCAGAAGAGCTAGCTTATGTAGCCGATGATCGGACCGCCAAGTGCCCTGCCTTCGGCTGCCGCTCAGCTCACACTGCACCCGACCTCTATAACCCAGCCCATGAGTGGTGAGCCCATTGGTGGAGGGAACCACGTTGCTTCATTGAGCTGAGCCAGCCAACAGGCGCTCGCCATCGTGCCGAAGGCGGCGTACACCCTGGACAAGTCGCCAGCTCATCGCAGGGCCAACACAGATAGACAGACAACATTCACACTCACATTCACACACTAGGGCCAATTTGGTGTTGCCAATCAACCTATCCCCAGGTGCATGTCTTTGGAGGTGGGAGGAAGCCGGAGTACCCGGAGGGAACCCACGCAGTCACGGGGAGAACATGCAAACTCCACACAGAAAGATCCCGAGCCTGGGATTGAACCAAGGACTACTCAGGTCCTTCGTATTGTGAGGCAGACGCACTAACCCCTCTTCCACCGTGCTGCCCAATGTACACTCAACATAACTCCTAAACTACACTTAAAAATGAGCTAATATTGCCTGAAATAATGCATTGTTGTGAGTTTTACTCGAAACATATGCTTTTTAAAGGCTTGCAAACACAAAAAGTAGTTTTTACTCAATATGACAGTAATGTTCTTAAAATTCTGAGATAATGCGAAAAAAGCAATAAAAATGTATTCCAACATAATTCCTAAACCAACATTGCAAAATGTCTAAAAATGCCTGTAATATTAAATCCATGTGAGTTTTACTAGAATCAGTTGTTTTAGTAAGGTTTGCAAAAACAAAAATTTGGTTTTACTCTTTATGAAAGTAAACTGTCACACTCAATATGACAATTTTTTAATCATAACTCCTAAACTACTCATACAAAATGGCTAATAATGTTTGAAATAATGGATCCTTGGGAGTTTTCCTCGAAACATATGCTTTCTTAAGGCTTGCAAACACAAAAAGTATTTTTTTTACTCAATATGACAGTAATGTTCTTCAATTCCTGAGATAATGCAAAAAAAGCAAAAAAAAATTATTCAATCATAAATTCTAAACCAAACATGCAAAATGTGTAAAAATGCCTGTATTATTGAATCCATGTGAGTTTTACTAGAATCAGTTGTTTTAGTAAAGTTTGCAAATACAAATATTAGGTTTTACTCTTTATGAAAGTAAACGTCACACTCAATATGACAGTTTTTTAATCATAACTCCTAAACTACTCATGCAAAATGGCTAATGTTTGAAATAATGGATCCTTGGGAGTTTTCCTTGAAACATATGCTTTCTTAAGGCTTGCAAACACAAAAAGTATTTTTTTTACTCAATATGACAGTAATGTTCTTAAAATTCTGAGATAATGCGAAAAAAGCAATAAAAATGTATTCCAACATAATTCCTAAACCAACAATGCAAAATGTCTAAAAATGCCAGTAAGATTATATCCTTGTGAGTTTCACTAGAATCAGTTGTTTTAGTAAGGTTTGCAAAAGCAAAAATTAGGTTTTACTCTATATGAAAGTAAACTGTCACACTCAATATGACAATTTTTAAATCATAACTCCTAAACCACTCATGCAAAATGGCTAATAATGTTTGAAATAATGGATCCTTGGGAGTTTTCCTCGAAACATATGCATTCTTAAGGCTTGCAAACACAAAAAGTATTTTTTTTACTCAATATGACAGTAATGTTCTTCAATTCCTGAGATAATGCAAAAAAAGCAAAAAAAAAATTATTCAATCATAAATTCTGAACCAAACATGCAAAATGTGTAAAAATGCCTGTATTTTTGAATCCATGTGAGTTTTACTAGAATCAGTTGTTTTAGTAAAGTTTGCAAATACAAAAATTAGGTTTTACTCTTTATGAAAGTAAACGTCACACTCAATATGACAGTTTTTTAATCATAACTCCTAAACTACTCATGCAAAATGGCTAATGTTTGAAATAATGGATCCTTGGGTTGTTTTCCTTGAAACATATGCTTTCTTAAGGCTTGCAAACACAAAAAGTATTTTTTTTACTCAATATGACAGTAATGTTCTTAAAATTCTGAGATAATGCGAAAAAAGCAATAAAAATGTATTCCAACATAATTCCTAAACCAACAATGCAAAATGTCTAAAAATGCCAGTAAGATTATATCCTTGTGAGTTTCACTAGAATCAGTTGTTTTAGTAAGGTTTGCAAAAGCAAAAATTAGGTTTTACTCTATATGAAAGTAAACTGTCACACTCAATATGACAATTTTTAAATCATAACTCCTAAACCACTCATGCAAAATGGCTAATAATGTTTGAAATAATGGATCTTTGGGAGTTTTCCTCGAAACATATGCATTCTTAAGGCTTGCAAACACAAAAAGTATTTTTTTACTCAAAATGACAGTAATGTTCTTAAAATCCTGAGATAATGCGAAAAAAGCAATAAAAATGTATTCAATCATAATGTGCAAAAATGCCTGTATTATTGAATCCATGTGAGTTTTACTAGAATCAGTTGTTTTAGTAAAGTTTGCAAAAAGAAAAATTAGGTTTTTCTCTTTATGAAAGTAAACTGTCACACTGAATATGACAGTTTTTTAATCATAACTCCTAAACTACTCATACAAAATGGCTAATAATGTTTAAAATAATGTATCCTTGGGAGTTTTCCTCGAAACATATGCTTTCTTAAGGCTTGCAAACACAAAAAGTATTTATTTTACTCAATATGACTAATGTTCTTAAAATCCTGAGATAATGCGAAAAAAGCCATAAAAATGTATTCAATCATAATTTCTTAACTAAACCTGCAAAATAAGTAAAAATGCCTGTAATATTGAATCCATGTGAGTTTAACTAGAATCAGTGGTTTTAGTAAGGTTTGCAAAAACAAAAATTATGTTTTACTCTTTATGAAAGTAAACTGTCACACTCAATATGACATTTATTTAATCATAACTCCTAAACTACACATGCAAAATGTCTAATGATGCCTCAAATCATGCATTCTACGGAGTTTTACTCGAAACATATGCTTTTTCAAATCTTGCAAACAAAAAGTAACTTTTTACTCAATATGACGGTAATATTCCTAAAATACTGAGATAATGCGAAAAAAGCAATGAAAATATATTCAATCATATTTCCTAAATCAAACATGCAAAATGTGTAAAAATGCCTGTAAAATTGAATCCATGTGAGTTTTACTAGATTAGGTTGTGTTTGAAATTTTTGCAAATACAAAAATTAGGTTTTTTTTCACCATGACGATGTACACTCAATATGACAGTAAATTAAACATAACTCCTAAACTACACTTAAACATGAGCTAATGTTACCTGAAATAATGCATTCTTGTGAGTTTTACTCGAAACATATGCTTTTTTAAGGCTTGCAAACACAAATAGTAGTTTTTATTCAATATGACAGTAATGTTCTTAAAATTCTGAGATAATGCGAAAAAAGCAATACAAATGTATTCCAACATAAATCCTAAACCAACGATGCAAAATGTCTAAAAATGCCTGTAATATTAAATCCATGTGAGTTTTATTAGAATCAGTTGTTTTAGTGAAGTTTGCAAAAACAAAAATTAGGTTTTACTCTTTATGAAAACTGTCACACTGAATATTTTTAATCATAACTCCTAAACTACTCATGCAAAATGGCTAATAATGTTTGAAATAATGGATTCTTGGGAGTTTTCCTCGAAACATATGCTTTCTTAAGGCTTGCAAACACAAAAAGTATTTTTTTTACTCAATATGACAGTAATGTTCTTAAAATCCTGAGATAATGCGAAAAAAGCAATACAAATGTATTCAATCATAATTTCTAAACTAAACATGCAAAATTTGTAAAAATGCCTGTAATATTGAATCCATGTGAGTTTTACTAGAATCGGTTGTGTTTGAAATTTTTGCAAATAAAAAAATTAGGTTTTTTTCACCATGACAAGTACACTCAATATAAGAGTAATAAATAAACTACACAAAAAAAAGAGCTACTATTGCCTGAAATAATGCATTATTGTGAGTTTTACTCGAAACATATGCTTTTTTAAGGCTTGCAAACACAAAAAGTAGTTTTTTACTCAATATGACAGTAATGTTCTTAAAATCCTGAGATAATGCGAAAAAAGCAATAAAAATGTATTCCAACATATTTCCTAAACCAACAATGCAAAATGTCTAAAAATGCCTGTAATATTAAATCCATGTGAGTTTTACTAGAATCAGTTGTTTTTATAAGGTTTGCAAAAACAAAAATTAAGTTTTACTCTATATGAGAGTATACTGTTACAATTAATATGACAGTTATTTAAAAATAACTCCTAACTACACATGCAAAATGGCTAATGATGCCTCAAATAATGCATTCTACGGAGTTTTACTCGAAACATATGCTTTTTCAAATCTTGCAAACACAAAAAGTAGTTTTTTACTCAATATGACAGTAATATTCCTAAAATCCTGAGATAATGCGAAAAAAGCAATGAAAATATATTCAATCATATTTCCTAAATCAAACATGCAAAATGTGTGAAAATGCCTGTAATATTGAATCCATGTGAGTTTTACTAGAATCAGTTTTATTGTAAGGTTTGCAAATACAAAAATTAGGTTTTACTCTATATGAGAGTATACTGTTACATTTAATATGACAGTTATTTAAACATAACTCCTAAACAACAAATGCAAAATGACTAATAATGCCTGGAGATGTATCTTTGAGTTTTACTAAAATGTTCTTTTGTTAGGTTTGCAAAGACACAAGTTAGTTTTTTTTACTCAATATGATAGTATCACTGTCCTACCAAATAAGAAAGTTGTATAAACATAATTTCAAAACTACACATGCAATCCGTCTAAAAATGCCTGTAATATTGAATCTATGTGAGTTTTACCAGAATCAGGTATTTTGGTAAGGTTTACATACAAAAATTGGGTTTTACTCATAATGACAGTATAACTGCCACATTCAATATGGCAGTTATTTAAACATAACCCCTAAACCACATGCAAAATGGCTTATAATGCCTGGAGATGTATCTTTGTGAGTTTTACTAGAAAACATATCATTTGTAAGGTTTTTTAAAGACACAAGTTAGTTTTTTTTACTCAATATAATAGTATAACTGTCATACTAAATGTATCCATTTTCTTCCGCTTTTCCGAGGTCGGGTTGCGGGGGCAGCAGCCTAAGCAGAGAAGCCCAGACTTCCCTCTCCCCAGCCACTTCGTCCAGCTCTTCTCGGGGGATCCCGAAGCGTTCCCAGGCCAGCCGGCTGACATAGTCTTCCCAATGTGTCCTGGGGCTTCCCCGTGGCCTCCTGCCAGTCGGACTTGCCCTAACGAAAAAAACAATTACATGTATTCAAACACAACTCCTAAACCAAACATGTGAAATGTCTAAAATGCCTGCAATATTGAATCTATGTGAGTTTTACTAGAATCAGTTGTTTTTGTAAGGTTTGCAAATACAAAAATTAGGTTTAACACTTAATGACAGTATTACTGCCACACTCAATTTGACAGTTATTAAAACATAACTCCTAAACTACACATAAACATTTTCTAATAATGCATGAAGAAATGTATCTTTTGTGAGTTTTACTAGTAACATTTTCTTTTGTAAGCATTGCAAAGACACAAGTTAGTTTGTTTTACTCCCTATGACTTTACTGTCACACTCAATATGACAGTTATTTAAACATAAATCCTAAACCGCACATGCAAAATGGCTAATAATGCCTGTAGAAATGTATCTTTGAGTTTTACTGGGAAAAATATTTTGTAAGGTTTGTAAAGACACAAGTTAGTTGTTGTTTTTTTACTCAATATGACAGTATTACTGTAATACTAAATATGAAAGTTATATAAACACAACTCCAAAACCAAACATGCATTATGTCTAAAAATGCCTGTGATATTGTATCTGTGAGTTTTACTAGAATCAATTGTTTTTGTAAGGTTTGCAAATACAAAATTTAGGTTTTACTCACTATGACAGTTATTTAAACATAAATCCTAAACAACAAATGCAAATAGCTAATAATGCTTGGAGAACTGTATCTTTGTTATAGAGAGCCTGCTGACCAACAGCATCTCTGTCTGGACTGGAGCCTGCAGTGCCTCAGACTGGAAGTCTCTCCAGAGAGTGGTGAGGACGGCGGAAAAGATCTTCAGGAATCCTCTTCCTCCTATCCAGGAGATCGCAAAAAGCGCTGCCTGACCAGGGCTCAGAAAATTTGCAAAGACTCCTCCCACCCCCACCAAGGACTGTTTTCACTGCTGGGCTCTAGAAAGAGGTTCCGCAGCCTCCGAAGCAGAACCTCCAGCTTCTTCCCTCAGGCCGTAAGACTCTTGAACGCATTATAATTAAATTATCCCCTCAACTCCCCTCAAAATGGATTAACTCGCTGGAATAAAAAAACAAAACAATATAACATACACCCATAAACGTGGGCGCATGTGGAAAAAGTGCAATATATTTATCTGCACAGTAATCTTTTTATTTATATATATATATTTAAGTATATTTATTTATTTTATATATATATTTATTTATTATTTATATTTATTTATATATGCACCTTATTGCTTTTTTATCCTGCACACCATTAGCTTATGTAACGAAATTGTGTTATCTGTACTGTAAAGTTCAAATTTGAATGACAATAAAAAGAAAGTCTAAGTCTTTACCAGAATAATGATCTTTTGTAAGGTTTGCAAAGACGCAAGTTAGTTGTTTCTTTTTACTCAATATGACAGTATAACTGTCATACTAAATATGAAAGTTGTAAAAACATAACTCCAAAACCAAACAAGCAATCCATCTAAAAATGCATGTAATATTCAATCTATGTGAGTTTTACCAGAATCAGGTATTTTGGTAAGGTTTACAATTACAAAAATTAGGTTTTACTCATGACAGTATACCTGCCACATTCAATTTGACATTTCTTTAAACATAACTCCTAAACCACACATGCACAATGGCTAATAATACCTGGGGAAATGTCTCTCTGTGAGTTTTACTAGAAAAAATATATTGTGTAAGGTTTGTAAAGACACAAGTTAGTTTTGTTACTCAATATGACAGTATAGTTGTCATACTATATATAAATAAATAAATAAATAAATAAATGGGTTGTACTTGTATAGCGCTTTTCTACCTTCAAGGTACTCAAAGCGCTTTGACACTACTTCCACATTTACCCATCACACACTGATGGAGGGAGCTGCCATGCAAGGCGCTAACCAGCACCCATCAGGAGCAAGGGTGAAGTGTCTTGCTCAGGACACAACGGACTTGACGAAGTTGGTACTAGGTGGGGATTGAACCAGGGACCCTCGGGTCGCGCACGGCCATTCTTCCACTGCGCCAAACATCACTCCAAAACCAAACATGTATTATGTCTAAAAATGCCTGTAATATTGTATCTGTGTGAGTTTTACTAGAATCAGTTGTTTTTGTAAGGTTTTCAAATACCAAAATTAGGTTTTATTTACTTTGACAGTTATTTAAACATAACTCCTAAACAACAAAAACAAAATAGCTAATAATGCTTGGAGAGATGTATCGTTGTTATAGCGAGCCTGCTGACCAACAGCATCTCTGTCTGGACTGGAGCCTGCAGTGCCTCAGACTGGAAGTATCTCCAGAGAGTGGTGAGGACGGCGGAAAAGATCATCAGGACTCCTCTTCCTCCTATCCAGGAGATCGCAAAAAGTGCTGCCTGACCAGGGCTCAGAAAATTTGCAAAGACTCCTCCCACCCCCACCAAGGACAGTTTTCACTGCTGGACTCTAGAAAGAGGTTCCGCAGCCTCAGAAGCTTCTGTAGCAGCTTCTTCCCTCAGGCCGTAAGACTCTTGAACGCATCATAATTAAATTATCTCCTCAACTCTCCTCAAAATGAAATATCTCGCTGGAATGAAATAAACAATATAACATACACCCATAAACGTGGGCGCATGTGGAAAAAGTGCAATATATTTATCTGCACAGTAATCTATTTATCTATTCATATATATTTATATATATTTATTTATTATATATATATATGTGTATATATATATATATATATATATATATATATATATATATATATATATATATATATATATATATATATATATATATATATATATATATATATATATATATATATAGTATTTATATATTATTTATATATATTTATGTATCGAAATGTGCACCTTATTGCTTTTTTATCCTGCACTACGACATTTCGTTCTTATCTGTGCTGTAAAGTTCAAATTTGAATGACAATAAAAAGAAAGTCTAAGTCTAAGTCTAAGTCTTTACTAGAATAACGACCTTTTGTAAGGTTTGCAAAGACACACGTTAGGTTTTTTTTTACTCAATGGTAATATACAGTATAACTGTCATACTAAATATGAAAGTTGTATAATCAAAACTCCAAAACCAAACATGCAATCCGTCTAAAATGCATGTAATATTGAATCTATGTGAGTTTTACCAGAATCAGGTATTTGTAAGGTTTACAATTACAAAAATTAGGTTTCACTCATAATGACAGTATAACTGCCACATTCAATTTGACATCTATTTAAACATAACTCCTAAACCACACATGCACAATGGCTATTAATGCCTGGAGAAATGTCTCTTTGTGAGTTTTACTGGAAAAAAAATATTTCGTAATGTTTGTACCGACACGTTATTTTTTTTTACTCAATATGACAGTGTTACTGTCATACTAAATATGAAAGTTATATAAACATAACTCCAAAACCAAACATGCATTATCTCTAAAAATGCCTGTAATTTTGTATCCATGTGAGTTTTACTAGAATCAGTTGTTTTTGTAAGGTTTGCAAATACAAAAAATGGGTTTTACTCACAGTATACTGTCACACTCAATCTGACAGTTATTTAAACATAACTCCTAAACCACACATGCCAAATGGCTAATAATGCCTGGAGAAATGTCTCTTTGTGAGTTTTGCAGGAAAAAAAATATTTTGTAAGGTTTGTAAAGACACAAGTTAGTTTTTATTACTCAATATGACAGTATTACTGTAATACTAAATATGAAAGTTATATAAACACAACTCCAAAATCAAACATGCATCATGTCTAAAAATGCCTGCAATATTGAATCCATGTGAGTTTTACTAGAATCAGTTGTTTTTGTAAGGTTTTTGCAAATACAAAAATTAGGTTTTACTCACTATGACAGTTATTTAAACATAACTCCTAAACAACAAATGCAAAATGACTAATAATGCTTGGAGAAATGTATCTTTGTTAGATTTACTAGAAAAAATATATTTTGTAAGTTAGTTTTTTTTACTTAATATGACAGTATAACTGTCATACTAAATCCATCCATTTTCTTCCGCTTATCCGAGGTCCGGTTGCAGGGGCAGCAGCCTAAGCAGAGAAGCCCAGACTTCCCTATCCCCAACCACTTCGTCCAGCTCTTCTTGGGGGATCCCGAGGCGTTCGACAGCCCAGCCGGGAGACATAGTCTTCCCAATGTGTCCTGGGTCTTCCCCGCGGCCTCCTGCCCGTCGGACTTGCCCTAATGAAAAAAGCAATACAAATGTATTCAAACACAACTCTAAACCAAACATGTAAAATGTCTAAAAAATGCCTGTGATATTGAATCTATGTGAGTTTTACCAGAATCAGGTATTGTGGTAAGGTTAACATTTACAAAAATTAGGTTTTACTCATAATAACAGTATAACTGCCACATTCAATTTGACATTTATTTAAACATAACTCCTAAACCACATGTGCACAATGGCTAATAATGCCTGGAGAAATGTCTCTTTTTGAGTTTTACTGCAAAAAAAAAACATTTTTTTAGGTTTGTACAGTTACAAGTAAGTTTTTTTTATTCAATATGACAGTATTACTGTCATACAAAATATGAAAGTTATATAAACATTACTCCAAAACCAAACATGCATTATGTCTAAAAATGCCTGTAATATTGTATCCATGTGAGTTTTAGTAGAATCATTTGTTTTCATAAGGTTTGCAATTACAAAATATGGGTTTTACTCACTATGACAGTATACTGTCACACTCAATCCGACGATTATTTAAACATAAGTCCTAAACCACACATGCAAAATGGCTAATAATGCCTTGAGTTATGTATCTTTGTGAGTTTTACTAGAAAAAATATATTTTGTAATGTTTGCAAAGACACAAGTTAGTTTTTTACTTAATATGACAGTATAACTGTCATACTAAATCCATCCATTTTCTTCCTGCTTATCCGAGGTCAGGTTGCGGGGGCAGCAGCCTAAGCAGAGAAGCCCAGACTTTCCTCTCCCCAGCCACTTTGTCCAGCTCTTCTCGGGGGATCCCGAGGCATTTACAGGCCAGCCAGGAGACATAAATAGATAGATACATAGATAGTACTTTATTGATTCCTTCAGGAGAGTTCCCTCAGGAAAATTTAAATTCCAGCAGTAGTGTACAAAATTGTAAAAAGTGAAAAGTAAATAATGGGGGTATAAATTGAAACAAAATAGAAACATATTACAATAGAATAAAAATAAAAAGCAACAATGAGAATAAAAATATAACAGTAAAATAAGAATATAACAAGAGAAACTAGGCAGTAGTGACCATGTTTTGAAAAAATATTGCACTCTTATTGATTTGAATCCCCTGTCATCCTAGTAGCCCGTGTCCCCCAGAGAAGAGTTGTACAGTCTAATGGCGTGTGGGACAAAGGACAGCCGCCTCAGGAAGTACAGCTCTGTCCTTTCCTGTACAAGTGGCCTGTGTTAACAGTCCAGTCCAGCTTATTGTCCACCCACACCCCAAGGTACTTGAATGATAGTCTTCCCAATGTGTCCTGGGTCTTCCCCGTGGCCTCCTGCCGGTCGGCCTTGCCCTAACGAAAATAGCAATAAAAAATGTATTCAAAAACAACTCCTAAACCAAACATGTAAAATGTCTAAAAATGCCTGTAAAATTGAATCTATGTTTTACTAGAATCAGTTGTTTTTATAAGGTTTGCAAATACAAAATTAGGTTTTACACATAATGACAGTATAACTGCCACACTCAATATGACAGTTATTTAAACATAACTCCTAAACCACACATGAAAAATGTCTAATAATGCATGAAGAAATGTATCTTTGTGATTTTTATTAGAAATGTTTTCTTTTGTGAGGTTTGCAAAGACACAAGTTAGTTTTTTTTTACTCAATATGACAGTGTAACTGCCACACTCACTATGACAGTTATTTAAACAAAACCCCTAAACTCATACTTGCCAACATTGAGACCTCCGATTTCAGGAGGTGGGGGTGGGGAAGGCATGGTCGGGGGTGGGGTGGGGGCGTGGTTAAGAGGGGAGGAGTATATTTAGAGCTAGAATTCACAAAGTCAAGTATTTCATATATATATACATATATATATATATATATATATATATATATATATATATATATATATATATATATATATATATATATATATATATATATATATATATATATATATTATATATATATATATATATATATATATATATATAATATATATATATATACACACATATATAAAAAAAACTTGACTTTCAGTGAATTCTAGGTATATATATATATATATATATATATATATATATATATATATATATATATATATATATATATATATATATATATATATATATATATATATATGTATGTGTGGGGGAAAAAATCACAAGACTACTTCATCTCTACAGGCCTGTTTCATGAGGGGTTCCCTCAATCATCAGGAGATATAAGACATATATATATATATATATATATATATATATATATATATATATATATATATATATATATATATACATATATAAAAATAAATACTTGAATTTCAGTTTTCATTTATTTACACATATACACACACATGACACTCATCTACTCATTGTTGAGTTAAGGGTTGAATTGTCCATCCTTGTTCTATTCTCTGTCACAATTTTTATAACCATGCTGAACACCCTCTCTGATGATGCATTGCTTTGTGGCACGCACAAAAGTGCTTTCATCAAATGCACGAGAGTCTGGAATTTTCCATCCCTCCCGAGCATGGCCAAAAACCGGTCAATCTTTGCTTCCTGAGGAAGATCTTCACTGCCAAGCACTTGGTATTCCACTACTTCTTCCCGGATGCTATCCAGGTCCAATCGCAGCTGCGGCTTGGAACTTATAAGCGTGTTTCTTCATCTTACTCGTCGTCGGCGTCGCCATGTCTGTATCTTCCGCGTTCTTCTGCTTCGTCTCCTTGTTGTGTGCGCAGTTGTGCACTGCACTCTCTAAAAGCCCTGGATGTTATTGTCACATATGCATGTACAGTTGATGGCAGTATTGCCCTGTTTAAAGAGTGTCACAACATTGCTGTTTACGGCAGACAAACTGCTTCACGGTAGACGAAAACGTGACTGCTGTTGTTTTGTGTTGTTACCGCGCTGGGAGGATGTGAATGAAACTACCTAACAATAAACCCACATAAGAAACCAAGAACTCGCCCTCGATCATTCTACAGTTATAACGTGATTGGTCAGGCATGCTGTTTATATCGTGCGAAAGCAGACATGAATACAGGCTGTCCTCACTCAGATCAGCCTGAATTTCGGGAGATTTTCGGGAGAACATTTGTCCCGGGAGGTTTTCGGGAGAGGCGCTGAATTTCGGGAGTCTCCTGGAAAATCCAGGAGGCTTGGCAAGTATGCCTAAACTACACATAAAAAATGGCTAATAATGCCTGAAATAAGGCATTCTTGTGAGTTTTACTCGAAACATATGCTTTTTTAAGGCTTGCAAACACAAAAAGTATTTGTTTTCCTCAATATGACAGTAAATTTCTTAAAATCCTGAGACAATGCGAAATAAGCAAAAACAATGTATTCCATCATAATTCCTACACCAAATAAGCAAAATATCTAAAAATGCCTGTAATATTGAATCTGTGTGAGTTTTACTAAAATCAGTTGTTTTGGTAAGGTTTACAAATACAAAAATGAGGTTTTACTCTTTATGACAGTTATTTAAACATAACTCCATCCATCCAGCCATCCATTTTCTTCCGCTTATCCGAGGTCGGGTCGCGGGGGCTGAAGCCTAAGCAGGGAAGCCCAGACTTTCCTCTCCCCAGCCACTTCGTCCAGCTCCTCCCGGATGACAGAGCTTCTCACCCTATCTCTAAGGGAGAGCCCCGCCACCCGGCGGAGGAAAATCATTTCGGCCGCTTGTACCCGTGATTTTGTCCTTTCGGCCATGACACAAAACTCATGACCATAGGTGAGGATGGGAACGTAGATCGACCGGTAAACCGAGAGCTTTGCCTTCCGGCTCAGCTCCTTCTTCACCACAACGGATCAATACAGCGTCCGCATTACTGAAGACGCCGCACCGTTGCGCCTGTCGATCTCACGATCCACTCTTCCCTCACTCGTGAACAAGACTCTGAGGTCCTTGAACTCCTCCACTTGGGGCAAGATCTCCTCCCTAACCCGGAGATGGCACTCCACCCTTTTCCGGGCGAGAACCATGGACTCGGACTTGGAGGTGCTGATTCACATCCCAGTCACTTCACACTCGTCTGCGAACCGATCCAGTGAGGGCTGAAGATCTTGGCCAGATGAAGCCATCAGGACCACATCATCTGCAAATAGCAGAGACCTAATCCTGCAGACACCAAACCGGATCCCCTCAACGCCCTGACTGCGCCTAGAAATTCTGTCCATAAAGGTTATGAACAGAATCGGTGACAAAGGGCAGCCTTGGCGGAGTCCAACCCTCACTGGAAACGGGTCCGCATTGTCGGACCAAGCTCTGACTCTTGCAAAGGGAGCGAACCGCCACAATAAGACAGTCCGTTACCCCATACTCTCTAAGCACTCCCCACAGGACTTCCAGGGGTAAATGGTCGAATGCCTTCTCCAAGTCCATAAAGCACATGTAGACTGGTTGGGCAAACTCCCATGCACCCTCAAGGACCCTGCCGAGAGTATAAAGCTGGTCCGCAGTTCCACGACCAGGACGTAAACCACACTGTTCCTCCTGAATCCGAGGTTCGACTATCCGGCGTAGCCTCTTCTCCAGTACACATGAATAGACCTTACCGGGAAGACTGAGGAGTGTGATCTCTCCTCTTAAAGAGAGGAACCACCACCCCGGTCTCCCAATCCAGAAGTACCGCCCCCGATGTCCACGCGATGTTGCAGAGTCTTGTCAACCAAGACAGCCCCACAGCATCCAGAGCCTTAAGGAACTCCGGACGGATCTCATCCACCCCCAGGGCGTTGCCATTGAGGAGCATTTTAACTACCTTGGCATCCTCATCCCCAGAAATAGGAGAGCCCACCACAGATTCCCCAGGCACTGCTTCCTCATAGGAAGACATGTTGGTGGGATTAAGGAGGTCTTCGAAGTATTCCCTCCACCGATCAATAACAGCTGCAGTAGAGGTCAGCAGCGCACCATCCTCACCATACACGGTGTTACAGTGCACTGCTGCGCCCCCTTGAGCCGGCGGATGGTGGTCCAGAATCGCTTCGAAGCCGTCTGGAAGTCGTTTTCCATGGCTTCTCCAAACTCCTCCCATGTCCGAGTTTTTGCCTCTGCGACCGCTGAAGCCGCACTTCGCTTGGCCTGTCGGCTGTCTCTGGAGTCCCATGAGCCAAAAGGACCCGATAGGCTCTTTCTTCAGCTTGACGGCATCCCTCACTGCTGGTGTCCACCAGCGGGTTCTAGGATTACCGCCACGACAGGCACCAAACTCCTTGCGGCCACAGCTCCAATCAGCCGGCTCGACAAGAGAGGCACGGAACATGGTCCACACAGACTCAATGTCCAGCGCCTCCCTCGTGACATGTTCAAAGTTCTTCCGGAGGCGTTCCCAGCAAACCCTCACAATGCCAGGTCTGTCAGGCATCCTCCCCCACCATCGCAGCCAACTCACCACCAGGTGGTGATCGGTAGAAAGCTCCGCCCCTCTCTTCACCCGAGTGTCCAAAACATGAGACCGCAAATCCGATGACACAACTACAAAATCGATCATGGAACTGCGGCCTGGGGTGTCCTGGTGCCAAGTGCACATATGGACACCCTTATGTTTGAACTTGGTGTTTGTTATTGACAATCTGTGACGAGCACAAAAGTCCAATAACAAAACACCACTCGGGTTCAGATCCGGGCGGCCAATCTTCCCAATCACGCCTCTCCAGGTTTCACTGTTGTTGCCAAGATGAGCGTTGAAGGCCCCCAGTAGAACGAGGGAATCACCCGGTGGAGCACTTTCCAGTACTCCCTCGAGTGAATCCAAAAAGGGTGGGTACTCTGAGCTGCCGTTTGGCGCGTAAGGCCAAACAACAGTCAGGACCCGTCCCCCCACCCGAAGGCGGAGGAAAGCTACCCACTGGTCCACTGGGTTGAACTCCAACATGCAGGCTTTGAGCCGGGGGGCAACAAGAATTGCCACCCGAGCACGTCGTTTCTCAACGCAAGCATTATAACTCCAAAACAACAAATGCTAATAATGCTTGGAAAAATGTATCTTTGTTAGTTTTACTAGAATAATAATCTTTTGTAAGGTTTGCAGACACAAGTTGTTTTTTGTACTCAATATGACAGTATAACTGTCATACTAAATATGAAAGTTGTATAAACATATCTCCAAAACCAAACATGCAATCCATCTAAAGATGCCTGTAATATTGAATCTATGAAAAATAGTTTTTTTTACTCAATATGACAATATAACTGTCATACTAAATCCATCCATTTTCTTCCGCTTATCCGAGGTCGGGTTGCGGGGGCAGCAGCCTAAGCAGAGAAGCCCCAGCCACTTTGTCCAGCTCTTCTCGGGGGATCCCGAGGCGTTCCCAGGCCAGCCTGAGACATAGTCTTCCCAATGTGTCCTGGGTCTTCCCCGTGGCCTCCTGCCGATCGGACTTGCCCTAACGAAAAAAGCAATAAAAATGTATTCAAACATGTGAAATGTCTAAAAATGCCTGTAATATTGAATCTATGTGAGTTTTACTAGAATCAGTTGTTTTTGTAAGGTTTGCAAATACAAAAATTTGGTTTTACACATAATAACAGTATAACTGCCACATTCAATATGACAGTTATTTAAACATATTTCCTAAACCACACATGAAAAATGTCTAATAATGCCTGGAAAACATTATTTTTGTGAGTTTTACTGGAAAAACATAGTTTGTAATGTTTGTAAAGACACAAGTTAGTTTTACTCAAGATGACAGTATAACTGTCATAATACATATGAAAGTTATATAAACATAATTCCAAAACCAAACATGCATTATGTCTAAAAATACCTGTAAAATTGTATCAATGTGAGTTTTACTAGAATCATTTTTTGCGATGAGATGGCAACTTGTCCGGGGTGTACCCCGCCTTCCGCCCGATTGTAGCTGAGATAGGCTCCAGCGCCCCCTGCCACGCCAAAAGGGAATAAGCGGTAGAAAAAATGATGGATGGGCATTTTTTGTTGTCGTTACTAAATCCATCCATTTTCTTCCGCTGACCCCGCGGGTTGCGGGGGCAGCAGCCTAAACAGAGAAGCCCAGACTTCCCTCTCCCAGCCACTTCTTCCAGCTCTTCTCGGGGGATCCTGAGGCGTTCCCAGGCCAGCCGGGAGACATAATCTTCCCAATGTGTCCTGGGTCTTCCCCGTGGCCTCCTGCCGGTCGGACTTGCCCTAAACACCTCCCTCGGGAGGCGTTCGGGTGGCATCCTGAGCAGATGCCCGAACCACCTCATCTGGCTCTTCTAAATGTGGAGGAGCAGCGCTTTACTCTGAGTTCCTACCGGATGACAGAGCTTCTTATCCTATCTCTAAGGGAGAGACACGCCACCCGGCGGGGGAAACTCAATTTGGCCGCTTGTACCCGGGATCTTGTCTTTTCGGTCATAACCATGACCATAGGTGCAGGATGAGAATGTAGATCGACCGGTAAATTTAGAGCTTTTAATTCTGGCTCAGCTCCTTCTTCACCACAATGGATCGATATAGCGTCCTCATTACTGAAGACGCCGCACCGATCCGCCTGTGGATCTCATGATCCACTCTTCCCTCACTCGTGAACAAGACTCCTAGGTACTTGAACTCCTCCACTTGGGGCCATCTAGTATGTGCCATCGCCTCCTCAACCTGGAAATGGCACCCCACCCTTTACCGGGCGAGAACCATTGACTCGGACTTGGAGGTGCTGATTCTCATCCCAGTCGCTTCATACTCGGCCATCCAATGAGAGCTGGAGATCCTGGCCAGTTGAAGCCATCAGGACCACATCAACTGCAAAAAGCAGAGACCTAATCCTGCAACCACCAAACCGGATCCCCTCAACGCCATGACTGCAATTCTGTCCATAAAAGTTAACAACAGAATCGGTGACAAAGGGCAGCCTTGGCGGACCAAGGCTGCCCTACACTGATCATACAGGGAGCGACCCGCCACAATCAGACAGTCCGATACCCCATACTCTTGTCTTTGAGCCGGGGGGACAACAAGAATTGCCACCCCAGCTTCTCATTGCTTGCAACGCCATAGTGGAAGACTGTCCAGCCCCTCTCGATGGAACAGGTTCCTGTGCGTCGAAGTGAGTCCAACTATATCCAGCCGGAACTTCTCCACCTCGCACACCAGCTCAGGCTCCTTCCCTCCCAGCGAGGTGACATTTCACGTCAGAAGAGCTAGCTTATGTAGCCGATGATCGGACCGCCAAGTGCCCTGCCTTCGGCTGCCGCTCAGCTCACACTGCACCCGACCTCTATAACCCAGCCCATGAGTGGTGAGCCCATTGGTGGAGGGAACCACGTTGCTTCATTGAGCTGAGCCAGCCAACAGGCGCTCGCCATCATGCCCCACCTCTGGGCCTGGCTCCACAGGGGAGCCACGGTGACCCGCGTCCGGGCGAGGAAAAATCTAGGACCTCGATTTGTACCATTCATAAAGGTCTTTGAGCTGCTCTTTGTCTGATCCCTCACCTAGGACCTATTTGTCTCGGGAGAGCCTACGATTGATTGATGCCTGAAATAATGCAATCTTGGGAGTTTTACTCAAAACATATGCTTTTTTAAATCTTGCAAACATGAAAGGAGTTTTTTACTCAATATGACAGTAATGTTCTTAAAATCCTGAGATAATACGAAAAAAGCAAAAACAAATGTATGCCATTATAATTCCTAAACCAAACATGCAAAATGTGTAAAAATGCCTGTAATATTGAATCAATGTATGTTTTACTAGAATCAGTTGTGTTTGAAAGGTTTGCAATTACAAAAATTAGTTTTTTTTCACCATGACAATGTACACTCAATATGACAGTAAATTAAACATAACTCCTAAACTACACATAAAAATGAGCTAATATTGCCTGAAATAATGCATTCTTGTGAATTTTACTCGAAAGATATGCTTTTTTAAGGCTTGCAAACACAAAAAGTAGTTTTTTACTCAATATGACAGTAATGTTCTTAAAATTCTGAGATAATGCGAAAAAAGCAATAAAAATGTATTCCAACATATTTCCTAAACCAACAATGCAAAATGTCTAAAAATGCCTGTAATACTATATCCATGTGAGTTGTAATAGAATCAGTTGTTTTAGTAAGGTTTGCAAAAACAAAAATTAGGTTTTACTCTTTATGAAAGTAAACTGTCACAATCAATATGACAGTTTTTTAATCATAACTCCTAAACTACTAATGTAAAATGGCTAATAATGTTTGAAATAATTGATCGTTGGGAGTTTTCCTCGAAACATGTGCTTTTTTTTAAGGCTTGCAAACACAAAAAGTATATTTTTACTCAATATGACAGTAATATTCTTAAAATCCTGAGATAATGCAAAAAAAGCAATGAAAATATATTCAATCATATTTCCTAAATCAAACATGCAAAATGTGTAAAAATGCCTGTAATATTGCATCCATGTGAGTTTTACTAGAATCGGTTGTGTTTGAAATTTTTGCAAATACAAAAATTAGGTCTTTTTCACCATGACAATGTACACTCAATATGACAGTAAATTAAACATAACTCCTAAACTACACTTAAAAATTAGCTAATATTGCCTGAAATAATGCATTCTTGTGAGTTTTACTTGAAACATATGCTTTTTTAAGGCTTGCAAACACAAAAAGTAATTTTTTACTCAATATGACAGTAATGTTCTTAAAATCCTGAGATAATGCGAAAAAAGCAATAAAAATGTATTCAATCATAATTTCTAAACTAAACATGCAAAATGTGTAAAAATGCCTGTATTATTGAATCCATGTGAGTTTTACTAGAATCAGTTGTTTTAGTAAAGTTTGCAAAAACAAAAATTAGGTTTTACTCTTTATGAAAGTAAACTGTCACACTCAATATGACAGTTTTTTAATCATAACACCTGAACTACTCATGCAAAATGGCTAATAATGTTTGAAATAATGGATCCTTGGGAGTATTCCTTGAAACATATGCTTTCTTAAGGCTTGCAAACACAAAAAGTATTTTTTTACTCAATATGACAGTAATGGTCTTAAAATCCTGAGATAATGCGAAAAAAGCAATAAAAATGTATTCAATCATACTTTCTAAACTAAACATGCAAAATGTGTAAAAATGCCTGTATTATTGAATCCATGTGAGTTTAACTAGAATCAGTTGTTTTAGTAAGGTTTGCAAAAACAAAAATTAGGTTTTACTCTTTATGAAAGTAAACTGTCACACTCAATATGACATTTATTTAATCATAACTCCTAAACTACACATGCAAAATGTCTAATGATGCCTCAAATAATGCATTCTACGGAGCTTTACTCGAAACATATGCTTTTTTAAATCTTGCAAACACAAAAAGTAGTTTTTTACTCAATATGACAGTAATATTCCTAAAATACTGAGATATTGCGAAAAAAGCAATGAAAATATATCCAATCATATTTCCTAAATTAAACATGCAAAATGTGTAAAAATGCCTGTAATATTGAATCCATGTGAGTTTTATTAGATTAGGTTGTTTGAAATATTTGCAAATACAAAAATTAGGTTTTTTTCACCATGACTCAATATGACAGTAAATTAAACATAACTCCTAAACTACACTTAAAAATGAGCTAATATTGCCTGAAATAATGCATTCTTGTGAGTTTTACTCGAAACATATGCTTTTTTAAGGCTTGCAAACACAAAAAGTAGTTTGTATTCAATATGACAGTAATGTTCTTAAAATTCTGAGATAATGCGAAAAAAGCAATAAAAATGTATTCAATCATAATTTCTAAACTAAACATGCAAAATTTGTAAAAAAAAAAAATGCCTGTAATTGAATCCATGTGAGTTTTCGGTTGTGTTTGAAATTTTTGCAAATAAAAAAATTACGTTTTTTTCACCATGACAAGTACACTCAATATGACAGTAAATAAACATAACTCCTAAACTACACATAAAATGAGCTAATACTGCCTGAACTAATGCATTATTGTGAGTTTTACTCGAAAAATATGCTTTTTTAAGGCTTGCAAACACAAAAAGTAGTTTTTTTACTCAATATGACGGTAATGTTCTTAAAATCCTGAGATAATGCGAAAAAAGCAATAAAAATGTATTCCAACATAATTCCTAAACCAACAATGCAAAATGTCTAAAAATGCCTGTAATATTAAATCCATGTGAGTTTTACTAGAATCAGTTGTTTTTATAAGGTTTGCAAATACAAAAATTAAGTTTTACTCACTATGACAGTATACTGTCACACTCAATATGACAGTTATTTAAAAATAACTCCTGACTACACATGCAAAATGGCTAATGATGCCTCAAATAATGCATTCTACAGAATTTTACTCGAAACATATGCTTTTCAAATCTTGCAAACACAAAAAGTAGTTTTTTACTCAATATGACAGTAATATTCCTAAAATCCTGAGATAATGCGAAAAAAGCAATGAAAATATATTCAATCATATTTCCTAAATCAAACATGCAAAATGTGTAAAAATGCCTGTAATATTGAATCCATGTGAGTTTTAGTAGAATCGGTTGTGTTTGAAATTTTTGCAAATGAAAAAAATTAGGTTTTTTTCACCATGACAATGTACACTCAATATGACAGTCAATAAACATAACTTCTAAACTACACATAAAAATGAGATAATATTGCCTGAAAATGCATTATTGTGAGTTTTACTCGAAACATATGCTTTTTTAAGGCTTGCAAACACAAAAAGTAGTTTTTTACTCAATATGACAGTAATATTCCTAAAATCCTGAGATAATGCCAAAAAAAGCAATAAAAATGTATTCCATCATAATTTCTAAACCAAACAGGCAAAATGTCTAAAAATAACTGTAATATTGAATTCATGTGAGTTTTACTAGAATCAGTTGTTTTTGTAAGGTTTGCAAATACAAAAATTAGGTGTTACTCTATATGAGAGTATACTGTTACATTTAATATGACAGTTATTTAAACATAACTCCTAAACTACAAATGCTAAATGGCTAATGATGCCTGAAATAATGCATCCTTAGGAGTTTTACTCGAAAAATATGCTTTTTTTAATCCTTGCAAACGCAGAAAGTAGTTTTTACTCAATGTGACAGTAATATTCTTAAAATCCTGAGATAATGCGAAAAAAGCAATAAAAATGTGTTCCATCATAATTTCTAAACCAAACATGCAAAATGTGTAAAAATGCCTGTAATATTGAATCCATGTGAGTTTGACTAGAATCAGTTTTTTTTGTAAGGTTTTACTTACTATGACAGTTATTTAAACTCTATGTATCTTTGTTAGTTTTACTAGAAAAAATATATTTTGAATGTTTACAAAAACAAAAGTTAGTTTGTTTTTACTCAATATGATAGTATAACTGTCATACTAAATCCATCCATTTCCTTCCGCTTATCCGAGGTCGTGTTGCGGGGGCTGCAGCCTAAGCAGAGAAGCCCAGCTACTTCGTCCAGCTCTTCTCGGGGGATCCCGAGGCGTTCCCAGGCCAGCCAGCTGATATAATCTTCACAATGTGTCCTGTGTCTTCCCCGTGGCTTCCTGCCGTTTGGACTTGCCTTAACGAAAAAAGCAATACTAATGTATTCAAACACAACTCCTAAACAAAACATGTAAAATGTCTAAAATGCCTTTAATATTGAATCTATGTGAGTTTTACAAGAATCAGTTGTATTTGTAAGGTTTGCAAATACAAAAATTAGGTTTTACACTTAACTTTATAACTCAATATGTGTGGCAGTTATAGTACCACACTCAAAATGACAGTTATTTAAACATAACTCCTAAACTACACATGACCATTTTCTAATAATGCATGAAGAAATGTATCTCTGTGAGTTTTACTAGTAACATTTTCTTTTGTAAGGTTTGCAAAGACACAAGTTAGTTTTTTTTTTACTCACTTTGACAGTATACTGTCACACTCAATTTCAGTTATTTAAACATAACTCCTAAACCACACATACAAAATGGCTAATAATGCCTGTAGAAATGTATCTTTGTGAGTTTTACTGGGAAACAATATTTTGTAAGGTTTGTAAAGACACAAGTTAGTTTTTTTTTACTCAATATAACAGTATAACTGTCATACTATATATGAAAGTTATATAAACATAACTTCAAAACTACACATGAACATTTTGTAATAATGCATGAAGAAATGTATCTTTGTGAGTTTTACTAAAATGTTCTTTTGTAAGGTTTGCAAAGACACAAGTTAGTTTTTTTTACTCAATATGATAGTATCACTGTCATACTAAATAAGAAAGTTGTATAAACATAAGTTCAAAAATACACATGCAATCCGTCTAAAAATGCCTGTAATATTGAATCTATGTGAGTTTTACCAGAATCAGGTATTTTGGTAAGGTTTACATTACAAAAATTAGGTTTTACTCATAATGACAGTATAACTGCCACATTCAATATGGCAGTTATTTAAACATAACCCCTAAACCACATGCAAAATGGCTTATAATGCCTGGAGATGTATCTTTGTGAGTTTTACTAGAAAACATATAATTTGTAAGGTTTTTAAAGACACAAGTTAGTTTTTTTTACTCAATATAATAGTATAACTGTCATACTAAATGTATCCATTTTCTTCCGCTTATCCGAGGTCGGGTTGCGGGGGCAGCAGCCTAAGCAGAGAAGCCCAGACTTCCCTCTCCCCAGCCACTTCGTCCAGCTCTTCTCGGGAGATCCCGAAGCGTTCCCAGGCCAGCCGGCTGACATAGTCTTCCCAATGTGTCCTGGGGCTTCCCCGTGGCCTCCTGCCGGTCGGACTTGCCCTAACGAAAAAAGCAATTAAAATGTATTCAAACACAACTCCTAAACCAAACATGTGAAATGTCTAAAATGCCTGCAATATTGAATCTATGTGAGTTTTACTACAATCAGTTGTTTTGTAAGGTTTGCAAATACAAAAATTAGGTTTAACACTTAATGACAGTATAACTGCCACACTCAATTTGACAGTTAATAAAACATAACTCCTAAACTACACATGAACATTTTCTAATAATGCATGAAGAAATGTATCTTTTGTGAGTTTTACTAGTAACATTTTCTTTTGTAAGCATTGCAAAGACACAAGTTAGTTTGTTTTACTCACTATGACTTTACTGTCACACTCAATATGACAGTTATTTAAACATAAATCCTAAACCGCACATGCAAAATGGCTAATAATGCCTGTAGAAATGTATCTTTGAGTTTTACTGGGAAAAATATTTTGTAAGGTTTGTAAAGACACAAGTTAGTTTTTTTTTTTTTACTCAATATGACAGTAATACTAAATATGAAAGTTATATAAACACAACTCCAAAACCAAACATGCAATTATGTCTAAAAATGACTGTGATATTGTATCTGTGAGTTTTACTACAATCAATTGTTTTTGTAAGGTTTGCAAATACAAAATTTAGGTTTTACTCACAATGACAGTTATTTAAACATAAATCCTAAACAACAAATGCAAATAGCTAATAATGCTTGGAGAACTGTATCTTTGTTATAGAGAGCCTGCTGACCAACAGCATCTCTGTCTGGACTGGAGCCTGCAGTGCCTCAGACTGGAAGTCTCTCCAGAGAGTGGTGAGGACGGCGGAAAAGATCTTCAGGAACCCTCTTCCTCCTATCCAGGAGATCGCAAAAAGCGCTGCCTGACCAGGGCTCAGAAAATTTGCAAAGACTCCTCCCACCCCCACCAAGGACTGTTTTCACTGCTGGACTCTAGAAAGAGGTTCCGCAGCCTCCGAAGCAGAACCTCCAGCTTCTTCCCTCAGGCCGTAAGACTCTTGAACGCATTATAATTAAATTATCCCCTCAACTCCCCTTAAAAATGGATTAACTCGCTGGAATAAAAAAAAACCCCAATATAACATACACCCATAAACGTGGGCGCATGTGGAAAAAGTGCAATATATTTATCTGCACAGTAATCTTTTTATTTATTTATATATATTTAAGTATATTTATTTATTTTATATATATATTTATTTATTATTTATATTTATTTATATATGCAACTTATTGCTTTTTTATCCTGCACTACCATGAGCTTATGTAACGAAATTGTGTTATCTGTGCTGTAAAGTTCAAATTTGAATGACAATAAAAAGAAAGTCTAAGTCTTTACCAGAATAATGATCTTTTGTAAGGTTTGCAAAGACGCAAGTTAGTTGGTTTTTTTCTCAATATGACAGTATAACTGTCATACTAAATATGAAAGTTGTAAAAACATAACTCCAAAACCAAACAAGCAATCCGTCTAAAAATGCATGTAATATTGAATCTATGTGAGTTTTACCAGAATCAGGTATTTTGGTAAGGTTTACAATTACAAAAATTTGGTTTTACTCATGACAGTATACCTGCCACATTCAATTTGACATTAATTTAAACATAACTCCTAAACCACACATGCACAATGGCTAATAATACCTGGGGAAATGTCTCTTTGTGAGTTTTACTAGAAAAAATATATTGTGTAAGGTTTGTAAAGACACAAGTTTTTTTTTTTTACTCAATATAACAGTATAGCTGTCTTACTAGATATAAATAAATAAATAAATGGGTTGTACTTGTATAGCGCTTTTCTACCTTCAAGGTACTCAAAGCGCTTTGACACTACTTCCATATTTACCCATTCACATACTGATGGAGGGAGCTGCCATGCAAGGTGCTAACCAGCACCCATCAGGAGCAAGGGTGAAGTCTTGCTCAGGACACAACGGACATGACGAGGTTGGCACTAGGTGGGGATTGAACCAGGGACCCTCGGGTCGCGCACGGCCATTCTTCCACTGCGCCAAACATTACTCCAAAACCAAACATGTATTATGTCTAAAAATGCCTGTAATATTGTATCTGTGTGAGTTTTACTAGAATCAGTTGTTTTTGTAAGGTTTTCAAATACCAAAATTAGGTTTTATTTACTTTGACAGTTATTTAAACATAACTCCTAACCAACAATGGCAAAACGGCTAATAATGCTTGGAGAAATGTATCTTTGTTTGTTTTACTAGAATGATTATATTTTGTAAAGATTGCAAAGACACAAGTTAGTTTGTTTTACTCACTATGACTTTACGGTCACACTCCATATGACAGTTATTTAAACATATCTTCTAAACCACACATGCAAAATGGCTAATAATGACTGTTGAAATGTATCTTTGTGAGTTTTACTGGGAAAACAATATTTTGTAAGGTTTGTAAAGACACAAGTTAGTGTTTTTTTATTAAATATAACAGTATAGCTGTCATACATATGAAAGTTATAGAAACATAACTCCAAAACCAAACATGTATTATGTCTAAAAATGCCTGCAATATTGTATCTGTGTGAGTTTTACTAGAATCAGTTGTTTTTGAAAGGTTTGCAAATACAAAATTTAGGTTTTACTCACTATGACAGTTATTTGAACATAACTCCTAAACAACAAATGCAAAATAGCTAATAATGCTTGGAGAGATGTATCTTTGTTATAGCGAGCCTGCTGACCAACAGCATCTCTGTCTGGACTGGAGCCTGCAGTGCCTCAGACTGGAAGTATCTCCAGAGAGTGGTGAGGACGGCGGAAAAGATCATCAGGACTCCTCTTCCTCCTATCCAGGAGATCGCAAAAAGTGCTGCCTGACCAGGGCTCAGAAAATTTGCAGAGACTCCTCCCACCCCCACCAAGGACAGTTTTCACTTCTGGACTCTAGAAAGAGGTTCCGCAGCCTCCGAAGCAGAACCTCCAGCTTCTGTAACAGCTTCTTCCCTCAGGCCGTAAGACTCTTGAACGCATCATAATTAAATTATCTCCGCAACTCCCCTCAAAATTAATTAACTCGCTGGAATGAAAAAAACAATATAACATACACCCATAAACGTGGGCGCATGTGGAAAAAGTGCAATATATTTATCTGCACAGTAATCTATTTATCTATTTATATATATTTATTTATTTTATATATATATATATATATATATATATATATATATATATATATATATATATATATATATATATATATATATATATATATATATATATATATATATATATATATACATATATAGTATTTATATATTTATTTATCGAAATATGCACCTTATTGCTTTTTTATCCTGCACTACGACATTTCGTTCTTATCTGTGCTGTAAAGTTCAAATTTGAATGACAATAAAAAGAAAGTCTAAGTCTAAGTCTAAGTCTTTACTAGAATAACGATCTTTTGTAAGGTTTGCAAAGACACAAGTTAGTTTTTTTTTTACTCAATGGTAATATACAGTATAACTGTCATACTAAATATGAAAGGTGTATAATCATAACTCCAAAACCAAACATGCAATCCGTCTAAAAATGCATGTAATATTGAATCTATGTGAGTTTTACCAGAATCGGGTATTTTGGTAAGGTTTACAATTACAAAAATTAGGTTTCACTCACAATGTGTCCTGGGTCTTCCCCGCGGCCTCCTGCCCGTCGGACTTGCCCTAATGAAAAAAGCAATACAAATGTATTCAAACACAACTCTAAACCAAACATGTAAAATGTCTACAAATGCCTGTAATATTGAATCTATGTGAGTTTTACCAGAATCAGGTATTGTGGTATGGTTAACATTTACAAAAATTAGGTTTTACTCATAATAACAGTATAACTGCCACGTTCAATTTGACATTTATTTAAACATAACTCCTAAACCACATGTGCACAATGGCTAATAATGCCTGGAGAAATGTCTCTTTGTGAGTTTTACTGGGAAAAAAAACATTTTTTAAGGTTTGTACAGATACAAGTTAGTTTTTTTAATTCAATATGACAGTATTACTGTCATACAAAATATGAAAGTTATATAAACATTACTCCAAAACCAAACATGCATTATGTCTAAAAATGCCTATAATATTGTATCCATGTGAGTTTTAGTAGAATCATTTGTTTTCATAAGGTTTGCAATTACAAAATATGGGTTTTACTCACTATGACAGTATACTGTCACACTCAATCCGACGATTATTTAAACATAAGTCCTAAACCACACATGCAAAATGGCTAATAATGCCTTGAGTTATGTATCTTTGTGAGTTTTACTAGAAAAAATATATTTTGTAATGTTTGCAAAGACCCAAGTTAGTTTTTTACTTAATATGACAGTATTACTGTCATACTAAATCCATCCATTTTCTTCCTGCTTATCCGAGGTCAGGTTGCGGGGGCAGCAGCCTAAGCAGAGAAGCCCAGACTTTCCTCTCCCCAGCCACTTTGTCCAGCTCTTCTCGGGGGATCCCGAGGCATTTACAGGCCAGCCAGGAGACATAAATAGATAGATACATAGATAGTACTTTATTGATTCCTTCAGGAGAGTTCCCTCAGGAAAATTTAAATTCCAGCAGTAGTGTACAAAATTGTAAAAAGTGAAAAGTAAATAATGGGGGTATAAATTGAAACAAAATAGAAACATATTACAATAGAATAAAAATAAAAAGCAACAATGAGAATAAAAATACAACAGTAAAATAAGAATATAACAAGAGAAACTAGGCAGTAGTGACCATGTTTTGAAAAAATATTGCACTCTTATTGATTTGCATCCCCTGTCATCCTAGTAGCCCCCCTTCCCCCAGAGAAGAGTTGTACAGTCTAATGGGGTGTGGGACAAAGGACAGCCGCCTCAGGAAGTACAGCTCTGTCCTTTCCTGTACAAGTGGTCTGTGTTAACAGTCTAGTCCAGCTTATTGTCCACCCACACCCCAAGGTACTTGAATGATAGTCTTCCCAATGTGTCCTGGGTCTTCCCCGTGGCCTCCTGCTGGTCGGCCTTGCCCTAACGAAAATAGCAATAAAAAATGTATTCAAACACAACTCCTAAACCAAACATGTAAAATGTCTAAAAATGCCTGTAAAATTGAATCTATGTTTTACTAGAATCAATTGTTTTCATAAGGTTTGCAAATACAAAATTAGGTTTTACACATAATGACAGTATAACTGCCACACTCATATGACAGTTATTTAAACATAACTCCTAAACCACACATGAAAAATGTCTAATAATGCGTGAAGAAATGTATCTTTGTGATTTTTATTAGAAACGTTTTCTTTTGTGAGGTTTGCAAAGACACAAGTTAGTTTTTTTTACTCAATATGACAGTGTAACTGCCACACTCACTATGACAGTTATTTAAACATAACTCCTAAACTCATACTTGCCAACATTGAGACCTCCGATTTCAGGAGGTGGGGGTGGGGAAGGCATGGTCGGGGGTGGGGTGGGGGCGTGGTTAAGAGGGGAGGAGTATATTTAGAGCTAGAATTCACTAAGTCAAGTATTTCATATATATATATATATATATATATATATATATATATATATATATATATAATATATATATATATATATAAAGTCAAGATTTTTTATATATGTGTGTATATATATATAAAATACATATATATATATATATATATATATATATATATATATATATATATATATATATATATATATATATATATATGTATATATATATATATATATATATATACATACACACATATATAAAAAAATCTTGACTTTCAGTGAATTCTAGCTATATATATATATATATATATATATATATATATATATATATATATATATACATATATATATATATATATATATATATGTATGTGTGGGGAAAAAATCACAAGACTACTTCATCTCTACAGGCCTGTTTCATGAGGGGTTCCCTCAATCATCAGGAGATATAAGACATATATATATATATATATATATATATATATATATATATATATATATATATATATGTATATATATATATATATATATATAAAATAAATACTTGAATTTCAGTTTTCATTTATTTACACATATACACACACATAACACTCATCTACTCATTGTTGAGTTAAGGGTTGAATTGTCCATCCTTGTTCTATTCTCTGTCACTATTTTTATAACCATGCTGAACACCCTCTCTGATGATGCATTGCTGTGTGGCACGCACAAAAGTGCTTTCATCAAATGCACGAGAGTCTGGAATTTTCCATCCCTCCCGAGCATGGCCAAAAACCGGTCAATCTTTGCTTCCTGAGGAAGATCTTCACTGCCAAGCACTTGGCAGTGAAGACTTCTTCCCGGAGGCTATCCAGGTCCAATCGCAGCTGCGGCTTGGAACTTATAAGCGTGTTTCTTCATCTTACTCGTCGTCGGCGTCGCCATGGCTGTCTCTTCCGCGTTCTTCTGCTTCGTCTCCTTGTTGTGTGCGCAGTTGTGCACTGCACTCTCTAAAAGCCCTGTATGTTATTGTCACATATGCATGTACAATAGATGGCAGTATTGCCCTGTTTAAAGAGTGTCACAACATTGCTGTTTACGGCAGACAAACTGCTTTACGGTAGACGAAAACGTGACTGCTGTTGTTTTGTGTTGTTACCGCGCTGGGAGGACGTGAATGAAACTACCTAACAATAAACCCACATAAGAAACCAAGAACTCGCCCTCGATCATTCTACAGTTATAACGTGATTGGTCAGGCATGCTGTTTATATCGTGGGAAAGCAGACCTGAATACAGGCTGTCCTCACTCAGATCAGCCTGAATTTCGGGAGATTTTCGGGAGAAAATTTGTCCCGGGAGGTTTTCGGGAGAGGCGCTGAATTTCGGGAGTCTCCTGGAAAATCCAGGAGGCTTGGCAAGTATGCCTAAACTACACATAAAAAATGGCTAATAATGCCTGAAATAAGGCATTCTTGTGAGTTTTACTCGAAACATATGCTTTTTTAAGGCTTGCAAACACAAAAAGTATTTGTTTTCCTCAATATGACAGTAGAGTTCTTAAAATCCTGAGATAATGCGAAATAAGCAAAAACAATGTATTCCATCATAATTCCTACACCAAATAAGCAAAATATCTAAAAATGCCTGTAGTATTGAATCTGTGTGAGTTTTACTAAAATCAGTTGTTTTGGTAAGGTTTACAAATACAAAAATGAGGTTTTACTCTTTATGACAGTTATTTAAACATAACTCCATCCATCCAGCCATCCATTTTCTTCCGCTTATCCGAGGTCGGGTCGCGGGGGCTGCAGCCTAAGCAGGGAAGCCCAGACTTTCCTCTCCCCAGCTACTTCGTCCAGCTCCTCCCGGGGAATCCTGGGGCGTTCCCAGGCCAGCCGGGAGAGATAAGCTTCCCCGTTTCCTGGGTCTTCCTGGGCCTCCTAACGGTCGGACGTGCCCGAAACACCTCCCTAGGGAGGCGTTCGGGTGGCATCCTGACCAGATGACCGAACCACCTCATCTGGCTCCTCTCGAAATGGAGGAGCAATGGCTTTACTTTGAGCTCCTCCCGGATGACAGAGCTTCTCACCCTATCTCTAAGGGAGAGCCCCGCCATCCGGCGGAGGAAACTCATTTCGGCCGCTTGTACCCGTGATTTTGTCCTTAGGTGAGGATGGGAACGTAGATCGACCGGTAAATCGAGAGCTTTGCCTTCCGGCTCAGCTCCTTCTTCACCACAACGGATCAATACAGCGTCCGCATTACTGAAGATGCCGCACCGTTCCGCCTGTCAATCTCACGATCCACTCTTCCCTCACTCGTGAACAAGACTCTGAGGTCCTTGAACTCCTCCACTTGGGGCAAGATCTCCTCCCCAACCCGGAGATGGCACTCCACCCTTTTCCGGGCAAGAACCATGGACTCGGACTTGGAGGTGCTGATTCACATCCCAGTCACTTCACACTCATCTGTGAACCGATCCAGTGAGGGCTGAAGATCTTGGCCAGATGAAGCCATCAGGACCACATCATCTGCAAATAGCAGAGACCTAATCCTGCAGACACCAAACCGGATCCCCTCAACGCCCTGACTGCGCCTAGAAATTCTGTCCATAAAGGTTATGAACAGAATCGGTGACAAAGGGCAGCCTTGGCGGAGTCCAACCCTCACTGGAAACGGGTCCGCATTGTCGGACCAAGCTCTGACTCTTGCAAAGGGAGCGAACCGCCACAATAAGACAGTCCGTTACCCCATACTCTCTAAGCACTCCCCACAGGACTTCCAGGGGTAAATGGTCGAATGCCTTCTCCAAGTCCATAAAGCACAAACTCCCATGCACCCTCAAGGACCCTGCCGAGAGTATAAAGCTGGTCCGCAGTTCCACGACCAGGACGTAAACCACACTGTTCCTCCTGAATCCGAGGTTCGACTATCTATCTTGCCTCTTCTCCAGTACACATGAATAGACCTTACCGGGAAGACTGAGGAGTGTGATCTCACGATAGTTGAAACACACCCTCTGGTTCCCCTTCTTAAAGAGAGGAACCACCACCCCGGTCTCCCAATCCAGAAGTACCGCCCCCGATGTCCACGCGATGTTGCAGAGTCTTGTCAACCAAGACAGCCCCACAGCATCCAGAGCCTTAAGGAACTCCGGACGGATCTCATCCACCCCCAGGGCGTTGCCATTGAGGAGCTTTTTAACTACCTTGGCATCCTCAGCCCCAGAAATAGGAGAGCCCACCACAGATTCCCCAGGCACTGCTTCCTCATAGGAAGACATGTTGGTGGGATTAAGGAGGTCTTCGAAGTATTCCCTCCACCGATCAATAACAGCTGCAGTAGAGGTCAGCAGCGCACCATCCTCACCATACCGGTGAGGATGGTGAGGATGGTTTCCCCCTTGAGCCGGCGGATGGTGGTCCAGAATCGCTTCGAAGCCGTCTGGAAGTCGTTTTCCATGGCTTCTCCAAACTCCTCCCATGTCCGAGTTTTTGCCTCTGCGACCGCTGAAGTCGCACTTCGCTTGGCCTGTCGGCTGCCTCTGGAGTCCCATGAGCCAAAAGGACCCGATAGGCTCTTTCTTCAGCTTGACGGCATCCCTCACTGCTGGTGTCCACCAGCGGGTTCTAGGATTACCGCCACGACAGGCACCAAACTCCTTGCGGCCACAGCTCCAATCAGCCGGCTCGACAAGAGAGGCACGGAACATGGTCCACTCAGACTCAATGTCCAGCGCCTCCCTCGTGACATGTTCAAAGTTCTTCCGGAGGCGTTCCCAGCAAACCCTCACGATGCGATGGTGGCATCCTCCCCCACCATCGCAGCCAACTCACCACCAGGTGGTGATCGGTAGAAAGCTCCGCCCCTCTCTTCACCCGAGTGTCCAAAACATGAGACCGCAAATCCGATGACACAACTACAAAATCGATCATGGAACTGCGGCCTGGGGTGTCCTGGTGCCAAGTGCACATATGGACACCCTTATGTTTGAACTTGGTGTTTGTTATTGACAATCTGTGACGAGCACAAAAGTCCAATAACAAAACACCACTCGGGTTCAGATCCGGGCGGCCATTCTTCCCAATCACGCCTCTCCAGGTTTCACTGTTGTTGCCAAGATGAGCGTTGAAGGCCCCCAGTAGAACGAGGGAATCACCCGGTGGAGCACTTTCCAGTACTCCCTCGAGTGAATCCAAAAAGGGTGGGTACTCTGAGCTGCCGTTTGGCGCGTAAGGCCAAACAACAGTCAGGACCCGTCCCCCCACCCGAAGGCGGAGGAAAGCTACCCACTGGTCCACTGGGTTGAACTCCAACGTGCAGGCTTTGAGCCGGGGGGCAACAAGAATTGCCACCCGAGTCCGTCGCCTCTCAACGCAAGCATTATAACTACAAAACAACAAATGCTAATAATGCTTGGAAAAATGTATCTTTGTTAGTTTTACTAGAATAATAATCTTTTGTAAGGTTTGCAGACACAAGTTTTTTTTTTTTTACTCAATATGACAGTATAACTGTCATACTAAATATGAAAGTTGTATAAACATATCTCCAAAACCAAACATGCAATCCATCTAAAGATGCCTGTAATATTGAATCTATGAAAAATAGTTTTTTTACTCAATATGACAGTATAACTGTCATACTAAATCCATCCATTTTCTTCCGCTTATCCGAGGTCGGGTTGCGGGGGCAGCAGCCTAAGCAGAGAAGCCCCAGCCACTTTGTCCAGCTCTTCTCGGGGGATCCCGAGGCGTTCCCAGGCCAGCCTGAGACATAGTCTTCCCAATGTGTCCTGGGTCTTCCCCGTGGCCTCCTGCCGATCGGACTTGCCCTAACGAAAAAAAGCAATAAAAATGTATTCAAACATGTGAAATGTCTAAAAATGCCTGTAATATTGAATCTATGTGAGTTTTACTAGAATCAGTTGTTTTTGTAAGGTTTGCAAATACAAAAATTTGGTTTTACACATAATAACAGTATAACTGCCACATTCAATATTACAGTTATTTAAACATATTTCCTAAACCACACATGAAAAATGTCTAATAATGCCTGGAAAACATTATTTTTGTGAGTTTTACTGGAAAAACATAGTTTGTAATGTTTGTAAAGACACAAGTTAGTTTTACTCAAGATGACAGTATAACTGTCATAATACATATGAAAGTTATATAAACATAATTCCAAAACCAAACATGCATTATGTCTAAAAATACCTGTAAAATTGTATCAATGTGAGTTTTACTAGAATCATTTTTTGCGATGAGGTGGCGACTGAGGTGTACGCCGCCTTCCGCCCGATTGTAGCTGAGATAGGCTCCAGCGCCCCCTGCCACCCCAAAAGGGAATAAGCGGTAGAAAAAAGGATGGATGGGCATTTTTTGTTGTCGTTACTAAATCCATCCATTTTCTTCCGCTTAACCGAGGTCGGGTTGCGGGGGCAGCAGCCTAAACAGAGAAGCCCAGACTTCCCTCTCCCCAGCCACTTCTTCCAGCTCTTCTCGGGGGATCCTGAGGCGTTCCCAGGCCAGCCGGGAGACATAATCTTCCCAATGTGTCCTGGGTCTTCCCCGTGGCCTCCTGCCGGTCGGACTTGCCCTAAACACCTCCCTCGGGAGGCGTTCGGGTGGCATCCTGAGCAGATGCCCGAACCACCTCATCTGGCTCTTCTCAACTTGGAGGAGCAGCGCTTTACTCTGAGTTCCTCCCGGATGACAGAGCTTCTTATCCTATCTCTAAGGGAGAGACCCGCCACCCGGCGGAGGAAACTCAATTTGGCCGCTTGTACCCGGGATCTTGTCTTTTCGGTCATAACCATGACCATAGGTGCAGGATGAGAATGTAGATCGACCGGTAAATTTAGAGCTTTTAATTCTGGCTCAGCTCCTTCTTCACCACAATGGATCGATATAGCGTCCTCATTACTGAAGACGCCGCACCGATCCGCCTGTGGATCTCATGATCCACTCTTCCCTCACTCGTGAACAAGACTCCTAGGTACTTGAACTCCTCCACTTGGGGCCATCTAGTATGTGCCATCGCCTCCTCAACCTGGAAATGGCACCCCACCCTTTACCGGGTGAGAACCATTGACTCGGACTTGGAGGTGCTGATTCTCATCCCAGTCGCTTCATACTCGGCCATCCAATGAGAGCTGGATATCCTGGCCAGTTGAAGCCATCAGGACCACATCAACTGCAAAAAGCAGAGACCTAATCCTGCAACCACCAAACCAGATCCCCTCAACGCCATGACTGCAATTCTGTCCATAAAAGTTAACAACAGAATCGGTGACAAAAGGCTGTCCTACACTGATCATACAGGGAGCGACCCGCCACAATCAGACAGTCCGATACCCCATACTCTTGTCTTTGAGCCGGGGGGACAACAAGAATTGCCACCCCAGCCTCTCATTGCTTGCAACGCCATAGTGGAAGAGAGTCCAACTATATCTAGCCGGAACTTCTCCACCTCGCACACCAGCTCAGGCTCCTTCCCTCCCAGCGAGGTGACATTTCACGTCAGAAGAGCTAGCTTATGTAGCCAATGATCGGACCGCCAAGTGCCCTGCCTTCGGCTGCCGCTCAGCTCACACTGCACCCGACCTCTATAACCCAGCCCATGAGTGGTGAGCCCATTGGTGGAGGGAACCACGTTGCTTCATTGAGCTGAGCCAGCCAACAGGCGCTCGCCATCATGCCCCACCTCTGGGGCTGGCTCCACGGGGAGCCACGGTGACCCACGTCCGGGCGAAGAAAAATCTAGGACCTCGATTTGTACTTTTCATAAAGGTCTTTGAGCTGCTCTTTGTCTGACCCCTCACCTAGGACCTATTTGTCTTGGGAGAGCCTACGATTGATTGATGCCTGAAATAATGCAATCTTGGGAGTTTAACTCAAAACATATGCTTTTTTAAATCTTGCAAACATAAAAGGAGTCTTTTACTCAATATGACAGTAATGTTCTAAAAATCCTGAGATAATACGAAAAAAGCAAATTCCATTATAATTTCTAAACTAAACATGCAAAATGTGTAAAAATGCCTGTAATATTGAATCAATGTATGTTTTACTAGAATCAGTTGTGTTTGAAAGGTTTGCAATTACAAAAATTAGTTTTTTTTCACCATGATAATGTACACTCAATAACAGTAAATTAAACATAACTCCTAAACTACTCATAAAAATGAGCTAATATTGCCTGAAACAATGCATTCTTGTGAGTTTTACTCGAAACATATGCTTTTTTAAGGCTTGCAAACACAAAAAGTAGTTTTTTACTCAATATGACAGTAATGTTCTTAAAATTATGAGATAATGCGAAAAAAGCAATAAAAATGTATTCCAACATATTTCCTAAACCAACAATGCAATATGTCTAAAAATGCCTGTAATACTATATCCATGTGAGTTGTAATAGAATCAGTTGTTTTAGTAAGGTTTGCAAAAACAAAAATTAGGTTTTACTCTTTATGAAAGTAAACTGTCTCAATCAATATGACAGTTTTTTAATCATAACTCCTAAACTACTAATGCAAAATGGCTAATAATGTTTGAAATAATTGATCCTTGGGAGTTTTCCTCGAAACATGTGCTTTTACTTAAGTCTTGCAAACACAAAAAGTATATTTTTACTCAATATGACAGTAATGTTCTTAAAATCCTGAGATAATGCGAAAAATCAATGAAAATATATTCAATCATATTTCCTAAATCAAACATGCAAAATGTGTAAAAATGCCTGTAATATTGAATTTATGTGAGTTTTACTAGAATCGGTTGTGTTTGAAATTTTTGCAAATACAAAAATTGGTTTTTTTTCACCATGACAATGTACACTCAATATGACAGTAAATTAAACATAACTCCTAAACTACACTTAAAAAAGAGCTAATATTGCCTGAAATAATGCATTCTTGTGAGTTTTACTCGAAACATATGCTTTTTTAAGGCTTGCAAACACAAAAAGTAGTTTTTTACTCAATATGACAGTAATGGTCTTAAAATCCTGAGATAATGCGAAAAAAGCAATAAAAATGTATTAAATCATAATTTCTAAACTAAACATGCAAAATGTGTAAAAATGCCTGTATTATTGAATCCATGTGAGTTTTACAAGAATCAGTTGTTTTAGTAAAGTTTGCAAAACAAAAATTAGGTTTTACTCTTTATGAAAGTAAACTGTCACACTCAATATGACAGTTTTTTAATCATAACTCCTAAACTACTCATGCAAAATGGCTAATAATGTTTGAAATAATGGATTCTTGGGAGTTTTCCTCGAAACATATGCTTTCTTAAGGCTTGCAAACACAAAAGGTATTTTTTCACTCAATATGACAGTAATGTTCTTAAAATCCTGAGATAATGCGAAAAAAGCAATAAAAATGTATTCAATCATAATTTCTAAACTAAACATGCAAAATGTGTAAAAATGCCTGTATTTTTGAATCCATGTGAGTTTAACTAGAATCAGTTGTTTTAGTAAGGTTTGCAAAAACAAAAATTACGTTTTACTCTTTATGAAAGTAAACTGTCACACTCAATATGACATTTATTTAATCATAACTCCTAAACTACACATGCAAAATGTCTAATGATGCCTCAAATAATGCATTCTCCGGAGTTTTACTCGAAACATATGCTTTTTCAAATCTTGCAAACACAAAAAGTCGTTTTTTACTCAATATGACAGTAATATTCCTAAAATACTGAGATATTGCGAAAAAAGCAATGAAAATATATTCAATCATATTTCCTAAATCAAACATGCAAAATGTGTAAAAATGCCTGTAATATTGAATCCATGTGAGTTTTACTAGATTAGGTTGTTTGAAATTTTTGCAAATACAAAAATTAGGTTTTTTTCAACATGACTCAATATGACAGTAAATTAAACATAACTCCTAACCTACACTTTAAAATTAGCTAATGTTGCCTGAAATAATGCATTCTTGTGAGTTTTACTCGAAACATATGCTTTTTTAAGGCTTGCAAACACAAAAAGTAGTTTGTATTCAATATGACAGTAATGTTCTTAAAATTCTGAGATAATGCGAAAAAAGCAATAAAAATGTATTCCAACATAATTCCTAAACCAACAATGCAAAATGTCTAAAAATGCCTGTAATATTAAATCCATGTGAGTTTTACTAGAATCAGTTGTTTTAGTAAGGTTTGCAAAAACAAAAATTAGGTTTTACTCTTTAAGAAAGTAAACTGTCACAATCAATATGACAGTTTTGTAATCATAACTCCTAACTACACATGCAAAATGGCTAATGATGCCTCAAATAATGCATTCTACGGAGTTTTACTCTGAACATATGCTTTTTTAAATCTTGCAAACACAAAAAGTAGTTTTTTACTCAATATGACAGTTATAACCCTAAAATCCTGAGATAATGCGAAAAAAGCAATAAAAATGTATTCAATCATAATTTCTTAACTAAACATGCAAAATTTGTAAAAATGCCTGTAATATTGAATCCATGTGAGTTTTCGGTTGTGTTTGAAATTTTTGAAAATAAAAAATTCTGTTTTTTTCACCATGACAAGTACACTCAATATGACAGTAAATAAACATAACTCCTAAACTACACATAAAAATGAGCTAATATTGCCTGAACTAATGCATTATTGTGAGTTTTACTCGAAACATAAGCTTTTTTAAGGCTTTTAAACACAAAAAGTAGTTTTTTACTCAATATGACAGTAATGGTCTTAAAATCCTGAGATAATGCGAAAAAAGCAATAAAAATGTATTCCAACATAATTCCTAAACCAACAATGCAAAATGTCTAAAAATGCCTGTAATATTAAATCCATGTGAGTTTTACTAGAATCAGTTGTTTTTATAAGGTTTGCAAATACAAAAATTAAGTTTTACTCACTATGACAGTATACTGTCACACTCAATATGACAGTTATTTAAAAATAACTCCTGACTACACATGCAAAATGGCTAATGATGCCTCAAATAATGCATTCTACAGAGTTTTACTCGAAACATATGCTTTTCAAATCTTGCAAACACAAAAAGTAGTTTTTTACTCAATATGACAGTAATAATCCTAAAATCCTGAGATAATGCGAAAAAAGCAATGAAAATATATTCAATCATATTTCCTAAATCAAACATGCAAAATGTGTAAAAATGCCTGTAATATTGAATCCATGTGAGTTTTACTAGAATCGGTTGTGTTTGAAATTTTTGCAAATACAAAAATTAGGTTTTTTTCACCATGACAATGTACACTCAATATGACAGTAAATTAAACATAACTCCTAAACTACACTTAAAAAAGAGCTAATATTGCCTGAAATAATGCATTCTTGTGAGTTTTACTCGAAACATGTGCTTTTTTAAGGCTTTTAAACACAAAAAGTAGTTTTTTACTCAATATGACAGTAATGGTCTTAAAATTCTGAGATAATGCGAAAAAAGCAATAAAAATGTATTCAATCATAATTTCTAAACTAAACATGCAAAATGTGTAAAAATGCCTGTATTATTGAATCCATGTGAGTTTTACTAGAATCAGTTGTTTTAGTAAAGTTTGCAAAACAAAAATTAGGTTTTACTCTTTATGAAAGTAAACTGTCACACTCAATATGACCGTTTTTTAATCATAACTCCTAACTACACATGCAAAATGGCTAATGATGCCTCAAATAATGCATTCTACGGAGTTTTACTCTGAACATATGCTTTTCAAATCTTGCAAACACAAAAAGTAGTTTTTTACTCAATATGACAGTAATATTCCTAAAATCCTGAGATAATGCGAAAAAAGCAATGAAAATATATTTAATCATATTTCCTAAATCAAACATGCAAAATGTGTAAAAATGCCTGTAATATATAATCCATGTGAGTTTTACTAGAATCGGTTGTGTTTGAAATTTTTGCAAATACAAAAATTTGGTTTTTTTCACCATGACAATGTACACTCAATATGACAGTAAATTAAACATAACTCCTAAACTACACTTAAAAAAGAGCTAATATTGCCTGAAATAATGCATTCTTGTGAGTTTTTTACTCAATATGACAGTAATATTCCTAAAATCCTGAGATAATGCGAAAAAAGCAATAAAAATGTTTTCCATCATAATTTTTAAACCAAACAGGCAAAATGTCTAAAAATAACTGTAATATTGAATTCATGTGAGTTTTACTAGAATCAGTTGTAAGGTTTGCAAATACAAAAATTAGGTTTTACTCTATATGAGAGTATACTGTTACATTTAATATGACAGTTATTTAAACATAACTCCTAAACTACAAATGCTAAATGGCTAATGATGCCTGAAATAATGCATCCTTAGGAGTTTTACTCGAAAAATGTGCTTTTTTTAATCCTTGCAAACACAGAAAGTAGTTTTTACTCAATGTGACAGTAATATTCTTAAAATCCTGAGATAATGCGAAAAAAGCAATAAAAATGTGTTCCATCATAATTTCTAAACCAAACATGCAAAATTTGTAAAAATGCCTGTAATATTGAATCCATGTGAGTTTTACTAGAATCAGTTGTTTTTGTAAGGTTTTACTTACTATGACAGTTATTTAAACTCTATGTATCTTTGTGAGTTTTACTAGAAAAAATATATTTTGAATGTTTACAAAAACAAAAGTTAGTTTTTTTTTTACTCAATATGATAGTATAACTGTCATACTAAATCCATCCATTTCCTTCCGCTTATCCGAGGTCGTGTTGCGGGGGCTGCAGCCTAAGCAGAGAAGCCCAGCTACTTGGTCCAGCTCTTCTCGGGGGATCCCGAGGCGTTCCCAGGCCAGCCAGCTGATATAATCTTCCCAATGTGTCCTGTGTCTTCCCCGTGGCTTCCTGCCGTTTGGACTTGCCTTAACGAAAAAAGCAATACTAATGTATTCAAACACAAGTCCTAAACATCCATCCATCCATCCATTTTCTACCGCTTATTCCCTTTGGGGTCGCGGGGGGCGCTGGAGCCTATCTCAGCTACAATCGGGCAGAAGGCGGGGTACACCCTGGACAAGTCGCCACCTCATCGCAAGTCCTAAACAAAACATGTAAAATGTCTAAAATGCCTTTAATATTGAATCTATGTGAGTTTTACAAGAATCAGTTGTATTTGTAGGGTTTGCAAACACAAAAAATAGGTTTTACACTTAACTTTATAACTCAATATGTGTGGCAGTTATACTACCACACTCAAAATGACAGTTATTTAAACATAACTCCTAAACTACTCATAAAAATGAGCTAATATTGCCTGAAATAATGCATAATTGTGAGTTTTACTCGAAACATATGCTTTTTTAAGGCTTGCAAACACAAAAAGTAGTTTTTTACTCAATATGACAGTAATATTCCTAAAATCCTGAGATAATGCGAAAAAAGCAATAAAAATGTTTTCCATCATAATTTTTAAACCAAACAGGCAAAATGTCTAAAAATGCCTGTAAAATTAAATCCATGTGAGTTTTACTAGAATCAGTTGTTTTTATAAGGTTTGCAAATACAAAAATTAAGTTTTACTCACTATGGCAGTATACTGTCACACTCAATATGACAGTTATTTAAAAATAACTCCTGACTACACATGCAAAATGGCTAATGATGCCTCAAATAATGCATTCTACAGAGTTTTACTCGAAACAAATCCTTTTCAAATCTTGCAAACAAAAAAAGTAGTTTTTTACTCAATATGACAGTAATATTCCTAAAATCCTGAGATAATGCGAAAAAAGCAATGAAAATATATTCAATCATATTTCCTAAATCAAACATGCAAAATGTGTAAAAATGCCTGTAATATTGAATCCATGTGAGTTTTACTAGAATCGGTTGTGTTTGAAATGTTTGCAAATGAAAAAAATTAGGTTTTTTTCACCATGACAATGTACACTCAATATGACAGTAAATAAACATAACTCCTAAACTACACATAAAAATGAGATAATATTGCCTGAAATAATGCATTATTGTGAGTTTTACTCGAAACATATGCTTTTTTAAGGCTTGCAAACACAAAAAGTAGTTTTTTACTCAATATGACAGTAATATTCCTAAAATCCTGAGATAATGCGAAAAAAGCAATAAAAATGTTTTCCATCATAATTTTTAAACCAAACAGGCAAAATGTCTAAAAATAACTGTAATATTGAATTCATGTGAGTTTTACTAGAATCAGTTGTAAGGTTTGCAAATACAAAAATTAGGTTTTACTCTATATGAGAGTATACTGTTACATTTAATATGACAGTTATTTAAACATAACTCCTAAACTACAAATGCTAAATGGCTAATGATGCCTGAAATAATGCATCCTTAGGAGTTTTACTCGAAAAATGTGCTTTTTTTAATCCTTGCAAACACAGAAAGTAGTTTTTACTCAATGTGACAGTAATATTCTTAAAATCCTGAGATAATGCGAAAAAAGCAATAAAAATGTGTTCCATCATAATTTCTAAACCAAACATGCAAAATTTGTAAAAATGCCTGTAATATTGAATCCATGTGAGTTTTACTAGAATCAGTTGTTTTTGTAAGGTTTTACTTACTATGACAGTTATTTAAACTCTATGTATCTTTGTGAGTTTTACTAGAAAAAATATATTTTGAATGTTTACAAAAACAAAAGTTAGTTTTTTTTTTACTCAATATGATAGTATAACTGTCATACTAAATCCATCCATTTCCTTCCGCTTATCCGAGGTCGTGTTGCGGGGGCTGCAGCCTAAGCAGAGAAGCCCAGCTACTTGGTCCAGCTCTTCTCGGGGGATCCCGAGGCGTTCCCAGGCCAGCCAGCTGATATAATCTTCCCAATGTGTCCTGTGTCTTCCCCGTGGCTTCCTGCCGTTTGGACTTGCCTTAACGAAAAAAGCAATACTAATGTATTCAAACACAAGTCCTAAACATCCATCCATCCATCCATTTTCTACCGCTTATTCCCTTTGGGGTCGCGGGGGGCGCTGGAGCCTATCTCAGCTACAATCGGGCAGAAGGCGGGGTACACCCTGGACAAGTCGCCACCTCATCGCAAGTCCTAAACAAAACATGTAAAATGTCTAAAATGCCTTTAATATTGAATCTATGTGAGTTTTACAAGAATCAGTTGTATTTGTAGGGTTTGCAAACACAAAAAATAGGTTTTACACTTAACTTTATAACTCAATATGTGTGGCAGTTATACTACCACACTCAAAATGACAGTTATTTAAACATAACTCCTAAACTACTCATAAAAATGAGCTAATATTGCCTGAAATAATGCATAATTGTGAGTTTTACTCGAAACATATGCTTTTTTAAGGCTTGCAAACACAAAAAGTAGTTTTTTACTCAATATGACAGTAATATTCCTAAAATCCTGAGATAATGCGAAAAAAGCAATAAAAATGTTTTCCATCATAATTTTTAAACCAAACAGGCAAAATGTCTAAAAATGCCTGTAAAATTAAATCCATGTGAGTTTTACTAGAATCAGTTGTTTTTATAAGGTTTGCAAATACAAAAATTAAGTTTTACTCACTATGGCAGTATACTGTCACACTCAATATGACAGTTATTTAAAAATAACTCCTGACTACACATGCAAAATGGCTAATGATGCCTCAAATAATGCATTCTACAGAGTTTTACTCGAAACAAATCCTTTTCAAATCTTGCAAACAAAAAAAGTAGTTTTTTACTCAATATGACAGTAATATTCCTAAAATCCTGAGATAATGCGAAAAAAGCAATGAAAATATATTCAATCATATTTCCTAAATCAAACATGCAAAATGTGTAAAAATGCCTGTAATATTGAATCCATGTGAGTTTTACTAGAATCGGTTGTGTTTGAAATGTTTGCAAATGAAAAAAATTAGGTTTTTTTCACCATGACAATGTACACTCAATATGACAGTAAATAAACATAACTCCTAAACTACACATAAAAATGAGATAATATTGCCTGAAATAATGCATTATTGTGAGTTTTACTCGAAACATATGCTTTTTTAAGGCTTGCAAACACAAAAAGTAGTTTTTTACTCAATATGACAGTAATATTCCTAAAATCCTGAGATAATGCGAAAAAAGCAATAAAAATGTTTTCCATCATAATTTTTAAACCAAACAGGCAAAATGTCTAAAAATAACTGTAATATTGAATTCATGTGAGTTTTACTAGAATCAGATGTTTTTGTAAGGTTTGCAAATACAAAAATTAGGTTTTACTCTATATGAGAGTATACTGTTACATTTAATATGACAGTTATTTAAACATAACTCCTAAACTACAAATGCTAAATGGCTAATGATGCCTGAAATAATGCATCCTTAGGAGTTTTACTCGAAAAATATGCTTTTTTTAATCCTTGCAAACACAGAAAGTAGTTTTTACTCAATGTGACAGTAATATTCTTAAAATCCTGAGATAATGCGAAAAAAGCAATAAAAATGTGTTCCATCATAATTTCTAAACCAAACATGCAACATTTGTAAAAATGCCTGTAACATTGAATCCATGTGAGTTTTACTAGAATCAGTTGTTTTTGTAAGGTTTTACTTACTATGACAGTTATTTAAACTCTATGTATCTTTGTGAGTTTTACTAGAAAAAATATATTTTGAATGTATACAAAAACAAAAGTTTGTTTGTTTTTACTCAATATGATAGTATAACTGTCATACTAAATCCATCCATTTCCTTCCGCTTATCCGAGGTCGTGTTGCGGGGGCTGCAGCCTAAGCAGAGAAGCCCAGCTACTTCGTCCAGCTCTTCTCGGGGGATCCCGAGGCGTTCCCAGGCCAGCCAGCTGATATAATCTTCCCAATGTGTCCTGTGTCTTCCCCGTGGCTTCCTGCCGTTTGGACTTGCCTTAACGAAAAAAGCAATACTAATGTATTCAAACACAACTCCTAAACAAAACATGTAACATTTCTAAAATGCCTTTAATATTGAATCTATGTGAGTTTTACAAGAATCAGTTGTATTTGTAAGGTTTGCAAACACAAAAAATAGGTTTTACACTTAACTTTATAACTCAATATGTGTGGCAGTTATACTACCACACTCAAAATGACAGTTATTTAAACATAACTCTTAAACTACACATGACCATTTTCTAATAATGCATGAAGAAATGTATCTCTGTGAGTTTTACTAGTAACATTTTCTTTTGTAAGGTTTGCAAAGACACGAGTTAGTTTTTTTTACTCACTTTGACAGTATACTGTCACACTCAATTTCAGTTATTTAAACATAACTCCTAAACCACACATACAAAATGGCTAATAATGCCTGTAGAAATGTATCTTTGTGAGTTTTACTGGGAAACAATATTTTGTAAGGTTTGTAAAGACACAAGTTAGTTTTTTTTACTCAATATAACAGTATAACTGTCATACTATATATGAAAGTTATATAAACATAACTTCAAAACTACACATGAACATTTTGTAATAATGCATGAAGAAATGTATCTTTGTGAGTTTTACTAAAATGTTCTTTTGTAAGGTTTGCAAAGACACAAGTTAGTTTTTTTTACACAATATGATAGTGTCACTGTCATACTAAATAGGAAAGTTGTATAAACATAATTTCAAAACTACACATGCAATCCGTCTAAAAATTCCTGTAATATTGAATCTATGTGAGTTTTACCAGAATCAGGTATTTTGGTAAGGTTTACAATTACAAAAATTAGGTTTTACTCATAATGACAGTATAACTGCCACATTCAATATGGCAGTTATTTAAACATAACCCCTAAACCACATGCAAAATGGCTTATAATGCCTGGAGATGTATCTTTGTGAGTTTTACTAGAAAACATATAATTTGTAAGGTTTTTAAAGACACAAGTTAGTTTTTTTTACTCAATATAATAGTATAACTGTCATACTAAATGTATCCATTTTCTTCCGCTTATCCGAGGTCGGGTTGCGGGGGCAGCAGCCTAAGCAGAGAAGCCCAGACTTCCCTCTCCCCAGCCACTTCGTCCAGCTCTTCTCGGGAGATCCCGAAGCGTTCCCAGGCCAGCCGGCTGACATAGTCTTCCCAATGTGTCCTGGGGCTTCCCCGTGGCCTCCTGCCGGTCGGACTTGCCCTAACGAAAAAAGCAATTAAAATGTATTCAAACACAACTCCTAAACCAAACATGTTAAATGTGTAAAATGCCTGCAATATTGAATCTATGTGAGTTTTACTAGAATCAGTTGTTTTGTAAGGTTTGCAAATACAAAAATTAGGTTTAACACTTAATGACAGTATAACTGCCACACTCAATTTGACAGTTAATAAAACATAACTCCTAAACTACACATGAACATTTTCTAATAATGCATGAAGAAATGTATCTTTTGTGAGTTTTACTAGTAACATTTTCTTTTGTAAGCATTGCAAAGACACAAGTTAGTTTGTTTTACTCACTATGACTTTACTGTCACACTCAATATGACAGTTATTTAAACATAAATCCTAAACCGCACATGCAAAATGGCTAATAATGTCTGTAGAAATGTATCTTTGAGTTTTACTGAGAAAAATATTTTGTAAGGTTTGTAAAGACACAAGTTAGTTTTTGTTTTTTTTTACTCAATATGACAGTATTACTGTAATACTAAATATCAAAGTTATATAAACACAACTCCAAAACCAAACATGGATTATGTCTAAAAATGACTGTGATATTGTATCTGTGAGTTTTACTAGAATCAATTGTTTTTGTAAGGTTTGCAAATACAAAATTTAGGTTTTACTCACTATGACAGTTATTTAAACATAAATCCTAAACAACAAATGCAAATAGCTAATAATGCTTGGAGAACTGTATCTTTGTTATAGAGAGCCTGCTGACCAACAGTATCTCTGTCTGGACTGGAGCCTGCAGTGCCTCAGACTGGAAGTCTCTCCAGAGAGTGGTGAGGACGGCGGAAAAGATCTTCAGGAATCCTCTTCCTCCTATCCAGGAGATCGCAAAAAGCGCTGCCTGACCAGGGCTCAGAAAATTTGCAAAGACTCCTCCCACCCCCACCAAGGACTGTTTTCACTGCTGGACTCTAGAAAGAGGTTCCGCAGCCTCTGAAGCAGAACCTCCAGCTTCTTCCCTCAGGCCGTAAGACTCTTGAACGCATTATAATTAAATTATCCCCTCAACTCCCCTCAAAATGGATTAACTCGCTGGAATAAAAAAAAAAACCCAATATAACATACACCCATAAACGTGGGCGCATGTGGAAAAAGTGCAATGTATTTATCTGCACAGTAATCTTTTTATTTATTTATATATATTTAAGTATATTTATTTATTTTATATGTATATTTATTTATTATTTATATTTATTTATATATGCACCTTATTGCTTTTTTATCCTGCACTACCATGAGCTTATGTAACGAAATTGTGTTATCTGTGCTGTAAAGTTCAAATTTGAATGACAATAAAAAGAAAGTCTAAGTCTTTACCAGAATAATGTTCTTTTGTAAGGTTTTCAAAGACACAAGTTAGTTCTTTTTACTCAATATGACAGTATAACTGTCATACTAAATATGAAAGTTGTAAAATCATAACTCCAAAACCAAACAAGCAATCCGTCTAAAAATGCATGTAATATTGAATCTATGTGAGTTTTACCAGAATCAGGTATTTTGGTAAGGTTTACAATTACAAAAATTTGGTTTTACTCATGACAGTATACCTGCCACATTCAATTTGACATTTATTTAAACATAACTCCTAAACCACACATGCACAATGGCTAATAATACCTGGGGAAATGTCTCTTTGTGAGTTTTACTAGAAAAATATATTGTGTAAGGTTTGTAAAGACACAAGTTAGTTGTTTTTTTTACTCAATATAACGGTATATGTCTTACTATAAATAAATAAATAAATAAATGGGTTGTACTTGTATAGCGCTTTTCTACCTTCAAGGTACTCAAAGCGCGTTGACACTACTTCCACATTTACCCATTCACACACACATTCACACACTGATGGAGGGAGCTGCCATGCAAGGCGCTAACCAGCACCCATCAGGAGCAAGGGTGAAGTGTCTTGCTCAGGACACAACGGACATGACGAGGTTGGCACTAGGTGGGGATTGAACCACGGACCCTCGGGTCGCGCACGGCCATTCTTCCACTGCGCCAAACATTACTCCAAAACCAAACATGTGTTATGTCTAAAAATGCCTGTAATATTGTAGATGTGTGAGTTTTACTAGAATCAGTTGTTTTTGTAAGGTTTTCAAATACCAAAATTAGGTTTTATTTACTTTGACAGTTATTTAAACATAACTCCTAACCAACAAATGCAAAACGGCTATTAATGCTTGGAGAAATGTATCTTTGTTTGTTTTACTAGAATGATTATATTTTGTAAAGTTTGCAAAGACACAAGTTAGTTTGTTTTACTCACTATGACTTTACGGTCACACTCCATATGACAGTTATTTAAACATAACTTCTAAACCACACATGCAAAATGGCTAATAATGACTGTTGAAATGTATCTTTGTGAGTTTTACTGGGAAAACAATATTTTGTAAGGTTTGTAAAGACACAAGTTAGTGTTGTTTTATTAAATATAACAGTATAGCTGTCATACATATGAAAGTTATAGAAACATAACTCCAAAACAAAACATGCATTATGTCTAAAAATGCCTGCAATATTGTATCTGTGTGAGTTTTACTAGAATCAGTTGTTTTTGAAAGGTTTGCAAATACAAAATTTAGGTTTTACTAACTATGACAGTTATTTGAACATAACTCCTACACAACAAATGCAAAATAGCTAATAATGCTTGGAGAGATGTATCTTTGTTATAACGAGCCTGCTGACCAACAGCATCTCTGTCTGGACTGGAGCCTGCAGTGCCTCAGACTGGAAGTATCTCCAGAGAGTGGTGAGGACGGCGGAAAAGATCATCAGGACTCCTCTTCCTCCTATCCAGGAGATCGCAAAAAGTGCTGCCTGACCAGGGCTCAGAAAATTTGCAAAGACTCCTCCCACCCCCACCAAGGACAGTTTTCACTTCTGGACTCTAGAAAGAGGTTTCGCAGCCTCCGAAGCAGAACCTCCAGCTTCTGTAACAGCTTCTTCCCTCAGGCCGTAAGACTCTTGAACGCATCATATTTAAATTATCTCCTCAACTCCCCTCAAAATTAATTAACTCGCTGGAATGAAAAAAACAATATAACATACACCCATAAACGTGGGCGCATGTGGAAAAAGTGCAATATATTTATCTGCACAGTAATCTATTTATCTATTTATATATATTTATATATATTTATTTATTATATATACGTACATATAGTATTTATATATTTATTTATCGAAATATGCACCTTAATGCTTTTTTATCCTGCACTACGACATTTTGTTCTTATCTGTGCTGTAAAGTTCAAATTTGAATGACAATAAAAAGAAAGTCTAAGTCTAAGTCTAAGTCTTTACTAGAATAACGATCTTTTGTAAGGTTTGCAAAGACACAAGTTAGGTTTTTTTTTGCTCAATGGTAATATACATTATAACTGTCATACTAAATATGAAAGGTGTATAATCATAACTCCAAAACCAAACATGCAATCCGTCTAAAAATGCATGTAATATTGAAACTATGTGAATTTTACCAGAATCAGGTATTTTGGTAAGGTTTACAATTACAAAAATTAGGTTTCACTCACAATGTGTCCTGGGTCTTCCCCGCGGCCTCCTGCCCGTCGGACTTGCCCTAATGAAAAAAGCAATAAAAATGTATTCAAACACAACTCTAAACCAAACATGTAAAATGTCTAAAAATGCCTGTAATATTGAATCTATGTGAGTTTTACCAGAATCAGGTATTGTGGTATGGTTAACATTTACAAAAATTAGGTTTTACTCATAATAACAGAATAACTGCCACGTTCAATTTGACATTTATTTAAACATAACTCCTAAACCACATGTGCACAATGGCTAATAATGCCTCGAGAAATGTCTCTTTGTGAGTTTTACTGGAAAAAAAATATTTTTTAAGGTTTGTACAGATACAAGTTAGTTTTTTTTATTCAATATGACAGTATTACTGTCATACTAAATATGAAAGTTATATAAACATTACTCCAAAACCAAACATGCATTATGTCTAAAAATGCCTGTAATATTGTATCCATGTGAGTATTAGTAGAATCATTTGTTTTCATAAGGTTTGCAATTACAAAATATGGGTTTTACTCACTATGACAGTATACTGTCACACTCAATCTGACAGTTATTTAAACATAAGTCCTAAACCACACATGCAAAATGGCTAATAATGCCTTGAGTTATGTATCTTTGTGAGTTTTACTAGAAGAAATATATTTTGTAATGTTTGCAAAGACACAAGTTAGTTTTTTACTTAATATGACAGTATGACTGTCATACTAAATCCATCCATTTTCTTCCTGCTTATCCGAGGTCAGGTTGCGGGGGCAGCAGGCTAAGCAGAGAAGCCTAGACTTTCCTCTCCCCAGCCACTTCGTCCAGCTCTTCTCGGGGGATCCCGAGGCATTTTCAGGCCAGCCAGGAGACATAAATAGATAGAAAGATAGATAGTACTTTATTGATTCCTTTAGGAGAGTTCCCTCAGGAAAATTTAAATTCCAGCAGTAGTGTACAAAATTGTAAAAAGTGAAAAGTAAATAATGGGGGTATAAATTGAAACAAAATAGAAACATATTACAATAGAATAAAAATAAAAAGCAACAATGAGAATAAAAATATAACAGTAAAATAAGAATATAACAAGAGAAACTAGGCAGTAGTGACCATGTTTTGAAAAAATATTGCACTCTTATTGATTTGCATCCCCTGTCATCCTAGTAGCCCCCCTCCCCCCAGAGAAGAGTTGTACAGTCTAATGGCGTGTGGGACAAAGGACAGCCGCCGCAGGAAGTACAGCTCTGTCCTTTCCTGTACAAGTGGTCTGTGTTAACAGTATAGTCCAGCTTATTGTCCACCCACACCCCAAGGTACTTGAATGATAGTCTTCCCAATGTGTCCTGGGTCTTCCCCGTGGCCTCCTGCCGGTCGGCCTTGCCCTAACGAAAATAGCAATAAAAAATGTATTCAAACACAACTCCTAAACCAAACATGTAAAATGTCTAAAAATGCCTGTAAAATTGAATCTATGTTTTACTAGAATCAGTTGTTTTCATAAGGTTTGCAAATACAAAATTAGGTTTTACACACAATGACAGTATAACTGCCACAGTCAATATGACAGTTATTTAAACATAACTCCTAAACCACACATGAAAAATGTCTAATAATGCGTGAAGAAATGTATCTTTGTGATTTTTATTACAAACGTTTTCTTTTGTGAGGTTTGCAAAGACACAAGTTAGTTTTTTTTACTCAATATGACAGTGTAACTGCCACACTCACTATGACAGTTATTTAAACATAACTCCTAAACTCATACTTGCTAACATTGAGACCTCCGATTTCAAGAGGTGGGGGTGGGGAAGGCGCAGTCAGGGGTGGGGTGGGGGCGTGGTTGGGGGTGTGGTTAAGAGGGGAGGAGTATATTTAGAGCTAAAATTCACCAAGTCAAGTATTTCATATATATATATATATATATATATATATATATATATAAAATATATATATATATATATATATATATATACATATATATATATATATATATATATATATATATATATATATATATATATATATATATATATATATATATATATATATATATATATATATATGTATGTGTGGGGAAAAAAATCACAAGACTACTTCATCTCTACAGGCCTGTTTCATGAGGGGTTCCCTCAATCATCAGGAGATATAAGACATATATATATATATATATATATATATATATATATATATATATATATATATATATATATATATATATATATATATAAATAAAATAAATACTTGAATTTCAGTTTTCATTTATTTACACATATACACACACATAACACTCATCTACTCATTGTTGAGTTAAGGGTTGAATTGTCCATCCTTGTTCTATTCTCTGTCACTATTTTTATAACCATGCTGAACACCCTCTCTGATGATGCATTGCTGTGTGGCACGCACAAAAGTGCTTTCATCAAATGCACGAAAGTCTGGAATTTTCCATCCCTCCCGAGCATGGCCAAAAACCGGTCAATCTTTGCTTCCTGAGGAAGATCTTCACTGCCAAGCACTTGGTATTCCACTACTTCTTCCCGGAGGCTATCCAGGTCCAATCGCAGCTGCGGCTTGGAACTTATAAGCGTGTTTCTTCATCTTACTCGTCGTCGGCGTCGTCATGGCTGTATCTTCCGCATTCTTCTGCTTTGTCTCCTTGTTGTGTGCGCAGTTGTGCACTGCACTCTCTAAAAGCCCTGGATGTTATTGTCACATATGCATGTACAGTAGATGGCAGTATTGCCCTGTTTAAAGAGTGTCACAACATTGCTGTTGTTTTGTGTTGTTACCGCGCTGGGAGGACGTTAATGAAACTACCTAACAATAAACCCACATAAGAAACCAAGAACTCGCCCTCGATCATTCTACAGTTATAACGTGATTGGGCAGGCATGCTGTTTATATCGTGGGAAAGCAGACGTGAATACAGGCTGTCCTCACTCAGATCAGCCTGAATTTCGGGAGATTTTCGGGAGAAAATTTGTCCCGGGAGGTTTTCGGGAGAGACGCTGAATTTCGGGAGTCTCCTGGAAAATCCAAGAGTATTGGCAAGTATGCCTAAACTACACATAAAAAATGGCTAATAATGCCTGAAATAAGGCATTCTTGTGAGTTTTACTCGAAACATATGCTTTTTTAAGGCTTGCAAACACAAAAAGTATTTGGTTTCCTCTATATGACAGTAAAGTTCTTAAAATCCTGAGATAATGCGAAATAAGCAAAAACAATGTATTCCATCATAATTCCTACACCAAATAAGCAAAATGTCTAAAAATGCCTGTAATATTGAATCTGTGTGAGTTTTACTAAATTCAGTTGTTTTGGTAAGGTTTACAAATACAAAAATGAGGTTTTACTCTTTATGACAGTTATTTAAACACAACTCCATCCATCCAGCCATCCATTTTCTTCCGCTTATCCGAGGTCGGGTCGCGGGGGCTGCAGCCTAAGCAGGGAAGCCCAGACTTTCCTCTCCCCAGCCACTTCGTCCAGCTCCTCCTGGAGGATCCTGGGGCGTTCTCAGGCCAGCCGGGAGAGATAAGCTTCCCGTTTCCTGGGTCTTCCTGGGTCTTCCTGGGCCTCCTACCGGTCGGACATGCCCGAAACACCTCCCTAGGGAGGCGTTCGGGTGGCATCCTGACCAGATGCCCGAACCACCTCATCTGGCTCCTCTCGAAATGGAGGAGCAATGGCTTTACTTTGAGCTCCTCCCGGATGACAGAGCTTCTCACCCTATCTCTAAGGGAGAGCCCCGCCACCCGGCGGAGGAAACTCATTTCGGCCGCTTGTACCCGTGATTTTGTCCTTTCGGCCATGACACAAAGCTCATGACCATAGGTGAGGATGGGACCGTAGATCGACCGGTAAATCGAGAGCTTTACCTTCCTGCTCAGCTCCTTCTTCACCACAACGGATCAATACAGCGTCCGCATTACTGAAGACGACGCACCGTTCCGCCTGTCGATCTCACGATCCACTCTTCCCTCACTCGTGAACAAGACTCTGAGGTCCTTGAACTCCTCCACTTGAGGCAAGATCTCCTCCCCAACCCGGAGATGGCACTCCACCCTTTTCCGGGCGAGAACCATGGACTCGGACTTGGAGGTGCTGATTCACATCCCAGTCACTTCACACTCGTCTGCGAACCGATCCAGTGAGGGCTGAAGATCTTGGCCAGATGAAGCCATCAGGACCACATCATCTGCAAATAGCAGAGACCTAATCCTGCAGACACCAAACCGGATCCCCTCAACGCCCTGACTGCGCCTAGAAATTCTGTCCATAAAGGTTATGAACAGAATCGGTGACAAAGGGCAGCCTTGGCGGAGTCCAACCCTCACTGGAAACGGGTCCGACTTACTGCCGGCAATGCGGACCAAGCTCTGACTCTTGCAAAGGGAGCGAACCGCCACAATAAGACAGTCCGTTAACCCATACTCTCTAAGCACTCCCCACAGGACTTCCAGGGGTAAATGGTCGAATGCCTTCTCCAAGTCCATAAAGCAAACTCACATGCACCCTCAAGGACCCTGCCGAGAGTATAAAGCTGGTCTGCAGTTCCACGACCAGGACGCAAACCACACTGTTCCTCCTGAATCCGAGGTTCGACTATCCGGCGTAGCCTCTTCTCCAGTACACATGAATAGACCTTACCGGGAAGACTGAGGAGTGTGATCTCACGATAGTTGAAACACACCCTCTGGTTCCCCTTCTTAAAGAGAGGAACCACCACCCCGGTCTCCCAATCCAGAAGTACCGCCCCCGATGTCCACGCGATGTTGCAGAGTCTTGTCAACAAAGACAGCCCCACAGCATCCAGAGCCTTAAGGAACTCCGGACGGATCTCATCCACCCCCAGGGCGTTGCCATTGAGGAGCTTTTTAACTACCTTGGCATCCTCAGCTCCAGAAATAGGAGAGCCCACCACCAAAAATTCCCCAGGCACTGCTTCCTCATAGGAAGACATGTTGGTGGGATTAAGGAGGTCTTCGAAGTATTCCCTCCACCGATCAATAACAGCTGCAGTAGAGGTCAGCAGCGCACCATCCTCACCATACACGGTGTTACAGTGCACTGCTGCCCCCCCTTGAGCCGGCGGATGGTGGTCCAGAATCGCTTCGAAGCCGTCTGGAAGTCGTTTTCCATGGCTTCTCCAAACTCCTCCCATGTCCGAGTTTTTGCCTCTGCGACCGCTGAAACCGCACTTCGCTTGGCCTGTCGGCTGCCTCTGGAGTCCCATGAGCCAAAAGGACCCGATAGGCTCTTTTTTCAGCTTGACGGCATCCCTCACTGCTGGTGTCCACCAGCGGGTTCTAGGATTACCGCCACGACAGGCACCAAACTCCTTGCGGCCACAGCTCCAATCAGCCGGCTCGACAAGAGAGGCACGGAACATGGTCCACTCAGACTCAATGTCCAGCGCCTCCCTCGTGACATGTTCAAAGTTCTTCCGGAGGCGTTCCCAGCAAACCCTCACAATGCGTTTGGGCCTGCCAGGTCTGTCAGGCATCCTCCCCCACCATCGCAGCCAACTCACCACCAGGTGGTGATCGGTAGAAAGCTCCGCCCCTCTCTTCACCCGAGTGTCCAAAACATGAGACCGCAAATCCGATGACACAACTACAAAATCGATCATGGAACTGCGGCCTAGGGTGTCCTAGTGCCAAGTGCACATATGGACACCCTTATGTTTGAACTTGGGGTTTGTTATTGACAATCTGTGACGAGCACAAAAGTCCAATAACAAAACACCTCTCGGGTTCGGATCCGGGCGGCCATTATTCTCAATCACGCCTCTCCAGGTTTCACTGTTGTTGCCAAGATGAGCGTTGAAGGCCCCCAGTAGAACGAGGGAATCACCCGGTGGAGCACTTTCCAGTACTCCATCCATCCATCCATCTTCTTCCGCTTATCCGAGGTCGGGTCGCGGGGGCAGCAGCCTAAGCAGGGAAGCCCAGACTTCCCTCTCCCCAGCCACTTCGTCCAGCTCCTCCCGGGGGATCCCGAGACGTTCCCAGGCCAGCCGGGAGACATAGTCTTCCCAACGTGTCCTGGGTCTTCCTCGTGGCCTCCTACCGGTCGGACATGCCCTAAACACCTCCTTAGGGAGGCGCTCGGGTGGCATCCTGACCAGATGCCCGAACCACCTCATCTGGCTCCTCTCGATGTGGAGGAGCAGCGGCTTTACTTTGAGCTCCCCCCGGATGGCAGAGCTTCTCACCCTATCTCTAAGGGAGAGCCCCGCCACCCGGCGGAGGAAACTCATTTCGGCCGCTTGTACCCGTGATCTTGTCCTTTCGGTCATAACCCAAAGCTCATGACCATAGGTGAGGATGGGAACGTAGATCGACCGGTAAATTGAGAGCTTTGCCTTCCGGCTCAGCTCCTTCTTCACCACAACGGATCGATACAGCGTCCGCATTACTGAAGACGCCGCACCGATCCGCCTGTCGATCTCACGATCCACTCTTCCCTCACTCGTGAACAAGACTCCAAGGTACTTGAACTCCTCCACTTGGGGCAAGATCTCCTCCCCAACCCGGAGATGGCACTCCACCCTTTTCCGGGCGAGAACCATGGACTCGGACTTGGAGGTGCTGATTCTCATCCCAGTCGCTTCACACTCAGCTGCGAACCGATCCAGTGAGAGCTGAAGATCCTGGCCAGATGAAGCCATCAGGACCAAATCATCTGCAAAAAGCAGAGACCTAATCCTGCAGCCACCAAACCGGATCCCCTCAACGCCTTGACTGCGCCTAGAAATTCTGTCCATAAAAGTTATGAACAGAATCGGTGACAAAGGGCAGCCTTGGCGGAGTCCAACCCTCACCGGAAACGTGTCCGACTTACTGCCGGCAATGCGAACCAAGCTCTGACACTGATCATACAGGGAGCGGACCGCCACAATCAGACAGTCCGAAACCCCATACTCTCTGAGCACTCCCCACAGGACTTCCCGAGGGACACGGTCGAATGCCTTCTCCAAGTCCACAAAGCACATGTAGACTGGTTGGGCAAACTCCCATGCACCCTCAAGGACCCTGCCGAGAGTATAGAGCTGGTCCACAGTTCCACGACCAGGACGAAAACCACACTGTTCCTCCTGAATCCGAGGTTCGACTATCCGGCGTAGCCTCCTCTCCAGTACACCTGAATAGACCTTACCGGGAAGGCTGAGGAGTGTGATCCCACGATAGTTAGAACACACCCTCCGGTTCCCCTTTTTAAAGAGAGGAACCACCACCCCGGTCTGCCAATCCAGAGGTACTGCCCCCGATGTCCACGCGATGCTGCAGAGTCTTGTCAACCAAGACAGCCCTACAGCATCCAGAGCCTTAAGGAACTCCGGGCGGATCTCATCCACCCCCGGGGCCTTGCCACCGAGGAGCTTTTTTATCTGCACAGTAATCTTTTTATTTATATATATATATTTAAGTATATTTATTTATTTTATATATATATTTATTTATTATTTATATTTATTTATATATGCACCTTATTGTTTTTTTATCCTGCACACCATTAGCTTATGTAACGAAATTGTGTTATCTGTGCTGTAAAGTTCAAATTTGAATGACAATAAAAAGAAAGTCTAAGTCTTTACCAGAATAATGATCTTTTGTAAGGTTTGCAAAGACGCAAGTTAGTTGTTTTTTTTTACTCAATATGACAGTATAACTGTCATACTAAATATGAAAGTTGTAAAAACATAACTCCAAAACCAAACAAGCAATCCATCTAAAAATGCATGTAATATTCAATCTATGTGAGTTTTACCAGAATCAGGTATTTTGGTAAGGTTTACAATTACAAAAATGAGGTTTTACTCATGACAGTATACCTGCCACATTCAATTTGACATTTCTTTAAACATAACTCCTAAACCACACATGCACAATGGCTAATAATACCTGGGGAAATGTATCTCTGTGAGTTTTACTAGAAAAAATATATTGTGTAAGGTTTGTAAAGACACAAGTTAGTTTTTTTACTCAATATAACAGTATAGCTGTCATACTATATATAAATAAATAAATAAATAAATAAATGGGTTGTACTTGTATAGTGCTTTTCTACCTTCAAGGTACTCAAAGCGCTTTGACACTACTTCCACATTTACCCATCACACACTGATGGAGGGAGCTGCCATGCAAGGCGCTAACCAGCACCCATCAGGAGCAAGGGTGAAGTGTCTTGCTCAGGACACAACGGACATGACGAAGTTGGTACTAGGTGGGGATTGAACCAGGGACCCTCGGGTCGCGCACAGCCATTCTTCCACTGCGCCAAACATCACTCCAAAACCAAACATGTATTATGTCTAAAAATGCCTGTAATTTTGTATCCATGTGAGTTTTACTAGAATCAGTTGTTTTTGTAAGGTTTGCAAATACAAAAAATGGGTTTTACTCACAGTATACTGTCACACTCAATCTGACAGTTATTTAAACATAACTCCTAAACCACACATGCCAAATGGCTAATAATGCCTGGAGAAATGTCTCTTTGTGAGTTTTGCAGGAAAAAAATATTTTGTAAGGTTTGTAAAGACACAAGTTAGTTTTTATTACTCAATATGACAGTATTACTGTAATACTAAATATGAAAGTTATATAAACACAACTCCAAAATCAAACATGCATCATGTCTAAAAATGCCTGCAATATTGAATCCATGTGAGTTTTACTAGAATCAGTTGTTTTTGTAAGGTTTTTGCAAATACAAAAATTAGGTTTTACTCACTATGACAGTTACTCCTAAACAACAAATGCAAAATGACTAATAATGCTTGGAGAAATGTATCTTTGTTAGATTTACTAGAAAAAATATATTTTGTAAGTTAGTTTTTTTTACTTAATATGACAGTATAACTGTCATACTAAATCCATCCATTTTCTTCCGCTTATCCGAGGTCCGGTTGCAGGGGCAGCAGCCTAAGCAGAGAAGCCCAGACTTCCCTATCCCCAACCACTTCGTCCAGCTCTTCTCGGGGGATCCCGAGGCGTTCGACAGCCCAGCCGGGAGACATAGTCTTCCCAATGTGTCCTGGGTCTTCCCCGCGGCCTCCTGCCCGTCGGACTTGCCCTAATGACAAAAGCAATACAAATGTATTCAAACACAACTCTAAACCAAACATGTAAAATGTCTAAAAAAATGCCTGTAATATTGAATCTATGTGAGTTTTACCAGAATCAGGTATTGTGGTAAGGTTAACATTTACAAAAATTAGGTTTTACTCATAATAACAGTATAACTGCCACATTCAATTTGACATTTATTTAAACATAACTCCTAAACCACATGTGCACAATGGCTAATAATGCCTGGAGAAATGTCTCTTTTTGAGTTTTACTGGGAAAAAAATATATTTTTTAAGGTTTGTACAGATACAAGTTAGTTTTTTTTATTCAATATGACAGTATTACTGTCATACAAAATATGAAAGTTATATAAACATTACTCCAAAACCAAACATGCATTATGTCTAAAAATGCCTGTAATATTGTATCCATGTGAGTTTTAGTAGAATCATTTGTTTTCATAAGGTTTGCAATTACAAAATATGGGTTTTACTCACTATGACAGTATACTGTCACACTCAATCTGACGATTATTTAAACATAAGTCCTAAACCACACATGCAAAATGGCTAATAATGCCTTGAGTTATGTATCTTTTTGAGTTTTACTAGAAAAAATATATTTTGTAATGTTTGCAAAGACACAAGTTAGTTTTTTACTTAATATGACAGTATAACTGTCATACTAAATCCATCCATTTTCTTCCTGCTTATCCGAGGTCAGGTTGCGGGGGCAGCAGCCTAAGCAGAGAAGCCCAGACTTTCCTCTCCCCAGCCACTTTGTCCAGCTCTTCTCGGGGGATCCCGAGGCATTTACAGGCCAGCCAGGAGACATAAATAGATAGATACATAGATAGTACTTTATTGATTCCTTCAGGAGAGTTCCCTCAGGAAAATTTAAATTCCAGCAGTAGTGTACAAAATTGTAAAAAGTGAAAAGTAAATAATGGGGGTATAAATTGAAACAAAATAGAAACATATTACAATAGAATAAAAATAAAAAGCAACAATGAGAATAAAAATATAACAGTAAAATAAGAATATAACAAGAGAAACTAGGCAGTAGTGACCATGTTTTGAAAAAATATTGCACTCTTATTGATTTGAATCCCCTGTCATCCTAGTAGCCCCCCTCCCCCCAGAGAAGAGTTGTACAGTCTAATGGCGTGTGGGACAAAGGACAGCCGCCTCAGGAAGTACAGCTCTGTCCTTTCCTGTACAAGTGGCCTGTGTTAACAGTCCAGTCCAGCTTATTGTCCACCCACACCCCAAGGTACTTGAATGATAGTCTTCCCAATGTGTCCTGGGTCTTCCCCGTGGCCTCCTGCCTTGCCCTAACGAAAATAGCAATAAAAAATGTATTCAAAAACAACTCCTAAACCAAACATGTAAAATGTCTAAAAATGCCTGTAAAATTGAATCTATGTTTTACTAGAATCAGTTGTTTTTATAAGGTTTGCAAATACAAAATTAGGTTTTACACATAATGACAGTATAACTGCCACACTCAATATGACAGTTATTTAAACATAACTCCTAAACCACACATGAAAAATGTCTAATAATGCATGAAGAAATGTATCTTTGTGATTTTTTTTAGAAACGTTTTCTTTTGTGAGGTTTGCAAAGACACAAGTTAGTTTTTTTTTACTCAATATGACAGTGTAACTGCCACACTCACTATGACAGTTATTTAAACAAAACTCCTAAACTCATACTTGCCAACATTGAGACCTCCGATTTCAGGAGGTGGGGGTGGGGAAGGCATGGTCGGGGGTGGGGTGGGGAAGGCATGGTCGGGGGTGGGGTGGGGGCGTGGTTAAGAGGGGAGGAGTATATTTAGAGCTAGAATTCACTAAGTCAAGTATTTCATATATATATATATATATATATATATATATATATATATATATATATATACATATATATATATATATATATATATATATATATATATATATATATATATATATATATATATATATATATATATATATATATATATATATATATATATATATGTATGTGTGGGGGAAAAAATCACAAGACTACTTCATCTCTACAGGCCTGTTTCATGAGGGGTTCCCTCAATCATCAGGAGATATAAGACATATATATATATATATATATATATATAAATAAATACTTGAATTTCAGTTTTCATTTATTTACACATATACACACACATAACACTCATCTACTCATTGTTGAGTTAAGGGTTGAATTGTCCATCCTTGTTCTATTCTCTGTCACAATTTTTATAACCATGCTGAACACCCTCTCTGATGATGCATTGCTGTGTGGCACGCACAAAAGTGCTTTCATCAAATGCACGAGAGTCTGGAATTTTCCATCCCTCCCGAGCATGGCCAAAAACCGGTCAATCTTTGCTTCCTGAGGAAGATCTTCACTGCCAAGCACTTGGTATTCCACTACTTCTTCCCGGATGCTATCCAGGTCCAATCGCAGCTGCGGCTTGGAACTTATAAGCGTGTTTCTTCATCTTACTCGTCGTCGGCGTCGCCATGGCTGTATCTTCCGTGTTCTTCTGCTTCGTCTCCTTGTTGTGTGCGCAGTTGTGCACTGCACTCTCTAAAAGCCCTGGATGTTATTGTCACATATGCATGTACAGTTGATGGCAGTATTGCCCTGTTTAAAGAGTGTCACAACATTGCTGTTTACGGCAGACAAACTGCTTTACGGTAGACGAAAACGTGACTGCTGTTGTTTTGTGTTGTTACCGCGCTGGGAGGACGTGAATGAAACTACCTAACAATAAACCCACATAAGAAACCAAGAACTCGCCCTCGATCATTCTACAGTTATAACGTGATTGGTCAGGCATGCTGTTTATATCGTGCGAAAGCAGACATGAATACAGGCTGTCCTCACTCAGATCAGCCTGAATTTCGGGAGATTTTCGGGAGAACATTTGTCCCGGGAGGTTTTCGGGAGAGGCGCTGAATTTCGGGAGTCTCCTGGAAAATCCAGGAGGCTTGGCAAGTATGCCTAAACTACACATAAAAAATGGCTAATAATGCCTGAAATAAGGCATTCTTGTGAGTTTTACTCGAAACATATGCTTTTTTAAGGCTTGCAAACACAAAAAGTATTTGTTTTCCTCAATATGACAGTAAATTTCTTAAAATCCTGAGATAATGCGAAATAAGCAAAAACAATGTATTCCATCATAATTCCTACACCAAATAAGCAAAATATCTAAAAATGCCTGTAATATTGAATCTGTGTGAGTTTTACTAAAATCAGTTGTTTTGGTAAGGTTTACAAATACAAAAATGAGGTTTTACTCTTTATGACAGTTATTTAAACATAACTCCATCCATCCAGCCATCCATTTTCTTCCGCTTATCCGAGGTCGGGCCGCGGGGGCTGCAGCCTAAGCAGGGAAGCCCAGACTTTCCTCTCCCCAGCTACTTCGTCCAGCTCCTCCCGGGGGATCCTGGGGCGTTCCCAGGCCAGCCGGGAGAGATAAGCTTCCCCGTTTCCTGGGTCTTCCTGGGCCTCCTACCGGTCGGACGTGCCCGAAACACCTCCCTAGGGAGGCGTTCGGGTGGCATCCTGACCAGATGCCCGAACCACCTCATCTGGCTCCTCTCGAAATGGAGGAGCAATGGCTTTACTTTGAGCTCCTCCCGGATGACAGAGCTTCTCACCCTATCTCTAAGGGAGAGCCCCGCCATCCGGCGGAGGAAACTCATTTCGGCCGCTTGTACCCGTGATTTTGTCCTTAGGTGAGGATGGGAATGTAGATCGACCGGTAAATCGAGAGCTTTGCCTTCCGGCTCAGCTCCTTCTTCACCACAACGGATCAATACAGCGTCCGCATTACTGAAGACGCCGCACCGTTCCGCCTGTCAATCTCACGATCCACTCTTCCCTCACTCGTGAACAAGACTCTGAGGTCCTTGAACTCCTCCACTTGGGGCAAGATCTCCTCCCCAACCCGAAGATGGCACTCCACCCTTTTCCGGGCGAGAACCATGGACTCGGACTTGGAGGTGCTGATTCACATCCCAGTCACTTCACACTCGTCTGCGAACCGATCCAGTGAGGGCTGAAGATCTTGGCCAGATGAAGCCATCAGGACCACATCATCTGCAAATAGCAGAGACCTAATCCTGCAGACACCAAACCGGATCCCCTCAACGCCCTGACTGCGCCTAGAAATTCTGTCCATAAAGGTTATGAACAGAATCGGTGACAAAGGGCAGCCTTGGCGGAGTCCAACCCTCACTGGAAACGGGTCCGACTTACTGCCGGCAATGCGGACCAAGCTCTGACTCTTGCAAAGGGAGCGAACCGCCACAATAAGACAGTCCGTTACCCCATACTCTCTAAGCACTCCCCACAGGACTTGCAGGGGTAAATGGTCGAATGCCTTCTCCAAGTCCATAAAGCACAAACTCCCATGCACCCTCAAGGACCCTGCCGAGAGTATAAAGCTGGTCTGCAGTTCCACGACCAGGACGTAAACCACACTGTTCCTCCTGAATCCGAGGTTCGACTATCTATCTAGCCTCTTCTCCAGTACACATGAATAGACCTTACCGGGAAGATTGAGGAATGTTATCTCACGATAGTTGAAACACACCCTCTGGTTCCCCTTCTTAAAGAGAGGAACCACCACCCCGATCTCCCAATCCAGAAGTACCGCCCCCGATGTCCACGCGATGTTGCAGAGTCTTGTCAACCAAGACAGCCCCACAGCATCCAGAGCCTTAAGGAACTCCGGACGGATCTCATCCACCCTCAGGGCGTTGCCATTGAGGAGCTTTTTAACTACCTTGGCATCCTCAGCCCCAGAAATAGGAGAGCCCACCACAGATTCCCCAGGCACTGCTTCCTCATAGGAAGACATGTTGGTGGGATTAAGGAGGTCTTCGAAGTATTCCCTCCACCGATCAATAACAGCTGCAGTAGAGGTCAGCAGCGCACCATCCTCACCATACCGGTGTTACAGTGCACTGCTCCCCCCCCCTTGAGCCGGCGGATGGTGGTCCAGAATCGCTTCGAAGCCGTCTGGAAGTCGTTTTCCATGGCTTCTCCAAACTCCTCCCATGTCCGAGTTTTTGCCTCTGCGACCGCTGAAGTCGCACTTCGCTTGGCCTGTCGGCTGCCTCTGGAGTCCCATGAGCCAAAAGGACCCGATAGGCTCTTTCTTCAGCTTGACGGCATCCCTCACTGCTGGTGTCCACCAGCGGGTTCTAGGATTACCGCCACGACAGGCACCAAACTCCTTGCGGCCACAGCTCCAATCAGCCGGCTCGACAAGAGAGGCACGGAACATGGTCCACTCAGACTCAATGTCCAGCGCCTCCCTCGTGACATGTTCAAAGTTCTTCCGGAGGCGTTCCCAGCAAACCCTCACAATGCGTTTGGGCCTGCCAGGTCTGTCAGGCATCTTCCCCCACCATCGCAGCCAACTCACCACCAGGTGGTGATCGGTAGAAAGCTCCACCCCTCTCTTCACCCGAGTGTCCAAAACATGAGACCGCAAATCCGATGACACAACTACAAAATCGATCATGGAACTGCGGCCTGGGGTGTCCTGGTGCCAAGTGCACATATGGACACCCTTATGTTTGAACTTGGTGTTTGTTATTGACAATCTGTGACGAGCACAAAAGTCCAATAACAAAACACCACTCGGGTTCAGATCCGGGCGGCCATTCTTCCCAATCACGCCTCTCCAGTTTTCACTGTTGTTGCCAAGATGAGCGTTGAAGGCCCCCAGTAGAACGAGGGAATCACCCGGTGGAGCACTTTCCAGTACTCCCTCGAGTGAATCCAAAAAGGGTGGGTACCGTATTTTCCGCACTATAAGGCGCACCGGATTACTAGCCGCACCTTCAATGAATGGCATATTTCAAAACTTTGTCCACCTATAAGCCGCCCCGGACTATAAGCCGCGCCTACGCTGCGCTAAAGGGAATGTCAAAAAAACAGTCAGATAGGTCAGTCAAACTTTAATAATATATTAAAAACCAGCGTTCTAACAACTCTGTCCCAAAATGTACGCAAATGTGCAATCACAAACATAGTACAATTCAAAATAGTGCAGAGCAATAGCAACATAATGTTGCTCGAACGTTAATGTCACAACACACAAAATAAACATAGCGCTCACCTTCTGAAGTTATTCTTCATTCGTAAATCCTTCGAATTCTTCGTCTTCGGTGTCCGAATTGAAAAGTTGGGCAAATGTGGGATCCAAAATGGCCGGTTCCGTCTCGTCGAAGTCATCGGAGTCAGTGTCACTGTTCAGCAGTTCTGTGAATCCTGCCTTCCGGAAAGCTCGGACCACAGTTGTGACCGAAATATCTGCCCAGGCATTTACGATCCACTGGCAAATGTTGGCGTATGTCGTCCGGCGCTGTCTGCCTGTCTTAGTGAAGGTGTGTTCGCCTTCGGTCATCCATTGTTCCCACGCCGTTCGCAGTCGTGATTTGAATGCCCTGTTGACACCAATATCCAGCGGTTGGAGTTATTTGGTTAATCCACCCGGAATGACGGCGAGTGTTGTATTTGTGTGCTTCACTTGTTTTTTGACACCATCTGTGATGTGGGCGCGCATAGAGTCGTATATCAACATGGACGGAGCTGTGTGAAAAAAGCCACCCGGCCTCTTCGCGTAAACTTCCCTTAACCACTCGCTCATCTTTTCTTCATCCATCCATCCCTTCGAGTTAGCTTTTATGATGACGCCGGCTGGAAAGGTCTCTTTTGGCAAGGTCTTCCTTTTGAATATCACCATGGGTGGAAGTTTCAGGCCATTAGCATGGCAAGCTAGAACCACAGTGAAGGACGACTTCTCATTCCCTGTGGTGCGAATATTCACCGTACGTGCTCCCGTTGTATCCACAGTATCCACAGTGCGGTTCACAGGAATATCAGTTGCTGTGAAATAGTAATCCGTGTGCGGATGGAGAGATTGCGTCTTTTCATGAACCGGATCCTTGTCGCTTAGTAGGAGCCATTTTGTGGTCTTTACAGATGTAAACAGGAAATGAAACGTACGGTAATATCCGCGCGCTTTTTCTTCTTCTACGCGGGCGGGTAGTTGCTTACAGTAGAAGAAGAAGCGCTTCCTGTTCTATGGGGGCGGGTGCTTACCTTGGCGGTTGCTTGCGTAGAAGAAGAAGCGCTTCCTGTTCTACCGGGAAAAAAGATGGCGGCTGTTTACCGTAGTTACGAGACCGAAACTTTATGAAAATGAATCTTAATATTAATCCATATATAAAGCGCACCGGGTTAAAAGCCGCACTGTCAGCTTTTGAGTAAATTTGTGGTTTTTAGGTGCGGCTAATGGTGCGGAAAATACGGTACTCTGAGCTGCCGTTTGGCGCGTAAGGCCAAACAACAGTCAGGACCCGTCCCCCCACCCGAAGGCGGAGGAAAGCTACCCACTGGTCCACTGGGTTGAACTCCAACGTGCAGGCTTTGAGCCGGGGGGCAACAAGAATTGCCACCCGAGCCCGTCGCCTCTCAACGCAAGCATTATAACTACAAAACAACAAATGCTAATAATGCTTGGAAAAATGTATCTTTGTTAGTTTTACTAGAATAATAATCTTTTGTAAGGTTTGCAGACACAAGTTTTTTTTTTTTTACTCAATATGACAGTATAACTGTCATACTAAATATGAAAGTTGTATAAACATATCTCCAAAACCAAACATGCAATCCATCTAAAGATGCCTGTAATATTGAATCTATGAAAAATAGTTTTTTTACTCAATATGACAGTATAACTGTCATACTAAATCCATCCATTTTCTTCCGCTTATCCGAGGTCGGGTTGCGGGGGCAGCAGCCTAAGCAGAGAAGCCCCAGCCACTTTGTCCAGCTCTTCTCGGGGGATCCCGAGGCGTTCCCAGGCCAGCCTGAGACATAGTCTTCCCAATGTGTCCTGGGTCTTCCCCGTGGCCTCCTGCCGATTGGACTTGCCCTAACGAAAAAAAGCAATAAAAATGTATTCAAACATGTGAAATGTCTAAAAATGCCTGTAATATTGAATCTATGTGAGTTTTACTAGAATCAGTTGTTTTTGTAAGGTTTGCAAATACAAAAATTTGGTTTTACACATAATAACAGTATAACTGCCACATTCAATATGACAGTTATTTAAACATATTTCCTAAACCACACATGAAAAATGTCTAATAATGCCTGGAAAACATTATTTTTGTTAGTTTTACTGGAAAAACATAGTTTGTAATATTTGTAAAGACACAAGTTAGTTTTACTCAAGATGACAGTATAACTGTCATAATACATATGAAAGTTATATAAACATAATTCCAAAACCAAACATGCATTATGTCTAAAAATACCTGTAAAATTGTATCAATGTGAGTTTTACTAGAATCATTTTTTGCGATGAGGTGGCGACTGAGGTGTACACCGCCTTCCGCCCGATTGTAGCTGAGATAGGCTCCAGCGCCCCCTGCCACCCCAAAAGGGAATAAGCGGTAGAAAAAAGGATGGATGGGCATTTTTTGTTGTCGTTACTAAATCCATCCATTTTCTTCCGCTTAACCGAGGTCGGGTTGCGGGGGCAGCAGCCTAAACAGAGAAGCCCAGACTTCCATCTCCCCAGCCACTTCTTCCAGCTCTTCTCGGGGGATCCTGAGGCGTTCCCAGGCCAGCCGGGAGACATAATCTTCCCAATGTGTCCTGGGTCTTCCCCGTGGCCTCCTGCCGGTCGGACTTGCCCTAAACACCTCCCTCGGGAGGCGTTCGGGTGGCATCCTGAGCAGATGCCCGAACCACCTCATCTGGCTCTTCTCAATGTGGAGGAGCAGCGCTTTACTCTGAGTTCCTCCCGGATGACAGAGCTTCTTATCCTATCTCTAAGGGAGAGACCCGCCACCCGGCGGAGGAAACTCAATTTGGCCGCTTGTACCCGGGATCTTGTCTTTTCGGTCATAACCATGACCATAGGTGCAGGATGAGAATGTAGATCGACCGGTAAATTTAGAGCTTTTAATTCTGGCTCAGCTCCTTCTTCACCACAATGGATCGATATAGCGTCCTCATTACTGAAGACGCCGCACCGATTCGCCTGTGGATCTCATGATCCACTCTTCCCTCACTCGTGAACAAGACTCCTAGGTACTTGAACTCCTCCACTTGGGGCCATCTAGTATGTGCCATCGCCTCCTCAACCTGGAAATGGCACCCCACCCTTTACCGGGTGAGAACCATTGACTCGGACGTGGAGGTGCTGATTCTCATCCCAGTCGCTTCATACTCGGCCATCCAATGAGAGCTGGAGATCCTGGCCAGTTGAAGCCATCAGGACCACATCAACTGCAAAAAGCAGAGACCTAATCCTGCAACCACCAAACCAGATCCCCTCAACGCCATGACTGCAATTCTGTCCATAAAAGTTAACAACAGAATCGGTGACAAAAGGATGCCTTACACTGATCATACAGGGAGCGACCCGCCACAATCAGACAGTCCGATACCCCATACTCTTGTCTTTGAGCCGGGGGGACAACAAGAATTGCCACCCCAGCCTCTCATTGCTTGCAACGCCATAGTGGAAGAGAGTCCAGACCCTCTCGAGAGAACAGGTTCCTGTGCGTCGAAGTGAGTCCAACTATATCTAGCCGGAACTTCTCCACCTCGCACACCAGCTCAGGCTCCTTCCCTCCCAGCGAGGTGACATTTCACGTCAGAAGAGCTAGCTTATGTAGCCGATGATCGGACCGCCAATTGTGCCCTGCCTTCGGCTGCCGCTCAGCTCACACTGCACCCGACCTCTATAACCCAGCCCATGAGTGGTGAGCCCATTGGTGGAGGGAACCACGTTGCTTCATTGAGCTGAGCCAGCCAACAGGCGCTCGCCATCATGCCCCACCTCTGGGCCTGGCTCCATAGGGGAGCCACGGTGACCCGCGTCCGGGCGAAGAAAAATCTAGGACCTCGATTTGTACTTTTCATAAAGGTCTTTGAGCTGCTCTTTGTCTGACCCCTCACCTGGGACCTATTTGTCTTGGGAGAGCCTACGATTGATTGATGCCTGAAATAATGCAATCTTGGGAGTTTTACTCAAAACATATGCTTTTTTAAATCTTGCAAACATAAAAGGAGTCTTTTACTCAATATGACGGTAATGTTCTAAAAATCCTGAGATAATACGAAAAAAGCAAAAACAAATGTATTCCATTATAATTTCTAAACCAAACATGCAAAATGTGTAAAAATGCCTGTAATATTGAATCAATGTATGTTTTACTAGAATCAGTTGTGTTTGAAAGGTTTGCAATTACAAAAATTAGTTTTTTTTCACCATGACAATGTACACTCAATATGACAGTAAATTAAACATAACTCCTAAACTACTCATAAAAATGAGCTAATATTGCCTGAAATAATGCATTCTTGTGAGTTTTACTCGAAACATATGCTTTCTTAAGGCTTGCAAACACAAAAAGTATTTTTTTACTCAATATGACAGTAATGTTCTTCAATTCCTGAGATAATGCGAAAAAAGCAAAAAAAAATTATTCAATCATAATTTCTAAACCAAACATGCAAAATGTGTAAAAATGCCTGTAATATGAGTTTTACTAGAATCAGTTGTTTTAGTAAAGTTTGCAAAAACGAAAATTAGGTTTTACTCTTTATGAAAGTAAACGTCACACTCAATATGACAGTTTTTTAATCATAACTCCTAAACTACTCATGCAAAATGGCTAATAATGTTTGAAATAATGGATCCTTGGGAGTTTTCCTTTAAACAAATGCTTTCTTAAGGCTTGCAAACATAAAAGTTTTTTTTTTTACTCAATATGACAGTAATGTTCTTAAAATTCTGAGATAATGCGAAATGAGCAATAAAAATGTATTCCAACATAATTCCTAAACCAACAATGCAAAATGTCTAAAAATGCAATTAATATTATAGCCTTGTGAGTTTCACTAGAATCAGTTGTTTTAGTAAGATTTGCAAAAGCAAAAATTAGGTTTTACTCTTTATGAAAGTAAACTGTCACACTCAATATGACAATTTTTTAATCATAACTCCTAAACCACTCATGCAAAATGGCTAATAATGTTTGAAATAATGGATCCTTGGGAGTTTTCCTCGAAACATATGCTTTCTTAAGGCTTGCAAACACAAAAAGTATTTTTTTTACTCAAAATGACAGTAATGTTCTTAAAATCCTGAGATAATGCGAAAAAAGCAATAAAAGTGTATTCAATCATAATTTCTAAACTAAACATGCAAAATGTGTAAAAATGCCTGTATTATTGAATCCATGTGAGTTTTACTAGAATCAGTTGTTTTAGTAAAGTTTGCAAAAACAAAAATTAGGTTTTTCTCTTTATGAAAGTAAACTGTCTCACTCAATATGACAGTTTTTTAATCATAACTCCTAAACTACTCTTGCAAAATGGCTAATAATGTTTGAAATAATGCATCCTTGTGAGTTTTACTCGAAACATATGTTTTTTTAAGGCTTGCAAACACAAAATGTAGTTTTTTACTCAATATGACAGAATGTTCTTAAAATCCTGAGATAATGCGAAAAAAGCCATAAAAATGTATTTAATCATAATTTCCAAACTAAACATGCAAAATGTGTAAAAATGCCTGTAATATTGAATCCATGTGAGTTTTACTAGAATCAGTTGTTTTAGTGAAGTTTGCAAAAACAAAAATTAGGTTTTACTCTTTATGAAAGTAAACTGTCTCACTCAATATGACAGTTTTTTAATCATAACTCCTAAACTACTCTTGCAAAATGGCTAATAATGTTTGAAATAATGGAGTCTTGGGAGTTTACCTCGAAACATATGCTTTCTTAAGCCTTGCAAACACAAAAAGTATTTTTTTACTCAATATGACAGTAATGTTCTTAAAATCCTGAGATAATGCGAAAAAAGCCATAAAAATGTATTCAATCATAATTTCTAAACTAAACATGCAAAATGTGTAAAAATGCCTGCATTATTGAATCCATGTGAGTTTTACTAGAATCAGTTGTTTTAGTGAAGTTTGCAAAAACAAAAATTAGGTTTTACTCTTTATGTAAGTAAACTGTCACACTCAATATGACAGTTTTTTAATCATAACTCCTAAACTACTCATGCAAAATGGCTAATAATGTTTGAAATAATGGATCCTTGGGAGTTTTCCTTGAACCAAATGCTTTCTTAAGGCTTGCAAACATAAAACGTATTTTTTTTTACTCAATATGACAGTAATGTTCTTAAAATTCTGAGATAATGCGAAATGAGCAATAAAAATGTATTCCAACATAATTCCTAAACCAACAATGCAAAATGTCTAAAAATGCAAGTAATATTATAGCCTTGTGAGTTTCACTAGAATCAGTTGTTTTAGTAAGATTTGCAAAAGCAAAAATTAGGTTTTACTCTTTATGAAAGTAAACTGTCACACTCAATATGACAATTTTTTAATCATAACTCCTAAACCACTCATGCAAAATGGCTAATAATGTTTGAAATAATGGATCCTTGGGAGTTTTCCTTGAAACATATGCTTTCTTAAGGCTTGCAAACACAAAAAGTATTTTTTTTACTCAAAATGACAGTAATGTTCTTAAAATCCTGAGATAATGCGAAAAAAGCAATAAAAGTGTATTCAATCATAATTTCTAAACTAAACATGCAAAATGTGTAAAAATGCCTGTATTATTGAATCCATGTGAGTTTTACTAGAATCAGTTGTTTTAGTAAAGTTTGCAAAAACAAAAATTAGGTTTTTCTCTTTATGAAAGTAAACTGTCTCACTCAATATGACAGTTTTTTAATCATAACTCCTAAACTACTCTTGCAAAATGGCTAATAATGTTTGACATAATGCATCCTTGTGAGTTTTACTCGAAACATATGTTTTTTTTAAGGCTTGCAAACACAAAATGTAGTTTTTTACTCAATATGACAGTAATGTTCTTAAAATCCTGAGATAATGCGAAAAAAGCCATAAAAATGTATTTAATCATAATTTCCAAACTAAACATGCAAAATGTGTAAAAATGCCTGTAATATTGAATCCATGTGAGTTTTACTAGAATCAGTTGTTTTAGTGAAGTTTGCAAAAACAAAAATTAGGTTTTACTCTTTATGAAAGTAAACTGTCTCACTCAATATGACAGTTTTTTAATCATAACTCCTAAACTACACTTGCAAAATGGCTAATAATGTTTGAAATAATGGATTCTTGGGAGTTTACCTCGAAACATATGCTTTCTTAAGCCTTGCAAACACAAAAAGTATTTTTTTTACTCAATATGACAGTAATGTTCTTAAAATCCTGAGATAATGCGAAAAAAGCCATAAAAATGTATTCAATCATAATTTCTAAACTAAACATGCAAAATGTGTAAAAATGCCTGCATTATTGAATCCATGTGAGTTTTACTAGAATCAGTTGTTTTAGTGAAGTTTGCAAAAACAAAAATTAGGTTTTACTCTTTATGAAAGTAAACTGTCACACTCAATATGACAGTTTTTTAATCATAACTCCTAAACTACTCATGCAAAATGGCTAATAATGCAAGTAATATTATAGCCTTGTGAGTTTCACTAGAATCAGTTGTTTTAGTAAGATTTGCAAAAGCAAAAATTAGGTTTTACTCTTTATGAAAGTAAACTGTCACACTCAATATGACAATTTTTTAATCATAACTCCTAAACCACTCATGCAAAATGGCTAATAATGTTTGAAATAATGGATCCTTGGGAGTTTTCCTCGAAACATATGCTTTCTTAAGGCTTGCAAACACAAAAAGTATTTTTTTTACTCAAAATGACAGTAATGTTCTTAAAATCCTGAGATAATGCGAAACAAGCAATAAAAGTGTATTCAATCATAATTTCTAAACTAAACATGCAAAATGTGTAAAAATGCCTGTAATATTGAATCCATGTGAGTTTTACTAGAATCAGTTGTTTTAGTAAAGTTTGCAAAAACAAAAATTAGGTTTTTCTCTTTATGAAAGTAAACTGTCTCACTCAATATGACAGTTTTTTAATCCTAACTCCTAAACTACTCTTGCAAAATGGCTAATAATGTTTGAAATAATGCATCCTTGTGAGTTTTACTCGAAACATATGTTTTTTTAAGGCTTGCAAACACAAAATGTAGTTTTTTACTCAATATGACAGTAATGTTCTTAAAATCCTGAGATAATGCGAAAAAAGCCATAAAAATGTATTTAATCATAATTTCCAAACTAAACATGCAAAATGTGTAAAAATGCCTGTAATATTGAATCCATGTGAGTTTTACTAGAATCAGTTGTTTTAGTGAAGTTTGCAAAAACAAAAATTAGGTTTTACTCTTTATGAAAGTAAACTGTCTCACTCAATATGACAGTTTTTTAATCATAACTCCTAAACTACTCTTGCAAAATGGCTAATAATGTTTGAAATAATGGAGTCTTGGGAGTTTACCTCGAAACATATGCTTTCTTAAGCCTTGCAAACACAAAAAGTATTTTTTTACTCAATATGACAGTAATGTTCTTAAAATCCTGAGATAATGCGAAAAAAGCCATAAAAATGTATTCAATCATAATTTCTAAACTAAACATGCAAAATGTGTAAAAATGCCTGCATTATTGAATCCATGTGAGTTTTACTAGAATCAGTTGTTTTAGTGAAGTTTGCAAAAACAAAAATTAGGTTTTACTCTTTATGAAAGTAAACTGTCACACTCAATATGACAGTTTTTTAATCATAACTCCTAAACTACTCATGCAAAATGGCTAATAATGTTTGAAATAATGGATCCTTGGGAGTTTTCCTTGAAACAAATGCTTTCTTAAGGCTTGCAAACATAAAACGTATTTTTTTTTACTCAATATGACAGTAATGTTCTTAAAATTCTGAGATAATGCGAAATGAGCAATAAAAATGTATTCCAACATAATTCCTAAACCAACAATGCAAAATGTCTAAAAATGCAAGTAATATTATAGCCTTGTGAGTTTCACTAGAATCAGTTGTTTTAGTAAGATTTGCAAAAGCAAAAATTAGGTTTTACTCTTTATGAAAGTAAACTGTCACACTCAATATGACAATTTTTTAATCATAACTCCTAAACCACTCATGCAAAATGGCTAATAATGTTTGAAATAATGGATCCTTGGGAGTTTTCCTCGAAACATATGCTTTCTTAAGGCTTGCAAACAAAAAAAGTATTTTTTTTACTCAAAATGACAGTAATGTTCTTAAAATCCTGAGATAATGCGAAAAAAGCAATAAAAGTGTATTCAATCATAATTTCTAAACTAAACATGCAAAATGTGTAAAAATGCCTGTAATATTGAATCCATGTGAGTTTTACTAGAATCAGTTGTTTTAGTGAAGTTTGCAAAAACAAAAATTAGGTTTTACTCTTTATGAAAGTAAACTGTCTCACTCAATATGACAGTTTTTTAATCATAACTCCTAAACTACTCTTGCAAAATGGCTAATAATGTTTGAAATAATGGAGTCTTGGGAGTTTACCTCGAAACATATGCTTTCTTAAGCCTTGCAAACACAAAAAGTATTTTTTTACTCAATATGACAGTAATGTTCTTAAAATCCTGAGATAATGCGAAAAAAGCCATAAAAATGTATTCAATCATAATTTCTAAACTAAACATGCAAAATGTGTAAAAATGCCTGCATTATTGAATCCATGTGAGTTTTACTAGAATCAGTTGTTTTAGTGAAGTTTGCAAAAACAAAAATTAGGTTTTACTCTTTATGTAAGTAAACTGTCACACTCAATATGACAGTTTTTTAATCATAACTCCTAAACTACTCATGCAAAATGGCTAATAATGTTTGAAATAATGCATCCTTGTGAGTTTTACTCGAAACATGTTTTTTTAAGGCTTGCAAACACAAAATGTAGTTTTTTACTCAATATGACAGTAATGTTCTTAAAATCCTGAGATAATGCGAAAAAAGCCATAAAAATGTATTTAATCATAATTTCCAAACTAAACATGCAAAATGTGTAAAAATGCCTGTAATATTGAATCCATGTGAGTTTTACTAGAATCAGTTGTTTTAGTGAAGTTTGCAAAAACAAAAATTAGGTTTTACTCTTTATGAAAGTAAACTGTCTCACTCAATATGACAGTTTTTTAATCATAACTCCTAAACTACACTTGCAAAATGGCTAATAATGTTTGAAATAATGGATTCTTGGGAGTTTACCTCGAAACATATGCTTTCTTAAGCCTTGCAAACACAAAAAGTATTTTTTACTCAAATGACAGTAATGTTCTTAAAATCCTGAGATAATGCGAAAAAAGCCATAAAAATGTATTCAATCATAATTTCTAAACTAAACATGCAAAATGTGTAAAAATGCCTGCATTATTGAATCCATGTGAGTTTTACTAGAATCAGTTGTTTTAGTGAAGTTTGCAAAAACAAAAATTAGGTTTTACTCTTTATGAAAGTAAACTGTCACACTCAATATGACAGTTTTTTAATCATAACTCCTAAACTACTCATGCAAAATGGCTAATAATGCAAGTAATATTATAGCCTTGTGAGTTTCACTAGAATCAGTTGTTTTAGTAAGATTTGCAAAAGCAAAAATTAGGTTTTACTCTTTATGAAAGTAAACTGTCACACTCAATATGACAATTTTTTAATCATAACTCCTAAACCACTCATGCAAAATGGCTAATAATGTTTGAAATAATGGATCCTTGGGAGTTTTCCTCGAAACATATGATTTCTTAAGGCTTGCAAACACAAAAAGTATTTTTTTTACTCAAAATGACAGTAATGTTCTTAAAATCCTGAGATAATGCGAAAAAAGCAATAAAAGTGTATTCAATCATAATTTCTAAACTAAACATGCAAAATGTGTAAAAATGCCTGTAATATTGAATTCATGTGAGTTTTACTAGAATCAGTTGTTTTAGTAAAGTTTGCAAAAACAAAAATTAGGTTTTTCTCTTTATGAAAGTAAACTGTCTCACTCAATATGACAGTTTTTTAATCATAACTCCTAAACTACTCTTGCAAAATGGCTAATAATGTTTGAAATAATGCATCCTTGTGAGTTTTACTTGAAACATATGTTTTTTTAAGGCTTGCAAACACAAAATGTAGTTTTTTACTCAATATGACAGTAATGTTCTTAAAATCCTGAGATAATGCGAAAAAAGCCATAAAAATGTATTCAATCATAATTTCTAAACTAAACATGCAAAATGTGTAAAAATGCCTGCATTATTGAATCCATGTGAGTTTCACTAGAATCAGTTGTTTTAGTGAAGTTTGCAAAAACAAAAATTAGGTTTTACTCTTTATGTAAGTAAACTGTCACACTCAATATGACAGTTTTTTAATCATAACTCCTAAACTACTCATGCAAAATGGCTAATAATGTTTGAAATAATGGATCCTTGGGAGTTTTCCTTGAAACAAATGCTTTCTTAAGGCTTGCAAACACAAAAAGTATTTTTTTTACTCAATATGACAGTAATGTTCTTAAAATCCTGAGATAATGCGAAAAAAGCCATAAAAATGTATTCAATCATAATTTCTTAACTAAACATGCAAAATAAGAAAAAATGCCTGTATTATTGAATCCATGTGAGTTTAACTATAATCAGTGGTTTTAGTAAGGTTTGCAAAAACAAAAATTAGGTTTTACTCTTTATGAAAGTAAACTGTCACACTCAATATGACATTTATTTAATCAAAACTCCTAAACTACACATGCAAAATGTCTAATGATGCCTCAAATAATGCATTTTACGGACTTTACTCGAAACATATGCTTTTTCAAATCTTGCAAACAAAAAGTAACTTTTTACTCAATATGACGGTAATATTCCTAAAATACTGAGATAATGCGAAAAAAGCAATGAAAATATATTCAATCATATTTCCTAAATCAAACATGCAAAATGTGTAAAAATGCCTGTAAAATTGAATCCATGTGAGTTTTACTAGTTTAGGTTGTGTTTGAAATTTTTGCAAATACAAAAATTAGGTTTTTTTTCACCATGACGATGTACACTCAATATGACAGTAAATTAAACATAACTCCTAAACTACACTTAAAAATGAGCTAATGTTGCCTGAAATAATGCATTCTTGTGAGTTTTACTCGAAACATGCTTTTTTAAGGCTTGCAAACACAAATAGTAGTTTTTATTCAATATGACAGTAATGTTCTTAAAATTCGGAGATAATGCGAAAAAAGCAATAAAAATGTATTCCAACATAAATCCTAAACCAACAATGCAAAATGTCTAAAAATGCCTGTAATATTAAATCCATGTGAGTTTTACTAGAATCAGTTGTTTTAGTGAAGTTTGCAAAAACAAAAATTAGGTTTTACTCTTTATGAAAGTAAACTGTCACACTGAATATTTTTAATCATAACTCCTAAACTACTCATGCAAAATGGCTAATAATGTTTGAAATAATGGATTCTTGGGAGTTTTCCTCGAAACATATGCTTTCTTAAGGCTTACAAACACAAAAAGTATTTTTTTTACTCAATATGACAGTAATGTGCTTAAAATCCTGAGATAATGCGAAAAAAGCAATACAAATGTATTCAATCATAATTTTTAAACTAAACATGCAAAATTTGTAAAAAATGCCTGTAATATTGAATCCATGTGCGTTTTACTAGAATCGGTTGTGTTTGAAATTTTTGCAAATAAAAAAATTATGTTTTTTTTTCACCATGACAAGTACACTCAATATAAGAGTAAATAAACATAACTCCTAAACTACAAATAAAAATGAGCTACTATTGCCTGAAATAATGCATTATTGTGAGTTTTACTCGAAACATATGCTTTTTTAAGGCTTGCAAACACAAAAAGTAGTTTTTTACTCAATATGACAGTAATGTTCTTAAAATCCTGAGATAATGCCTGTAATATTGAATCCATGTGAGTTTTACTAGAATCGGTTGTGTTTGAAATTTTTGAAAATAAAAAAAATAGGTTTTTTTTCACCATGACAATGTACAGTCAATATGACAGTAAATAAACATAACTTCTAAACTACACATAAAAATGAGATATTATTGCCTGAAATAATGCATTATTGTTAGTTTTACTCGAAACATATGCTTTTTTAAGGCTTGCAAACACAAAAAGTAGTTTTTTACTCAATATGACAGTAATATTCCTAAAATCCTGAGATAATGCGAAAAAAGCAATACAAATGTATTCCATCATAATTTCTAAACCAAAAGGCAAAATGTCTAAAAATAACTGTAATATTGAATGCATGTGAGTTTTTCTAGAATCAGTTGTTTTTGTAAGGTTTGCAAATACAAAAATTAGGTTTTACTCTATATGAGAGTACACTGTTACATTTAATATGACAGTTATTTAAACATAACTCCTAAACAACAAATGCAAAATGACTAATTGCCTGGAGATGTATCTTTGAGTTTTACTAAAATGTTCTTTTGTTAGGTTTGCAAAGACACAAGTTAGTTTTTTTTAAACTCAATATGATAGTATCACTGTCATACTAAATAAGAAAGTTGTATAAACATAATTTCAAAACTACACATGCAATCCGTCTAAAAATGCCTGTAATATTGAATCTATGTGAGTTTTACCAGAATCAGGTATTTTGGTAAGGTTTACAATTACAAAAATTAGGTTTTACTCATAATGACAGTATAACTGCCACATTCAATAAGGCAGTTATTTAAACATAACCCCTAAACCACATGCAAAATGGCTTATAATGCTTAGAGATGTATCTTTGTGAGTTTTACTAGAAAACATATCATTTGTAAGGTTTTTTAAAGACACAAGTTAGTTTTTTTTACTCAATATAATAGTATAACTGTCATACTAAATGTATCCATTTTCTTCCGCTTTTCCGAGGTCGGGTTGCGGGGGCAGCAGCCTAAGCAGAGAAGCCCAGACTTCCCTCTCCCCAGCCACTTCGTCCAGCTCTTCTCGGGGGATCCCGAAGCGTTCCCAGGCCAGCCGGCTGACATAGTCTTCCCAATGTGTACTGGGGCTTCCCCGTGGCCTCCTGCCAGTCGGACTTGCCCTAACGAAAAAAACAATTAAAATGTATTCAAACACAACTCCTAAACCAAACATGTGAAATGTCTAAAATACCTGCAATATTGAATCTATGTGAGTTTTACTAGAATCAGTTGTTTTTGTAAGGTTTGCAAATACAAAAATTAGGTTTAACACTTAATGACAGTATAACTGCCACACTCAATTTGACAGTTATTAAAACATAACTCCTAAACTACACATGAACATTTTCTAATAATGCATGAAGAAATGTATCTTTTGTGAGTTTTACTAGTAACATTTTCTTTTGTAAGCATTGCAAAGACACAAGTTAGTTTGTTTTACTCACTATGACTTTACTGTCACACTCAATATGACAGTTTTTTAAACATAAATCCTAAACCGCACATGCAAAATGGCTAATAATGCCTGTAGAAATGTATCTTTGAGTTTTACTGGGAAAAATATTTTGTAAGGTTTGTAAAGACACGAGTTAGTTGTTTTTTTTACTCAATATGACAGTATTACTGTAATACTAAATATGAAAGTTATATAAACACAACTCCAAAACCAAACATGCATTATGTCTAAAAATGCCTGTGATATTGTATCTGTGAGTTTTACTAGAATCAATTGTTTTTGTAAGGTTTGCAAATACAAAATTTAGGTTTTACTCACTATGACAGTTATTTAAACATAAATCCTAAACAACAAATGCAAATGGCTAATAATGCTTGGAGAACTGTATCTTTGTTGTAGAGAGCCTGCTGACCAACAGCATCTCTGTCTGGACTGGAGCCTGCAGTGCCTCAGACTGGAAGTCTCTCCAGAGAGTGGTGAGGACGGCGGGAAAGATCTTCAGGAATCCTCTTCCTCCTATCCAGGAGATCGCAAAAAGCGCTGCATGACCGGGGCTCAGAAAATTTGCAAAGACTCCTCCCACCCCCACCAAGGACTGTTTTCACTGCTGGACTCTAGAAAGAGGTTCCGCAGCCTCCGAAGCAGAACCTCCAGCTTCTTCCCTCAGGCCGTAAGACTCTTGAACGCATTATAATTAAATTATCCCCTCAACTCCCCTCAAAATGGATTAACTCGCTGGAATAAAAAAAAAAACAATATAACATACACCCATAAACGTGGGCGCATGTGGAAAAAGTGCAATATATTTATCTGCACAGTAATCTTTTTATTTATTTATATATATTTAAGTATATTTATTTATTTTATATATATATTTATTTATTATTTATATTTATTTATATATGCACCTTATTGCTTTTTTATCCTGCACTACCATGAGCTTATGTAACGAAATTGTGTTATCTGTGCTGTAAAGTTCAAATTTGAATGACAATAAAAAGAAAGTCTAAGTCTTTACCAGAATAATGATCTTTTGTAAGGTTTGCAAAGACGCAAGTTAGTTGTTTTTTTTTACTCAATATGACAGTATAACTGTCATACTAAATATGAAAGTTGTAAAAACATAACTCCAAAACCAAACAAGCAATCCATCTAAAAATGCATGTAATATTCAATCTATGTGAGTTTTACCAGAATCAGGTATTTTGGTAAGGTTTACAATTACAAAAATTAGGTTTTACTCATGACAGTATACCTGCCACATTCAATTTGACATTTATTTAAACATAACTCCTAAACCACACATGCATAATGGCTAATAATACCTGGGGAAATGTCTCTCTGTGAGTTTTACTAGAAAAAATATATCGTGTAAGGTTTGTAAAGACACAAGTTAGTTTTTTTTACTCAATATAACAGTATAGCTGTCATACTATATATAAATAAATAAATAAATAAATAAATGGGTTGTACTTGTATAGCGCTTTTCTACCTTCAAGGTACTCAAAGCGCTTTGACACTACTTCCACATTTACCCATCACACACTGATGGAGGGAGCTGCCATGCAAGGCGCTAACCAGCACCCATCAGGAGCAAGGGTGAAGTGTCTTGCTCAGGACACAACGGACATGACGAGGTTGGTACTAGGTGGGGATTGAACCAGGGACCCTCGGGTCGAGCACGGCCATTCTTCCACTGCGCCAAACATCACTCCAAAACCAAACATGTATTATGTCTAAAAATGCCTGTAATATTGTATCTGTGTGAGTTTTACTAGAATCAGTTGTTTTTGTAAGGTTTTCAAATACCAAAATTAGGTTTTATTTACTTTGACAGTTATTTAAACATAACTCCTAAACAACAAATGCAAAATAGCTAATAATGCTTGGAGAGATGTATCGTTGTTATAGCGAGCCTGCTGACCAACAGCATCTCTGTCTGGACTGGAGCCTGCAGTGCCTCAGACTGGAAGTATCTCCAGAGAGTGGTGAGGACGGCGGAAAAGATCATCAGGACTCCTCTTCCTCCTATCCAGGAGATCGCAAAAAGTGCTGCCTGACCAGGGCTCAGAAAATTTGCAAAGACTCCTCCCACCCCCACCAAGGACTGTTTTCACTGCTGGACTCTAGAAAGAGGTTCCGCAGCCTCCGAAGCTTCTGTAGCAGCTTCTTCCCTCAGGCCGTAAGACTCTTAAACGCATCATAATTAAATTATCTCCTCAACTCCCCTCAAAATGAATTATCTCGCTGGAATGAAATAAACAATATAACATACACCCATAAACGTGGGCGCATGTGGAAAAAGTGCAATATATTTATCTGCACAGTAATCTATTTATCTATTCATATATATTTATATATATTTATTTATTATATATATATATATATATATATATATATATATATATATATATATATATATATATATATATATATAGTATTTATATGTTATTTATATATATTTATGTATCGAAATATGCACCTAATTGCTTTTTTATCCTGCACTACGACATTTCGTTCTTATCTGTGCTGTAAAGTTCAAATTTGAATGACAATAAAAAGAAAGTCTAAGTCTAAGTCTAAGTCTTTACTAGAATAACGATCTTTTGTAAGGTTTGCAAAGACTCAAGTTAGGTTTTTTTTTTTCCCCAATGGTAATATACAGTATAACTGTCATACTAAATATGAAAGTTGTATAATCAAAACTCCAAAACCAAACATGCAATCCGTCTAAAATGCATGTAATCTTGAATCTATGTGAGTTTTACCAGAATCAGGTATTTTGGTAAGATTTACAATTACAAAAATTAGGTTTCACTCATAATGACAGTATAACTGCCACATTCTATCTATTTAAACATAACTCCTAAACCACACATGCACAATGGCTATTAATGCCTGGAGAAATGTCTCTTTGTGAGTTTTACTGGAAAAAAATATTTCGTAATGTTTGCACCGACACAAGTTAGTTTTTTTTACTCAATATGACAGTGTTACTGTCATACTAAATATGAAAGTTATATAAACATAACTCCAAAACCAAACATGCATTATCTCTAAAAATGCCTGTAATTTTGTATCCATGTGAGTTTTACTAGAATCAGTTGTTTTTGTAAGGTTTGCAAATACAAAATATGGGTTTTACTCACAGTATACTGTCACACTCAATCTGACAGTTATTTAAACATAACTCCTAAACCACACATGACAAATGGCTAATAATGCCTGGAGAAATGTCTCTTTGTGAGTTTTGCAGGAAAAAAAATATTTTGTAAGGTTTGTAAAGACACAAGTTAGTTTTTATTACTCAATATGACAGTATTACTGTAATACTAAATATGAAAGTTATACAAACACAACTCCAAAATCAAACATGCATCATGTCTAAAAATGCCTGCAATATTGAATCCATGTGAGTTTTACTAGAATCAGTTGTTTTTGTAAGGTTTTTGCAAATACAAAAATTAGGTTTTACTCACTATAACAGTTATTTAAACATAACTCCTAAACAACAAATGCAAAATGGCTAATAATGCTTGGAGAAATGTATCTTTGTTAGATTTACTAGAAAAAAATATATTTTGTAAGTTAGTTTTTTTTACTTAATATGACAGTATAACTGTCTTCCGCTTATCCGAGGTCCGGTTGCAGGGGCAGCAGCCTAAGCAGAGAAGCTCTTCTCGGGGGATCCCGAGGCGTTCGACAGCCCAGCCCGGAGACATAGTCTTCCCAATGTGTCCTGGGTCTTCCCCGCGGCCTCCTGCCCGTCGGACTTGCCCTAATGAAAAAAGCAATACAAATGTATTCAAACACAACTCTAAACCAAACATGTAAAATGTCTAAAAAATGCCTGTAATATTGAATCTATGTGAGTTTTACCAGAATCAGGTATTTTGGTAAGGTTTACAATTACAAAAATTAGGTTTTACTCATAATAACAGTATAACTGCCACATTCAATTTGACATTTATTTAAACATAACTCCTAAACCACATGTGCACAATGGCTAATAATGCCTGGAGAAATGTCTCTTTGTGAGTTTTACTGGAAAAAAAAATATTTTTTAAGGTTTGTACAGATACAAGTTAGTTTTTTTTATTCAATATGACAGTATTACTGTCATACAAAATATGAAAGTTATATAAACATTACTCCAAAACCAAACATGCATTATGTCAAAAAATGCCTGTAATATTGTATCCATGTGAGTTTTAGTAGAATCATTTGTTTTCATAAGGTTTGCAATTACAAAATATGGGTTTTACTCACTATGACAGTATACTGTCACACTCAATCTGACGATTATTTAAACATAAGTCCTAAACCACACATGCAAAATGGCTAATAATGCCTTGAGTTATGTATCTTTGTGAGTTTTACTAGAAAAAATATATTTTGTAATGTTTGCAAAGACCCAAGTTAGTTTTTTACTTAATATGACAGTATTACTGTCATACTAAATCCATCCATTTTCTTCCTGCTTATCCGAGGTCAGGTTGCGGGGGCAGCAGCCTAAGCAGAGAAGCGAAGACTTTCCTCTCCCCAGCCACTTTGTCCAGCTCTTCTCGGGGGATCCCGAGGCATTTACAGGCCAGCCAGGAGACATAAATAGATAGATACATAGATAGTACTTTATTGATTCCTTCAGGAGAGTTCCCTCAGGAAAATTTAAATTCCAGCAGTAGTGTACAAAATTGTAAAAAGTGAAAAGTAAATAATGGGGGTATAAATTGAAACAAAATAGAAACATATTACAATAGAATAAAAATAAAAAGCAACAATGAGAATAAAAATACAACAGTAAAATAAGAATATAACAAGAGAAACTAGGCAGTAGTGACCATGTTTTGAAAAAATATTGCACTCTTATTGATTTGCATCCCCTGTCATCCTAGTAGCCCCCCTCCCCCCAGAGAAGAGTTGTACAGTCTAATGGCGTGTGGGACAAAGGACAGCCGCCTCAGGAAGTACAGCTCTGTCCTTTCCTGTACAAGTGGTCTGTGTTAACAGTCTAGTCCAGCTTATTGTCCACCCACACCCCAAGGTACTTGAATGATAGTCTTCCCAATGTGTCCTGGGTCTTCCCCGTGGCCTCCTGCTGGTCGGCCTTGCCCTAACGAAAATAGCAATAAAAAATGTATTCAAACACAACTCCTAAACCAAACATGTAAAATATCTAAAAATGCCTGTAAAATTGAATCTATGTTTTACTAGAATCAGTTGTTTTCATAAGGTTTGCAAATACAAAATTAGGTTTTACACATAATGACAGTATAACTGCCACACTCAATATGACAGTTATTTAAACATAACTCCTAAACCACACATGAAAAATGTCTAATAATGCGTGAAGAAATGTATCTTTGTGATTTTTATTAGAAACGTTTTCTTTTGTGAGGTTTGCAAAGACACAAGTTAGTTTTTTTTACTCAATATGACAGTGTAACTGCCACACTCACTATGACAGTTATTTAAACATAACTCCTAAACTCATACTTGCCAACATTGAGACCTCCGATTTCAGGAGGTGGGGGTGGGGAAGGCATGGTCGGGGGTGGGGTGGGGGCGTGGTTAAGAGGGGAGGAGTATATTTAGAGCTAGAATTCACTAAGTCAAGTATTTCATATATATATATATATATATATATATATATATATATATATATATATATATATATATATATATAAAGTCAAGATTTTTTTATATATGTGTGTATATATATATATAATAAATATATATATATATATATATATATATATATATACACATATATAAAAAAATCTTGACTTTCAGTGAATTCTAGCTATATATATATATATATATATATATATATATATATATATATATATATATATATATATATATATGTATGTGTGGGGGAAAAAATCACAAGACTACTTCATCTCTACAGGCCTGTTTAATGAGGGGTTCCCTCAATCATCAGGAGATATAAGACATATATATATATATATATATATATATATATATATATATATATATATATATATATATATATATATATATATATATATATATATATATATATATAAATATATATATATATATAAAATAAATACTTGAATTTCAGTTTTCATTTATCTACACATATACACACACATAACACTCATCTACTCATTGTTGAGTTAAGGGTTGAATTGTCCATCCTTGTTCTATTCTCTGTCACTATTTTTATAACCATGCTGAACACCCTCTCTGATGATGCATTGCTGTGTGGCACGCACAAAAGTGCTTTCATCAAATGCACGAGAGTCTGGAATTTTCCATCCCTCCCGAGCATGTCTAAAAACAGGTCAATCTTTGCTTCCTGAGGAAGATCTTCACTGCCAAGCACTTGGTATTCCACTACTTCTTCCCGGAGGCTATCCAGGTCCAATCGCAGCTGCGGCTTGGAACTTATAAGCGTGTTTCCTCATCTTACTCGTCGTCGGCGTCGCCATGGCTGTATCTTCCGCGTTCTTCTGCTTCGTCTCCTTGTTGTGTGCGCAGTTGTGCACTGCACTCTCTAAAAGCCCTGGATGTTATTGTCACATATGCATGTACAATAGATGGCAGTATTGCCCTGTTTAAAGAGTGTCACAACATTGCTGTTTACGGCAGACAAACTGCTTTACGGTAGACGAAAACGTGACTGCTGTTGTTTTGTGTTGTTACCGCGCTGGGAGGACGTGAATGAAACTACCTAACAATAAACCCACATAAGAAACCAAGAACTCGCCCTCGATCATTCTACAGTTATAACGGGATTGGTCAGGCATGCTGTTTATATCCTGGGAAAGCAGACCTGAATACAGGCTGTCCTCACTCAGATCAGCCTGAATTTTGGGAGATTTTCGGGAGAAAATTTGTCCCGGGAGGTTTTCGGGAGAGGCGCTGAATTTCGGGAGTCTCCTGGAAAATCCAGGAGGCTTGGCAAGTATGCCTAAACTACACATAAAAAATGGCTAATAATGCCTGAAATAAGGCATTCTTGTGAGTTTTACTCGAAACATATGCTTTTTTAAGGCTTGCAAACACAAAAAGTATTTGTTTTCCTCAATATGACAGTAAAGTTCTTAAAATCCTGAGATAATGCGAAATAAGCAAAAACAATGTATTCCATCATAATTCCTACACCAAATAAGCAAAATATCTAAAAATGCCTGTAATATTGAATCTGTGTGAGTTTTACTAAAATCAGTTGTTTTGGTAAGGTTTACCAATACAAAAATGAGGTTTTACTCTTTATGACAGTTATTTAAACATAACTCCATCCATCCAGCCATCCATTTTCTTCCGCTTATCCGAGGTCGGGTCGCGGGGGCTGCAGCCTAAGCAGGGAAGCCCAGACTTTCCTCTCCCCAGCTACTTCGTCCAGCTCCTCCCGGGGGATCCTGGGGCGTTCCCAGGCCAGCCGGGAGAGATAAGCTTCCCCGTTTCCTGGGTCTTCCTGGGCCTCCTACTGGTCGGACGTGCCCGAAACACCTCCCTAGGGAGGCGTTCGGGTGGCATCCTGACCAGATGCCCGAACCACCTCATCTGGCTCCTCTCGAAATGGAGGAGCAATGGCTTTACTTTGAGCTCCTCCCGGATGACAGAGCTTCTCACCCTATCTCTAAGGGAGAGCCCCGCCATCCGGCGGAGGAAACTCATTTCGGCCGCTTGTACCCGTGATTTTGTCCTTAGGTGAGGATGGGAACGTAGATCGACCGGTAAATCGAGAGCTTTGCCTTCCGGCTCAGCTCCTTCTTCACCACAACGGATCAATACAGCGTCCGCATTACTGAAGACGCCGCACCGTTCCGCCTGTCAATCTCACGATCCACTCTTCCCTCACTCGTGAACAAGACTCTGAGGTCCTTGAACTCCTCCACTTGGGGCAAGATCTCCTCCCCAACCCGGAGATGGCACTCCACCCTTTTCCGGGCGAGAACCATGGACTCGGACTTGGAGGTGCTGATTCACATCCCAGTCACTTCACACTCGTCTGCGAACCGATCCAGTGAGGGCTGAAGATCTTGGCCAGATGAAGCCATCAGGACCACATCATCTGCAAATAGCAGAGACCTAATCCTGCAGACACCAAACCGGATCCCCTCAACGCCCTGACTGCGCCTAGAAATTCTGTCCATAAAGGTTATGAACAGAATCGGTGACAAAGGGCAGCCTTGGCGGAGTCCAACCCTCACTGGAAACGGGTCCGACTTACTGCCGGCAATGCGGACCAAGCTCTGACTCTTGCAAAGGGAGCGAACCGCCACAATAAGACAGTCCGTTACCCCATACTCTCTAAGCACTCCCCACAGGACTTCCAGGGGTAAATGGTCGAATGCCTTCTCCAAGTCCATAAAGCACAAACTCCCATGCACCCTCAAGGACCCTGCCGAGAGTATAAAGCTGGTCCGCAGTTCCACGACCAGGACGTAAACCACACTGTTCCTCCTGAATCCGAGGTTCGACTATCTATCTAGCCTCTTCTCCAGTACACATGAATAGACCTTACCGGGAAGATTGAGGAATGTGATCTCACGATAGTTGAAACACACCCTCTGGTTCCCCTTCTTAAAGAGAGGAACCACCACCCCGGTCTCCCAATCCAGAAGTACCGCCCCCGATGTCCACGCGATGTTGCAGAGTCTTGTCAACCAAGACAGCCCCACAGCATCCAGAGCCTTAAGGAACTCCGGACGGATCTCATCCACCCCCAGGGCGTTGCCATTGAGGAGCTTTTTAACTACCTTGGCATCCTCAGCCCCAGAAATAGGAGAGCCCACCACAGATTCCCCAGGCACTGCTTCCTCATAGGAAGACATGTTGGTGGGATTAAGGAGGTCTTCGAAGTATTCCCTCCACCGATCAATAACAGCTGCAGTAGAGGTCAGCAGCGCACCATCCTCACCATACCGGTGTTACAGTGCACTGCTCCCCCCCCCTTGAGCCGGCGGATGGTGGTCCAGAATCGCTTCGAAGCCGTCTGGAAGTCGTTTTCCATGGCTTCTCCAAACTCCTCCCATGTCCGAGTTTTTGCCTCTGCGACCGCTGAAGTCGCACTTCGCTTGGCCTGTCGGCTGCCTCTGGAGTCCCATGAGCCAAAAGGACCCGATAGGCTCTTTCTTCAGCTTGACGGCATCCCTCACTGCTGGTGTCCACCAGCGGGTTCTAGGATTACCGCCACGACAGGCACCAAACTCCTTGCGGCCACAGCTCCAATCAGCCGGCTCGACAAGAGAGGCACGGAACATGGTCCACTCAGACTCAATGTCCAGCGCCTCCCTCGTGACATGTTCAAAGTTCTTCCGGAGGCGTTCCCAGCAAACCCTCACAATGCGTTTGGGCCTGCCAGGTCTGTCAGGCATCCTCCCCCACCATCGCAGCCAACTCACCACCAGGTGGTGATCGGTAGAAAGCTCCGCCCCTCTCTTCACCCGAGTGTCCAAAACATGAGACCGCAAATCCGATGACACAACTACAAAATCGATCATGGAACTGCGGCCTGGGGTGTCCTGGTGCCAAGTGCACATATGGACACCCTTATGTTTGAACTTGGTGTTTGTTATTGACAATCTGTGACGAGCACAAAAGTCCAATAACAAAACACCACTCGGGTTCAGATCCGGGCGGCCATTCTTCCCAATCACGCCTCTCCAGGTTTCACTGTTGTTGCCAAGATGAGCGTTGAAGGCCCCCAGTAGAACGAGGGAATCACCCGGTGGAGCACTTTCCAGTACTCCCTCGAGTGAATCCAAAAAGGGTGGGTACCGTATTTTCCGCACTATAAGGCGCACCGGATTATTAGCCGCACCTTCAATGAATGGCATATTTCAAAACTTTGTCCACCTATAAGCCGCCCCGGACTATAAGCCGCGCCTACGCTGCGCTAAAGGGAATGTCAAAAAAAACAGTCAGATAGGTCAGTCAAACTTTAATAATATATTAAAAACCAGTGTTCTAACAACTCTGTCCCAAAATGTACGCAAATGTGCAATCACAAACATAGTACAATTCAAAATAGTGCAGAGCAATAGCAACATAATGTTGCTCGAACGTTAATGTCACAACACACAAAATAAACATAGCGCTCACCTTCTGAAGTTATTCTTCATTCGTAAATCCTTCGAATTCTTCGTCTTCGGTGTCCGAATTGAAAAGTTGGGCAAATGTGGGATCCAAAATGGCCGGTTCCGTCTCGTCGAAGTCATCGGAGTCAGTGTCACTGTTCAGCAGTTCTGTGAATCCTGCCTTCCGGAAAGCTCGGACCACAGTTGTGACCGAAATATCTGCCCAGGCATTTACGATCCACTGGCAAATGTTGGCGTATGTCGTCCGGCGCTGTCTGCCTGTCTTAGTGAAGGTGTGTTCGCCTTCGGTCATCCATTGTTCCCACGCCGTTCGCAGTCGTGATTTGAATGCCCTGTTGACACCAATATCCAGCGGTTGGAGTTATTTGGTTAATCCACCCGGAATGACGGCGAGTGTTGTATTTGTGTGCTTCACTTGTTTTTTGACACCATCTGTGATGTGGGCGCGCATAGAGTCGTATATCAACATGGACGGAGCTGTGTGAAAAAAGCCACCCGGCCTCTTCGCGTAAACTTCCCTTAACCACTCGCTCATCTTTTCTTCATCCATCCATCCCTTCGAGTTAGCTTTTATGATGACGCCGGCTGGAAAGGTCTCTTTTGGCAAGGTCTTCCTTTTGAATATCACTATGGGTGGAAGTTTCAGGCCATTAGCATGGCAAGCTAGAACCACAGTGAAGGACGACTTCCCTGTGGTGCGAATATTCACCGTACGTGCTCCCGTTGTATCCACAGTATCCACAGTGCGGTTCACAGGAATATCAGTTGCTGTGAAATAGTAATCCGTGTGCGGATGGAGAGATTGCGTCTTTTCATGAACCGGATCCTTGTCGCTTAGTAGGAGCCATTTTGTGGTCTTTACAGATGTAAACAGGAAATGAAACGTACGGTAATATCCGCGCGCTTTTTCTTCTTCTACGCGGGCGGGTAGTTGCTTACAGTAGAAGAAGAAGCGCTTCCTGTTCTATGGGGGCGGGTGCTTACCTTGGCGGTTGCTTGCGTAGAAGAAGAAGCGCTTCCTGTTCTACCGGGAAAAAAGATGGTGGCTGTTTACCGTAGTTACGAGACCGAAACTTTATGAAAATGAATCTTAATATTAATCCATATATAAAGCGCACCGGGTTAAAAGCCGCACTGTCAGCTTTTGAGTAAATTTGTGGTTTTTAGGTGCGGCTAATGGTGCGGAAAATACGGTACTCTGAGCTGCCGTTTGGCGCGTAAGGCCAAACAACAGTCAGGACCCGTCCCCCCACCCGAAGGCGGAGGAAAGCTACCCACTGGTCCACTGGGTTGAACTCCAACGTGCAGGCTTTGAGCCGGGGGGCAACAAGAATTGCCACCCGAGCCCGTCGCCTCTCAATGCAAGCATTATAACTACAAAACAACAAATGCTAATAATGCTTGGAAAAATGTATCTTTGTTAGTTTTACTAGAATAATAATCTTTTGTAAGGTTTGCAGACACAAGTTTGCTTTTTTTTACTCAATATGACAGTATAACTGTCATACTAAATATGAAAGTTGTATAAACATATCTCCAAAACCAAACATGCAATCCATCTAAAGATGCCTGTAATATTGAATCTATGAAAAATAGTTTTTTTACTCAATATGACAGTATAACTGTCATACTAAATCCATCCATTTTCTTCCGCTTATCCGAGGTCGGGTTGCGGGGGCAGCAGCCTAAGCAGAGAAGCCCCAGCCACTTTGTCCAGCTCTTCTCGGGGGATCCCGAGGCGTTCCCAGGCCAGCCTGAGACATAGTCTTCCCAATGTGTCCTGGGTCTTCCCCGTGGCCTCCTGCCGATCGGACTTTCCCTAACGAAAAAAAGCAATAAAAATGTATTCAAACATGTGAAATGTCTAAAAATGCCTGTAATATTGAATCTATGTGAGTTTTACTAGAATCAGTTGTTTTTGTAAGGTTTGCAAATACAAAAATTTGGTTTTACACATCCATCCATCCATCCATCTTCTTCCGCTTATCCGAGGTCGGGTCGCGGGGGCAGCAGCTTAAGCAGTTAAGCCCAGACTTCCCTCTCCCCAGCCACTTCGTCCAGCTCCTCCCGGGGGATCCCGAGGCGTTCCCAGGCCAGCCGGGAGAGATAGTCTTCCCAGCGTGTCCTGGGTCTTCCCCGTGGCCTCCTACCGGTCGGACGTGCCCGAAACACCTTCCTAGGGAGGCGTTCGGGTGGCATCCTGACCAGATGCCCGAACCACCTCATCTGGCTCCTCTCGATGTGGAGGAGCAGCGGCTTTACTTTGAGCTCCCTCCGAATGACAGAGCTTCTCACCCTATCTCTAAGGGAGAGCCCCGCCACTCGGCGGAGGAAACTCATTTCGGCCGCTTGTACCCGCGATCTTGTCCTTTCGGTCATGACCCAAAGCTCTTGACCATAGGTGAGGATGGGAACGTAGATCGACCGGTAAATCGAGAGCTTTGCCTTCCGGCTCAGCTCCTTCTTCACCACAACGGATCGATACAGCGTCCGCATTACTGAAGACGCCGCACCGATCCGCCTGTCGATCTCACGATCAACTCTTCCCCCACTCGTGAACAAGACTCCGAGGTACTTGAACTCCTCCACTTGGGGCAAGATCTCCTCCCCAACCCGGAGATGGCACTCCACCCTTTTCCGGGAGAGAACCATGGACTCGGACTTGGAGGTGCTGATTCCCATCCCAGTCGCTTCACACTCGGCTGCGAACCGATCCAGTGAGAGCTGAAGATCTTGGCCGGAGGAAGCCATCAGGACCACATCATCTGCAAATAGCAGTGACCTAATCCTGCAGCCACCAAACCAGATCCCCTCAACGCCCTGACTGCGCCTAGAAATTCTGTCCATAAAGGTTATGAACAGAATCGGTGACAAAGGGCAGCCTTGGCGGAGTCCAACCCTCACTGGAAACGTGTCCGACTTACTGCCGGCAATGCGGACCAAGCTCTGACACTGATTATACAGGGAGCGAACTGCCACAATAAGACAGTCCGTTACCCCATACTCTCTGAGCACTCCCCACAGGACTTCCCGGGGTACACGGTCGAATGCCTTCTCCAAGTCCACAAAGCACATGTAGACTGGTTGGGCAAACTCCCATGCACCCTCAAGGACCCTGCCGAGAGTATAGAGCTGGTCCACAGTTCCACGACCAGGACGAAAACCACACTGTTCCTCCTGTATCCGAGGTTCGACTATCCGGCGTAGCCTCCTCTCCAGTACACCTGAATAGACCTTACCGGGAAGGCTGAGGAGTGTGATCCCACGATAGTTGGAACACACCCTCCGGTTCCCCTTCTTAAAGAGAGGAACCACCACCCCGGTCTGCCAATCCAGAGGTACCGCCCCCGATGTCCACGCGATGTTGCAGAGTCTTGTCAACCAAGACAGCCCCACAACATCCAGAGCCTTAAGGAACTCCGGGCGGATCTCATCCACCCCCGGGGCCTTGCCACCGAGGAGCTTTTTAACTACCTCGGCAACCTCAGCCCCAGAAATAGGAGAGCCCACCACAGATTCCCCAGGCCCTGCTTCCTTATAGGAAGACGTGCTGGTAGGATTGAGGAGGTCTTCGAAGTATTCCCTCCACCGATCCACAACATCCGCAGTCGAGGTCAGCAGAGCACCATCCCCACCATACACGGTGTTGACACTGCACTGCTTCCCCTTCCTGAGGCGGCGGATGGTGGTCCAGAATTGCTTCGAAGCCGTCCGGAAGTCTTTTTCCATGGCCTCCCCGAACTCCTCCCATGTCCGAGTTTTTGCCTCCGCGACCGCTGAAGCCGCACACCGCTTGGCCTGTCGGTACCTGTCTGCTGCCTCAGGAGTCCCATGAGCCAAAAGAACCCGATAGGACTCCTTCTTCAGCCTGACGGCATCCCTCACCGCCGGCGTCCACCAACGGGTTCTAGGATTACCGCCACGACAGGCACCAACCACCTTGCGGCCACAGCTCCAATCGGCCGCCTCGACAATAGAGGTACGGAACATTGTCCACTCGGACTCAATGTCCAGCACCTCCCTCGTGACATGTTCAAAGTTCTTCCGGAGGTGGGAATTGAAACTCTCTCTGACAGGAGACTCTGCCAGGCGTTCCCAGCAAACCCTCACAATGCGTTTGGGCCTGCCAGGTCTGTCCGGCATCCTCCCCCACCATCGCAGCCAACTCACCACCAGGTGGTGATCGGTAGAAAGCTCCGCCCCTCTCTTCACCCGAGTGTCCAAAACATGAGGCCGCAAATCCGATGACACAACTACAAAGTCGATCATGGAACTGCGGCCTAGGGTGTCCTGGTGCCAAGTGCACATATGGACACCCTTATGTTTGAACATGGTGTTTGTTATCGACAATCTGTGACGAGCACAAAAGTCCAATAACAGAACACCACTCGGGTTCAGATCCGGGCGGCCATTCTTCCCAATCACACCTCTCCAGGTTTCACTGTCGCTGCCAACATGAGCGTTGAAGTCCCCCAGTAGAACGAGGGAATCACCCGGGGGAGCACTCTCCAGTACTCCCTCGAGTGAATCCAAAAAGGGTGGGTACTCTGAGCTGCTGTTTGGCGCGTAAACGCAAACAACAGTCAGGACCCGTCCCCCCACCCGAAGGCGGAGGGAAGCTACCCTCTCGTCCACCGGGTTGAACTCCAACGTGCAGGCTTTGAGCCGAGGGGCAACAAGAATTGCCACCCCAGCCCGTCGCCTCTCACTGCCGGCAACGCCAGAGTGGAAGAGAGTCCAGCCCCTCTCAAGAGAAGTGGTTCCAGAGCCCTTGCTGTGCGTCGAAGTGAGTCCGACTATATCTAGCCGGAACTTCTCCAGGTTTTACACATAATAACAGTATAACTGCCACATTCAATATGACAGTTATTTAAACATATTTCCTAAACCACACATGAAAAATGTCTAATAATGCCTGGAAAACATTATTTTTGTGAGTTTTACTGGAAAAACATAGTTTGTAATGTTTGTAAAGACACAAGTTAGTTTTACTCAAGATGACAGTATAACTGTCATAATACATATGAAAGTTATATAAACATAATTCCAAAATCAAACATGCATTATGTCTAAAAATACCTGTAAAATTGTATCAATGTGAGTTTTACTAGAATCATTTTTTGCGATGAGGTGGCGACTGAGGTGTACGCCGCCTTCCGCCCGATTGTAGCTGAGATAGGCTCCAGCGCCCCCTGCCACCCCAAAAGGGAATAAGCGGTAGAAAAAAGGATGGATGGGCATTTTTTGTTGTCGTTACTAAATCCATCCATTTTCTTCCGCTTAACCGAGGTCGGGTTGCGGGGGCAGCAGCCTAAACAGAGAAGCCCAGACTTCCCTCTCCCCAGCCACTTCTTCCAGCTCTTCTCGGGGGATCCTGAGGCGTTCCCAGGCCAGCCGGGAGACATAATCTTCCCAATGTGTCCTGGGTCTTCCCCGTGGCCTCCTGCCGGTCGGACTTGCCCTAAACACCTCCCTCGGGAGGCGTTCGGGTGGCATCCTGAGCAGATGCCCGAACCACCTCATCTGGCTCTTCTCAATGTGGAGGAGCAGCGCTTTACTCTGAGTTCCTCCCGGATGACAGAGCTTCTTATCCTATCTCTAAGGGAGAGACCCGCCACCCGGCGGAGGAAACTCAATTTGGCCGCTTGTACCCGGGATCTTGTCTTTTCGGTCATAACCATGACCATAGGTGCAGGATGAGAATGTAGATCGACCGGTAAATTTAGAGCTTTTAATTCTGGCTCAGCTCCTTCTTCACCACAATGGATCGATATAGCGTCCTCATTACTGAAGACGCCGCACCGATTCGCCTGTGGATCTCATGATCCACTCTTCCCTCACTCGTGAACAAGACTCCTAGGTACTTGAACTCCTCCACTTGGGGCCATCTAGTATGTGCCATCGCCTCCTCAACCTGGAAATGGCACCCCACCCTTTACCGGGTGAGAACCATTGACTCGGACTTGGAGGTGCTGATTCTCATCCCAGTCGCTTCATACTCGGCCATCCAATGAGAGCTGGAGATCCTGGCCAGTTGAAGCCATCAGGACCACATCAACTGCAAAAAGCAGAGACCTAATCCTGCAACCACCAAACCAGATCCCCTCAACGCCATGACTGCAATTCTGTCCATAAAAGTTAACAACAGAATCGGTGACAAAAGGATGCCCTACACTGATCATACAGGGAGCGACCCGCCACAATCAGACAGTCCGATACCCCATACTCTTGTCTTTGAGCCGGGGGGACAACAAGAATTGCCACCCCAGCCTCTCATTGCTTGCAACGCCATAGTGGAAGAGAGTCCAGCCCCTCTCGAGAGAACAGGTTCCTGTGCGTCGAAGTGAGTCCAACTATATCTAGCCGGAACTTCTCCACCTCGCACACCAGCTCAGGCTCCTTCCCTCCCAGCGAGGTGACATTTCACGTCAGAAGAGCTAGCTTATGTAGCCGATGATCGGACCGCCAAGTGCCCTGCCTTCGGCTGCCGCTCAGCTCACACTGCACCCGACCTCTATAACCCAGCCCATGAGTGGTGAGCCCATTGGTGGAGGGAACCACGTTGCTTCATTGAGCTGAGCCAGCCAACAGGCGCTCGCCATCGTGCCGAAGGCGGCGTACACCCTGGACAAGTCGCCAGCTCATCGCAGGGCCAACACAGATAGACAGACAACATTCACACTCACATTCACACACTAGGGCCAATTTGGTGTTGCCAATCAACCTATCCCCAGGTGCATGTCTTTGGAGGTGGGAGGAAGCCGGAGTACCCGGAGGGAACCCACGCAGTCACGGGGAGAACATGCAAACTCCACACAGAAAGATCCCGAGCCTGGGATTGAACCAAGGACTACTCAGGTCCTTCGTATTGTGAGGCAGACGCACTAACCCCTCTTCCACCGTGCTGCCCAATGTACACTCAACATAACTCCTAAACTACACTTAAAAATGAGCTAATATTGCCTGAAATAATGCATTGTTGTGAGTTTTACTCGAAACATATGCTTTTTAAAGGCTTGCAAACACAAAAAGTAGTTTTTACTCAATATGACAGTAATGTTCTTAAAATTCTGAGATAATGCGAAAAAAGCAATAAAAATGTATTCCAACATAATTCCTAAACCAACATTGCAAAATGTCTAAAAATGCCTGTAATATTAAATCCATGTGAGTTTTACTAGAATCAGTTGTTTTAGTAAGGTTTGCAAAAACAAAAATTTGGTTTTACTCTTTATGAAAGTAAACTGTCACACTCAATATGACAATTTTTTAATCATAACTCCTAAACTACTCATACAAAATGGCTAATAATGTTTGAAATAATGGATCCTTGGGAGTTTTCCTCGAAACATATGCTTTCTTAAGGCTTGCAAACACAAAAAGTATTTTTTTTACTCAATATGACAGTAATGTTCTTCAATTCCTGAGATAATGCAAAAAAAGCAAAAAAAAATTATTCAATCATAAATTCTAAACCAAACATGCAAAATGTGTAAAAATGCCTGTATTATTGAATCCATGTGAGTTTTACTAGAATCAGTTGTTTTAGTAAAGTTTGCAAATACAAATATTAGGTTTTACTCTTTATGAAAGTAAACGTCACACTCAATATGACAGTTTTTTAATCATAACTCCTAAACTACTCATGCAAAATGGCTAATGTTTGAAATAATGGATCCTTGGGAGTTTTCCTTGAAACATATGCTTTCTTAAGGCTTGCAAACACAAAAAGTATTTTTTTTACTCAATATGACAGTAATGTTCTTAAAATTCTGAGATAATGCGAAAAAAGCAATAAAAATGTATTCCAACATAATTCCTAAACCAACAATGCAAAATGTCTAAAAATGCCAGTAAGATTATATCCTTGTGAGTTTCACTAGAATCAGTTGTTTTAGTAAGGTTTGCAAAAGCAAAAATTAGGTTTTACTCTATATGAAAGTAAACTGTCACACTCAATATGACAATTTTTAAATCATAACTCCTAAACCACTCATGCAAAATGGCTAATAATGTTTGAAATAATGGATCCTTGGGAGTTTTCCTCGAAACATATGCATTCTTAAGGCTTGCAAACACAAAAAGTATTTTTTTTACTCAATATGACAGTAATGTTCTTCAATTCCTGAGATAATGCAAAAAAAGCAAAAAAAAAATTATTCAATCATAAATTCTGAACCAAACATGCAAAATGTGTAAAAATGCCTGTATTTTTGAATCCATGTGAGTTTTACTAGAATCAGTTGTTTTAGTAAAGTTTGCAAATACAAAAATTAGGTTTTACTCTTTATGAAAGTAAACGTCACACTCAATATGACAGTTTTTTAATCATAACTCCTAAACTACTCATGCAAAATGGCTAATGTTTGAAATAATGGATCCTTGGGTTGTTTTCCTTGAAACATATGCTTTCTTAAGGCTTGCAAACACAAAAAGTATTTTTTTTACTCAATATGACAGTAATGTTCTTAAAATTCTGAGATAATGCGAAAAAAGCAATAAAAATGTATTCCAACATAATTCCTAAACCAACAATGCAAAATGTCTAAAAATGCCAGTAAGATTATATCCTTGTGAGTTTCACTAGAATCAGTTGTTTTAGTAAGGTTTGCAAAAGCAAAAATTAGGTTTTACTCTATATGAAAGTAAACTGTCACACTCAATATGACAATTTTTAAATCATAACTCCTAAACCACTCATGCAAAATGGCTAATAATGTTTGAAATAATGGATCTTTGGGAGTTTTCCTCGAAACATATGCATTCTTAAGGCTTGCAAACACAAAAAGTATTTTTTTACTCAAAATGACAGTAATGTTCTTAAAATCCTGAGATAATGCGAAAAAAGCAATAAAAATGTATTCAATCATAATGTGCAAAAATGCCTGTATTATTGAATCCATGTGAGTTTTACTAGAATCAGTTGTTTTAGTAAAGTTTGCAAAAAGAAAAATTAGGTTTTTCTCTTTATGAAAGTAAACTGTCACACTGAATATGACAGTTTTTTAATCATAACTCCTAAACTACTCATACAAAATGGCTAATAATGTTTAAAATAATGTATCCTTGGGAGTTTTCCTCGAAACATATGCTTTCTTAAGGCTTGCAAACACAAAAAGTATTTATTTTACTCAATATGACTAATGTTCTTAAAATCCTGAGATAATGCGAAAAAAGCCATAAAAATGTATTCAATCATAATTTCTTAACTAAACCTGCAAAATAAGTAAAAATGCCTGTAATATTGAATCCATGTGAGTTTAACTAGAATCAGTGGTTTTAGTAAGGTTTGCAAAAACAAAAATTATGTTTTACTCTTTATGAAAGTAAACTGTCACACTCAATATGACATTTATTTAATCATAACTCCTAAACTACACATGCAAAATGTCTAATGATGCCTCAAATCATGCATTCTACGGAGTTTTACTCGAAACATATGCTTTTTCAAATCTTGCAAACAAAAAGTAACTTTTTACTCAATATGACGGTAATATTCCTAAAATACTGAGATAATGCGAAAAAAGCAATGAAAATATATTCAATCATATTTCCTAAATCAAACATGCAAAATGTGTAAAAATGCCTGTAAAATTGAATCCATGTGAGTTTTACTAGATTAGGTTGTGTTTGAAATTTTTGCAAATACAAAAATTAGGTTTTTTTTCACCATGACGATGTACACTCAATATGACAGTAAATTAAACATAACTCCTAAACTACACTTAAACATGAGCTAATGTTACCTGAAATAATGCATTCTTGTGAGTTTTACTCGAAACATATGCTTTTTTAAGGCTTGCAAACACAAATAGTAGTTTTTATTCAATATGACAGTAATGTTCTTAAAATTCTGAGATAATGCGAAAAAAGCAATACAAATGTATTCCAACATAAATCCTAAACCAACGATGCAAAATGTCTAAAAATGCCTGTAATATTAAATCCATGTGAGTTTTATTAGAATCAGTTGTTTTAGTGAAGTTTGCAAAAACAAAAATTAGGTTTTACTCTTTATGAAAACTGTCACACTGAATATTTTTAATCATAACTCCTAAACTACTCATGCAAAATGGCTAATAATGTTTGAAATAATGGATTCTTGGGAGTTTTCCTCGAAACATATGCTTTCTTAAGGCTTGCAAACACAAAAAGTATTTTTTTTACTCAATATGACAGTAATGTTCTTAAAATCCTGAGATAATGCGAAAAAAGCAATACAAATGTATTCAATCATAATTTCTAAACTAAACATGCAAAATTTGTAAAAATGCCTGTAATATTGAATCCATGTGAGTTTTACTAGAATCGGTTGTGTTTGAAATTTTTGCAAATAAAAAAATTAGGTTTTTTTCACCATGACAAGTACACTCAATATAAGAGTAATAAATAAACTACACAAAAAAAAGAGCTACTATTGCCTGAAATAATGCATTATTGTGAGTTTTACTCGAAACATATGCTTTTTTAAGGCTTGCAAACACAAAAAGTAGTTTTTTACTCAATATGACAGTAATGTTCTTAAAATCCTGAGATAATGCGAAAAAAGCAATAAAAATGTATTCCAACATATTTCCTAAACCAACAATGCAAAATGTCTAAAAATGCCTGTAATATTAAATCCATGTGAGTTTTACTAGAATCAGTTGTTTTTATAAGGTTTGCAAAAACAAAAATTAAGTTTTACTCTATATGAGAGTATACTGTTACAATTAATATGACAGTTATTTAAAAATAACTCCTAACTACACATGCAAAATGGCTAATGATGCCTCAAATAATGCATTCTACGGAGTTTTACTCGAAACATATGCTTTTTCAAATCTTGCAAACACAAAAAGTAGTTTTTTACTCAATATGACAGTAATATTCCTAAAATCCTGAGATAATGCGAAAAAAGCAATGAAAATATATTCAATCATATTTCCTAAATCAAACATGCAAAATGTGTGAAAATGCCTGTAATATTGAATCCATGTGAGTTTTACTAGAATCAGTTTTATTGTAAGGTTTGCAAATACAAAAATTAGGTTTTACTCTATATGAGAGTATACTGTTACATTTAATATGACAGTTATTTAAACATAACTCCTAAACAACAAATGCAAAATGACTAATAATGCCTGGAGATGTATCTTTGAGTTTTACTAAAATGTTCTTTTGTTAGGTTTGCAAAGACACAAGTTAGTTTTTTTTACTCAATATGATAGTATCACTGTCCTACCAAATAAGAAAGTTGTATAAACATAATTTCAAAACTACACATGCAATCCGTCTAAAAATGCCTGTAATATTGAATCTATGTGAGTTTTACCAGAATCAGGTATTTTGGTAAGGTTTACATACAAAAATTGGGTTTTACTCATAATGACAGTATAACTGCCACATTCAATATGGCAGTTATTTAAACATAACCCCTAAACCACATGCAAAATGGCTTATAATGCCTGGAGATGTATCTTTGTGAGTTTTACTAGAAAACATATCATTTGTAAGGTTTTTTAAAGACACAAGTTAGTTTTTTTTACTCAATATAATAGTATAACTGTCATACTAAATGTATCCATTTTCTTCCGCTTTTCCGAGGTCGGGTTGCGGGGGCAGCAGCCTAAGCAGAGAAGCCCAGACTTCCCTCTCCCCAGCCACTTCGTCCAGCTCTTCTCGGGGGATCCCGAAGCGTTCCCAGGCCAGCCGGCTGACATAGTCTTCCCAATGTGTCCTGGGGCTTCCCCGTGGCCTCCTGCCAGTCGGACTTGCCCTAACGAAAAAAACAATTACATGTATTCAAACACAACTCCTAAACCAAACATGTGAAATGTCTAAAATGCCTGCAATATTGAATCTATGTGAGTTTTACTAGAATCAGTTGTTTTTGTAAGGTTTGCAAATACAAAAATTAGGTTTAACACTTAATGACAGTATTACTGCCACACTCAATTTGACAGTTATTAAAACATAACTCCTAAACTACACATAAACATTTTCTAATAATGCATGAAGAAATGTATCTTTTGTGAGTTTTACTAGTAACATTTTCTTTTGTAAGCATTGCAAAGACACAAGTTAGTTTGTTTTACTCCCTATGACTTTACTGTCACACTCAATATGACAGTTATTTAAACATAAATCCTAAACCGCACATGCAAAATGGCTAATAATGCCTGTAGAAATGTATCTTTGAGTTTTACTGGGAAAAATATTTTGTAAGGTTTGTAAAGACACAAGTTAGTTGTTGTTTTTTTACTCAATATGACAGTATTACTGTAATACTAAATATGAAAGTTATATAAACACAACTCCAAAACCAAACATGCATTATGTCTAAAAATGCCTGTGATATTGTATCTGTGAGTTTTACTAGAATCAATTGTTTTTGTAAGGTTTGCAAATACAAAATTTAGGTTTTACTCACTATGACAGTTATTTAAACATAAATCCTAAACAACAAATGCAAATAGCTAATAATGCTTGGAGAACTGTATCTTTGTTATAGAGAGCCTGCTGACCAACAGCATCTCTGTCTGGACTGGAGCCTGCAGTGCCTCAGACTGGAAGTCTCTCCAGAGAGTGGTGAGGACGGCGGAAAAGATCTTCAGGAATCCTCTTCCTCCTATCCAGGAGATCGCAAAAAGCGCTGCCTGACCAGGGCTCAGAAAATTTGCAAAGACTCCTCCCACCCCCACCAAGGACTGTTTTCACTGCTGGGCTCTAGAAAGAGGTTCCGCAGCCTCCGAAGCAGAACCTCCAGCTTCTTCCCTCAGGCCGTAAGACTCTTGAACGCATTATAATTAAATTATCCCCTCAACTCCCCTCAAAATGGATTAACTCGCTGGAATAAAAAAACAAAACAATATAACATACACCCATAAACGTGGGCGCATGTGGAAAAAGTGCAATATATTTATCTGCACAGTAATCTTTTTATTTATATATATATATTTAAGTATATTTATTTATTTTATATATATATTTATTTATTATTTATATTTATTTATATATGCACCTTATTGCTTTTTTATCCTGCACACCATTAGCTTATGTAACGAAATTGTGTTATCTGTACTGTAAAGTTCAAATTTGAATGACAATAAAAAGAAAGTCTAAGTCTTTACCAGAATAATGATCTTTTGTAAGGTTTGCAAAGACGCAAGTTAGTTGTTTCTTTTTACTCAATATGACAGTATAACTGTCATACTAAATATGAAAGTTGTAAAAACATAACTCCAAAACCAAACAAGCAATCCATCTAAAAATGCATGTAATATTCAATCTATGTGAGTTTTACCAGAATCAGGTATTTTGGTAAGGTTTACAATTACAAAAATTAGGTTTTACTCATGACAGTATACCTGCCACATTCAATTTGACATTTCTTTAAACATAACTCCTAAACCACACATGCACAATGGCTAATAATACCTGGGGAAATGTCTCTCTGTGAGTTTTACTAGAAAAAATATATTGTGTAAGGTTTGTAAAGACACAAGTTAGTTTTGTTACTCAATATGACAGTATAGTTGTCATACTATATATAAATAAATAAATAAATAAATAAATGGGTTGTACTTGTATAGCGCTTTTCTACCTTCAAGGTACTCAAAGCGCTTTGACACTACTTCCACATTTACCCATCACACACTGATGGAGGGAGCTGCCATGCAAGGCGCTAACCAGCACCCATCAGGAGCAAGGGTGAAGTGTCTTGCTCAGGACACAACGGACTTGACGAAGTTGGTACTAGGTGGGGATTGAACCAGGGACCCTCGGGTCGCGCACGGCCATTCTTCCACTGCGCCAAACATCACTCCAAAACCAAACATGTATTATGTCTAAAAATGCCTGTAATATTGTATCTGTGTGAGTTTTACTAGAATCAGTTGTTTTTGTAAGGTTTTCAAATACCAAAATTAGGTTTTATTTACTTTGACAGTTATTTAAACATAACTCCTAAACAACAAAAACAAAATAGCTAATAATGCTTGGAGAGATGTATCGTTGTTATAGCGAGCCTGCTGACCAACAGCATCTCTGTCTGGACTGGAGCCTGCAGTGCCTCAGACTGGAAGTATCTCCAGAGAGTGGTGAGGACGGCGGAAAAGATCATCAGGACTCCTCTTCCTCCTATCCAGGAGATCGCAAAAAGTGCTGCCTGACCAGGGCTCAGAAAATTTGCAAAGACTCCTCCCACCCCCACCAAGGACAGTTTTCACTGCTGGACTCTAGAAAGAGGTTCCGCAGCCTCAGAAGCTTCTGTAGCAGCTTCTTCCCTCAGGCCGTAAGACTCTTGAACGCATCATAATTAAATTATCTCCTCAACTCTCCTCAAAATGAAATATCTCGCTGGAATGAAATAAACAATATAACATACACCCATAAACGTGGGCGCATGTGGAAAAAGTGCAATATATTTATCTGCACAGTAATCTATTTATCTATTCATATATATTTATATATATTTATTTATTATATATATATATGTGTATATATATATATATATATATATATATATATATATATATATATATATATATATATATATATATATATATATATATATATATATATATATATATATATATATATAGTATTTATATATTATTTATATATATTTATGTATCGAAATGTGCACCTTATTGCTTTTTTATCCTGCACTACGACATTTCGTTCTTATCTGTGCTGTAAAGTTCAAATTTGAATGACAATAAAAAGAAAGTCTAAGTCTAAGTCTAAGTCTTTACTAGAATAACGACCTTTTGTAAGGTTTGCAAAGACACACGTTAGGTTTTTTTTTACTCAATGGTAATATACAGTATAACTGTCATACTAAATATGAAAGTTGTATAATCAAAACTCCAAAACCAAACATGCAATCCGTCTAAAATGCATGTAATATTGAATCTATGTGAGTTTTACCAGAATCAGGTATTTGTAAGGTTTACAATTACAAAAATTAGGTTTCACTCATAATGACAGTATAACTGCCACATTCAATTTGACATCTATTTAAACATAACTCCTAAACCACACATGCACAATGGCTATTAATGCCTGGAGAAATGTCTCTTTGTGAGTTTTACTGGAAAAAAAATATTTCGTAATGTTTGTACCGACACGTTATTTTTTTTTACTCAATATGACAGTGTTACTGTCATACTAAATATGAAAGTTATATAAACATAACTCCAAAACCAAACATGCATTATCTCTAAAAATGCCTGTAATTTTGTATCCATGTGAGTTTTACTAGAATCAGTTGTTTTTGTAAGGTTTGCAAATACAAAAAATGGGTTTTACTCACAGTATACTGTCACACTCAATCTGACAGTTATTTAAACATAACTCCTAAACCACACATGCCAAATGGCTAATAATGCCTGGAGAAATGTCTCTTTGTGAGTTTTGCAGGAAAAAAAATATTTTGTAAGGTTTGTAAAGACACAAGTTAGTTTTTATTACTCAATATGACAGTATTACTGTAATACTAAATATGAAAGTTATATAAACACAACTCCAAAATCAAACATGCATCATGTCTAAAAATGCCTGCAATATTGAATCCATGTGAGTTTTACTAGAATCAGTTGTTTTTGTAAGGTTTTTGCAAATACAAAAATTAGGTTTTACTCACTATGACAGTTATTTAAACATAACTCCTAAACAACAAATGCAAAATGACTAATAATGCTTGGAGAAATGTATCTTTGTTAGATTTACTAGAAAAAATATATTTTGTAAGTTAGTTTTTTTTACTTAATATGACAGTATAACTGTCATACTAAATCCATCCATTTTCTTCCGCTTATCCGAGGTCCGGTTGCAGGGGCAGCAGCCTAAGCAGAGAAGCCCAGACTTCCCTATCCCCAACCACTTCGTCCAGCTCTTCTTGGGGGATCCCGAGGCGTTCGACAGCCCAGCCGGGAGACATAGTCTTCCCAATGTGTCCTGGGTCTTCCCCGCGGCCTCCTGCCCGTCGGACTTGCCCTAATGAAAAAAGCAATACAAATGTATTCAAACACAACTCTAAACCAAACATGTAAAATGTCTAAAAAATGCCTGTGATATTGAATCTATGTGAGTTTTACCAGAATCAGGTATTGTGGTAAGGTTAACATTTACAAAAATTAGGTTTTACTCATAATAACAGTATAACTGCCACATTCAATTTGACATTTATTTAAACATAACTCCTAAACCACATGTGCACAATGGCTAATAATGCCTGGAGAAATGTCTCTTTTTGAGTTTTACTGCAAAAAAAAAACATTTTTTTAGGTTTGTACAGTTACAAGTAAGTTTTTTTTATTCAATATGACAGTATTACTGTCATACAAAATATGAAAGTTATATAAACATTACTCCAAAACCAAACATGCATTATGTCTAAAAATGCCTGTAATATTGTATCCATGTGAGTTTTAGTAGAATCATTTGTTTTCATAAGGTTTGCAATTACAAAATATGGGTTTTACTCACTATGACAGTATACTGTCACACTCAATCCGACGATTATTTAAACATAAGTCCTAAACCACACATGCAAAATGGCTAATAATGCCTTGAGTTATGTATCTTTGTGAGTTTTACTAGAAAAAATATATTTTGTAATGTTTGCAAAGACACAAGTTAGTTTTTTACTTAATATGACAGTATAACTGTCATACTAAATCCATCCATTTTCTTCCTGCTTATCCGAGGTCAGGTTGCGGGGGCAGCAGCCTAAGCAGAGAAGCCCAGACTTTCCTCTCCCCAGCCACTTTGTCCAGCTCTTCTCGGGGGATCCCGAGGCATTTACAGGCCAGCCAGGAGACATAAATAGATAGATACATAGATAGTACTTTATTGATTCCTTCAGGAGAGTTCCCTCAGGAAAATTTAAATTCCAGCAGTAGTGTACAAAATTGTAAAAAGTGAAAAGTAAATAATGGGGGTATAAATTGAAACAAAATAGAAACATATTACAATAGAATAAAAATAAAAAGCAACAATGAGAATAAAAATATAACAGTAAAATAAGAATATAACAAGAGAAACTAGGCAGTAGTGACCATGTTTTGAAAAAATATTGCACTCTTATTGATTTGAATCCCCTGTCATCCTAGTAGCCCGTGTCCCCCAGAGAAGAGTTGTACAGTCTAATGGCGTGTGGGACAAAGGACAGCCGCCTCAGGAAGTACAGCTCTGTCCTTTCCTGTACAAGTGGCCTGTGTTAACAGTCCAGTCCAGCTTATTGTCCACCCACACCCCAAGGTACTTGAATGATAGTCTTCCCAATGTGTCCTGGGTCTTCCCCGTGGCCTCCTGCCGGTCGGCCTTGCCCTAACGAAAATAGCAATAAAAAATGTATTCAAAAACAACTCCTAAACCAAACATGTAAAATGTCTAAAAATGCCTGTAAAATTGAATCTATGTTTTACTAGAATCAGTTGTTTTTATAAGGTTTGCAAATACAAAATTAGGTTTTACACATAATGACAGTATAACTGCCACACTCAATATGACAGTTATTTAAACATAACTCCTAAACCACACATGAAAAATGTCTAATAATGCATGAAGAAATGTATCTTTGTGATTTTTATTAGAAATGTTTTCTTTTGTGAGGTTTGCAAAGACACAAGTTAGTTTTTTTTTACTCAATATGACAGTGTAACTGCCACACTCACTATGACAGTTATTTAAACAAAACCCCTAAACTCATACTTGCCAACATTGAGACCTCCGATTTCAGGAGGTGGGGGTGGGGAAGGCATGGTCGGGGGTGGGGTGGGGGCGTGGTTAAGAGGGGAGGAGTATATTTAGAGCTAGAATTCACAAAGTCAAGTATTTCATATATATATACATATATATATATATATATATATATATATATATATATATATATATATATATATATATATATATATATATATATATATATATATATATATATATATTATATATATATATATATATATATATATATATATAATATATATATATATACACACATATATAAAAAAAACTTGACTTTCAGTGAATTCTAGGTATATATATATATATATATATATATATATATATATATATATATATATATATATATATATATATATATATATATATATATATATATATATATGTATGTGTGGGGGAAAAAATCACAAGACTACTTCATCTCTACAGGCCTGTTTCATGAGGGGTTCCCTCAATCATCAGGAGATATAAGACATATATATATATATATATATATATATATATATATATATATATATATATATATATATATATATACATATATAAAAATAAATACTTGAATTTCAGTTTTCATTTATTTACACATATACACACACATGACACTCATCTACTCATTGTTGAGTTAAGGGTTGAATTGTCCATCCTTGTTCTATTCTCTGTCACAATTTTTATAACCATGCTGAACACCCTCTCTGATGATGCATTGCTTTGTGGCACGCACAAAAGTGCTTTCATCAAATGCACGAGAGTCTGGAATTTTCCATCCCTCCCGAGCATGGCCAAAAACCGGTCAATCTTTGCTTCCTGAGGAAGATCTTCACTGCCAAGCACTTGGTATTCCACTACTTCTTCCCGGATGCTATCCAGGTCCAATCGCAGCTGCGGCTTGGAACTTATAAGCGTGTTTCTTCATCTTACTCGTCGTCGGCGTCGCCATGTCTGTATCTTCCGCGTTCTTCTGCTTCGTCTCCTTGTTGTGTGCGCAGTTGTGCACTGCACTCTCTAAAAGCCCTGGATGTTATTGTCACATATGCATGTACAGTTGATGGCAGTATTGCCCTGTTTAAAGAGTGTCACAACATTGCTGTTTACGGCAGACAAACTGCTTCACGGTAGACGAAAACGTGACTGCTGTTGTTTTGTGTTGTTACCGCGCTGGGAGGATGTGAATGAAACTACCTAACAATAAACCCACATAAGAAACCAAGAACTCGCCCTCGATCATTCTACAGTTATAACGTGATTGGTCAGGCATGCTGTTTATATCGTGCGAAAGCAGACATGAATACAGGCTGTCCTCACTCAGATCAGCCTGAATTTCGGGAGATTTTCGGGAGAACATTTGTCCCGGGAGGTTTTCGGGAGAGGCGCTGAATTTCGGGAGTCTCCTGGAAAATCCAGGAGGCTTGGCAAGTATGCCTAAACTACACATAAAAAATGGCTAATAATGCCTGAAATAAGGCATTCTTGTGAGTTTTACTCGAAACATATGCTTTTTTAAGGCTTGCAAACACAAAAAGTATTTGTTTTCCTCAATATGACAGTAAATTTCTTAAAATCCTGAGACAATGCGAAATAAGCAAAAACAATGTATTCCATCATAATTCCTACACCAAATAAGCAAAATATCTAAAAATGCCTGTAATATTGAATCTGTGTGAGTTTTACTAAAATCAGTTGTTTTGGTAAGGTTTACAAATACAAAAATGAGGTTTTACTCTTTATGACAGTTATTTAAACATAACTCCATCCATCCAGCCATCCATTTTCTTCCGCTTATCCGAGGTCGGGTCGCGGGGGCTGAAGCCTAAGCAGGGAAGCCCAGACTTTCCTCTCCCCAGCCACTTCGTCCAGCTCCTCCCGGATGACAGAGCTTCTCACCCTATCTCTAAGGGAGAGCCCCGCCACCCGGCGGAGGAAAATCATTTCGGCCGCTTGTACCCGTGATTTTGTCCTTTCGGCCATGACACAAAACTCATGACCATAGGTGAGGATGGGAACGTAGATCGACCGGTAAACCGAGAGCTTTGCCTTCCGGCTCAGCTCCTTCTTCACCACAACGGATCAATACAGCGTCCGCATTACTGAAGACGCCGCACCGTTGCGCCTGTCGATCTCACGATCCACTCTTCCCTCACTCGTGAACAAGACTCTGAGGTCCTTGAACTCCTCCACTTGGGGCAAGATCTCCTCCCTAACCCGGAGATGGCACTCCACCCTTTTCCGGGCGAGAACCATGGACTCGGACTTGGAGGTGCTGATTCACATCCCAGTCACTTCACACTCGTCTGCGAACCGATCCAGTGAGGGCTGAAGATCTTGGCCAGATGAAGCCATCAGGACCACATCATCTGCAAATAGCAGAGACCTAATCCTGCAGACACCAAACCGGATCCCCTCAACGCCCTGACTGCGCCTAGAAATTCTGTCCATAAAGGTTATGAACAGAATCGGTGACAAAGGGCAGCCTTGGCGGAGTCCAACCCTCACTGGAAACGGGTCCGCATTGTCGGACCAAGCTCTGACTCTTGCAAAGGGAGCGAACCGCCACAATAAGACAGTCCGTTACCCCATACTCTCTAAGCACTCCCCACAGGACTTCCAGGGGTAAATGGTCGAATGCCTTCTCCAAGTCCATAAAGCACATGTAGACTGGTTGGGCAAACTCCCATGCACCCTCAAGGACCCTGCCGAGAGTATAAAGCTGGTCCGCAGTTCCACGACCAGGACGTAAACCACACTGTTCCTCCTGAATCCGAGGTTCGACTATCCGGCGTAGCCTCTTCTCCAGTACACATGAATAGACCTTACCGGGAAGACTGAGGAGTGTGATCTCTCCTCTTAAAGAGAGGAACCACCACCCCGGTCTCCCAATCCAGAAGTACCGCCCCCGATGTCCACGCGATGTTGCAGAGTCTTGTCAACCAAGACAGCCCCACAGCATCCAGAGCCTTAAGGAACTCCGGACGGATCTCATCCACCCCCAGGGCGTTGCCATTGAGGAGCATTTTAACTACCTTGGCATCCTCATCCCCAGAAATAGGAGAGCCCACCACAGATTCCCCAGGCACTGCTTCCTCATAGGAAGACATGTTGGTGGGATTAAGGAGGTCTTCGAAGTATTCCCTCCACCGATCAATAACAGCTGCAGTAGAGGTCAGCAGCGCACCATCCTCACCATACACGGTGTTACAGTGCACTGCTGCGCCCCCTTGAGCCGGCGGATGGTGGTCCAGAATCGCTTCGAAGCCGTCTGGAAGTCGTTTTCCATGGCTTCTCCAAACTCCTCCCATGTCCGAGTTTTTGCCTCTGCGACCGCTGAAGCCGCACTTCGCTTGGCCTGTCGGCTGTCTCTGGAGTCCCATGAGCCAAAAGGACCCGATAGGCTCTTTCTTCAGCTTGACGGCATCCCTCACTGCTGGTGTCCACCAGCGGGTTCTAGGATTACCGCCACGACAGGCACCAAACTCCTTGCGGCCACAGCTCCAATCAGCCGGCTCGACAAGAGAGGCACGGAACATGGTCCACACAGACTCAATGTCCAGCGCCTCCCTCGTGACATGTTCAAAGTTCTTCCGGAGGCGTTCCCAGCAAACCCTCACAATGCCAGGTCTGTCAGGCATCCTCCCCCACCATCGCAGCCAACTCACCACCAGGTGGTGATCGGTAGAAAGCTCCGCCCCTCTCTTCACCCGAGTGTCCAAAACATGAGACCGCAAATCCGATGACACAACTACAAAATCGATCATGGAACTGCGGCCTGGGGTGTCCTGGTGCCAAGTGCACATATGGACACCCTTATGTTTGAACTTGGTGTTTGTTATTGACAATCTGTGACGAGCACAAAAGTCCAATAACAAAACACCACTCGGGTTCAGATCCGGGCGGCCAATCTTCCCAATCACGCCTCTCCAGGTTTCACTGTTGTTGCCAAGATGAGCGTTGAAGGCCCCCAGTAGAACGAGGGAATCACCCGGTGGAGCACTTTCCAGTACTCCCTCGAGTGAATCCAAAAAGGGTGGGTACTCTGAGCTGCCGTTTGGCGCGTAAGGCCAAACAACAGTCAGGACCCGTCCCCCCACCCGAAGGCGGAGGAAAGCTACCCACTGGTCCACTGGGTTGAACTCCAACATGCAGGCTTTGAGCCGGGGGGCAACAAGAATTGCCACCCGAGCACGTCGTTTCTCAACGCAAGCATTATAACTCCAAAACAACAAATGCTAATAATGCTTGGAAAAATGTATCTTTGTTAGTTTTACTAGAATAATAATCTTTTGTAAGGTTTGCAGACACAAGTTGTTTTTTGTACTCAATATGACAGTATAACTGTCATACTAAATATGAAAGTTGTATAAACATATCTCCAAAACCAAACATGCAATCCATCTAAAGATGCCTGTAATATTGAATCTATGAAAAATAGTTTTTTTTACTCAATATGACAATATAACTGTCATACTAAATCCATCCATTTTCTTCCGCTTATCCGAGGTCGGGTTGCGGGGGCAGCAGCCTAAGCAGAGAAGCCCCAGCCACTTTGTCCAGCTCTTCTCGGGGGATCCCGAGGCGTTCCCAGGCCAGCCTGAGACATAGTCTTCCCAATGTGTCCTGGGTCTTCCCCGTGGCCTCCTGCCGATCGGACTTGCCCTAACGAAAAAAGCAATAAAAATGTATTCAAACATGTGAAATGTCTAAAAATGCCTGTAATATTGAATCTATGTGAGTTTTACTAGAATCAGTTGTTTTTGTAAGGTTTGCAAATACAAAAATTTGGTTTTACACATAATAACAGTATAACTGCCACATTCAATATGACAGTTATTTAAACATATTTCCTAAACCACACATGAAAAATGTCTAATAATGCCTGGAAAACATTATTTTTGTGAGTTTTACTGGAAAAACATAGTTTGTAATGTTTGTAAAGACACAAGTTAGTTTTACTCAAGATGACAGTATAACTGTCATAATACATATGAAAGTTATATAAACATAATTCCAAAACCAAACATGCATTATGTCTAAAAATACCTGTAAAATTGTATCAATGTGAGTTTTACTAGAATCATTTTTTGCGATGAGATGGCAACTTGTCCGGGGTGTACCCCGCCTTCCGCCCGATTGTAGCTGAGATAGGCTCCAGCGCCCCCTGCCACGCCAAAAGGGAATAAGCGGTAGAAAAAATGATGGATGGGCATTTTTTGTTGTCGTTACTAAATCCATCCATTTTCTTCCGCTGACCCCGCGGGTTGCGGGGGCAGCAGCCTAAACAGAGAAGCCCAGACTTCCCTCTCCCAGCCACTTCTTCCAGCTCTTCTCGGGGGATCCTGAGGCGTTCCCAGGCCAGCCGGGAGACATAATCTTCCCAATGTGTCCTGGGTCTTCCCCGTGGCCTCCTGCCGGTCGGACTTGCCCTAAACACCTCCCTCGGGAGGCGTTCGGGTGGCATCCTGAGCAGATGCCCGAACCACCTCATCTGGCTCTTCTAAATGTGGAGGAGCAGCGCTTTACTCTGAGTTCCTACCGGATGACAGAGCTTCTTATCCTATCTCTAAGGGAGAGACACGCCACCCGGCGGGGGAAACTCAATTTGGCCGCTTGTACCCGGGATCTTGTCTTTTCGGTCATAACCATGACCATAGGTGCAGGATGAGAATGTAGATCGACCGGTAAATTTAGAGCTTTTAATTCTGGCTCAGCTCCTTCTTCACCACAATGGATCGATATAGCGTCCTCATTACTGAAGACGCCGCACCGATCCGCCTGTGGATCTCATGATCCACTCTTCCCTCACTCGTGAACAAGACTCCTAGGTACTTGAACTCCTCCACTTGGGGCCATCTAGTATGTGCCATCGCCTCCTCAACCTGGAAATGGCACCCCACCCTTTACCGGGCGAGAACCATTGACTCGGACTTGGAGGTGCTGATTCTCATCCCAGTCGCTTCATACTCGGCCATCCAATGAGAGCTGGAGATCCTGGCCAGTTGAAGCCATCAGGACCACATCAACTGCAAAAAGCAGAGACCTAATCCTGCAACCACCAAACCGGATCCCCTCAACGCCATGACTGCAATTCTGTCCATAAAAGTTAACAACAGAATCGGTGACAAAGGGCAGCCTTGGCGGACCAAGGCTGCCCTACACTGATCATACAGGGAGCGACCCGCCACAATCAGACAGTCCGATACCCCATACTCTTGTCTTTGAGCCGGGGGGACAACAAGAATTGCCACCCCAGCTTCTCATTGCTTGCAACGCCATAGTGGAAGACTGTCCAGCCCCTCTCGATGGAACAGGTTCCTGTGCGTCGAAGTGAGTCCAACTATATCCAGCCGGAACTTCTCCACCTCGCACACCAGCTCAGGCTCCTTCCCTCCCAGCGAGGTGACATTTCACGTCAGAAGAGCTAGCTTATGTAGCCGATGATCGGACCGCCAAGTGCCCTGCCTTCGGCTGCCGCTCAGCTCACACTGCACCCGACCTCTATAACCCAGCCCATGAGTGGTGAGCCCATTGGTGGAGGGAACCACGTTGCTTCATTGAGCTGAGCCAGCCAACAGGCGCTCGCCATCATGCCCCACCTCTGGGCCTGGCTCCACAGGGGAGCCACGGTGACCCGCGTCCGGGCGAGGAAAAATCTAGGACCTCGATTTGTACCATTCATAAAGGTCTTTGAGCTGCTCTTTGTCTGATCCCTCACCTAGGACCTATTTGTCTCGGGAGAGCCTACGATTGATTGATGCCTGAAATAATGCAATCTTGGGAGTTTTACTCAAAACATATGCTTTTTTAAATCTTGCAAACATGAAAGGAGTTTTTTACTCAATATGACAGTAATGTTCTTAAAATCCTGAGATAATACGAAAAAAGCAAAAACAAATGTATGCCATTATAATTCCTAAACCAAACATGCAAAATGTGTAAAAATGCCTGTAATATTGAATCAATGTATGTTTTACTAGAATCAGTTGTGTTTGAAAGGTTTGCAATTACAAAAATTAGTTTTTTTTCACCATGACAATGTACACTCAATATGACAGTAAATTAAACATAACTCCTAAACTACACATAAAAATGAGCTAATATTGCCTGAAATAATGCATTCTTGTGAATTTTACTCGAAAGATATGCTTTTTTAAGGCTTGCAAACACAAAAAGTAGTTTTTTACTCAATATGACAGTAATGTTCTTAAAATTCTGAGATAATGCGAAAAAAGCAATAAAAATGTATTCCAACATATTTCCTAAACCAACAATGCAAAATGTCTAAAAATGCCTGTAATACTATATCCATGTGAGTTGTAATAGAATCAGTTGTTTTAGTAAGGTTTGCAAAAACAAAAATTAGGTTTTACTCTTTATGAAAGTAAACTGTCACAATCAATATGACAGTTTTTTAATCATAACTCCTAAACTACTAATGTAAAATGGCTAATAATGTTTGAAATAATTGATCGTTGGGAGTTTTCCTCGAAACATGTGCTTTTTTTTAAGGCTTGCAAACACAAAAAGTATATTTTTACTCAATATGACAGTAATATTCTTAAAATCCTGAGATAATGCAAAAAAAGCAATGAAAATATATTCAATCATATTTCCTAAATCAAACATGCAAAATGTGTAAAAATGCCTGTAATATTGCATCCATGTGAGTTTTACTAGAATCGGTTGTGTTTGAAATTTTTGCAAATACAAAAATTAGGTCTTTTTCACCATGACAATGTACACTCAATATGACAGTAAATTAAACATAACTCCTAAACTACACTTAAAAATTAGCTAATATTGCCTGAAATAATGCATTCTTGTGAGTTTTACTTGAAACATATGCTTTTTTAAGGCTTGCAAACACAAAAAGTAATTTTTTACTCAATATGACAGTAATGTTCTTAAAATCCTGAGATAATGCGAAAAAAGCAATAAAAATGTATTCAATCATAATTTCTAAACTAAACATGCAAAATGTGTAAAAATGCCTGTATTATTGAATCCATGTGAGTTTTACTAGAATCAGTTGTTTTAGTAAAGTTTGCAAAAACAAAAATTAGGTTTTACTCTTTATGAAAGTAAACTGTCACACTCAATATGACAGTTTTTTAATCATAACACCTGAACTACTCATGCAAAATGGCTAATAATGTTTGAAATAATGGATCCTTGGGAGTATTCCTTGAAACATATGCTTTCTTAAGGCTTGCAAACACAAAAAGTATTTTTTTACTCAATATGACAGTAATGGTCTTAAAATCCTGAGATAATGCGAAAAAAGCAATAAAAATGTATTCAATCATACTTTCTAAACTAAACATGCAAAATGTGTAAAAATGCCTGTATTATTGAATCCATGTGAGTTTAACTAGAATCAGTTGTTTTAGTAAGGTTTGCAAAAACAAAAATTAGGTTTTACTCTTTATGAAAGTAAACTGTCACACTCAATATGACATTTATTTAATCATAACTCCTAAACTACACATGCAAAATGTCTAATGATGCCTCAAATAATGCATTCTACGGAGCTTTACTCGAAACATATGCTTTTTTAAATCTTGCAAACACAAAAAGTAGTTTTTTACTCAATATGACAGTAATATTCCTAAAATACTGAGATATTGCGAAAAAAGCAATGAAAATATATCCAATCATATTTCCTAAATTAAACATGCAAAATGTGTAAAAATGCCTGTAATATTGAATCCATGTGAGTTTTATTAGATTAGGTTGTTTGAAATATTTGCAAATACAAAAATTAGGTTTTTTTCACCATGACTCAATATGACAGTAAATTAAACATAACTCCTAAACTACACTTAAAAATGAGCTAATATTGCCTGAAATAATGCATTCTTGTGAGTTTTACTCGAAACATATGCTTTTTTAAGGCTTGCAAACACAAAAAGTAGTTTGTATTCAATATGACAGTAATGTTCTTAAAATTCTGAGATAATGCGAAAAAAGCAATAAAAATGTATTCAATCATAATTTCTAAACTAAACATGCAAAATTTGTAAAAAAAAAAAATGCCTGTAATTGAATCCATGTGAGTTTTCGGTTGTGTTTGAAATTTTTGCAAATAAAAAAATTACGTTTTTTTCACCATGACAAGTACACTCAATATGACAGTAAATAAACATAACTCCTAAACTACACATAAAATGAGCTAATACTGCCTGAACTAATGCATTATTGTGAGTTTTACTCGAAAAATATGCTTTTTTAAGGCTTGCAAACACAAAAAGTAGTTTTTTTACTCAATATGACGGTAATGTTCTTAAAATCCTGAGATAATGCGAAAAAAGCAATAAAAATGTATTCCAACATAATTCCTAAACCAACAATGCAAAATGTCTAAAAATGCCTGTAATATTAAATCCATGTGAGTTTTACTAGAATCAGTTGTTTTTATAAGGTTTGCAAATACAAAAATTAAGTTTTACTCACTATGACAGTATACTGTCACACTCAATATGACAGTTATTTAAAAATAACTCCTGACTACACATGCAAAATGGCTAATGATGCCTCAAATAATGCATTCTACAGAATTTTACTCGAAACATATGCTTTTCAAATCTTGCAAACACAAAAAGTAGTTTTTTACTCAATATGACAGTAATATTCCTAAAATCCTGAGATAATGCGAAAAAAGCAATGAAAATATATTCAATCATATTTCCTAAATCAAACATGCAAAATGTGTAAAAATGCCTGTAATATTGAATCCATGTGAGTTTTAGTAGAATCGGTTGTGTTTGAAATTTTTGCAAATGAAAAAAATTAGGTTTTTTTCACCATGACAATGTACACTCAATATGACAGTCAATAAACATAACTTCTAAACTACACATAAAAATGAGATAATATTGCCTGAAAATGCATTATTGTGAGTTTTACTCGAAACATATGCTTTTTTAAGGCTTGCAAACACAAAAAGTAGTTTTTTACTCAATATGACAGTAATATTCCTAAAATCCTGAGATAATGCCAAAAAAAGCAATAAAAATGTATTCCATCATAATTTCTAAACCAAACAGGCAAAATGTCTAAAAATAACTGTAATATTGAATTCATGTGAGTTTTACTAGAATCAGTTGTTTTTGTAAGGTTTGCAAATACAAAAATTAGGTGTTACTCTATATGAGAGTATACTGTTACATTTAATATGACAGTTATTTAAACATAACTCCTAAACTACAAATGCTAAATGGCTAATGATGCCTGAAATAATGCATCCTTAGGAGTTTTACTCGAAAAATATGCTTTTTTTAATCCTTGCAAACGCAGAAAGTAGTTTTTACTCAATGTGACAGTAATATTCTTAAAATCCTGAGATAATGCGAAAAAAGCAATAAAAATGTGTTCCATCATAATTTCTAAACCAAACATGCAAAATGTGTAAAAATGCCTGTAATATTGAATCCATGTGAGTTTGACTAGAATCAGTTTTTTTTGTAAGGTTTTACTTACTATGACAGTTATTTAAACTCTATGTATCTTTGTTAGTTTTACTAGAAAAAATATATTTTGAATGTTTACAAAAACAAAAGTTAGTTTGTTTTTACTCAATATGATAGTATAACTGTCATACTAAATCCATCCATTTCCTTCCGCTTATCCGAGGTCGTGTTGCGGGGGCTGCAGCCTAAGCAGAGAAGCCCAGCTACTTCGTCCAGCTCTTCTCGGGGGATCCCGAGGCGTTCCCAGGCCAGCCAGCTGATATAATCTTCACAATGTGTCCTGTGTCTTCCCCGTGGCTTCCTGCCGTTTGGACTTGCCTTAACGAAAAAAGCAATACTAATGTATTCAAACACAACTCCTAAACAAAACATGTAAAATGTCTAAAATGCCTTTAATATTGAATCTATGTGAGTTTTACAAGAATCAGTTGTATTTGTAAGGTTTGCAAATACAAAAATTAGGTTTTACACTTAACTTTATAACTCAATATGTGTGGCAGTTATAGTACCACACTCAAAATGACAGTTATTTAAACATAACTCCTAAACTACACATGACCATTTTCTAATAATGCATGAAGAAATGTATCTCTGTGAGTTTTACTAGTAACATTTTCTTTTGTAAGGTTTGCAAAGACACAAGTTAGTTTTTTTTTTACTCACTTTGACAGTATACTGTCACACTCAATTTCAGTTATTTAAACATAACTCCTAAACCACACATACAAAATGGCTAATAATGCCTGTAGAAATGTATCTTTGTGAGTTTTACTGGGAAACAATATTTTGTAAGGTTTGTAAAGACACAAGTTAGTTTTTTTTTACTCAATATAACAGTATAACTGTCATACTATATATGAAAGTTATATAAACATAACTTCAAAACTACACATGAACATTTTGTAATAATGCATGAAGAAATGTATCTTTGTGAGTTTTACTAAAATGTTCTTTTGTAAGGTTTGCAAAGACACAAGTTAGTTTTTTTTACTCAATATGATAGTATCACTGTCATACTAAATAAGAAAGTTGTATAAACATAAGTTCAAAAATACACATGCAATCCGTCTAAAAATGCCTGTAATATTGAATCTATGTGAGTTTTACCAGAATCAGGTATTTTGGTAAGGTTTACATTACAAAAATTAGGTTTTACTCATAATGACAGTATAACTGCCACATTCAATATGGCAGTTATTTAAACATAACCCCTAAACCACATGCAAAATGGCTTATAATGCCTGGAGATGTATCTTTGTGAGTTTTACTAGAAAACATATAATTTGTAAGGTTTTTAAAGACACAAGTTAGTTTTTTTTACTCAATATAATAGTATAACTGTCATACTAAATGTATCCATTTTCTTCCGCTTATCCGAGGTCGGGTTGCGGGGGCAGCAGCCTAAGCAGAGAAGCCCAGACTTCCCTCTCCCCAGCCACTTCGTCCAGCTCTTCTCGGGAGATCCCGAAGCGTTCCCAGGCCAGCCGGCTGACATAGTCTTCCCAATGTGTCCTGGGGCTTCCCCGTGGCCTCCTGCCGGTCGGACTTGCCCTAACGAAAAAAGCAATTAAAATGTATTCAAACACAACTCCTAAACCAAACATGTGAAATGTCTAAAATGCCTGCAATATTGAATCTATGTGAGTTTTACTACAATCAGTTGTTTTGTAAGGTTTGCAAATACAAAAATTAGGTTTAACACTTAATGACAGTATAACTGCCACACTCAATTTGACAGTTAATAAAACATAACTCCTAAACTACACATGAACATTTTCTAATAATGCATGAAGAAATGTATCTTTTGTGAGTTTTACTAGTAACATTTTCTTTTGTAAGCATTGCAAAGACACAAGTTAGTTTGTTTTACTCACTATGACTTTACTGTCACACTCAATATGACAGTTATTTAAACATAAATCCTAAACCGCACATGCAAAATGGCTAATAATGCCTGTAGAAATGTATCTTTGAGTTTTACTGGGAAAAATATTTTGTAAGGTTTGTAAAGACACAAGTTAGTTTTTTTTTTTTTACTCAATATGACAGTAATACTAAATATGAAAGTTATATAAACACAACTCCAAAACCAAACATGCAATTATGTCTAAAAATGACTGTGATATTGTATCTGTGAGTTTTACTACAATCAATTGTTTTTGTAAGGTTTGCAAATACAAAATTTAGGTTTTACTCACAATGACAGTTATTTAAACATAAATCCTAAACAACAAATGCAAATAGCTAATAATGCTTGGAGAACTGTATCTTTGTTATAGAGAGCCTGCTGACCAACAGCATCTCTGTCTGGACTGGAGCCTGCAGTGCCTCAGACTGGAAGTCTCTCCAGAGAGTGGTGAGGACGGCGGAAAAGATCTTCAGGAACCCTCTTCCTCCTATCCAGGAGATCGCAAAAAGCGCTGCCTGACCAGGGCTCAGAAAATTTGCAAAGACTCCTCCCACCCCCACCAAGGACTGTTTTCACTGCTGGACTCTAGAAAGAGGTTCCGCAGCCTCCGAAGCAGAACCTCCAGCTTCTTCCCTCAGGCCGTAAGACTCTTGAACGCATTATAATTAAATTATCCCCTCAACTCCCCTTAAAAATGGATTAACTCGCTGGAATAAAAAAAAACCCCAATATAACATACACCCATAAACGTGGGCGCATGTGGAAAAAGTGCAATATATTTATCTGCACAGTAATCTTTTTATTTATTTATATATATTTAAGTATATTTATTTATTTTATATATATATTTATTTATTATTTATATTTATTTATATATGCAACTTATTGCTTTTTTATCCTGCACTACCATGAGCTTATGTAACGAAATTGTGTTATCTGTGCTGTAAAGTTCAAATTTGAATGACAATAAAAAGAAAGTCTAAGTCTTTACCAGAATAATGATCTTTTGTAAGGTTTGCAAAGACGCAAGTTAGTTGGTTTTTTTCTCAATATGACAGTATAACTGTCATACTAAATATGAAAGTTGTAAAAACATAACTCCAAAACCAAACAAGCAATCCGTCTAAAAATGCATGTAATATTGAATCTATGTGAGTTTTACCAGAATCAGGTATTTTGGTAAGGTTTACAATTACAAAAATTTGGTTTTACTCATGACAGTATACCTGCCACATTCAATTTGACATTAATTTAAACATAACTCCTAAACCACACATGCACAATGGCTAATAATACCTGGGGAAATGTCTCTTTGTGAGTTTTACTAGAAAAAATATATTGTGTAAGGTTTGTAAAGACACAAGTTTTTTTTTTTTACTCAATATAACAGTATAGCTGTCTTACTAGATATAAATAAATAAATAAATGGGTTGTACTTGTATAGCGCTTTTCTACCTTCAAGGTACTCAAAGCGCTTTGACACTACTTCCATATTTACCCATTCACATACTGATGGAGGGAGCTGCCATGCAAGGTGCTAACCAGCACCCATCAGGAGCAAGGGTGAAGTCTTGCTCAGGACACAACGGACATGACGAGGTTGGCACTAGGTGGGGATTGAACCAGGGACCCTCGGGTCGCGCACGGCCATTCTTCCACTGCGCCAAACATTACTCCAAAACCAAACATGTATTATGTCTAAAAATGCCTGTAATATTGTATCTGTGTGAGTTTTACTAGAATCAGTTGTTTTTGTAAGGTTTTCAAATACCAAAATTAGGTTTTATTTACTTTGACAGTTATTTAAACATAACTCCTAACCAACAATGGCAAAACGGCTAATAATGCTTGGAGAAATGTATCTTTGTTTGTTTTACTAGAATGATTATATTTTGTAAAGATTGCAAAGACACAAGTTAGTTTGTTTTACTCACTATGACTTTACGGTCACACTCCATATGACAGTTATTTAAACATATCTTCTAAACCACACATGCAAAATGGCTAATAATGACTGTTGAAATGTATCTTTGTGAGTTTTACTGGGAAAACAATATTTTGTAAGGTTTGTAAAGACACAAGTTAGTGTTTTTTTATTAAATATAACAGTATAGCTGTCATACATATGAAAGTTATAGAAACATAACTCCAAAACCAAACATGTATTATGTCTAAAAATGCCTGCAATATTGTATCTGTGTGAGTTTTACTAGAATCAGTTGTTTTTGAAAGGTTTGCAAATACAAAATTTAGGTTTTACTCACTATGACAGTTATTTGAACATAACTCCTAAACAACAAATGCAAAATAGCTAATAATGCTTGGAGAGATGTATCTTTGTTATAGCGAGCCTGCTGACCAACAGCATCTCTGTCTGGACTGGAGCCTGCAGTGCCTCAGACTGGAAGTATCTCCAGAGAGTGGTGAGGACGGCGGAAAAGATCATCAGGACTCCTCTTCCTCCTATCCAGGAGATCGCAAAAAGTGCTGCCTGACCAGGGCTCAGAAAATTTGCAGAGACTCCTCCCACCCCCACCAAGGACAGTTTTCACTTCTGGACTCTAGAAAGAGGTTCCGCAGCCTCCGAAGCAGAACCTCCAGCTTCTGTAACAGCTTCTTCCCTCAGGCCGTAAGACTCTTGAACGCATCATAATTAAATTATCTCCGCAACTCCCCTCAAAATTAATTAACTCGCTGGAATGAAAAAAACAATATAACATACACCCATAAACGTGGGCGCATGTGGAAAAAGTGCAATATATTTATCTGCACAGTAATCTATTTATCTATTTATATATATTTATTTATTTTATATATATATATATATATATATATATATATATATATATATATATATATATATATATATATATATATATATATATATATATATATATATATATATATATATATACATATATAGTATTTATATATTTATTTATCGAAATATGCACCTTATTGCTTTTTTATCCTGCACTACGACATTTCGTTCTTATCTGTGCTGTAAAGTTCAAATTTGAATGACAATAAAAAGAAAGTCTAAGTCTAAGTCTAAGTCTTTACTAGAATAACGATCTTTTGTAAGGTTTGCAAAGACACAAGTTAGTTTTTTTTTTACTCAATGGTAATATACAGTATAACTGTCATACTAAATATGAAAGGTGTATAATCATAACTCCAAAACCAAACATGCAATCCGTCTAAAAATGCATGTAATATTGAATCTATGTGAGTTTTACCAGAATCGGGTATTTTGGTAAGGTTTACAATTACAAAAATTAGGTTTCACTCACAATGTGTCCTGGGTCTTCCCCGCGGCCTCCTGCCCGTCGGACTTGCCCTAATGAAAAAAGCAATACAAATGTATTCAAACACAACTCTAAACCAAACATGTAAAATGTCTACAAATGCCTGTAATATTGAATCTATGTGAGTTTTACCAGAATCAGGTATTGTGGTATGGTTAACATTTACAAAAATTAGGTTTTACTCATAATAACAGTATAACTGCCACGTTCAATTTGACATTTATTTAAACATAACTCCTAAACCACATGTGCACAATGGCTAATAATGCCTGGAGAAATGTCTCTTTGTGAGTTTTACTGGGAAAAAAAACATTTTTTAAGGTTTGTACAGATACAAGTTAGTTTTTTTAATTCAATATGACAGTATTACTGTCATACAAAATATGAAAGTTATATAAACATTACTCCAAAACCAAACATGCATTATGTCTAAAAATGCCTATAATATTGTATCCATGTGAGTTTTAGTAGAATCATTTGTTTTCATAAGGTTTGCAATTACAAAATATGGGTTTTACTCACTATGACAGTATACTGTCACACTCAATCCGACGATTATTTAAACATAAGTCCTAAACCACACATGCAAAATGGCTAATAATGCCTTGAGTTATGTATCTTTGTGAGTTTTACTAGAAAAAATATATTTTGTAATGTTTGCAAAGACCCAAGTTAGTTTTTTACTTAATATGACAGTATTACTGTCATACTAAATCCATCCATTTTCTTCCTGCTTATCCGAGGTCAGGTTGCGGGGGCAGCAGCCTAAGCAGAGAAGCCCAGACTTTCCTCTCCCCAGCCACTTTGTCCAGCTCTTCTCGGGGGATCCCGAGGCATTTACAGGCCAGCCAGGAGACATAAATAGATAGATACATAGATAGTACTTTATTGATTCCTTCAGGAGAGTTCCCTCAGGAAAATTTAAATTCCAGCAGTAGTGTACAAAATTGTAAAAAGTGAAAAGTAAATAATGGGGGTATAAATTGAAACAAAATAGAAACATATTACAATAGAATAAAAATAAAAAGCAACAATGAGAATAAAAATACAACAGTAAAATAAGAATATAACAAGAGAAACTAGGCAGTAGTGACCATGTTTTGAAAAAATATTGCACTCTTATTGATTTGCATCCCCTGTCATCCTAGTAGCCCCCCTTCCCCCAGAGAAGAGTTGTACAGTCTAATGGGGTGTGGGACAAAGGACAGCCGCCTCAGGAAGTACAGCTCTGTCCTTTCCTGTACAAGTGGTCTGTGTTAACAGTCTAGTCCAGCTTATTGTCCACCCACACCCCAAGGTACTTGAATGATAGTCTTCCCAATGTGTCCTGGGTCTTCCCCGTGGCCTCCTGCTGGTCGGCCTTGCCCTAACGAAAATAGCAATAAAAAATGTATTCAAACACAACTCCTAAACCAAACATGTAAAATGTCTAAAAATGCCTGTAAAATTGAATCTATGTTTTACTAGAATCAATTGTTTTCATAAGGTTTGCAAATACAAAATTAGGTTTTACACATAATGACAGTATAACTGCCACACTCATATGACAGTTATTTAAACATAACTCCTAAACCACACATGAAAAATGTCTAATAATGCGTGAAGAAATGTATCTTTGTGATTTTTATTAGAAACGTTTTCTTTTGTGAGGTTTGCAAAGACACAAGTTAGTTTTTTTTACTCAATATGACAGTGTAACTGCCACACTCACTATGACAGTTATTTAAACATAACTCCTAAACTCATACTTGCCAACATTGAGACCTCCGATTTCAGGAGGTGGGGGTGGGGAAGGCATGGTCGGGGGTGGGGTGGGGGCGTGGTTAAGAGGGGAGGAGTATATTTAGAGCTAGAATTCACTAAGTCAAGTATTTCATATATATATATATATATATATATATATATATATATATATATATATATAATATATATATATATATATAAAGTCAAGATTTTTTATATATGTGTGTATATATATATAAAATACATATATATATATATATATATATATATATATATATATATATATATATATATATATATATATATATATATATGTATATATATATATATATATATATATACATACACACATATATAAAAAAATCTTGACTTTCAGTGAATTCTAGCTATATATATATATATATATATATATATATATATATATATATATATATATACATATATATATATATATATATATATATGTATGTGTGGGGAAAAAATCACAAGACTACTTCATCTCTACAGGCCTGTTTCATGAGGGGTTCCCTCAATCATCAGGAGATATAAGACATATATATATATATATATATATATATATATATATATATATATATATATATATATGTATATATATATATATATATATATAAAATAAATACTTGAATTTCAGTTTTCATTTATTTACACATATACACACACATAACACTCATCTACTCATTGTTGAGTTAAGGGTTGAATTGTCCATCCTTGTTCTATTCTCTGTCACTATTTTTATAACCATGCTGAACACCCTCTCTGATGATGCATTGCTGTGTGGCACGCACAAAAGTGCTTTCATCAAATGCACGAGAGTCTGGAATTTTCCATCCCTCCCGAGCATGGCCAAAAACCGGTCAATCTTTGCTTCCTGAGGAAGATCTTCACTGCCAAGCACTTGGCAGTGAAGACTTCTTCCCGGAGGCTATCCAGGTCCAATCGCAGCTGCGGCTTGGAACTTATAAGCGTGTTTCTTCATCTTACTCGTCGTCGGCGTCGCCATGGCTGTCTCTTCCGCGTTCTTCTGCTTCGTCTCCTTGTTGTGTGCGCAGTTGTGCACTGCACTCTCTAAAAGCCCTGTATGTTATTGTCACATATGCATGTACAATAGATGGCAGTATTGCCCTGTTTAAAGAGTGTCACAACATTGCTGTTTACGGCAGACAAACTGCTTTACGGTAGACGAAAACGTGACTGCTGTTGTTTTGTGTTGTTACCGCGCTGGGAGGACGTGAATGAAACTACCTAACAATAAACCCACATAAGAAACCAAGAACTCGCCCTCGATCATTCTACAGTTATAACGTGATTGGTCAGGCATGCTGTTTATATCGTGGGAAAGCAGACCTGAATACAGGCTGTCCTCACTCAGATCAGCCTGAATTTCGGGAGATTTTCGGGAGAAAATTTGTCCCGGGAGGTTTTCGGGAGAGGCGCTGAATTTCGGGAGTCTCCTGGAAAATCCAGGAGGCTTGGCAAGTATGCCTAAACTACACATAAAAAATGGCTAATAATGCCTGAAATAAGGCATTCTTGTGAGTTTTACTCGAAACATATGCTTTTTTAAGGCTTGCAAACACAAAAAGTATTTGTTTTCCTCAATATGACAGTAGAGTTCTTAAAATCCTGAGATAATGCGAAATAAGCAAAAACAATGTATTCCATCATAATTCCTACACCAAATAAGCAAAATATCTAAAAATGCCTGTAGTATTGAATCTGTGTGAGTTTTACTAAAATCAGTTGTTTTGGTAAGGTTTACAAATACAAAAATGAGGTTTTACTCTTTATGACAGTTATTTAAACATAACTCCATCCATCCAGCCATCCATTTTCTTCCGCTTATCCGAGGTCGGGTCGCGGGGGCTGCAGCCTAAGCAGGGAAGCCCAGACTTTCCTCTCCCCAGCTACTTCGTCCAGCTCCTCCCGGGGAATCCTGGGGCGTTCCCAGGCCAGCCGGGAGAGATAAGCTTCCCCGTTTCCTGGGTCTTCCTGGGCCTCCTAACGGTCGGACGTGCCCGAAACACCTCCCTAGGGAGGCGTTCGGGTGGCATCCTGACCAGATGACCGAACCACCTCATCTGGCTCCTCTCGAAATGGAGGAGCAATGGCTTTACTTTGAGCTCCTCCCGGATGACAGAGCTTCTCACCCTATCTCTAAGGGAGAGCCCCGCCATCCGGCGGAGGAAACTCATTTCGGCCGCTTGTACCCGTGATTTTGTCCTTAGGTGAGGATGGGAACGTAGATCGACCGGTAAATCGAGAGCTTTGCCTTCCGGCTCAGCTCCTTCTTCACCACAACGGATCAATACAGCGTCCGCATTACTGAAGATGCCGCACCGTTCCGCCTGTCAATCTCACGATCCACTCTTCCCTCACTCGTGAACAAGACTCTGAGGTCCTTGAACTCCTCCACTTGGGGCAAGATCTCCTCCCCAACCCGGAGATGGCACTCCACCCTTTTCCGGGCAAGAACCATGGACTCGGACTTGGAGGTGCTGATTCACATCCCAGTCACTTCACACTCATCTGTGAACCGATCCAGTGAGGGCTGAAGATCTTGGCCAGATGAAGCCATCAGGACCACATCATCTGCAAATAGCAGAGACCTAATCCTGCAGACACCAAACCGGATCCCCTCAACGCCCTGACTGCGCCTAGAAATTCTGTCCATAAAGGTTATGAACAGAATCGGTGACAAAGGGCAGCCTTGGCGGAGTCCAACCCTCACTGGAAACGGGTCCGCATTGTCGGACCAAGCTCTGACTCTTGCAAAGGGAGCGAACCGCCACAATAAGACAGTCCGTTACCCCATACTCTCTAAGCACTCCCCACAGGACTTCCAGGGGTAAATGGTCGAATGCCTTCTCCAAGTCCATAAAGCACAAACTCCCATGCACCCTCAAGGACCCTGCCGAGAGTATAAAGCTGGTCCGCAGTTCCACGACCAGGACGTAAACCACACTGTTCCTCCTGAATCCGAGGTTCGACTATCTATCTTGCCTCTTCTCCAGTACACATGAATAGACCTTACCGGGAAGACTGAGGAGTGTGATCTCACGATAGTTGAAACACACCCTCTGGTTCCCCTTCTTAAAGAGAGGAACCACCACCCCGGTCTCCCAATCCAGAAGTACCGCCCCCGATGTCCACGCGATGTTGCAGAGTCTTGTCAACCAAGACAGCCCCACAGCATCCAGAGCCTTAAGGAACTCCGGACGGATCTCATCCACCCCCAGGGCGTTGCCATTGAGGAGCTTTTTAACTACCTTGGCATCCTCAGCCCCAGAAATAGGAGAGCCCACCACAGATTCCCCAGGCACTGCTTCCTCATAGGAAGACATGTTGGTGGGATTAAGGAGGTCTTCGAAGTATTCCCTCCACCGATCAATAACAGCTGCAGTAGAGGTCAGCAGCGCACCATCCTCACCATACCGGTGAGGATGGTGAGGATGGTTTCCCCCTTGAGCCGGCGGATGGTGGTCCAGAATCGCTTCGAAGCCGTCTGGAAGTCGTTTTCCATGGCTTCTCCAAACTCCTCCCATGTCCGAGTTTTTGCCTCTGCGACCGCTGAAGTCGCACTTCGCTTGGCCTGTCGGCTGCCTCTGGAGTCCCATGAGCCAAAAGGACCCGATAGGCTCTTTCTTCAGCTTGACGGCATCCCTCACTGCTGGTGTCCACCAGCGGGTTCTAGGATTACCGCCACGACAGGCACCAAACTCCTTGCGGCCACAGCTCCAATCAGCCGGCTCGACAAGAGAGGCACGGAACATGGTCCACTCAGACTCAATGTCCAGCGCCTCCCTCGTGACATGTTCAAAGTTCTTCCGGAGGCGTTCCCAGCAAACCCTCACGATGCGATGGTGGCATCCTCCCCCACCATCGCAGCCAACTCACCACCAGGTGGTGATCGGTAGAAAGCTCCGCCCCTCTCTTCACCCGAGTGTCCAAAACATGAGACCGCAAATCCGATGACACAACTACAAAATCGATCATGGAACTGCGGCCTGGGGTGTCCTGGTGCCAAGTGCACATATGGACACCCTTATGTTTGAACTTGGTGTTTGTTATTGACAATCTGTGACGAGCACAAAAGTCCAATAACAAAACACCACTCGGGTTCAGATCCGGGCGGCCATTCTTCCCAATCACGCCTCTCCAGGTTTCACTGTTGTTGCCAAGATGAGCGTTGAAGGCCCCCAGTAGAACGAGGGAATCACCCGGTGGAGCACTTTCCAGTACTCCCTCGAGTGAATCCAAAAAGGGTGGGTACTCTGAGCTGCCGTTTGGCGCGTAAGGCCAAACAACAGTCAGGACCCGTCCCCCCACCCGAAGGCGGAGGAAAGCTACCCACTGGTCCACTGGGTTGAACTCCAACGTGCAGGCTTTGAGCCGGGGGGCAACAAGAATTGCCACCCGAGTCCGTCGCCTCTCAACGCAAGCATTATAACTACAAAACAACAAATGCTAATAATGCTTGGAAAAATGTATCTTTGTTAGTTTTACTAGAATAATAATCTTTTGTAAGGTTTGCAGACACAAGTTTTTTTTTTTTTACTCAATATGACAGTATAACTGTCATACTAAATATGAAAGTTGTATAAACATATCTCCAAAACCAAACATGCAATCCATCTAAAGATGCCTGTAATATTGAATCTATGAAAAATAGTTTTTTTACTCAATATGACAGTATAACTGTCATACTAAATCCATCCATTTTCTTCCGCTTATCCGAGGTCGGGTTGCGGGGGCAGCAGCCTAAGCAGAGAAGCCCCAGCCACTTTGTCCAGCTCTTCTCGGGGGATCCCGAGGCGTTCCCAGGCCAGCCTGAGACATAGTCTTCCCAATGTGTCCTGGGTCTTCCCCGTGGCCTCCTGCCGATCGGACTTGCCCTAACGAAAAAAAGCAATAAAAATGTATTCAAACATGTGAAATGTCTAAAAATGCCTGTAATATTGAATCTATGTGAGTTTTACTAGAATCAGTTGTTTTTGTAAGGTTTGCAAATACAAAAATTTGGTTTTACACATAATAACAGTATAACTGCCACATTCAATATTACAGTTATTTAAACATATTTCCTAAACCACACATGAAAAATGTCTAATAATGCCTGGAAAACATTATTTTTGTGAGTTTTACTGGAAAAACATAGTTTGTAATGTTTGTAAAGACACAAGTTAGTTTTACTCAAGATGACAGTATAACTGTCATAATACATATGAAAGTTATATAAACATAATTCCAAAACCAAACATGCATTATGTCTAAAAATACCTGTAAAATTGTATCAATGTGAGTTTTACTAGAATCATTTTTTGCGATGAGGTGGCGACTGAGGTGTACGCCGCCTTCCGCCCGATTGTAGCTGAGATAGGCTCCAGCGCCCCCTGCCACCCCAAAAGGGAATAAGCGGTAGAAAAAAGGATGGATGGGCATTTTTTGTTGTCGTTACTAAATCCATCCATTTTCTTCCGCTTAACCGAGGTCGGGTTGCGGGGGCAGCAGCCTAAACAGAGAAGCCCAGACTTCCCTCTCCCCAGCCACTTCTTCCAGCTCTTCTCGGGGGATCCTGAGGCGTTCCCAGGCCAGCCGGGAGACATAATCTTCCCAATGTGTCCTGGGTCTTCCCCGTGGCCTCCTGCCGGTCGGACTTGCCCTAAACACCTCCCTCGGGAGGCGTTCGGGTGGCATCCTGAGCAGATGCCCGAACCACCTCATCTGGCTCTTCTCAACTTGGAGGAGCAGCGCTTTACTCTGAGTTCCTCCCGGATGACAGAGCTTCTTATCCTATCTCTAAGGGAGAGACCCGCCACCCGGCGGAGGAAACTCAATTTGGCCGCTTGTACCCGGGATCTTGTCTTTTCGGTCATAACCATGACCATAGGTGCAGGATGAGAATGTAGATCGACCGGTAAATTTAGAGCTTTTAATTCTGGCTCAGCTCCTTCTTCACCACAATGGATCGATATAGCGTCCTCATTACTGAAGACGCCGCACCGATCCGCCTGTGGATCTCATGATCCACTCTTCCCTCACTCGTGAACAAGACTCCTAGGTACTTGAACTCCTCCACTTGGGGCCATCTAGTATGTGCCATCGCCTCCTCAACCTGGAAATGGCACCCCACCCTTTACCGGGTGAGAACCATTGACTCGGACTTGGAGGTGCTGATTCTCATCCCAGTCGCTTCATACTCGGCCATCCAATGAGAGCTGGATATCCTGGCCAGTTGAAGCCATCAGGACCACATCAACTGCAAAAAGCAGAGACCTAATCCTGCAACCACCAAACCAGATCCCCTCAACGCCATGACTGCAATTCTGTCCATAAAAGTTAACAACAGAATCGGTGACAAAAGGCTGTCCTACACTGATCATACAGGGAGCGACCCGCCACAATCAGACAGTCCGATACCCCATACTCTTGTCTTTGAGCCGGGGGGACAACAAGAATTGCCACCCCAGCCTCTCATTGCTTGCAACGCCATAGTGGAAGAGAGTCCAACTATATCTAGCCGGAACTTCTCCACCTCGCACACCAGCTCAGGCTCCTTCCCTCCCAGCGAGGTGACATTTCACGTCAGAAGAGCTAGCTTATGTAGCCAATGATCGGACCGCCAAGTGCCCTGCCTTCGGCTGCCGCTCAGCTCACACTGCACCCGACCTCTATAACCCAGCCCATGAGTGGTGAGCCCATTGGTGGAGGGAACCACGTTGCTTCATTGAGCTGAGCCAGCCAACAGGCGCTCGCCATCATGCCCCACCTCTGGGGCTGGCTCCACGGGGAGCCACGGTGACCCACGTCCGGGCGAAGAAAAATCTAGGACCTCGATTTGTACTTTTCATAAAGGTCTTTGAGCTGCTCTTTGTCTGACCCCTCACCTAGGACCTATTTGTCTTGGGAGAGCCTACGATTGATTGATGCCTGAAATAATGCAATCTTGGGAGTTTAACTCAAAACATATGCTTTTTTAAATCTTGCAAACATAAAAGGAGTCTTTTACTCAATATGACAGTAATGTTCTAAAAATCCTGAGATAATACGAAAAAAGCAAATTCCATTATAATTTCTAAACTAAACATGCAAAATGTGTAAAAATGCCTGTAATATTGAATCAATGTATGTTTTACTAGAATCAGTTGTGTTTGAAAGGTTTGCAATTACAAAAATTAGTTTTTTTTCACCATGATAATGTACACTCAATAACAGTAAATTAAACATAACTCCTAAACTACTCATAAAAATGAGCTAATATTGCCTGAAACAATGCATTCTTGTGAGTTTTACTCGAAACATATGCTTTTTTAAGGCTTGCAAACACAAAAAGTAGTTTTTTACTCAATATGACAGTAATGTTCTTAAAATTATGAGATAATGCGAAAAAAGCAATAAAAATGTATTCCAACATATTTCCTAAACCAACAATGCAATATGTCTAAAAATGCCTGTAATACTATATCCATGTGAGTTGTAATAGAATCAGTTGTTTTAGTAAGGTTTGCAAAAACAAAAATTAGGTTTTACTCTTTATGAAAGTAAACTGTCTCAATCAATATGACAGTTTTTTAATCATAACTCCTAAACTACTAATGCAAAATGGCTAATAATGTTTGAAATAATTGATCCTTGGGAGTTTTCCTCGAAACATGTGCTTTTACTTAAGTCTTGCAAACACAAAAAGTATATTTTTACTCAATATGACAGTAATGTTCTTAAAATCCTGAGATAATGCGAAAAATCAATGAAAATATATTCAATCATATTTCCTAAATCAAACATGCAAAATGTGTAAAAATGCCTGTAATATTGAATTTATGTGAGTTTTACTAGAATCGGTTGTGTTTGAAATTTTTGCAAATACAAAAATTGGTTTTTTTTCACCATGACAATGTACACTCAATATGACAGTAAATTAAACATAACTCCTAAACTACACTTAAAAAAGAGCTAATATTGCCTGAAATAATGCATTCTTGTGAGTTTTACTCGAAACATATGCTTTTTTAAGGCTTGCAAACACAAAAAGTAGTTTTTTACTCAATATGACAGTAATGGTCTTAAAATCCTGAGATAATGCGAAAAAAGCAATAAAAATGTATTAAATCATAATTTCTAAACTAAACATGCAAAATGTGTAAAAATGCCTGTATTATTGAATCCATGTGAGTTTTACAAGAATCAGTTGTTTTAGTAAAGTTTGCAAAACAAAAATTAGGTTTTACTCTTTATGAAAGTAAACTGTCACACTCAATATGACAGTTTTTTAATCATAACTCCTAAACTACTCATGCAAAATGGCTAATAATGTTTGAAATAATGGATTCTTGGGAGTTTTCCTCGAAACATATGCTTTCTTAAGGCTTGCAAACACAAAAGGTATTTTTTCACTCAATATGACAGTAATGTTCTTAAAATCCTGAGATAATGCGAAAAAAGCAATAAAAATGTATTCAATCATAATTTCTAAACTAAACATGCAAAATGTGTAAAAATGCCTGTATTTTTGAATCCATGTGAGTTTAACTAGAATCAGTTGTTTTAGTAAGGTTTGCAAAAACAAAAATTACGTTTTACTCTTTATGAAAGTAAACTGTCACACTCAATATGACATTTATTTAATCATAACTCCTAAACTACACATGCAAAATGTCTAATGATGCCTCAAATAATGCATTCTCCGGAGTTTTACTCGAAACATATGCTTTTTCAAATCTTGCAAACACAAAAAGTCGTTTTTTACTCAATATGACAGTAATATTCCTAAAATACTGAGATATTGCGAAAAAAGCAATGAAAATATATTCAATCATATTTCCTAAATCAAACATGCAAAATGTGTAAAAATGCCTGTAATATTGAATCCATGTGAGTTTTACTAGATTAGGTTGTTTGAAATTTTTGCAAATACAAAAATTAGGTTTTTTTCAACATGACTCAATATGACAGTAAATTAAACATAACTCCTAACCTACACTTTAAAATTAGCTAATGTTGCCTGAAATAATGCATTCTTGTGAGTTTTACTCGAAACATATGCTTTTTTAAGGCTTGCAAACACAAAAAGTAGTTTGTATTCAATATGACAGTAATGTTCTTAAAATTCTGAGATAATGCGAAAAAAGCAATAAAAATGTATTCCAACATAATTCCTAAACCAACAATGCAAAATGTCTAAAAATGCCTGTAATATTAAATCCATGTGAGTTTTACTAGAATCAGTTGTTTTAGTAAGGTTTGCAAAAACAAAAATTAGGTTTTACTCTTTAAGAAAGTAAACTGTCACAATCAATATGACAGTTTTGTAATCATAACTCCTAACTACACATGCAAAATGGCTAATGATGCCTCAAATAATGCATTCTACGGAGTTTTACTCTGAACATATGCTTTTTTAAATCTTGCAAACACAAAAAGTAGTTTTTTACTCAATATGACAGTTATAACCCTAAAATCCTGAGATAATGCGAAAAAAGCAATAAAAATGTATTCAATCATAATTTCTTAACTAAACATGCAAAATTTGTAAAAATGCCTGTAATATTGAATCCATGTGAGTTTTCGGTTGTGTTTGAAATTTTTGAAAATAAAAAATTCTGTTTTTTTCACCATGACAAGTACACTCAATATGACAGTAAATAAACATAACTCCTAAACTACACATAAAAATGAGCTAATATTGCCTGAACTAATGCATTATTGTGAGTTTTACTCGAAACATAAGCTTTTTTAAGGCTTTTAAACACAAAAAGTAGTTTTTTACTCAATATGACAGTAATGGTCTTAAAATCCTGAGATAATGCGAAAAAAGCAATAAAAATGTATTCCAACATAATTCCTAAACCAACAATGCAAAATGTCTAAAAATGCCTGTAATATTAAATCCATGTGAGTTTTACTAGAATCAGTTGTTTTTATAAGGTTTGCAAATACAAAAATTAAGTTTTACTCACTATGACAGTATACTGTCACACTCAATATGACAGTTATTTAAAAATAACTCCTGACTACACATGCAAAATGGCTAATGATGCCTCAAATAATGCATTCTACAGAGTTTTACTCGAAACATATGCTTTTCAAATCTTGCAAACACAAAAAGTAGTTTTTTACTCAATATGACAGTAATAATCCTAAAATCCTGAGATAATGCGAAAAAAGCAATGAAAATATATTCAATCATATTTCCTAAATCAAACATGCAAAATGTGTAAAAATGCCTGTAATATTGAATCCATGTGAGTTTTACTAGAATCGGTTGTGTTTGAAATTTTTGCAAATACAAAAATTAGGTTTTTTTCACCATGACAATGTACACTCAATATGACAGTAAATTAAACATAACTCCTAAACTACACTTAAAAAAGAGCTAATATTGCCTGAAATAATGCATTCTTGTGAGTTTTACTCGAAACATGTGCTTTTTTAAGGCTTTTAAACACAAAAAGTAGTTTTTTACTCAATATGACAGTAATGGTCTTAAAATTCTGAGATAATGCGAAAAAAGCAATAAAAATGTATTCAATCATAATTTCTAAACTAAACATGCAAAATGTGTAAAAATGCCTGTATTATTGAATCCATGTGAGTTTTACTAGAATCAGTTGTTTTAGTAAAGTTTGCAAAACAAAAATTAGGTTTTACTCTTTATGAAAGTAAACTGTCACACTCAATATGACCGTTTTTTAATCATAACTCCTAACTACACATGCAAAATGGCTAATGATGCCTCAAATAATGCATTCTACGGAGTTTTACTCTGAACATATGCTTTTCAAATCTTGCAAACACAAAAAGTAGTTTTTTACTCAATATGACAGTAATATTCCTAAAATCCTGAGATAATGCGAAAAAAGCAATGAAAATATATTTAATCATATTTCCTAAATCAAACATGCAAAATGTGTAAAAATGCCTGTAATATATAATCCATGTGAGTTTTACTAGAATCGGTTGTGTTTGAAATTTTTGCAAATACAAAAATTTGGTTTTTTTCACCATGACAATGTACACTCAATATGACAGTAAATTAAACATAACTCCTAAACTACACTTAAAAAAGAGCTAATATTGCCTGAAATAATGCATTCTTGTGAGTTTTTTACTCAATATGACAGTAATATTCCTAAAATCCTGAGATAATGCGAAAAAAGCAATAAAAATGTTTTCCATCATAATTTTTAAACCAAACAGGCAAAATGTCTAAAAATAACTGTAATATTGAATTCATGTGAGTTTTACTAGAATCAGTTGTAAGGTTTGCAAATACAAAAATTAGGTTTTACTCTATATGAGAGTATACTGTTACATTTAATATGACAGTTATTTAAACATAACTCCTAAACTACAAATGCTAAATGGCTAATGATGCCTGAAATAATGCATCCTTAGGAGTTTTACTCGAAAAATGTGCTTTTTTTAATCCTTGCAAACACAGAAAGTAGTTTTTACTCAATGTGACAGTAATATTCTTAAAATCCTGAGATAATGCGAAAAAAGCAATAAAAATGTGTTCCATCATAATTTCTAAACCAAACATGCAAAATTTGTAAAAATGCCTGTAATATTGAATCCATGTGAGTTTTACTAGAATCAGTTGTTTTTGTAAGGTTTTACTTACTATGACAGTTATTTAAACTCTATGTATCTTTGTGAGTTTTACTAGAAAAAATATATTTTGAATGTTTACAAAAACAAAAGTTAGTTTTTTTTTTACTCAATATGATAGTATAACTGTCATACTAAATCCATCCATTTCCTTCCGCTTATCCGAGGTCGTGTTGCGGGGGCTGCAGCCTAAGCAGAGAAGCCCAGCTACTTGGTCCAGCTCTTCTCGGGGGATCCCGAGGCGTTCCCAGGCCAGCCAGCTGATATAATCTTCCCAATGTGTCCTGTGTCTTCCCCGTGGCTTCCTGCCGTTTGGACTTGCCTTAACGAAAAAAGCAATACTAATGTATTCAAACACAAGTCCTAAACATCCATCCATCCATCCATTTTCTACCGCTTATTCCCTTTGGGGTCGCGGGGGGCGCTGGAGCCTATCTCAGCTACAATCGGGCAGAAGGCGGGGTACACCCTGGACAAGTCGCCACCTCATCGCAAGTCCTAAACAAAACATGTAAAATGTCTAAAATGCCTTTAATATTGAATCTATGTGAGTTTTACAAGAATCAGTTGTATTTGTAGGGTTTGCAAACACAAAAAATAGGTTTTACACTTAACTTTATAACTCAATATGTGTGGCAGTTATACTACCACACTCAAAATGACAGTTATTTAAACATAACTCCTAAACTACTCATAAAAATGAGCTAATATTGCCTGAAATAATGCATAATTGTGAGTTTTACTCGAAACATATGCTTTTTTAAGGCTTGCAAACACAAAAAGTAGTTTTTTACTCAATATGACAGTAATATTCCTAAAATCCTGAGATAATGCGAAAAAAGCAATAAAAATGTTTTCCATCATAATTTTTAAACCAAACAGGCAAAATGTCTAAAAATGCCTGTAAAATTAAATCCATGTGAGTTTTACTAGAATCAGTTGTTTTTATAAGGTTTGCAAATACAAAAATTAAGTTTTACTCACTATGGCAGTATACTGTCACACTCAATATGACAGTTATTTAAAAATAACTCCTGACTACACATGCAAAATGGCTAATGATGCCTCAAATAATGCATTCTACAGAGTTTTACTCGAAACAAATCCTTTTCAAATCTTGCAAACAAAAAAAGTAGTTTTTTACTCAATATGACAGTAATATTCCTAAAATCCTGAGATAATGCGAAAAAAGCAATGAAAATATATTCAATCATATTTCCTAAATCAAACATGCAAAATGTGTAAAAATGCCTGTAATATTGAATCCATGTGAGTTTTACTAGAATCGGTTGTGTTTGAAATGTTTGCAAATGAAAAAAATTAGGTTTTTTTCACCATGACAATGTACACTCAATATGACAGTAAATAAACATAACTCCTAAACTACACATAAAAATGAGATAATATTGCCTGAAATAATGCATTATTGTGAGTTTTACTCGAAACATATGCTTTTTTAAGGCTTGCAAACACAAAAAGTAGTTTTTTACTCAATATGACAGTAATATTCCTAAAATCCTGAGATAATGCGAAAAAAGCAATAAAAATGTTTTCCATCATAATTTTTAAACCAAACAGGCAAAATGTCTAAAAATAACTGTAATATTGAATTCATGTGAGTTTTACTAGAATCAGTTGTAAGGTTTGCAAATACAAAAATTAGGTTTTACTCTATATGAGAGTATACTGTTACATTTAATATGACAGTTATTTAAACATAACTCCTAAACTACAAATGCTAAATGGCTAATGATGCCTGAAATAATGCATCCTTAGGAGTTTTACTCGAAAAATGTGCTTTTTTTAATCCTTGCAAACACAGAAAGTAGTTTTTACTCAATGTGACAGTAATATTCTTAAAATCCTGAGATAATGCGAAAAAAGCAATAAAAATGTGTTCCATCATAATTTCTAAACCAAACATGCAAAATTTGTAAAAATGCCTGTAATATTGAATCCATGTGAGTTTTACTAGAATCAGTTGTTTTTGTAAGGTTTTACTTACTATGACAGTTATTTAAACTCTATGTATCTTTGTGAGTTTTACTAGAAAAAATATATTTTGAATGTTTACAAAAACAAAAGTTAGTTTTTTTTTTACTCAATATGATAGTATAACTGTCATACTAAATCCATCCATTTCCTTCCGCTTATCCGAGGTCGTGTTGCGGGGGCTGCAGCCTAAGCAGAGAAGCCCAGCTACTTGGTCCAGCTCTTCTCGGGGGATCCCGAGGCGTTCCCAGGCCAGCCAGCTGATATAATCTTCCCAATGTGTCCTGTGTCTTCCCCGTGGCTTCCTGCCGTTTGGACTTGCCTTAACGAAAAAAGCAATACTAATGTATTCAAACACAAGTCCTAAACATCCATCCATCCATCCATTTTCTACCGCTTATTCCCTTTGGGGTCGCGGGGGGCGCTGGAGCCTATCTCAGCTACAATCGGGCAGAAGGCGGGGTACACCCTGGACAAGTCGCCACCTCATCGCAAGTCCTAAACAAAACATGTAAAATGTCTAAAATGCCTTTAATATTGAATCTATGTGAGTTTTACAAGAATCAGTTGTATTTGTAGGGTTTGCAAACACAAAAAATAGGTTTTACACTTAACTTTATAACTCAATATGTGTGGCAGTTATACTACCACACTCAAAATGACAGTTATTTAAACATAACTCCTAAACTACTCATAAAAATGAGCTAATATTGCCTGAAATAATGCATAATTGTGAGTTTTACTCGAAACATATGCTTTTTTAAGGCTTGCAAACACAAAAAGTAGTTTTTTACTCAATATGACAGTAATATTCCTAAAATCCTGAGATAATGCGAAAAAAGCAATAAAAATGTTTTCCATCATAATTTTTAAACCAAACAGGCAAAATGTCTAAAAATGCCTGTAAAATTAAATCCATGTGAGTTTTACTAGAATCAGTTGTTTTTATAAGGTTTGCAAATACAAAAATTAAGTTTTACTCACTATGGCAGTATACTGTCACACTCAATATGACAGTTATTTAAAAATAACTCCTGACTACACATGCAAAATGGCTAATGATGCCTCAAATAATGCATTCTACAGAGTTTTACTCGAAACAAATCCTTTTCAAATCTTGCAAACAAAAAAAGTAGTTTTTTACTCAATATGACAGTAATATTCCTAAAATCCTGAGATAATGCGAAAAAAGCAATGAAAATATATTCAATCATATTTCCTAAATCAAACATGCAAAATGTGTAAAAATGCCTGTAATATTGAATCCATGTGAGTTTTACTAGAATCGGTTGTGTTTGAAATGTTTGCAAATGAAAAAAATTAGGTTTTTTTCACCATGACAATGTACACTCAATATGACAGTAAATAAACATAACTCCTAAACTACACATAAAAATGAGATAATATTGCCTGAAATAATGCATTATTGTGAGTTTTACTCGAAACATATGCTTTTTTAAGGCTTGCAAACACAAAAAGTAGTTTTTTACTCAATATGACAGTAATATTCCTAAAATCCTGAGATAATGCGAAAAAAGCAATAAAAATGTTTTCCATCATAATTTTTAAACCAAACAGGCAAAATGTCTAAAAATAACTGTAATATTGAATTCATGTGAGTTTTACTAGAATCAGATGTTTTTGTAAGGTTTGCAAATACAAAAATTAGGTTTTACTCTATATGAGAGTATACTGTTACATTTAATATGACAGTTATTTAAACATAACTCCTAAACTACAAATGCTAAATGGCTAATGATGCCTGAAATAATGCATCCTTAGGAGTTTTACTCGAAAAATATGCTTTTTTTAATCCTTGCAAACACAGAAAGTAGTTTTTACTCAATGTGACAGTAATATTCTTAAAATCCTGAGATAATGCGAAAAAAGCAATAAAAATGTGTTCCATCATAATTTCTAAACCAAACATGCAACATTTGTAAAAATGCCTGTAACATTGAATCCATGTGAGTTTTACTAGAATCAGTTGTTTTTGTAAGGTTTTACTTACTATGACAGTTATTTAAACTCTATGTATCTTTGTGAGTTTTACTAGAAAAAATATATTTTGAATGTATACAAAAACAAAAGTTTGTTTGTTTTTACTCAATATGATAGTATAACTGTCATACTAAATCCATCCATTTCCTTCCGCTTATCCGAGGTCGTGTTGCGGGGGCTGCAGCCTAAGCAGAGAAGCCCAGCTACTTCGTCCAGCTCTTCTCGGGGGATCCCGAGGCGTTCCCAGGCCAGCCAGCTGATATAATCTTCCCAATGTGTCCTGTGTCTTCCCCGTGGCTTCCTGCCGTTTGGACTTGCCTTAACGAAAAAAGCAATACTAATGTATTCAAACACAACTCCTAAACAAAACATGTAACATTTCTAAAATGCCTTTAATATTGAATCTATGTGAGTTTTACAAGAATCAGTTGTATTTGTAAGGTTTGCAAACACAAAAAATAGGTTTTACACTTAACTTTATAACTCAATATGTGTGGCAGTTATACTACCACACTCAAAATGACAGTTATTTAAACATAACTCTTAAACTACACATGACCATTTTCTAATAATGCATGAAGAAATGTATCTCTGTGAGTTTTACTAGTAACATTTTCTTTTGTAAGGTTTGCAAAGACACGAGTTAGTTTTTTTTACTCACTTTGACAGTATACTGTCACACTCAATTTCAGTTATTTAAACATAACTCCTAAACCACACATACAAAATGGCTAATAATGCCTGTAGAAATGTATCTTTGTGAGTTTTACTGGGAAACAATATTTTGTAAGGTTTGTAAAGACACAAGTTAGTTTTTTTTACTCAATATAACAGTATAACTGTCATACTATATATGAAAGTTATATAAACATAACTTCAAAACTACACATGAACATTTTGTAATAATGCATGAAGAAATGTATCTTTGTGAGTTTTACTAAAATGTTCTTTTGTAAGGTTTGCAAAGACACAAGTTAGTTTTTTTTACACAATATGATAGTGTCACTGTCATACTAAATAGGAAAGTTGTATAAACATAATTTCAAAACTACACATGCAATCCGTCTAAAAATTCCTGTAATATTGAATCTATGTGAGTTTTACCAGAATCAGGTATTTTGGTAAGGTTTACAATTACAAAAATTAGGTTTTACTCATAATGACAGTATAACTGCCACATTCAATATGGCAGTTATTTAAACATAACCCCTAAACCACATGCAAAATGGCTTATAATGCCTGGAGATGTATCTTTGTGAGTTTTACTAGAAAACATATAATTTGTAAGGTTTTTAAAGACACAAGTTAGTTTTTTTTACTCAATATAATAGTATAACTGTCATACTAAATGTATCCATTTTCTTCCGCTTATCCGAGGTCGGGTTGCGGGGGCAGCAGCCTAAGCAGAGAAGCCCAGACTTCCCTCTCCCCAGCCACTTCGTCCAGCTCTTCTCGGGAGATCCCGAAGCGTTCCCAGGCCAGCCGGCTGACATAGTCTTCCCAATGTGTCCTGGGGCTTCCCCGTGGCCTCCTGCCGGTCGGACTTGCCCTAACGAAAAAAGCAATTAAAATGTATTCAAACACAACTCCTAAACCAAACATGTTAAATGTGTAAAATGCCTGCAATATTGAATCTATGTGAGTTTTACTAGAATCAGTTGTTTTGTAAGGTTTGCAAATACAAAAATTAGGTTTAACACTTAATGACAGTATAACTGCCACACTCAATTTGACAGTTAATAAAACATAACTCCTAAACTACACATGAACATTTTCTAATAATGCATGAAGAAATGTATCTTTTGTGAGTTTTACTAGTAACATTTTCTTTTGTAAGCATTGCAAAGACACAAGTTAGTTTGTTTTACTCACTATGACTTTACTGTCACACTCAATATGACAGTTATTTAAACATAAATCCTAAACCGCACATGCAAAATGGCTAATAATGTCTGTAGAAATGTATCTTTGAGTTTTACTGAGAAAAATATTTTGTAAGGTTTGTAAAGACACAAGTTAGTTTTTGTTTTTTTTTACTCAATATGACAGTATTACTGTAATACTAAATATCAAAGTTATATAAACACAACTCCAAAACCAAACATGGATTATGTCTAAAAATGACTGTGATATTGTATCTGTGAGTTTTACTAGAATCAATTGTTTTTGTAAGGTTTGCAAATACAAAATTTAGGTTTTACTCACTATGACAGTTATTTAAACATAAATCCTAAACAACAAATGCAAATAGCTAATAATGCTTGGAGAACTGTATCTTTGTTATAGAGAGCCTGCTGACCAACAGTATCTCTGTCTGGACTGGAGCCTGCAGTGCCTCAGACTGGAAGTCTCTCCAGAGAGTGGTGAGGACGGCGGAAAAGATCTTCAGGAATCCTCTTCCTCCTATCCAGGAGATCGCAAAAAGCGCTGCCTGACCAGGGCTCAGAAAATTTGCAAAGACTCCTCCCACCCCCACCAAGGACTGTTTTCACTGCTGGACTCTAGAAAGAGGTTCCGCAGCCTCTGAAGCAGAACCTCCAGCTTCTTCCCTCAGGCCGTAAGACTCTTGAACGCATTATAATTAAATTATCCCCTCAACTCCCCTCAAAATGGATTAACTCGCTGGAATAAAAAAAAAAACCCAATATAACATACACCCATAAACGTGGGCGCATGTGGAAAAAGTGCAATGTATTTATCTGCACAGTAATCTTTTTATTTATTTATATATATTTAAGTATATTTATTTATTTTATATGTATATTTATTTATTATTTATATTTATTTATATATGCACCTTATTGCTTTTTTATCCTGCACTACCATGAGCTTATGTAACGAAATTGTGTTATCTGTGCTGTAAAGTTCAAATTTGAATGACAATAAAAAGAAAGTCTAAGTCTTTACCAGAATAATGTTCTTTTGTAAGGTTTTCAAAGACACAAGTTAGTTCTTTTTACTCAATATGACAGTATAACTGTCATACTAAATATGAAAGTTGTAAAATCATAACTCCAAAACCAAACAAGCAATCCGTCTAAAAATGCATGTAATATTGAATCTATGTGAGTTTTACCAGAATCAGGTATTTTGGTAAGGTTTACAATTACAAAAATTTGGTTTTACTCATGACAGTATACCTGCCACATTCAATTTGACATTTATTTAAACATAACTCCTAAACCACACATGCACAATGGCTAATAATACCTGGGGAAATGTCTCTTTGTGAGTTTTACTAGAAAAATATATTGTGTAAGGTTTGTAAAGACACAAGTTAGTTGTTTTTTTTACTCAATATAACGGTATATGTCTTACTATAAATAAATAAATAAATAAATGGGTTGTACTTGTATAGCGCTTTTCTACCTTCAAGGTACTCAAAGCGCGTTGACACTACTTCCACATTTACCCATTCACACACACATTCACACACTGATGGAGGGAGCTGCCATGCAAGGCGCTAACCAGCACCCATCAGGAGCAAGGGTGAAGTGTCTTGCTCAGGACACAACGGACATGACGAGGTTGGCACTAGGTGGGGATTGAACCACGGACCCTCGGGTCGCGCACGGCCATTCTTCCACTGCGCCAAACATTACTCCAAAACCAAACATGTGTTATGTCTAAAAATGCCTGTAATATTGTAGATGTGTGAGTTTTACTAGAATCAGTTGTTTTTGTAAGGTTTTCAAATACCAAAATTAGGTTTTATTTACTTTGACAGTTATTTAAACATAACTCCTAACCAACAAATGCAAAACGGCTATTAATGCTTGGAGAAATGTATCTTTGTTTGTTTTACTAGAATGATTATATTTTGTAAAGTTTGCAAAGACACAAGTTAGTTTGTTTTACTCACTATGACTTTACGGTCACACTCCATATGACAGTTATTTAAACATAACTTCTAAACCACACATGCAAAATGGCTAATAATGACTGTTGAAATGTATCTTTGTGAGTTTTACTGGGAAAACAATATTTTGTAAGGTTTGTAAAGACACAAGTTAGTGTTGTTTTATTAAATATAACAGTATAGCTGTCATACATATGAAAGTTATAGAAACATAACTCCAAAACAAAACATGCATTATGTCTAAAAATGCCTGCAATATTGTATCTGTGTGAGTTTTACTAGAATCAGTTGTTTTTGAAAGGTTTGCAAATACAAAATTTAGGTTTTACTAACTATGACAGTTATTTGAACATAACTCCTACACAACAAATGCAAAATAGCTAATAATGCTTGGAGAGATGTATCTTTGTTATAACGAGCCTGCTGACCAACAGCATCTCTGTCTGGACTGGAGCCTGCAGTGCCTCAGACTGGAAGTATCTCCAGAGAGTGGTGAGGACGGCGGAAAAGATCATCAGGACTCCTCTTCCTCCTATCCAGGAGATCGCAAAAAGTGCTGCCTGACCAGGGCTCAGAAAATTTGCAAAGACTCCTCCCACCCCCACCAAGGACAGTTTTCACTTCTGGACTCTAGAAAGAGGTTTCGCAGCCTCCGAAGCAGAACCTCCAGCTTCTGTAACAGCTTCTTCCCTCAGGCCGTAAGACTCTTGAACGCATCATATTTAAATTATCTCCTCAACTCCCCTCAAAATTAATTAACTCGCTGGAATGAAAAAAACAATATAACATACACCCATAAACGTGGGCGCATGTGGAAAAAGTGCAATATATTTATCTGCACAGTAATCTATTTATCTATTTATATATATTTATATATATTTATTTATTATATATACGTACATATAGTATTTATATATTTATTTATCGAAATATGCACCTTAATGCTTTTTTATCCTGCACTACGACATTTTGTTCTTATCTGTGCTGTAAAGTTCAAATTTGAATGACAATAAAAAGAAAGTCTAAGTCTAAGTCTAAGTCTTTACTAGAATAACGATCTTTTGTAAGGTTTGCAAAGACACAAGTTAGGTTTTTTTTTGCTCAATGGTAATATACATTATAACTGTCATACTAAATATGAAAGGTGTATAATCATAACTCCAAAACCAAACATGCAATCCGTCTAAAAATGCATGTAATATTGAAACTATGTGAATTTTACCAGAATCAGGTATTTTGGTAAGGTTTACAATTACAAAAATTAGGTTTCACTCACAATGTGTCCTGGGTCTTCCCCGCGGCCTCCTGCCCGTCGGACTTGCCCTAATGAAAAAAGCAATAAAAATGTATTCAAACACAACTCTAAACCAAACATGTAAAATGTCTAAAAATGCCTGTAATATTGAATCTATGTGAGTTTTACCAGAATCAGGTATTGTGGTATGGTTAACATTTACAAAAATTAGGTTTTACTCATAATAACAGAATAACTGCCACGTTCAATTTGACATTTATTTAAACATAACTCCTAAACCACATGTGCACAATGGCTAATAATGCCTCGAGAAATGTCTCTTTGTGAGTTTTACTGGAAAAAAAATATTTTTTAAGGTTTGTACAGATACAAGTTAGTTTTTTTTATTCAATATGACAGTATTACTGTCATACTAAATATGAAAGTTATATAAACATTACTCCAAAACCAAACATGCATTATGTCTAAAAATGCCTGTAATATTGTATCCATGTGAGTATTAGTAGAATCATTTGTTTTCATAAGGTTTGCAATTACAAAATATGGGTTTTACTCACTATGACAGTATACTGTCACACTCAATCTGACAGTTATTTAAACATAAGTCCTAAACCACACATGCAAAATGGCTAATAATGCCTTGAGTTATGTATCTTTGTGAGTTTTACTAGAAGAAATATATTTTGTAATGTTTGCAAAGACACAAGTTAGTTTTTTACTTAATATGACAGTATGACTGTCATACTAAATCCATCCATTTTCTTCCTGCTTATCCGAGGTCAGGTTGCGGGGGCAGCAGGCTAAGCAGAGAAGCCTAGACTTTCCTCTCCCCAGCCACTTCGTCCAGCTCTTCTCGGGGGATCCCGAGGCATTTTCAGGCCAGCCAGGAGACATAAATAGATAGAAAGATAGATAGTACTTTATTGATTCCTTTAGGAGAGTTCCCTCAGGAAAATTTAAATTCCAGCAGTAGTGTACAAAATTGTAAAAAGTGAAAAGTAAATAATGGGGGTATAAATTGAAACAAAATAGAAACATATTACAATAGAATAAAAATAAAAAGCAACAATGAGAATAAAAATATAACAGTAAAATAAGAATATAACAAGAGAAACTAGGCAGTAGTGACCATGTTTTGAAAAAATATTGCACTCTTATTGATTTGCATCCCCTGTCATCCTAGTAGCCCCCCTCCCCCCAGAGAAGAGTTGTACAGTCTAATGGCGTGTGGGACAAAGGACAGCCGCCGCAGGAAGTACAGCTCTGTCCTTTCCTGTACAAGTGGTCTGTGTTAACAGTATAGTCCAGCTTATTGTCCACCCACACCCCAAGGTACTTGAATGATAGTCTTCCCAATGTGTCCTGGGTCTTCCCCGTGGCCTCCTGCCGGTCGGCCTTGCCCTAACGAAAATAGCAATAAAAAATGTATTCAAACACAACTCCTAAACCAAACATGTAAAATGTCTAAAAATGCCTGTAAAATTGAATCTATGTTTTACTAGAATCAGTTGTTTTCATAAGGTTTGCAAATACAAAATTAGGTTTTACACACAATGACAGTATAACTGCCACAGTCAATATGACAGTTATTTAAACATAACTCCTAAACCACACATGAAAAATGTCTAATAATGCGTGAAGAAATGTATCTTTGTGATTTTTATTACAAACGTTTTCTTTTGTGAGGTTTGCAAAGACACAAGTTAGTTTTTTTTACTCAATATGACAGTGTAACTGCCACACTCACTATGACAGTTATTTAAACATAACTCCTAAACTCATACTTGCTAACATTGAGACCTCCGATTTCAAGAGGTGGGGGTGGGGAAGGCGCAGTCAGGGGTGGGGTGGGGGCGTGGTTGGGGGTGTGGTTAAGAGGGGAGGAGTATATTTAGAGCTAAAATTCACCAAGTCAAGTATTTCATATATATATATATATATATATATATATATATATATAAAATATATATATATATATATATATATATATACATATATATATATATATATATATATATATATATATATATATATATATATATATATATATATATATATATATATATATATATATATATATATGTATGTGTGGGGAAAAAAATCACAAGACTACTTCATCTCTACAGGCCTGTTTCATGAGGGGTTCCCTCAATCATCAGGAGATATAAGACATATATATATATATATATATATATATATATATATATATATATATATATATATATATATATATATATATATATATAAATAAAATAAATACTTGAATTTCAGTTTTCATTTATTTACACATATACACACACATAACACTCATCTACTCATTGTTGAGTTAAGGGTTGAATTGTCCATCCTTGTTCTATTCTCTGTCACTATTTTTATAACCATGCTGAACACCCTCTCTGATGATGCATTGCTGTGTGGCACGCACAAAAGTGCTTTCATCAAATGCACGAAAGTCTGGAATTTTCCATCCCTCCCGAGCATGGCCAAAAACCGGTCAATCTTTGCTTCCTGAGGAAGATCTTCACTGCCAAGCACTTGGTATTCCACTACTTCTTCCCGGAGGCTATCCAGGTCCAATCGCAGCTGCGGCTTGGAACTTATAAGCGTGTTTCTTCATCTTACTCGTCGTCGGCGTCGTCATGGCTGTATCTTCCGCATTCTTCTGCTTTGTCTCCTTGTTGTGTGCGCAGTTGTGCACTGCACTCTCTAAAAGCCCTGGATGTTATTGTCACATATGCATGTACAGTAGATGGCAGTATTGCCCTGTTTAAAGAGTGTCACAACATTGCTGTTGTTTTGTGTTGTTACCGCGCTGGGAGGACGTTAATGAAACTACCTAACAATAAACCCACATAAGAAACCAAGAACTCGCCCTCGATCATTCTACAGTTATAACGTGATTGGGCAGGCATGCTGTTTATATCGTGGGAAAGCAGACGTGAATACAGGCTGTCCTCACTCAGATCAGCCTGAATTTCGGGAGATTTTCGGGAGAAAATTTGTCCCGGGAGGTTTTCGGGAGAGACGCTGAATTTCGGGAGTCTCCTGGAAAATCCAAGAGTATTGGCAAGTATGCCTAAACTACACATAAAAAATGGCTAATAATGCCTGAAATAAGGCATTCTTGTGAGTTTTACTCGAAACATATGCTTTTTTAAGGCTTGCAAACACAAAAAGTATTTGGTTTCCTCTATATGACAGTAAAGTTCTTAAAATCCTGAGATAATGCGAAATAAGCAAAAACAATGTATTCCATCATAATTCCTACACCAAATAAGCAAAATGTCTAAAAATGCCTGTAATATTGAATCTGTGTGAGTTTTACTAAATTCAGTTGTTTTGGTAAGGTTTACAAATACAAAAATGAGGTTTTACTCTTTATGACAGTTATTTAAACACAACTCCATCCATCCAGCCATCCATTTTCTTCCGCTTATCCGAGGTCGGGTCGCGGGGGCTGCAGCCTAAGCAGGGAAGCCCAGACTTTCCTCTCCCCAGCCACTTCGTCCAGCTCCTCCTGGAGGATCCTGGGGCGTTCTCAGGCCAGCCGGGAGAGATAAGCTTCCCGTTTCCTGGGTCTTCCTGGGTCTTCCTGGGCCTCCTACCGGTCGGACATGCCCGAAACACCTCCCTAGGGAGGCGTTCGGGTGGCATCCTGACCAGATGCCCGAACCACCTCATCTGGCTCCTCTCGAAATGGAGGAGCAATGGCTTTACTTTGAGCTCCTCCCGGATGACAGAGCTTCTCACCCTATCTCTAAGGGAGAGCCCCGCCACCCGGCGGAGGAAACTCATTTCGGCCGCTTGTACCCGTGATTTTGTCCTTTCGGCCATGACACAAAGCTCATGACCATAGGTGAGGATGGGACCGTAGATCGACCGGTAAATCGAGAGCTTTACCTTCCTGCTCAGCTCCTTCTTCACCACAACGGATCAATACAGCGTCCGCATTACTGAAGACGACGCACCGTTCCGCCTGTCGATCTCACGATCCACTCTTCCCTCACTCGTGAACAAGACTCTGAGGTCCTTGAACTCCTCCACTTGAGGCAAGATCTCCTCCCCAACCCGGAGATGGCACTCCACCCTTTTCCGGGCGAGAACCATGGACTCGGACTTGGAGGTGCTGATTCACATCCCAGTCACTTCACACTCGTCTGCGAACCGATCCAGTGAGGGCTGAAGATCTTGGCCAGATGAAGCCATCAGGACCACATCATCTGCAAATAGCAGAGACCTAATCCTGCAGACACCAAACCGGATCCCCTCAACGCCCTGACTGCGCCTAGAAATTCTGTCCATAAAGGTTATGAACAGAATCGGTGACAAAGGGCAGCCTTGGCGGAGTCCAACCCTCACTGGAAACGGGTCCGACTTACTGCCGGCAATGCGGACCAAGCTCTGACTCTTGCAAAGGGAGCGAACCGCCACAATAAGACAGTCCGTTAACCCATACTCTCTAAGCACTCCCCACAGGACTTCCAGGGGTAAATGGTCGAATGCCTTCTCCAAGTCCATAAAGCAAACTCACATGCACCCTCAAGGACCCTGCCGAGAGTATAAAGCTGGTCTGCAGTTCCACGACCAGGACGCAAACCACACTGTTCCTCCTGAATCCGAGGTTCGACTATCCGGCGTAGCCTCTTCTCCAGTACACATGAATAGACCTTACCGGGAAGACTGAGGAGTGTGATCTCACGATAGTTGAAACACACCCTCTGGTTCCCCTTCTTAAAGAGAGGAACCACCACCCCGGTCTCCCAATCCAGAAGTACCGCCCCCGATGTCCACGCGATGTTGCAGAGTCTTGTCAACAAAGACAGCCCCACAGCATCCAGAGCCTTAAGGAACTCCGGACGGATCTCATCCACCCCCAGGGCGTTGCCATTGAGGAGCTTTTTAACTACCTTGGCATCCTCAGCTCCAGAAATAGGAGAGCCCACCACCAAAAATTCCCCAGGCACTGCTTCCTCATAGGAAGACATGTTGGTGGGATTAAGGAGGTCTTCGAAGTATTCCCTCCACCGATCAATAACAGCTGCAGTAGAGGTCAGCAGCGCACCATCCTCACCATACACGGTGTTACAGTGCACTGCTGCCCCCCCTTGAGCCGGCGGATGGTGGTCCAGAATCGCTTCGAAGCCGTCTGGAAGTCGTTTTCCATGGCTTCTCCAAACTCCTCCCATGTCCGAGTTTTTGCCTCTGCGACCGCTGAAACCGCACTTCGCTTGGCCTGTCGGCTGCCTCTGGAGTCCCATGAGCCAAAAGGACCCGATAGGCTCTTTTTTCAGCTTGACGGCATCCCTCACTGCTGGTGTCCACCAGCGGGTTCTAGGATTACCGCCACGACAGGCACCAAACTCCTTGCGGCCACAGCTCCAATCAGCCGGCTCGACAAGAGAGGCACGGAACATGGTCCACTCAGACTCAATGTCCAGCGCCTCCCTCGTGACATGTTCAAAGTTCTTCCGGAGGCGTTCCCAGCAAACCCTCACAATGCGTTTGGGCCTGCCAGGTCTGTCAGGCATCCTCCCCCACCATCGCAGCCAACTCACCACCAGGTGGTGATCGGTAGAAAGCTCCGCCCCTCTCTTCACCCGAGTGTCCAAAACATGAGACCGCAAATCCGATGACACAACTACAAAATCGATCATGGAACTGCGGCCTAGGGTGTCCTAGTGCCAAGTGCACATATGGACACCCTTATGTTTGAACTTGGGGTTTGTTATTGACAATCTGTGACGAGCACAAAAGTCCAATAACAAAACACCTCTCGGGTTCGGATCCGGGCGGCCATTATTCTCAATCACGCCTCTCCAGGTTTCACTGTTGTTGCCAAGATGAGCGTTGAAGGCCCCCAGTAGAACGAGGGAATCACCCGGTGGAGCACTTTCCAGTACTCCATCCATCCATCCATCTTCTTCCGCTTATCCGAGGTCGGGTCGCGGGGGCAGCAGCCTAAGCAGGGAAGCCCAGACTTCCCTCTCCCCAGCCACTTCGTCCAGCTCCTCCCGGGGGATCCCGAGACGTTCCCAGGCCAGCCGGGAGACATAGTCTTCCCAACGTGTCCTGGGTCTTCCTCGTGGCCTCCTACCGGTCGGACATGCCCTAAACACCTCCTTAGGGAGGCGCTCGGGTGGCATCCTGACCAGATGCCCGAACCACCTCATCTGGCTCCTCTCGATGTGGAGGAGCAGCGGCTTTACTTTGAGCTCCCCCCGGATGGCAGAGCTTCTCACCCTATCTCTAAGGGAGAGCCCCGCCACCCGGCGGAGGAAACTCATTTCGGCCGCTTGTACCCGTGATCTTGTCCTTTCGGTCATAACCCAAAGCTCATGACCATAGGTGAGGATGGGAACGTAGATCGACCGGTAAATTGAGAGCTTTGCCTTCCGGCTCAGCTCCTTCTTCACCACAACGGATCGATACAGCGTCCGCATTACTGAAGACGCCGCACCGATCCGCCTGTCGATCTCACGATCCACTCTTCCCTCACTCGTGAACAAGACTCCAAGGTACTTGAACTCCTCCACTTGGGGCAAGATCTCCTCCCCAACCCGGAGATGGCACTCCACCCTTTTCCGGGCGAGAACCATGGACTCGGACTTGGAGGTGCTGATTCTCATCCCAGTCGCTTCACACTCAGCTGCGAACCGATCCAGTGAGAGCTGAAGATCCTGGCCAGATGAAGCCATCAGGACCAAATCATCTGCAAAAAGCAGAGACCTAATCCTGCAGCCACCAAACCGGATCCCCTCAACGCCTTGACTGCGCCTAGAAATTCTGTCCATAAAAGTTATGAACAGAATCGGTGACAAAGGGCAGCCTTGGCGGAGTCCAACCCTCACCGGAAACGTGTCCGACTTACTGCCGGCAATGCGAACCAAGCTCTGACACTGATCATACAGGGAGCGGACCGCCACAATCAGACAGTCCGAAACCCCATACTCTCTGAGCACTCCCCACAGGACTTCCCGAGGGACACGGTCGAATGCCTTCTCCAAGTCCACAAAGCACATGTAGACTGGTTGGGCAAACTCCCATGCACCCTCAAGGACCCTGCCGAGAGTATAGAGCTGGTCCACAGTTCCACGACCAGGACGAAAACCACACTGTTCCTCCTGAATCCGAGGTTCGACTATCCGGCGTAGCCTCCTCTCCAGTACACCTGAATAGACCTTACCGGGAAGGCTGAGGAGTGTGATCCCACGATAGTTAGAACACACCCTCCGGTTCCCCTTTTTAAAGAGAGGAACCACCACCCCGGTCTGCCAATCCAGAGGTACTGCCCCCGATGTCCACGCGATGCTGCAGAGTCTTGTCAACCAAGACAGCCCTACAGCATCCAGAGCCTTAAGGAACTCCGGGCGGATCTCATCCACCCCCGGGGCCTTGCCACCGAGGAGCTTTTTTATCTGCACAGTAATCTTTTTATTTATATATATATATTTAAGTATATTTATTTATTTTATATATATATTTATTTATTATTTATATTTATTTATATATGCACCTTATTGTTTTTTTATCCTGCACACCATTAGCTTATGTAACGAAATTGTGTTATCTGTGCTGTAAAGTTCAAATTTGAATGACAATAAAAAGAAAGTCTAAGTCTTTACCAGAATAATGATCTTTTGTAAGGTTTGCAAAGACGCAAGTTAGTTGTTTTTTTTTACTCAATATGACAGTATAACTGTCATACTAAATATGAAAGTTGTAAAAACATAACTCCAAAACCAAACAAGCAATCCATCTAAAAATGCATGTAATATTCAATCTATGTGAGTTTTACCAGAATCAGGTATTTTGGTAAGGTTTACAATTACAAAAATGAGGTTTTACTCATGACAGTATACCTGCCACATTCAATTTGACATTTCTTTAAACATAACTCCTAAACCACACATGCACAATGGCTAATAATACCTGGGGAAATGTATCTCTGTGAGTTTTACTAGAAAAAATATATTGTGTAAGGTTTGTAAAGACACAAGTTAGTTTTTTTACTCAATATAACAGTATAGCTGTCATACTATATATAAATAAATAAATAAATAAATAAATGGGTTGTACTTGTATAGTGCTTTTCTACCTTCAAGGTACTCAAAGCGCTTTGACACTACTTCCACATTTACCCATCACACACTGATGGAGGGAGCTGCCATGCAAGGCGCTAACCAGCACCCATCAGGAGCAAGGGTGAAGTGTCTTGCTCAGGACACAACGGACATGACGAAGTTGGTACTAGGTGGGGATTGAACCAGGGACCCTCGGGTCGCGCACAGCCATTCTTCCACTGCGCCAAACATCACTCCAAAACCAAACATGTATTATGTCTAAAAATGCCTGTAATTTTGTATCCATGTGAGTTTTACTAGAATCAGTTGTTTTTGTAAGGTTTGCAAATACAAAAAATGGGTTTTACTCACAGTATACTGTCACACTCAATCTGACAGTTATTTAAACATAACTCCTAAACCACACATGCCAAATGGCTAATAATGCCTGGAGAAATGTCTCTTTGTGAGTTTTGCAGGAAAAAAATATTTTGTAAGGTTTGTAAAGACACAAGTTAGTTTTTATTACTCAATATGACAGTATTACTGTAATACTAAATATGAAAGTTATATAAACACAACTCCAAAATCAAACATGCATCATGTCTAAAAATGCCTGCAATATTGAATCCATGTGAGTTTTACTAGAATCAGTTGTTTTTGTAAGGTTTTTGCAAATACAAAAATTAGGTTTTACTCACTATGACAGTTACTCCTAAACAACAAATGCAAAATGACTAATAATGCTTGGAGAAATGTATCTTTGTTAGATTTACTAGAAAAAATATATTTTGTAAGTTAGTTTTTTTTACTTAATATGACAGTATAACTGTCATACTAAATCCATCCATTTTCTTCCGCTTATCCGAGGTCCGGTTGCAGGGGCAGCAGCCTAAGCAGAGAAGCCCAGACTTCCCTATCCCCAACCACTTCGTCCAGCTCTTCTCGGGGGATCCCGAGGCGTTCGACAGCCCAGCCGGGAGACATAGTCTTCCCAATGTGTCCTGGGTCTTCCCCGCGGCCTCCTGCCCGTCGGACTTGCCCTAATGACAAAAGCAATACAAATGTATTCAAACACAACTCTAAACCAAACATGTAAAATGTCTAAAAAAATGCCTGTAATATTGAATCTATGTGAGTTTTACCAGAATCAGGTATTGTGGTAAGGTTAACATTTACAAAAATTAGGTTTTACTCATAATAACAGTATAACTGCCACATTCAATTTGACATTTATTTAAACATAACTCCTAAACCACATGTGCACAATGGCTAATAATGCCTGGAGAAATGTCTCTTTTTGAGTTTTACTGGGAAAAAAATATATTTTTTAAGGTTTGTACAGATACAAGTTAGTTTTTTTTATTCAATATGACAGTATTACTGTCATACAAAATATGAAAGTTATATAAACATTACTCCAAAACCAAACATGCATTATGTCTAAAAATGCCTGTAATATTGTATCCATGTGAGTTTTAGTAGAATCATTTGTTTTCATAAGGTTTGCAATTACAAAATATGGGTTTTACTCACTATGACAGTATACTGTCACACTCAATCTGACGATTATTTAAACATAAGTCCTAAACCACACATGCAAAATGGCTAATAATGCCTTGAGTTATGTATCTTTTTGAGTTTTACTAGAAAAAATATATTTTGTAATGTTTGCAAAGACACAAGTTAGTTTTTTACTTAATATGACAGTATAACTGTCATACTAAATCCATCCATTTTCTTCCTGCTTATCCGAGGTCAGGTTGCGGGGGCAGCAGCCTAAGCAGAGAAGCCCAGACTTTCCTCTCCCCAGCCACTTTGTCCAGCTCTTCTCGGGGGATCCCGAGGCATTTACAGGCCAGCCAGGAGACATAAATAGATAGATACATAGATAGTACTTTATTGATTCCTTCAGGAGAGTTCCCTCAGGAAAATTTAAATTCCAGCAGTAGTGTACAAAATTGTAAAAAGTGAAAAGTAAATAATGGGGGTATAAATTGAAACAAAATAGAAACATATTACAATAGAATAAAAATAAAAAGCAACAATGAGAATAAAAATATAACAGTAAAATAAGAATATAACAAGAGAAACTAGGCAGTAGTGACCATGTTTTGAAAAAATATTGCACTCTTATTGATTTGAATCCCCTGTCATCCTAGTAGCCCCCCTCCCCCCAGAGAAGAGTTGTACAGTCTAATGGCGTGTGGGACAAAGGACAGCCGCCTCAGGAAGTACAGCTCTGTCCTTTCCTGTACAAGTGGCCTGTGTTAACAGTCCAGTCCAGCTTATTGTCCACCCACACCCCAAGGTACTTGAATGATAGTCTTCCCAATGTGTCCTGGGTCTTCCCCGTGGCCTCCTGCCTTGCCCTAACGAAAATAGCAATAAAAAATGTATTCAAAAACAACTCCTAAACCAAACATGTAAAATGTCTAAAAATGCCTGTAAAATTGAATCTATGTTTTACTAGAATCAGTTGTTTTTATAAGGTTTGCAAATACAAAATTAGGTTTTACACATAATGACAGTATAACTGCCACACTCAATATGACAGTTATTTAAACATAACTCCTAAACCACACATGAAAAATGTCTAATAATGCATGAAGAAATGTATCTTTGTGATTTTTTTTAGAAACGTTTTCTTTTGTGAGGTTTGCAAAGACACAAGTTAGTTTTTTTTTACTCAATATGACAGTGTAACTGCCACACTCACTATGACAGTTATTTAAACAAAACTCCTAAACTCATACTTGCCAACATTGAGACCTCCGATTTCAGGAGGTGGGGGTGGGGAAGGCATGGTCGGGGGTGGGGTGGGGAAGGCATGGTCGGGGGTGGGGTGGGGGCGTGGTTAAGAGGGGAGGAGTATATTTAGAGCTAGAATTCACTAAGTCAAGTATTTCATATATATATATATATATATATATATATATATATATATATATATATATACATATATATATATATATATATATATATATATATATATATATATATATATATATATATATATATATATATATATATATATATATATATATATATATATATATGTATGTGTGGGGGAAAAAATCACAAGACTACTTCATCTCTACAGGCCTGTTTCATGAGGGGTTCCCTCAATCATCAGGAGATATAAGACATATATATATATATATATATATATATAAATAAATACTTGAATTTCAGTTTTCATTTATTTACACATATACACACACATAACACTCATCTACTCATTGTTGAGTTAAGGGTTGAATTGTCCATCCTTGTTCTATTCTCTGTCACAATTTTTATAACCATGCTGAACACCCTCTCTGATGATGCATTGCTGTGTGGCACGCACAAAAGTGCTTTCATCAAATGCACGAGAGTCTGGAATTTTCCATCCCTCCCGAGCATGGCCAAAAACCGGTCAATCTTTGCTTCCTGAGGAAGATCTTCACTGCCAAGCACTTGGTATTCCACTACTTCTTCCCGGATGCTATCCAGGTCCAATCGCAGCTGCGGCTTGGAACTTATAAGCGTGTTTCTTCATCTTACTCGTCGTCGGCGTCGCCATGGCTGTATCTTCCGTGTTCTTCTGCTTCGTCTCCTTGTTGTGTGCGCAGTTGTGCACTGCACTCTCTAAAAGCCCTGGATGTTATTGTCACATATGCATGTACAGTTGATGGCAGTATTGCCCTGTTTAAAGAGTGTCACAACATTGCTGTTTACGGCAGACAAACTGCTTTACGGTAGACGAAAACGTGACTGCTGTTGTTTTGTGTTGTTACCGCGCTGGGAGGACGTGAATGAAACTACCTAACAATAAACCCACATAAGAAACCAAGAACTCGCCCTCGATCATTCTACAGTTATAACGTGATTGGTCAGGCATGCTGTTTATATCGTGCGAAAGCAGACATGAATACAGGCTGTCCTCACTCAGATCAGCCTGAATTTCGGGAGATTTTCGGGAGAACATTTGTCCCGGGAGGTTTTCGGGAGAGGCGCTGAATTTCGGGAGTCTCCTGGAAAATCCAGGAGGCTTGGCAAGTATGCCTAAACTACACATAAAAAATGGCTAATAATGCCTGAAATAAGGCATTCTTGTGAGTTTTACTCGAAACATATGCTTTTTTAAGGCTTGCAAACACAAAAAGTATTTGTTTTCCTCAATATGACAGTAAATTTCTTAAAATCCTGAGATAATGCGAAATAAGCAAAAACAATGTATTCCATCATAATTCCTACACCAAATAAGCAAAATATCTAAAAATGCCTGTAATATTGAATCTGTGTGAGTTTTACTAAAATCAGTTGTTTTGGTAAGGTTTACAAATACAAAAATGAGGTTTTACTCTTTATGACAGTTATTTAAACATAACTCCATCCATCCAGCCATCCATTTTCTTCCGCTTATCCGAGGTCGGGCCGCGGGGGCTGCAGCCTAAGCAGGGAAGCCCAGACTTTCCTCTCCCCAGCTACTTCGTCCAGCTCCTCCCGGGGGATCCTGGGGCGTTCCCAGGCCAGCCGGGAGAGATAAGCTTCCCCGTTTCCTGGGTCTTCCTGGGCCTCCTACCGGTCGGACGTGCCCGAAACACCTCCCTAGGGAGGCGTTCGGGTGGCATCCTGACCAGATGCCCGAACCACCTCATCTGGCTCCTCTCGAAATGGAGGAGCAATGGCTTTACTTTGAGCTCCTCCCGGATGACAGAGCTTCTCACCCTATCTCTAAGGGAGAGCCCCGCCATCCGGCGGAGGAAACTCATTTCGGCCGCTTGTACCCGTGATTTTGTCCTTAGGTGAGGATGGGAATGTAGATCGACCGGTAAATCGAGAGCTTTGCCTTCCGGCTCAGCTCCTTCTTCACCACAACGGATCAATACAGCGTCCGCATTACTGAAGACGCCGCACCGTTCCGCCTGTCAATCTCACGATCCACTCTTCCCTCACTCGTGAACAAGACTCTGAGGTCCTTGAACTCCTCCACTTGGGGCAAGATCTCCTCCCCAACCCGAAGATGGCACTCCACCCTTTTCCGGGCGAGAACCATGGACTCGGACTTGGAGGTGCTGATTCACATCCCAGTCACTTCACACTCGTCTGCGAACCGATCCAGTGAGGGCTGAAGATCTTGGCCAGATGAAGCCATCAGGACCACATCATCTGCAAATAGCAGAGACCTAATCCTGCAGACACCAAACCGGATCCCCTCAACGCCCTGACTGCGCCTAGAAATTCTGTCCATAAAGGTTATGAACAGAATCGGTGACAAAGGGCAGCCTTGGCGGAGTCCAACCCTCACTGGAAACGGGTCCGACTTACTGCCGGCAATGCGGACCAAGCTCTGACTCTTGCAAAGGGAGCGAACCGCCACAATAAGACAGTCCGTTACCCCATACTCTCTAAGCACTCCCCACAGGACTTGCAGGGGTAAATGGTCGAATGCCTTCTCCAAGTCCATAAAGCACAAACTCCCATGCACCCTCAAGGACCCTGCCGAGAGTATAAAGCTGGTCTGCAGTTCCACGACCAGGACGTAAACCACACTGTTCCTCCTGAATCCGAGGTTCGACTATCTATCTAGCCTCTTCTCCAGTACACATGAATAGACCTTACCGGGAAGATTGAGGAATGTTATCTCACGATAGTTGAAACACACCCTCTGGTTCCCCTTCTTAAAGAGAGGAACCACCACCCCGATCTCCCAATCCAGAAGTACCGCCCCCGATGTCCACGCGATGTTGCAGAGTCTTGTCAACCAAGACAGCCCCACAGCATCCAGAGCCTTAAGGAACTCCGGACGGATCTCATCCACCCTCAGGGCGTTGCCATTGAGGAGCTTTTTAACTACCTTGGCATCCTCAGCCCCAGAAATAGGAGAGCCCACCACAGATTCCCCAGGCACTGCTTCCTCATAGGAAGACATGTTGGTGGGATTAAGGAGGTCTTCGAAGTATTCCCTCCACCGATCAATAACAGCTGCAGTAGAGGTCAGCAGCGCACCATCCTCACCATACCGGTGTTACAGTGCACTGCTCCCCCCCCCTTGAGCCGGCGGATGGTGGTCCAGAATCGCTTCGAAGCCGTCTGGAAGTCGTTTTCCATGGCTTCTCCAAACTCCTCCCATGTCCGAGTTTTTGCCTCTGCGACCGCTGAAGTCGCACTTCGCTTGGCCTGTCGGCTGCCTCTGGAGTCCCATGAGCCAAAAGGACCCGATAGGCTCTTTCTTCAGCTTGACGGCATCCCTCACTGCTGGTGTCCACCAGCGGGTTCTAGGATTACCGCCACGACAGGCACCAAACTCCTTGCGGCCACAGCTCCAATCAGCCGGCTCGACAAGAGAGGCACGGAACATGGTCCACTCAGACTCAATGTCCAGCGCCTCCCTCGTGACATGTTCAAAGTTCTTCCGGAGGCGTTCCCAGCAAACCCTCACAATGCGTTTGGGCCTGCCAGGTCTGTCAGGCATCTTCCCCCACCATCGCAGCCAACTCACCACCAGGTGGTGATCGGTAGAAAGCTCCACCCCTCTCTTCACCCGAGTGTCCAAAACATGAGACCGCAAATCCGATGACACAACTACAAAATCGATCATGGAACTGCGGCCTGGGGTGTCCTGGTGCCAAGTGCACATATGGACACCCTTATGTTTGAACTTGGTGTTTGTTATTGACAATCTGTGACGAGCACAAAAGTCCAATAACAAAACACCACTCGGGTTCAGATCCGGGCGGCCATTCTTCCCAATCACGCCTCTCCAGTTTTCACTGTTGTTGCCAAGATGAGCGTTGAAGGCCCCCAGTAGAACGAGGGAATCACCCGGTGGAGCACTTTCCAGTACTCCCTCGAGTGAATCCAAAAAGGGTGGGTACCGTATTTTCCGCACTATAAGGCGCACCGGATTACTAGCCGCACCTTCAATGAATGGCATATTTCAAAACTTTGTCCACCTATAAGCCGCCCCGGACTATAAGCCGCGCCTACGCTGCGCTAAAGGGAATGTCAAAAAAACAGTCAGATAGGTCAGTCAAACTTTAATAATATATTAAAAACCAGCGTTCTAACAACTCTGTCCCAAAATGTACGCAAATGTGCAATCACAAACATAGTACAATTCAAAATAGTGCAGAGCAATAGCAACATAATGTTGCTCGAACGTTAATGTCACAACACACAAAATAAACATAGCGCTCACCTTCTGAAGTTATTCTTCATTCGTAAATCCTTCGAATTCTTCGTCTTCGGTGTCCGAATTGAAAAGTTGGGCAAATGTGGGATCCAAAATGGCCGGTTCCGTCTCGTCGAAGTCATCGGAGTCAGTGTCACTGTTCAGCAGTTCTGTGAATCCTGCCTTCCGGAAAGCTCGGACCACAGTTGTGACCGAAATATCTGCCCAGGCATTTACGATCCACTGGCAAATGTTGGCGTATGTCGTCCGGCGCTGTCTGCCTGTCTTAGTGAAGGTGTGTTCGCCTTCGGTCATCCATTGTTCCCACGCCGTTCGCAGTCGTGATTTGAATGCCCTGTTGACACCAATATCCAGCGGTTGGAGTTATTTGGTTAATCCACCCGGAATGACGGCGAGTGTTGTATTTGTGTGCTTCACTTGTTTTTTGACACCATCTGTGATGTGGGCGCGCATAGAGTCGTATATCAACATGGACGGAGCTGTGTGAAAAAAGCCACCCGGCCTCTTCGCGTAAACTTCCCTTAACCACTCGCTCATCTTTTCTTCATCCATCCATCCCTTCGAGTTAGCTTTTATGATGACGCCGGCTGGAAAGGTCTCTTTTGGCAAGGTCTTCCTTTTGAATATCACCATGGGTGGAAGTTTCAGGCCATTAGCATGGCAAGCTAGAACCACAGTGAAGGACGACTTCTCATTCCCTGTGGTGCGAATATTCACCGTACGTGCTCCCGTTGTATCCACAGTATCCACAGTGCGGTTCACAGGAATATCAGTTGCTGTGAAATAGTAATCCGTGTGCGGATGGAGAGATTGCGTCTTTTCATGAACCGGATCCTTGTCGCTTAGTAGGAGCCATTTTGTGGTCTTTACAGATGTAAACAGGAAATGAAACGTACGGTAATATCCGCGCGCTTTTTCTTCTTCTACGCGGGCGGGTAGTTGCTTACAGTAGAAGAAGAAGCGCTTCCTGTTCTATGGGGGCGGGTGCTTACCTTGGCGGTTGCTTGCGTAGAAGAAGAAGCGCTTCCTGTTCTACCGGGAAAAAAGATGGCGGCTGTTTACCGTAGTTACGAGACCGAAACTTTATGAAAATGAATCTTAATATTAATCCATATATAAAGCGCACCGGGTTAAAAGCCGCACTGTCAGCTTTTGAGTAAATTTGTGGTTTTTAGGTGCGGCTAATGGTGCGGAAAATACGGTACTCTGAGCTGCCGTTTGGCGCGTAAGGCCAAACAACAGTCAGGACCCGTCCCCCCACCCGAAGGCGGAGGAAAGCTACCCACTGGTCCACTGGGTTGAACTCCAACGTGCAGGCTTTGAGCCGGGGGGCAACAAGAATTGCCACCCGAGCCCGTCGCCTCTCAACGCAAGCATTATAACTACAAAACAACAAATGCTAATAATGCTTGGAAAAATGTATCTTTGTTAGTTTTACTAGAATAATAATCTTTTGTAAGGTTTGCAGACACAAGTTTTTTTTTTTTTACTCAATATGACAGTATAACTGTCATACTAAATATGAAAGTTGTATAAACATATCTCCAAAACCAAACATGCAATCCATCTAAAGATGCCTGTAATATTGAATCTATGAAAAATAGTTTTTTTACTCAATATGACAGTATAACTGTCATACTAAATCCATCCATTTTCTTCCGCTTATCCGAGGTCGGGTTGCGGGGGCAGCAGCCTAAGCAGAGAAGCCCCAGCCACTTTGTCCAGCTCTTCTCGGGGGATCCCGAGGCGTTCCCAGGCCAGCCTGAGACATAGTCTTCCCAATGTGTCCTGGGTCTTCCCCGTGGCCTCCTGCCGATTGGACTTGCCCTAACGAAAAAAAGCAATAAAAATGTATTCAAACATGTGAAATGTCTAAAAATGCCTGTAATATTGAATCTATGTGAGTTTTACTAGAATCAGTTGTTTTTGTAAGGTTTGCAAATACAAAAATTTGGTTTTACACATAATAACAGTATAACTGCCACATTCAATATGACAGTTATTTAAACATATTTCCTAAACCACACATGAAAAATGTCTAATAATGCCTGGAAAACATTATTTTTGTTAGTTTTACTGGAAAAACATAGTTTGTAATATTTGTAAAGACACAAGTTAGTTTTACTCAAGATGACAGTATAACTGTCATAATACATATGAAAGTTATATAAACATAATTCCAAAACCAAACATGCATTATGTCTAAAAATACCTGTAAAATTGTATCAATGTGAGTTTTACTAGAATCATTTTTTGCGATGAGGTGGCGACTGAGGTGTACACCGCCTTCCGCCCGATTGTAGCTGAGATAGGCTCCAGCGCCCCCTGCCACCCCAAAAGGGAATAAGCGGTAGAAAAAAGGATGGATGGGCATTTTTTGTTGTCGTTACTAAATCCATCCATTTTCTTCCGCTTAACCGAGGTCGGGTTGCGGGGGCAGCAGCCTAAACAGAGAAGCCCAGACTTCCATCTCCCCAGCCACTTCTTCCAGCTCTTCTCGGGGGATCCTGAGGCGTTCCCAGGCCAGCCGGGAGACATAATCTTCCCAATGTGTCCTGGGTCTTCCCCGTGGCCTCCTGCCGGTCGGACTTGCCCTAAACACCTCCCTCGGGAGGCGTTCGGGTGGCATCCTGAGCAGATGCCCGAACCACCTCATCTGGCTCTTCTCAATGTGGAGGAGCAGCGCTTTACTCTGAGTTCCTCCCGGATGACAGAGCTTCTTATCCTATCTCTAAGGGAGAGACCCGCCACCCGGCGGAGGAAACTCAATTTGGCCGCTTGTACCCGGGATCTTGTCTTTTCGGTCATAACCATGACCATAGGTGCAGGATGAGAATGTAGATCGACCGGTAAATTTAGAGCTTTTAATTCTGGCTCAGCTCCTTCTTCACCACAATGGATCGATATAGCGTCCTCATTACTGAAGACGCCGCACCGATTCGCCTGTGGATCTCATGATCCACTCTTCCCTCACTCGTGAACAAGACTCCTAGGTACTTGAACTCCTCCACTTGGGGCCATCTAGTATGTGCCATCGCCTCCTCAACCTGGAAATGGCACCCCACCCTTTACCGGGTGAGAACCATTGACTCGGACGTGGAGGTGCTGATTCTCATCCCAGTCGCTTCATACTCGGCCATCCAATGAGAGCTGGAGATCCTGGCCAGTTGAAGCCATCAGGACCACATCAACTGCAAAAAGCAGAGACCTAATCCTGCAACCACCAAACCAGATCCCCTCAACGCCATGACTGCAATTCTGTCCATAAAAGTTAACAACAGAATCGGTGACAAAAGGATGCCTTACACTGATCATACAGGGAGCGACCCGCCACAATCAGACAGTCCGATACCCCATACTCTTGTCTTTGAGCCGGGGGGACAACAAGAATTGCCACCCCAGCCTCTCATTGCTTGCAACGCCATAGTGGAAGAGAGTCCAGACCCTCTCGAGAGAACAGGTTCCTGTGCGTCGAAGTGAGTCCAACTATATCTAGCCGGAACTTCTCCACCTCGCACACCAGCTCAGGCTCCTTCCCTCCCAGCGAGGTGACATTTCACGTCAGAAGAGCTAGCTTATGTAGCCGATGATCGGACCGCCAATTGTGCCCTGCCTTCGGCTGCCGCTCAGCTCACACTGCACCCGACCTCTATAACCCAGCCCATGAGTGGTGAGCCCATTGGTGGAGGGAACCACGTTGCTTCATTGAGCTGAGCCAGCCAACAGGCGCTCGCCATCATGCCCCACCTCTGGGCCTGGCTCCATAGGGGAGCCACGGTGACCCGCGTCCGGGCGAAGAAAAATCTAGGACCTCGATTTGTACTTTTCATAAAGGTCTTTGAGCTGCTCTTTGTCTGACCCCTCACCTGGGACCTATTTGTCTTGGGAGAGCCTACGATTGATTGATGCCTGAAATAATGCAATCTTGGGAGTTTTACTCAAAACATATGCTTTTTTAAATCTTGCAAACATAAAAGGAGTCTTTTACTCAATATGACGGTAATGTTCTAAAAATCCTGAGATAATACGAAAAAAGCAAAAACAAATGTATTCCATTATAATTTCTAAACCAAACATGCAAAATGTGTAAAAATGCCTGTAATATTGAATCAATGTATGTTTTACTAGAATCAGTTGTGTTTGAAAGGTTTGCAATTACAAAAATTAGTTTTTTTTCACCATGACAATGTACACTCAATATGACAGTAAATTAAACATAACTCCTAAACTACTCATAAAAATGAGCTAATATTGCCTGAAATAATGCATTCTTGTGAGTTTTACTCGAAACATATGCTTTCTTAAGGCTTGCAAACACAAAAAGTATTTTTTTACTCAATATGACAGTAATGTTCTTCAATTCCTGAGATAATGCGAAAAAAGCAAAAAAAAATTATTCAATCATAATTTCTAAACCAAACATGCAAAATGTGTAAAAATGCCTGTAATATGAGTTTTACTAGAATCAGTTGTTTTAGTAAAGTTTGCAAAAACGAAAATTAGGTTTTACTCTTTATGAAAGTAAACGTCACACTCAATATGACAGTTTTTTAATCATAACTCCTAAACTACTCATGCAAAATGGCTAATAATGTTTGAAATAATGGATCCTTGGGAGTTTTCCTTTAAACAAATGCTTTCTTAAGGCTTGCAAACATAAAAGTTTTTTTTTTTACTCAATATGACAGTAATGTTCTTAAAATTCTGAGATAATGCGAAATGAGCAATAAAAATGTATTCCAACATAATTCCTAAACCAACAATGCAAAATGTCTAAAAATGCAATTAATATTATAGCCTTGTGAGTTTCACTAGAATCAGTTGTTTTAGTAAGATTTGCAAAAGCAAAAATTAGGTTTTACTCTTTATGAAAGTAAACTGTCACACTCAATATGACAATTTTTTAATCATAACTCCTAAACCACTCATGCAAAATGGCTAATAATGTTTGAAATAATGGATCCTTGGGAGTTTTCCTCGAAACATATGCTTTCTTAAGGCTTGCAAACACAAAAAGTATTTTTTTTACTCAAAATGACAGTAATGTTCTTAAAATCCTGAGATAATGCGAAAAAAGCAATAAAAGTGTATTCAATCATAATTTCTAAACTAAACATGCAAAATGTGTAAAAATGCCTGTATTATTGAATCCATGTGAGTTTTACTAGAATCAGTTGTTTTAGTAAAGTTTGCAAAAACAAAAATTAGGTTTTTCTCTTTATGAAAGTAAACTGTCTCACTCAATATGACAGTTTTTTAATCATAACTCCTAAACTACTCTTGCAAAATGGCTAATAATGTTTGAAATAATGCATCCTTGTGAGTTTTACTCGAAACATATGTTTTTTTAAGGCTTGCAAACACAAAATGTAGTTTTTTACTCAATATGACAGAATGTTCTTAAAATCCTGAGATAATGCGAAAAAAGCCATAAAAATGTATTTAATCATAATTTCCAAACTAAACATGCAAAATGTGTAAAAATGCCTGTAATATTGAATCCATGTGAGTTTTACTAGAATCAGTTGTTTTAGTGAAGTTTGCAAAAACAAAAATTAGGTTTTACTCTTTATGAAAGTAAACTGTCTCACTCAATATGACAGTTTTTTAATCATAACTCCTAAACTACTCTTGCAAAATGGCTAATAATGTTTGAAATAATGGAGTCTTGGGAGTTTACCTCGAAACATATGCTTTCTTAAGCCTTGCAAACACAAAAAGTATTTTTTTACTCAATATGACAGTAATGTTCTTAAAATCCTGAGATAATGCGAAAAAAGCCATAAAAATGTATTCAATCATAATTTCTAAACTAAACATGCAAAATGTGTAAAAATGCCTGCATTATTGAATCCATGTGAGTTTTACTAGAATCAGTTGTTTTAGTGAAGTTTGCAAAAACAAAAATTAGGTTTTACTCTTTATGTAAGTAAACTGTCACACTCAATATGACAGTTTTTTAATCATAACTCCTAAACTACTCATGCAAAATGGCTAATAATGTTTGAAATAATGGATCCTTGGGAGTTTTCCTTGAACCAAATGCTTTCTTAAGGCTTGCAAACATAAAACGTATTTTTTTTTACTCAATATGACAGTAATGTTCTTAAAATTCTGAGATAATGCGAAATGAGCAATAAAAATGTATTCCAACATAATTCCTAAACCAACAATGCAAAATGTCTAAAAATGCAAGTAATATTATAGCCTTGTGAGTTTCACTAGAATCAGTTGTTTTAGTAAGATTTGCAAAAGCAAAAATTAGGTTTTACTCTTTATGAAAGTAAACTGTCACACTCAATATGACAATTTTTTAATCATAACTCCTAAACCACTCATGCAAAATGGCTAATAATGTTTGAAATAATGGATCCTTGGGAGTTTTCCTTGAAACATATGCTTTCTTAAGGCTTGCAAACACAAAAAGTATTTTTTTTACTCAAAATGACAGTAATGTTCTTAAAATCCTGAGATAATGCGAAAAAAGCAATAAAAGTGTATTCAATCATAATTTCTAAACTAAACATGCAAAATGTGTAAAAATGCCTGTATTATTGAATCCATGTGAGTTTTACTAGAATCAGTTGTTTTAGTAAAGTTTGCAAAAACAAAAATTAGGTTTTTCTCTTTATGAAAGTAAACTGTCTCACTCAATATGACAGTTTTTTAATCATAACTCCTAAACTACTCTTGCAAAATGGCTAATAATGTTTGACATAATGCATCCTTGTGAGTTTTACTCGAAACATATGTTTTTTTTAAGGCTTGCAAACACAAAATGTAGTTTTTTACTCAATATGACAGTAATGTTCTTAAAATCCTGAGATAATGCGAAAAAAGCCATAAAAATGTATTTAATCATAATTTCCAAACTAAACATGCAAAATGTGTAAAAATGCCTGTAATATTGAATCCATGTGAGTTTTACTAGAATCAGTTGTTTTAGTGAAGTTTGCAAAAACAAAAATTAGGTTTTACTCTTTATGAAAGTAAACTGTCTCACTCAATATGACAGTTTTTTAATCATAACTCCTAAACTACACTTGCAAAATGGCTAATAATGTTTGAAATAATGGATTCTTGGGAGTTTACCTCGAAACATATGCTTTCTTAAGCCTTGCAAACACAAAAAGTATTTTTTTTACTCAATATGACAGTAATGTTCTTAAAATCCTGAGATAATGCGAAAAAAGCCATAAAAATGTATTCAATCATAATTTCTAAACTAAACATGCAAAATGTGTAAAAATGCCTGCATTATTGAATCCATGTGAGTTTTACTAGAATCAGTTGTTTTAGTGAAGTTTGCAAAAACAAAAATTAGGTTTTACTCTTTATGAAAGTAAACTGTCACACTCAATATGACAGTTTTTTAATCATAACTCCTAAACTACTCATGCAAAATGGCTAATAATGCAAGTAATATTATAGCCTTGTGAGTTTCACTAGAATCAGTTGTTTTAGTAAGATTTGCAAAAGCAAAAATTAGGTTTTACTCTTTATGAAAGTAAACTGTCACACTCAATATGACAATTTTTTAATCATAACTCCTAAACCACTCATGCAAAATGGCTAATAATGTTTGAAATAATGGATCCTTGGGAGTTTTCCTCGAAACATATGCTTTCTTAAGGCTTGCAAACACAAAAAGTATTTTTTTTACTCAAAATGACAGTAATGTTCTTAAAATCCTGAGATAATGCGAAACAAGCAATAAAAGTGTATTCAATCATAATTTCTAAACTAAACATGCAAAATGTGTAAAAATGCCTGTAATATTGAATCCATGTGAGTTTTACTAGAATCAGTTGTTTTAGTAAAGTTTGCAAAAACAAAAATTAGGTTTTTCTCTTTATGAAAGTAAACTGTCTCACTCAATATGACAGTTTTTTAATCCTAACTCCTAAACTACTCTTGCAAAATGGCTAATAATGTTTGAAATAATGCATCCTTGTGAGTTTTACTCGAAACATATGTTTTTTTAAGGCTTGCAAACACAAAATGTAGTTTTTTACTCAATATGACAGTAATGTTCTTAAAATCCTGAGATAATGCGAAAAAAGCCATAAAAATGTATTTAATCATAATTTCCAAACTAAACATGCAAAATGTGTAAAAATGCCTGTAATATTGAATCCATGTGAGTTTTACTAGAATCAGTTGTTTTAGTGAAGTTTGCAAAAACAAAAATTAGGTTTTACTCTTTATGAAAGTAAACTGTCTCACTCAATATGACAGTTTTTTAATCATAACTCCTAAACTACTCTTGCAAAATGGCTAATAATGTTTGAAATAATGGAGTCTTGGGAGTTTACCTCGAAACATATGCTTTCTTAAGCCTTGCAAACACAAAAAGTATTTTTTTACTCAATATGACAGTAATGTTCTTAAAATCCTGAGATAATGCGAAAAAAGCCATAAAAATGTATTCAATCATAATTTCTAAACTAAACATGCAAAATGTGTAAAAATGCCTGCATTATTGAATCCATGTGAGTTTTACTAGAATCAGTTGTTTTAGTGAAGTTTGCAAAAACAAAAATTAGGTTTTACTCTTTATGAAAGTAAACTGTCACACTCAATATGACAGTTTTTTAATCATAACTCCTAAACTACTCATGCAAAATGGCTAATAATGTTTGAAATAATGGATCCTTGGGAGTTTTCCTTGAAACAAATGCTTTCTTAAGGCTTGCAAACATAAAACGTATTTTTTTTTACTCAATATGACAGTAATGTTCTTAAAATTCTGAGATAATGCGAAATGAGCAATAAAAATGTATTCCAACATAATTCCTAAACCAACAATGCAAAATGTCTAAAAATGCAAGTAATATTATAGCCTTGTGAGTTTCACTAGAATCAGTTGTTTTAGTAAGATTTGCAAAAGCAAAAATTAGGTTTTACTCTTTATGAAAGTAAACTGTCACACTCAATATGACAATTTTTTAATCATAACTCCTAAACCACTCATGCAAAATGGCTAATAATGTTTGAAATAATGGATCCTTGGGAGTTTTCCTCGAAACATATGCTTTCTTAAGGCTTGCAAACAAAAAAAGTATTTTTTTTACTCAAAATGACAGTAATGTTCTTAAAATCCTGAGATAATGCGAAAAAAGCAATAAAAGTGTATTCAATCATAATTTCTAAACTAAACATGCAAAATGTGTAAAAATGCCTGTAATATTGAATCCATGTGAGTTTTACTAGAATCAGTTGTTTTAGTGAAGTTTGCAAAAACAAAAATTAGGTTTTACTCTTTATGAAAGTAAACTGTCTCACTCAATATGACAGTTTTTTAATCATAACTCCTAAACTACTCTTGCAAAATGGCTAATAATGTTTGAAATAATGGAGTCTTGGGAGTTTACCTCGAAACATATGCTTTCTTAAGCCTTGCAAACACAAAAAGTATTTTTTTACTCAATATGACAGTAATGTTCTTAAAATCCTGAGATAATGCGAAAAAAGCCATAAAAATGTATTCAATCATAATTTCTAAACTAAACATGCAAAATGTGTAAAAATGCCTGCATTATTGAATCCATGTGAGTTTTACTAGAATCAGTTGTTTTAGTGAAGTTTGCAAAAACAAAAATTAGGTTTTACTCTTTATGTAAGTAAACTGTCACACTCAATATGACAGTTTTTTAATCATAACTCCTAAACTACTCATGCAAAATGGCTAATAATGTTTGAAATAATGCATCCTTGTGAGTTTTACTCGAAACATGTTTTTTTAAGGCTTGCAAACACAAAATGTAGTTTTTTACTCAATATGACAGTAATGTTCTTAAAATCCTGAGATAATGCGAAAAAAGCCATAAAAATGTATTTAATCATAATTTCCAAACTAAACATGCAAAATGTGTAAAAATGCCTGTAATATTGAATCCATGTGAGTTTTACTAGAATCAGTTGTTTTAGTGAAGTTTGCAAAAACAAAAATTAGGTTTTACTCTTTATGAAAGTAAACTGTCTCACTCAATATGACAGTTTTTTAATCATAACTCCTAAACTACACTTGCAAAATGGCTAATAATGTTTGAAATAATGGATTCTTGGGAGTTTACCTCGAAACATATGCTTTCTTAAGCCTTGCAAACACAAAAAGTATTTTTTACTCAAATGACAGTAATGTTCTTAAAATCCTGAGATAATGCGAAAAAAGCCATAAAAATGTATTCAATCATAATTTCTAAACTAAACATGCAAAATGTGTAAAAATGCCTGCATTATTGAATCCATGTGAGTTTTACTAGAATCAGTTGTTTTAGTGAAGTTTGCAAAAACAAAAATTAGGTTTTACTCTTTATGAAAGTAAACTGTCACACTCAATATGACAGTTTTTTAATCATAACTCCTAAACTACTCATGCAAAATGGCTAATAATGCAAGTAATATTATAGCCTTGTGAGTTTCACTAGAATCAGTTGTTTTAGTAAGATTTGCAAAAGCAAAAATTAGGTTTTACTCTTTATGAAAGTAAACTGTCACACTCAATATGACAATTTTTTAATCATAACTCCTAAACCACTCATGCAAAATGGCTAATAATGTTTGAAATAATGGATCCTTGGGAGTTTTCCTCGAAACATATGATTTCTTAAGGCTTGCAAACACAAAAAGTATTTTTTTTACTCAAAATGACAGTAATGTTCTTAAAATCCTGAGATAATGCGAAAAAAGCAATAAAAGTGTATTCAATCATAATTTCTAAACTAAACATGCAAAATGTGTAAAAATGCCTGTAATATTGAATTCATGTGAGTTTTACTAGAATCAGTTGTTTTAGTAAAGTTTGCAAAAACAAAAATTAGGTTTTTCTCTTTATGAAAGTAAACTGTCTCACTCAATATGACAGTTTTTTAATCATAACTCCTAAACTACTCTTGCAAAATGGCTAATAATGTTTGAAATAATGCATCCTTGTGAGTTTTACTTGAAACATATGTTTTTTTAAGGCTTGCAAACACAAAATGTAGTTTTTTACTCAATATGACAGTAATGTTCTTAAAATCCTGAGATAATGCGAAAAAAGCCATAAAAATGTATTCAATCATAATTTCTAAACTAAACATGCAAAATGTGTAAAAATGCCTGCATTATTGAATCCATGTGAGTTTCACTAGAATCAGTTGTTTTAGTGAAGTTTGCAAAAACAAAAATTAGGTTTTACTCTTTATGTAAGTAAACTGTCACACTCAATATGACAGTTTTTTAATCATAACTCCTAAACTACTCATGCAAAATGGCTAATAATGTTTGAAATAATGGATCCTTGGGAGTTTTCCTTGAAACAAATGCTTTCTTAAGGCTTGCAAACACAAAAAGTATTTTTTTTACTCAATATGACAGTAATGTTCTTAAAATCCTGAGATAATGCGAAAAAAGCCATAAAAATGTATTCAATCATAATTTCTTAACTAAACATGCAAAATAAGAAAAAATGCCTGTATTATTGAATCCATGTGAGTTTAACTATAATCAGTGGTTTTAGTAAGGTTTGCAAAAACAAAAATTAGGTTTTACTCTTTATGAAAGTAAACTGTCACACTCAATATGACATTTATTTAATCAAAACTCCTAAACTACACATGCAAAATGTCTAATGATGCCTCAAATAATGCATTTTACGGACTTTACTCGAAACATATGCTTTTTCAAATCTTGCAAACAAAAAGTAACTTTTTACTCAATATGACGGTAATATTCCTAAAATACTGAGATAATGCGAAAAAAGCAATGAAAATATATTCAATCATATTTCCTAAATCAAACATGCAAAATGTGTAAAAATGCCTGTAAAATTGAATCCATGTGAGTTTTACTAGTTTAGGTTGTGTTTGAAATTTTTGCAAATACAAAAATTAGGTTTTTTTTCACCATGACGATGTACACTCAATATGACAGTAAATTAAACATAACTCCTAAACTACACTTAAAAATGAGCTAATGTTGCCTGAAATAATGCATTCTTGTGAGTTTTACTCGAAACATGCTTTTTTAAGGCTTGCAAACACAAATAGTAGTTTTTATTCAATATGACAGTAATGTTCTTAAAATTCGGAGATAATGCGAAAAAAGCAATAAAAATGTATTCCAACATAAATCCTAAACCAACAATGCAAAATGTCTAAAAATGCCTGTAATATTAAATCCATGTGAGTTTTACTAGAATCAGTTGTTTTAGTGAAGTTTGCAAAAACAAAAATTAGGTTTTACTCTTTATGAAAGTAAACTGTCACACTGAATATTTTTAATCATAACTCCTAAACTACTCATGCAAAATGGCTAATAATGTTTGAAATAATGGATTCTTGGGAGTTTTCCTCGAAACATATGCTTTCTTAAGGCTTACAAACACAAAAAGTATTTTTTTTACTCAATATGACAGTAATGTGCTTAAAATCCTGAGATAATGCGAAAAAAGCAATACAAATGTATTCAATCATAATTTTTAAACTAAACATGCAAAATTTGTAAAAAATGCCTGTAATATTGAATCCATGTGCGTTTTACTAGAATCGGTTGTGTTTGAAATTTTTGCAAATAAAAAAATTATGTTTTTTTTTCACCATGACAAGTACACTCAATATAAGAGTAAATAAACATAACTCCTAAACTACAAATAAAAATGAGCTACTATTGCCTGAAATAATGCATTATTGTGAGTTTTACTCGAAACATATGCTTTTTTAAGGCTTGCAAACACAAAAAGTAGTTTTTTACTCAATATGACAGTAATGTTCTTAAAATCCTGAGATAATGCCTGTAATATTGAATCCATGTGAGTTTTACTAGAATCGGTTGTGTTTGAAATTTTTGAAAATAAAAAAAATAGGTTTTTTTTCACCATGACAATGTACAGTCAATATGACAGTAAATAAACATAACTTCTAAACTACACATAAAAATGAGATATTATTGCCTGAAATAATGCATTATTGTTAGTTTTACTCGAAACATATGCTTTTTTAAGGCTTGCAAACACAAAAAGTAGTTTTTTACTCAATATGACAGTAATATTCCTAAAATCCTGAGATAATGCGAAAAAAGCAATACAAATGTATTCCATCATAATTTCTAAACCAAAAGGCAAAATGTCTAAAAATAACTGTAATATTGAATGCATGTGAGTTTTTCTAGAATCAGTTGTTTTTGTAAGGTTTGCAAATACAAAAATTAGGTTTTACTCTATATGAGAGTACACTGTTACATTTAATATGACAGTTATTTAAACATAACTCCTAAACAACAAATGCAAAATGACTAATTGCCTGGAGATGTATCTTTGAGTTTTACTAAAATGTTCTTTTGTTAGGTTTGCAAAGACACAAGTTAGTTTTTTTTAAACTCAATATGATAGTATCACTGTCATACTAAATAAGAAAGTTGTATAAACATAATTTCAAAACTACACATGCAATCCGTCTAAAAATGCCTGTAATATTGAATCTATGTGAGTTTTACCAGAATCAGGTATTTTGGTAAGGTTTACAATTACAAAAATTAGGTTTTACTCATAATGACAGTATAACTGCCACATTCAATAAGGCAGTTATTTAAACATAACCCCTAAACCACATGCAAAATGGCTTATAATGCTTAGAGATGTATCTTTGTGAGTTTTACTAGAAAACATATCATTTGTAAGGTTTTTTAAAGACACAAGTTAGTTTTTTTTACTCAATATAATAGTATAACTGTCATACTAAATGTATCCATTTTCTTCCGCTTTTCCGAGGTCGGGTTGCGGGGGCAGCAGCCTAAGCAGAGAAGCCCAGACTTCCCTCTCCCCAGCCACTTCGTCCAGCTCTTCTCGGGGGATCCCGAAGCGTTCCCAGGCCAGCCGGCTGACATAGTCTTCCCAATGTGTACTGGGGCTTCCCCGTGGCCTCCTGCCAGTCGGACTTGCCCTAACGAAAAAAACAATTAAAATGTATTCAAACACAACTCCTAAACCAAACATGTGAAATGTCTAAAATACCTGCAATATTGAATCTATGTGAGTTTTACTAGAATCAGTTGTTTTTGTAAGGTTTGCAAATACAAAAATTAGGTTTAACACTTAATGACAGTATAACTGCCACACTCAATTTGACAGTTATTAAAACATAACTCCTAAACTACACATGAACATTTTCTAATAATGCATGAAGAAATGTATCTTTTGTGAGTTTTACTAGTAACATTTTCTTTTGTAAGCATTGCAAAGACACAAGTTAGTTTGTTTTACTCACTATGACTTTACTGTCACACTCAATATGACAGTTTTTTAAACATAAATCCTAAACCGCACATGCAAAATGGCTAATAATGCCTGTAGAAATGTATCTTTGAGTTTTACTGGGAAAAATATTTTGTAAGGTTTGTAAAGACACGAGTTAGTTGTTTTTTTTACTCAATATGACAGTATTACTGTAATACTAAATATGAAAGTTATATAAACACAACTCCAAAACCAAACATGCATTATGTCTAAAAATGCCTGTGATATTGTATCTGTGAGTTTTACTAGAATCAATTGTTTTTGTAAGGTTTGCAAATACAAAATTTAGGTTTTACTCACTATGACAGTTATTTAAACATAAATCCTAAACAACAAATGCAAATGGCTAATAATGCTTGGAGAACTGTATCTTTGTTGTAGAGAGCCTGCTGACCAACAGCATCTCTGTCTGGACTGGAGCCTGCAGTGCCTCAGACTGGAAGTCTCTCCAGAGAGTGGTGAGGACGGCGGGAAAGATCTTCAGGAATCCTCTTCCTCCTATCCAGGAGATCGCAAAAAGCGCTGCATGACCGGGGCTCAGAAAATTTGCAAAGACTCCTCCCACCCCCACCAAGGACTGTTTTCACTGCTGGACTCTAGAAAGAGGTTCCGCAGCCTCCGAAGCAGAACCTCCAGCTTCTTCCCTCAGGCCGTAAGACTCTTGAACGCATTATAATTAAATTATCCCCTCAACTCCCCTCAAAATGGATTAACTCGCTGGAATAAAAAAAAAAACAATATAACATACACCCATAAACGTGGGCGCATGTGGAAAAAGTGCAATATATTTATCTGCACAGTAATCTTTTTATTTATTTATATATATTTAAGTATATTTATTTATTTTATATATATATTTATTTATTATTTATATTTATTTATATATGCACCTTATTGCTTTTTTATCCTGCACTACCATGAGCTTATGTAACGAAATTGTGTTATCTGTGCTGTAAAGTTCAAATTTGAATGACAATAAAAAGAAAGTCTAAGTCTTTACCAGAATAATGATCTTTTGTAAGGTTTGCAAAGACGCAAGTTAGTTGTTTTTTTTTACTCAATATGACAGTATAACTGTCATACTAAATATGAAAGTTGTAAAAACATAACTCCAAAACCAAACAAGCAATCCATCTAAAAATGCATGTAATATTCAATCTATGTGAGTTTTACCAGAATCAGGTATTTTGGTAAGGTTTACAATTACAAAAATTAGGTTTTACTCATGACAGTATACCTGCCACATTCAATTTGACATTTATTTAAACATAACTCCTAAACCACACATGCATAATGGCTAATAATACCTGGGGAAATGTCTCTCTGTGAGTTTTACTAGAAAAAATATATCGTGTAAGGTTTGTAAAGACACAAGTTAGTTTTTTTTACTCAATATAACAGTATAGCTGTCATACTATATATAAATAAATAAATAAATAAATAAATGGGTTGTACTTGTATAGCGCTTTTCTACCTTCAAGGTACTCAAAGCGCTTTGACACTACTTCCACATTTACCCATCACACACTGATGGAGGGAGCTGCCATGCAAGGCGCTAACCAGCACCCATCAGGAGCAAGGGTGAAGTGTCTTGCTCAGGACACAACGGACATGACGAGGTTGGTACTAGGTGGGGATTGAACCAGGGACCCTCGGGTCGAGCACGGCCATTCTTCCACTGCGCCAAACATCACTCCAAAACCAAACATGTATTATGTCTAAAAATGCCTGTAATATTGTATCTGTGTGAGTTTTACTAGAATCAGTTGTTTTTGTAAGGTTTTCAAATACCAAAATTAGGTTTTATTTACTTTGACAGTTATTTAAACATAACTCCTAAACAACAAATGCAAAATAGCTAATAATGCTTGGAGAGATGTATCGTTGTTATAGCGAGCCTGCTGACCAACAGCATCTCTGTCTGGACTGGAGCCTGCAGTGCCTCAGACTGGAAGTATCTCCAGAGAGTGGTGAGGACGGCGGAAAAGATCATCAGGACTCCTCTTCCTCCTATCCAGGAGATCGCAAAAAGTGCTGCCTGACCAGGGCTCAGAAAATTTGCAAAGACTCCTCCCACCCCCACCAAGGACTGTTTTCACTGCTGGACTCTAGAAAGAGGTTCCGCAGCCTCCGAAGCTTCTGTAGCAGCTTCTTCCCTCAGGCCGTAAGACTCTTAAACGCATCATAATTAAATTATCTCCTCAACTCCCCTCAAAATGAATTATCTCGCTGGAATGAAATAAACAATATAACATACACCCATAAACGTGGGCGCATGTGGAAAAAGTGCAATATATTTATCTGCACAGTAATCTATTTATCTATTCATATATATTTATATATATTTATTTATTATATATATATATATATATATATATATATATATATATATATATATATATATATATATATATATATAGTATTTATATGTTATTTATATATATTTATGTATCGAAATATGCACCTAATTGCTTTTTTATCCTGCACTACGACATTTCGTTCTTATCTGTGCTGTAAAGTTCAAATTTGAATGACAATAAAAAGAAAGTCTAAGTCTAAGTCTAAGTCTTTACTAGAATAACGATCTTTTGTAAGGTTTGCAAAGACTCAAGTTAGGTTTTTTTTTTTCCCCAATGGTAATATACAGTATAACTGTCATACTAAATATGAAAGTTGTATAATCAAAACTCCAAAACCAAACATGCAATCCGTCTAAAATGCATGTAATCTTGAATCTATGTGAGTTTTACCAGAATCAGGTATTTTGGTAAGATTTACAATTACAAAAATTAGGTTTCACTCATAATGACAGTATAACTGCCACATTCTATCTATTTAAACATAACTCCTAAACCACACATGCACAATGGCTATTAATGCCTGGAGAAATGTCTCTTTGTGAGTTTTACTGGAAAAAAATATTTCGTAATGTTTGCACCGACACAAGTTAGTTTTTTTTACTCAATATGACAGTGTTACTGTCATACTAAATATGAAAGTTATATAAACATAACTCCAAAACCAAACATGCATTATCTCTAAAAATGCCTGTAATTTTGTATCCATGTGAGTTTTACTAGAATCAGTTGTTTTTGTAAGGTTTGCAAATACAAAATATGGGTTTTACTCACAGTATACTGTCACACTCAATCTGACAGTTATTTAAACATAACTCCTAAACCACACATGACAAATGGCTAATAATGCCTGGAGAAATGTCTCTTTGTGAGTTTTGCAGGAAAAAAAATATTTTGTAAGGTTTGTAAAGACACAAGTTAGTTTTTATTACTCAATATGACAGTATTACTGTAATACTAAATATGAAAGTTATACAAACACAACTCCAAAATCAAACATGCATCATGTCTAAAAATGCCTGCAATATTGAATCCATGTGAGTTTTACTAGAATCAGTTGTTTTTGTAAGGTTTTTGCAAATACAAAAATTAGGTTTTACTCACTATAACAGTTATTTAAACATAACTCCTAAACAACAAATGCAAAATGGCTAATAATGCTTGGAGAAATGTATCTTTGTTAGATTTACTAGAAAAAAATATATTTTGTAAGTTAGTTTTTTTTACTTAATATGACAGTATAACTGTCTTCCGCTTATCCGAGGTCCGGTTGCAGGGGCAGCAGCCTAAGCAGAGAAGCTCTTCTCGGGGGATCCCGAGGCGTTCGACAGCCCAGCCCGGAGACATAGTCTTCCCAATGTGTCCTGGGTCTTCCCCGCGGCCTCCTGCCCGTCGGACTTGCCCTAATGAAAAAAGCAATACAAATGTATTCAAACACAACTCTAAACCAAACATGTAAAATGTCTAAAAAATGCCTGTAATATTGAATCTATGTGAGTTTTACCAGAATCAGGTATTTTGGTAAGGTTTACAATTACAAAAATTAGGTTTTACTCATAATAACAGTATAACTGCCACATTCAATTTGACATTTATTTAAACATAACTCCTAAACCACATGTGCACAATGGCTAATAATGCCTGGAGAAATGTCTCTTTGTGAGTTTTACTGGAAAAAAAAATATTTTTTAAGGTTTGTACAGATACAAGTTAGTTTTTTTTATTCAATATGACAGTATTACTGTCATACAAAATATGAAAGTTATATAAACATTACTCCAAAACCAAACATGCATTATGTCAAAAAATGCCTGTAATATTGTATCCATGTGAGTTTTAGTAGAATCATTTGTTTTCATAAGGTTTGCAATTACAAAATATGGGTTTTACTCACTATGACAGTATACTGTCACACTCAATCTGACGATTATTTAAACATAAGTCCTAAACCACACATGCAAAATGGCTAATAATGCCTTGAGTTATGTATCTTTGTGAGTTTTACTAGAAAAAATATATTTTGTAATGTTTGCAAAGACCCAAGTTAGTTTTTTACTTAATATGACAGTATTACTGTCATACTAAATCCATCCATTTTCTTCCTGCTTATCCGAGGTCAGGTTGCGGGGGCAGCAGCCTAAGCAGAGAAGCGAAGACTTTCCTCTCCCCAGCCACTTTGTCCAGCTCTTCTCGGGGGATCCCGAGGCATTTACAGGCCAGCCAGGAGACATAAATAGATAGATACATAGATAGTACTTTATTGATTCCTTCAGGAGAGTTCCCTCAGGAAAATTTAAATTCCAGCAGTAGTGTACAAAATTGTAAAAAGTGAAAAGTAAATAATGGGGGTATAAATTGAAACAAAATAGAAACATATTACAATAGAATAAAAATAAAAAGCAACAATGAGAATAAAAATACAACAGTAAAATAAGAATATAACAAGAGAAACTAGGCAGTAGTGACCATGTTTTGAAAAAATATTGCACTCTTATTGATTTGCATCCCCTGTCATCCTAGTAGCCCCCCTCCCCCCAGAGAAGAGTTGTACAGTCTAATGGCGTGTGGGACAAAGGACAGCCGCCTCAGGAAGTACAGCTCTGTCCTTTCCTGTACAAGTGGTCTGTGTTAACAGTCTAGTCCAGCTTATTGTCCACCCACACCCCAAGGTACTTGAATGATAGTCTTCCCAATGTGTCCTGGGTCTTCCCCGTGGCCTCCTGCTGGTCGGCCTTGCCCTAACGAAAATAGCAATAAAAAATGTATTCAAACACAACTCCTAAACCAAACATGTAAAATATCTAAAAATGCCTGTAAAATTGAATCTATGTTTTACTAGAATCAGTTGTTTTCATAAGGTTTGCAAATACAAAATTAGGTTTTACACATAATGACAGTATAACTGCCACACTCAATATGACAGTTATTTAAACATAACTCCTAAACCACACATGAAAAATGTCTAATAATGCGTGAAGAAATGTATCTTTGTGATTTTTATTAGAAACGTTTTCTTTTGTGAGGTTTGCAAAGACACAAGTTAGTTTTTTTTACTCAATATGACAGTGTAACTGCCACACTCACTATGACAGTTATTTAAACATAACTCCTAAACTCATACTTGCCAACATTGAGACCTCCGATTTCAGGAGGTGGGGGTGGGGAAGGCATGGTCGGGGGTGGGGTGGGGGCGTGGTTAAGAGGGGAGGAGTATATTTAGAGCTAGAATTCACTAAGTCAAGTATTTCATATATATATATATATATATATATATATATATATATATATATATATATATATATATATATATAAAGTCAAGATTTTTTTATATATGTGTGTATATATATATATAATAAATATATATATATATATATATATATATATATATACACATATATAAAAAAATCTTGACTTTCAGTGAATTCTAGCTATATATATATATATATATATATATATATATATATATATATATATATATATATATATATATATGTATGTGTGGGGGAAAAAATCACAAGACTACTTCATCTCTACAGGCCTGTTTAATGAGGGGTTCCCTCAATCATCAGGAGATATAAGACATATATATATATATATATATATATATATATATATATATATATATATATATATATATATATATATATATATATATATATATATATATATATATAAATATATATATATATATAAAATAAATACTTGAATTTCAGTTTTCATTTATCTACACATATACACACACATAACACTCATCTACTCATTGTTGAGTTAAGGGTTGAATTGTCCATCCTTGTTCTATTCTCTGTCACTATTTTTATAACCATGCTGAACACCCTCTCTGATGATGCATTGCTGTGTGGCACGCACAAAAGTGCTTTCATCAAATGCACGAGAGTCTGGAATTTTCCATCCCTCCCGAGCATGTCTAAAAACAGGTCAATCTTTGCTTCCTGAGGAAGATCTTCACTGCCAAGCACTTGGTATTCCACTACTTCTTCCCGGAGGCTATCCAGGTCCAATCGCAGCTGCGGCTTGGAACTTATAAGCGTGTTTCCTCATCTTACTCGTCGTCGGCGTCGCCATGGCTGTATCTTCCGCGTTCTTCTGCTTCGTCTCCTTGTTGTGTGCGCAGTTGTGCACTGCACTCTCTAAAAGCCCTGGATGTTATTGTCACATATGCATGTACAATAGATGGCAGTATTGCCCTGTTTAAAGAGTGTCACAACATTGCTGTTTACGGCAGACAAACTGCTTTACGGTAGACGAAAACGTGACTGCTGTTGTTTTGTGTTGTTACCGCGCTGGGAGGACGTGAATGAAACTACCTAACAATAAACCCACATAAGAAACCAAGAACTCGCCCTCGATCATTCTACAGTTATAACGGGATTGGTCAGGCATGCTGTTTATATCCTGGGAAAGCAGACCTGAATACAGGCTGTCCTCACTCAGATCAGCCTGAATTTTGGGAGATTTTCGGGAGAAAATTTGTCCCGGGAGGTTTTCGGGAGAGGCGCTGAATTTCGGGAGTCTCCTGGAAAATCCAGGAGGCTTGGCAAGTATGCCTAAACTACACATAAAAAATGGCTAATAATGCCTGAAATAAGGCATTCTTGTGAGTTTTACTCGAAACATATGCTTTTTTAAGGCTTGCAAACACAAAAAGTATTTGTTTTCCTCAATATGACAGTAAAGTTCTTAAAATCCTGAGATAATGCGAAATAAGCAAAAACAATGTATTCCATCATAATTCCTACACCAAATAAGCAAAATATCTAAAAATGCCTGTAATATTGAATCTGTGTGAGTTTTACTAAAATCAGTTGTTTTGGTAAGGTTTACCAATACAAAAATGAGGTTTTACTCTTTATGACAGTTATTTAAACATAACTCCATCCATCCAGCCATCCATTTTCTTCCGCTTATCCGAGGTCGGGTCGCGGGGGCTGCAGCCTAAGCAGGGAAGCCCAGACTTTCCTCTCCCCAGCTACTTCGTCCAGCTCCTCCCGGGGGATCCTGGGGCGTTCCCAGGCCAGCCGGGAGAGATAAGCTTCCCCGTTTCCTGGGTCTTCCTGGGCCTCCTACTGGTCGGACGTGCCCGAAACACCTCCCTAGGGAGGCGTTCGGGTGGCATCCTGACCAGATGCCCGAACCACCTCATCTGGCTCCTCTCGAAATGGAGGAGCAATGGCTTTACTTTGAGCTCCTCCCGGATGACAGAGCTTCTCACCCTATCTCTAAGGGAGAGCCCCGCCATCCGGCGGAGGAAACTCATTTCGGCCGCTTGTACCCGTGATTTTGTCCTTAGGTGAGGATGGGAACGTAGATCGACCGGTAAATCGAGAGCTTTGCCTTCCGGCTCAGCTCCTTCTTCACCACAACGGATCAATACAGCGTCCGCATTACTGAAGACGCCGCACCGTTCCGCCTGTCAATCTCACGATCCACTCTTCCCTCACTCGTGAACAAGACTCTGAGGTCCTTGAACTCCTCCACTTGGGGCAAGATCTCCTCCCCAACCCGGAGATGGCACTCCACCCTTTTCCGGGCGAGAACCATGGACTCGGACTTGGAGGTGCTGATTCACATCCCAGTCACTTCACACTCGTCTGCGAACCGATCCAGTGAGGGCTGAAGATCTTGGCCAGATGAAGCCATCAGGACCACATCATCTGCAAATAGCAGAGACCTAATCCTGCAGACACCAAACCGGATCCCCTCAACGCCCTGACTGCGCCTAGAAATTCTGTCCATAAAGGTTATGAACAGAATCGGTGACAAAGGGCAGCCTTGGCGGAGTCCAACCCTCACTGGAAACGGGTCCGACTTACTGCCGGCAATGCGGACCAAGCTCTGACTCTTGCAAAGGGAGCGAACCGCCACAATAAGACAGTCCGTTACCCCATACTCTCTAAGCACTCCCCACAGGACTTCCAGGGGTAAATGGTCGAATGCCTTCTCCAAGTCCATAAAGCACAAACTCCCATGCACCCTCAAGGACCCTGCCGAGAGTATAAAGCTGGTCCGCAGTTCCACGACCAGGACGTAAACCACACTGTTCCTCCTGAATCCGAGGTTCGACTATCTATCTAGCCTCTTCTCCAGTACACATGAATAGACCTTACCGGGAAGATTGAGGAATGTGATCTCACGATAGTTGAAACACACCCTCTGGTTCCCCTTCTTAAAGAGAGGAACCACCACCCCGGTCTCCCAATCCAGAAGTACCGCCCCCGATGTCCACGCGATGTTGCAGAGTCTTGTCAACCAAGACAGCCCCACAGCATCCAGAGCCTTAAGGAACTCCGGACGGATCTCATCCACCCCCAGGGCGTTGCCATTGAGGAGCTTTTTAACTACCTTGGCATCCTCAGCCCCAGAAATAGGAGAGCCCACCACAGATTCCCCAGGCACTGCTTCCTCATAGGAAGACATGTTGGTGGGATTAAGGAGGTCTTCGAAGTATTCCCTCCACCGATCAATAACAGCTGCAGTAGAGGTCAGCAGCGCACCATCCTCACCATACCGGTGTTACAGTGCACTGCTCCCCCCCCCTTGAGCCGGCGGATGGTGGTCCAGAATCGCTTCGAAGCCGTCTGGAAGTCGTTTTCCATGGCTTCTCCAAACTCCTCCCATGTCCGAGTTTTTGCCTCTGCGACCGCTGAAGTCGCACTTCGCTTGGCCTGTCGGCTGCCTCTGGAGTCCCATGAGCCAAAAGGACCCGATAGGCTCTTTCTTCAGCTTGACGGCATCCCTCACTGCTGGTGTCCACCAGCGGGTTCTAGGATTACCGCCACGACAGGCACCAAACTCCTTGCGGCCACAGCTCCAATCAGCCGGCTCGACAAGAGAGGCACGGAACATGGTCCACTCAGACTCAATGTCCAGCGCCTCCCTCGTGACATGTTCAAAGTTCTTCCGGAGGCGTTCCCAGCAAACCCTCACAATGCGTTTGGGCCTGCCAGGTCTGTCAGGCATCCTCCCCCACCATCGCAGCCAACTCACCACCAGGTGGTGATCGGTAGAAAGCTCCGCCCCTCTCTTCACCCGAGTGTCCAAAACATGAGACCGCAAATCCGATGACACAACTACAAAATCGATCATGGAACTGCGGCCTGGGGTGTCCTGGTGCCAAGTGCACATATGGACACCCTTATGTTTGAACTTGGTGTTTGTTATTGACAATCTGTGACGAGCACAAAAGTCCAATAACAAAACACCACTCGGGTTCAGATCCGGGCGGCCATTCTTCCCAATCACGCCTCTCCAGGTTTCACTGTTGTTGCCAAGATGAGCGTTGAAGGCCCCCAGTAGAACGAGGGAATCACCCGGTGGAGCACTTTCCAGTACTCCCTCGAGTGAATCCAAAAAGGGTGGGTACCGTATTTTCCGCACTATAAGGCGCACCGGATTATTAGCCGCACCTTCAATGAATGGCATATTTCAAAACTTTGTCCACCTATAAGCCGCCCCGGACTATAAGCCGCGCCTACGCTGCGCTAAAGGGAATGTCAAAAAAAACAGTCAGATAGGTCAGTCAAACTTTAATAATATATTAAAAACCAGTGTTCTAACAACTCTGTCCCAAAATGTACGCAAATGTGCAATCACAAACATAGTACAATTCAAAATAGTGCAGAGCAATAGCAACATAATGTTGCTCGAACGTTAATGTCACAACACACAAAATAAACATAGCGCTCACCTTCTGAAGTTATTCTTCATTCGTAAATCCTTCGAATTCTTCGTCTTCGGTGTCCGAATTGAAAAGTTGGGCAAATGTGGGATCCAAAATGGCCGGTTCCGTCTCGTCGAAGTCATCGGAGTCAGTGTCACTGTTCAGCAGTTCTGTGAATCCTGCCTTCCGGAAAGCTCGGACCACAGTTGTGACCGAAATATCTGCCCAGGCATTTACGATCCACTGGCAAATGTTGGCGTATGTCGTCCGGCGCTGTCTGCCTGTCTTAGTGAAGGTGTGTTCGCCTTCGGTCATCCATTGTTCCCACGCCGTTCGCAGTCGTGATTTGAATGCCCTGTTGACACCAATATCCAGCGGTTGGAGTTATTTGGTTAATCCACCCGGAATGACGGCGAGTGTTGTATTTGTGTGCTTCACTTGTTTTTTGACACCATCTGTGATGTGGGCGCGCATAGAGTCGTATATCAACATGGACGGAGCTGTGTGAAAAAAGCCACCCGGCCTCTTCGCGTAAACTTCCCTTAACCACTCGCTCATCTTTTCTTCATCCATCCATCCCTTCGAGTTAGCTTTTATGATGACGCCGGCTGGAAAGGTCTCTTTTGGCAAGGTCTTCCTTTTGAATATCACTATGGGTGGAAGTTTCAGGCCATTAGCATGGCAAGCTAGAACCACAGTGAAGGACGACTTCCCTGTGGTGCGAATATTCACCGTACGTGCTCCCGTTGTATCCACAGTATCCACAGTGCGGTTCACAGGAATATCAGTTGCTGTGAAATAGTAATCCGTGTGCGGATGGAGAGATTGCGTCTTTTCATGAACCGGATCCTTGTCGCTTAGTAGGAGCCATTTTGTGGTCTTTACAGATGTAAACAGGAAATGAAACGTACGGTAATATCCGCGCGCTTTTTCTTCTTCTACGCGGGCGGGTAGTTGCTTACAGTAGAAGAAGAAGCGCTTCCTGTTCTATGGGGGCGGGTGCTTACCTTGGCGGTTGCTTGCGTAGAAGAAGAAGCGCTTCCTGTTCTACCGGGAAAAAAGATGGTGGCTGTTTACCGTAGTTACGAGACCGAAACTTTATGAAAATGAATCTTAATATTAATCCATATATAAAGCGCACCGGGTTAAAAGCCGCACTGTCAGCTTTTGAGTAAATTTGTGGTTTTTAGGTGCGGCTAATGGTGCGGAAAATACGGTACTCTGAGCTGCCGTTTGGCGCGTAAGGCCAAACAACAGTCAGGACCCGTCCCCCCACCCGAAGGCGGAGGAAAGCTACCCACTGGTCCACTGGGTTGAACTCCAACGTGCAGGCTTTGAGCCGGGGGGCAACAAGAATTGCCACCCGAGCCCGTCGCCTCTCAATGCAAGCATTATAACTACAAAACAACAAATGCTAATAATGCTTGGAAAAATGTATCTTTGTTAGTTTTACTAGAATAATAATCTTTTGTAAGGTTTGCAGACACAAGTTTGCTTTTTTTTACTCAATATGACAGTATAACTGTCATACTAAATATGAAAGTTGTATAAACATATCTCCAAAACCAAACATGCAATCCATCTAAAGATGCCTGTAATATTGAATCTATGAAAAATAGTTTTTTTACTCAATATGACAGTATAACTGTCATACTAAATCCATCCATTTTCTTCCGCTTATCCGAGGTCGGGTTGCGGGGGCAGCAGCCTAAGCAGAGAAGCCCCAGCCACTTTGTCCAGCTCTTCTCGGGGGATCCCGAGGCGTTCCCAGGCCAGCCTGAGACATAGTCTTCCCAATGTGTCCTGGGTCTTCCCCGTGGCCTCCTGCCGATCGGACTTTCCCTAACGAAAAAAAGCAATAAAAATGTATTCAAACATGTGAAATGTCTAAAAATGCCTGTAATATTGAATCTATGTGAGTTTTACTAGAATCAGTTGTTTTTGTAAGGTTTGCAAATACAAAAATTTGGTTTTACACATCCATCCATCCATCCATCTTCTTCCGCTTATCCGAGGTCGGGTCGCGGGGGCAGCAGCTTAAGCAGTTAAGCCCAGACTTCCCTCTCCCCAGCCACTTCGTCCAGCTCCTCCCGGGGGATCCCGAGGCGTTCCCAGGCCAGCCGGGAGAGATAGTCTTCCCAGCGTGTCCTGGGTCTTCCCCGTGGCCTCCTACCGGTCGGACGTGCCCGAAACACCTTCCTAGGGAGGCGTTCGGGTGGCATCCTGACCAGATGCCCGAACCACCTCATCTGGCTCCTCTCGATGTGGAGGAGCAGCGGCTTTACTTTGAGCTCCCTCCGAATGACAGAGCTTCTCACCCTATCTCTAAGGGAGAGCCCCGCCACTCGGCGGAGGAAACTCATTTCGGCCGCTTGTACCCGCGATCTTGTCCTTTCGGTCATGACCCAAAGCTCTTGACCATAGGTGAGGATGGGAACGTAGATCGACCGGTAAATCGAGAGCTTTGCCTTCCGGCTCAGCTCCTTCTTCACCACAACGGATCGATACAGCGTCCGCATTACTGAAGACGCCGCACCGATCCGCCTGTCGATCTCACGATCAACTCTTCCCCCACTCGTGAACAAGACTCCGAGGTACTTGAACTCCTCCACTTGGGGCAAGATCTCCTCCCCAACCCGGAGATGGCACTCCACCTTTTTCCGGGAGAGAACCATGGACTCGGACTTGGAGGTGCTGATTCCCATCCCAGTCGCTTCACACTCGGCTGCGAACCGATCCAGTGAGAGCTGAAGATCTTGGCCGGAGGAAGCCATCAGGACCACATCATCTGCAAATAGCAGTGACCTAATCCTGCAGCCACCAAACCAGATCCCCTCAACGCCCTGACTGCGCCTAGAAATTCTGTCCATAAAGGTTATGAACAGAATCGGTGACAAAGGGCAGCCTTGGCGGAGTCCAACCCTCACTGGAAACGTGTCCGACTTACTGCCGGCAATGCGGACCAAGCTCTGACACTGATTATACAGGGAGCGAACTGCCACAATAAGACAGTCCGTTACCCCATACTCTCTGAGCACTCCCCACAGGACTTCCCGGGGTACACGGTCGAATGCCTTCTCCAAGTCCACAAAGCACATGTAGACTGGTTGGGCAAACTCCCATGCACCCTCAAGGACCCTGCCGAGAGTATAGAGCTGGTCCACAGTTCCACGACCAGGACGAAAACCACACTGTTCCTCCTGTATCCGAGGTTCGACTATCCGGCGTAGCCTCCTCTCCAGTACACCTGAATAGACCTTACCGGGAAGGCTGAGGAGTGTGATCCCACGATAGTTGGAACACACCCTCCGGTTCCCCTTCTTAAAGAGAGGAACCACCACCCCGGTCTGCCAATCCAGAGGTACCGCCCCCGATGTCCACGCGATGTTGCAGAGTCTTGTCAACCAAGACAGCCCCACAACATCCAGAGCCTTAAGGAACTCCGGGCGGATCTCATCCACCCCCGGGGCCTTGCCACCGAGGAGCTTTTTAACTACCTCGGCAACCTCAGCCCCAGAAATAGGAGAGCCCACCACAGATTCCCCAGGCCCTGCTTCCTTATAGGAAGACGTGCTGGTAGGATTGAGGAGGTCTTCGAAGTATTCCCTCCACCGATCCACAACATCCGCAGTCGAGGTCAGCAGAGCACCATCCCCACCATACACGGTGTTGACACTGCACTGCTTCCCCTTCCTGAGGCGGCGGATGGTGGTCCAGAATTGCTTCGAAGCCGTCCGGAAGTCTTTTTCCATGGCCTCCCCGAACTCCTCCCATGTCCGAGTTTTTGCCTCCGCGACCGCTGAAGCCGCACACCGCTTGGCCTGTCGGTACCTGTCTGCTGCCTCAGGAGTCCCATGAGCCAAAAGAACCCGATAGGACTCCTTCTTCAGCCTGACGGCATCCCTCACCGCCGGCGTCCACCAACGGGTTCTAGGATTACCGCCACGACAGGCACCAACCACCTTGCGGCCACAGCTCCAATCGGCCGCCTCGACAATAGAGGTACGGAACATTGTCCACTCGGACTCAATGTCCAGCACCTCCCTCGTGACATGTTCAAAGTTCTTCCGGAGGTGGGAATTGAAACTCTCTCTGACAGGAGACTCTGCCAGGCGTTCCCAGCAAACCCTCACAATGCGTTTGGGCCTGCCAGGTCTGTCCGGCATCCTCCCCCACCATCGCAGCCAACTCACCACCAGGTGGTGATCGGTAGAAAGCTCCGCCCCTCTCTTCACCCGAGTGTCCAAAACATGAGGCCGCAAATCCGATGACACAACTACAAAGTCGATCATGGAACTGCGGCCTAGGGTGTCCTGGTGCCAAGTGCACATATGGACACCCTTATGTTTGAACATGGTGTTTGTTATCGACAATCTGTGACGAGCACAAAAGTCCAATAACAGAACACCACTCGGGTTCAGATCCGGGCGGCCATTCTTCCCAATCACACCTCTCCAGGTTTCACTGTCGCTGCCAACATGAGCGTTGAAGTCCCCCAGTAGAACGAGGGAATCACCCGGGGGAGCACTCTCCAGTACTCCCTCGAGTGAATCCAAAAAGGGTGGGTACTCTGAGCTGCTGTTTGGCGCGTAAACGCAAACAACAGTCAGGACCCGTCCCCCCACCCGAAGGCGGAGGGAAGCTACCCTCTCGTCCACCGGGTTGAACTCCAACGTGCAGGCTTTGAGCCGAGGGGCAACAAGAATTGCCACCCCAGCCCGTCGCCTCTCACTGCCGGCAACGCCAGAGTGGAAGAGAGTCCAGCCCCTCTCAAGAGAAGTGGTTCCAGAGCCCTTGCTGTGCGTCGAAGTGAGTCCGACTATATCTAGCCGGAACTTCTCCAGGTTTTACACATAATAACAGTATAACTGCCACATTCAATATGACAGTTATTTAAACATATTTCCTAAACCACACATGAAAAATGTCTAATAATGCCTGGAAAACATTATTTTTGTGAGTTTTACTGGAAAAACATAGTTTGTAATGTTTGTAAAGACACAAGTTAGTTTTACTCAAGATGACAGTATAACTGTCATAATACATATGAAAGTTATATAAACATAATTCCAAAATCAAACATGCATTATGTCTAAAAATACCTGTAAAATTGTATCAATGTGAGTTTTACTAGAATCATTTTTTGCGATGAGGTGGCGACTGAGGTGTACGCCGCCTTCCGCCCGATTGTAGCTGAGATAGGCTCCAGCGCCCCCTGCCACCCCAAAAGGGAATAAGCGGTAGAAAAAAGGATGGATGGGCATTTTTTGTTGTCGTTACTAAATCCATCCATTTTCTTCCGCTTAACCGAGGTCGGGTTGCGGGGGCAGCAGCCTAAACAGAGAAGCCCAGACTTCCCTCTCCCCAGCCACTTCTTCCAGCTCTTCTCGGGGGATCCTGAGGCGTTCCCAGGCCAGCCGGGAGACATAATCTTCCCAATGTGTCCTGGGTCTTCCCCGTGGCCTCCTGCCGGTCGGACTTGCCCTAAACACCTCCCTCGGGAGGCGTTCGGGTGGCATCCTGAGCAGATGCCCGAACCACCTCATCTGGCTCTTCTCAATGTGGAGGAGCAGCGCTTTACTCTGAGTTCCTCCCGGATGACAGAGCTTCTTATCCTATCTCTAAGGGAGAGACCCGCCACCCGGCGGAGGAAACTCAATTTGGCCGCTTGTACCCGGGATCTTGTCTTTTCGGTCATAACCATGACCATAGGTGCAGGATGAGAATGTAGATCGACCGGTAAATTTAGAGCTTTTAATTCTGGCTCAGCTCCTTCTTCACCACAATGGATCGATATAGCGTCCTCATTACTGAAGACGCCGCACCGATTCGCCTGTGGATCTCATGATCCACTCTTCCCTCACTCGTGAACAAGACTCCTAGGTACTTGAACTCCTCCACTTGGGGCCATCTAGTATGTGCCATCGCCTCCTCAACCTGGAAATGGCACCCCACCCTTTACCGGGTGAGAACCATTGACTCGGACTTGGAGGTGCTGATTCTCATCCCAGTCGCTTCATACTCGGCCATCCAATGAGAGCTGGAGATCCTGGCCAGTTGAAGCCATCAGGACCACATCAACTGCAAAAAGCAGAGACCTAATCCTGCAACCACCAAACCAGATCCCCTCAACGCCATGACTGCAATTCTGTCCATAAAAGTTAACAACAGAATCGGTGACAAAAGGATGCCCTACACTGATCATACAGGGAGCGACCCGCCACAATCAGACAGTCCGATACCCCATACTCTTGTCTTTGAGCCGGGGGGACAACAAGAATTGCCACCCCAGCCTCTCATTGCTTGCAACGCCATAGTGGAAGAGAGTCCAGCCCCTCTCGAGAGAACAGGTTCCTGTGCGTCGAAGTGAGTCCAACTATATCTAGCCGGAACTTCTCCACCTCGCACACCAGCTCAGGCTCCTTCCCTCCCAGCGAGGTGACATTTCACGTCAGAAGAGCTAGCTTATGTAGCCGATGATCGGACCGCCAAGTGCCCTGCCTTCGGCTGCCGCTCAGCTCACACTGCACCCGACCTCTATAACCCAGCCCATGAGTGGTGAGCCCATTGGTGGAGGGAACCACGTTGCTTCATTGAGCTGAGCCAGCCAACAGGCGCTCGCCATCGTGCCGAAGGCGGCGTACACCCTGGACAAGTCGCCAGCTCATCGCAGGGCCAACACAGATAGACAGACAACATTCACACTCACATTCACACACTAGGGCCAATTTGGTGTTGCCAATCAACCTATCCCCAGGTGCATGTCTTTGGAGGTGGGAGGAAGCCGGAGTACCCGGAGGGAACCCACGCAGTCACGGGGAGAACATGCAAACTCCACACAGAAAGATCCCGAGCCTGGGATTGAACCAAGGACTACTCAGGTCCTTCGTATTGTGAGGCAGACGCACTAACCCCTCTTCCACCGTGCTGCCCAATGTACACTCAACATAACTCCTAAACTACACTTAAAAATGAGCTAATATTGCCTGAAATAATGCATTGTTGTGAGTTTTACTCGAAACATATGCTTTTTAAAGGCTTGCAAACACAAAAAGTAGTTTTTACTCAATATGACAGTAATGTTCTTAAAATTCTGAGATAATGCGAAAAAAGCAATAAAAATGTATTCCAACATAATTCCTAAACCAACATTGCAAAATGTCTAAAAATGCCTGTAATATTAAATCCATGTGAGTTTTACTAGAATCAGTTGTTTTAGTAAGGTTTGCAAAAACAAAAATTTGGTTTTACTCTTTATGAAAGTAAACTGTCACACTCAATATGACAATTTTTTAATCATAACTCCTAAACTACTCATACAAAATGGCTAATAATGTTTGAAATAATGGATCCTTGGGAGTTTTCCTCGAAACATATGCTTTCTTAAGGCTTGCAAACACAAAAAGTATTTTTTTTACTCAATATGACAGTAATGTTCTTCAATTCCTGAGATAATGCAAAAAAAGCAAAAAAAAATTATTCAATCATAAATTCTAAACCAAACATGCAAAATGTGTAAAAATGCCTGTATTATTGAATCCATGTGAGTTTTACTAGAATCAGTTGTTTTAGTAAAGTTTGCAAATACAAATATTAGGTTTTACTCTTTATGAAAGTAAACGTCACACTCAATATGACAGTTTTTTAATCATAACTCCTAAACTACTCATGCAAAATGGCTAATGTTTGAAATAATGGATCCTTGGGAGTTTTCCTTGAAACATATGCTTTCTTAAGGCTTGCAAACACAAAAAGTATTTTTTTTACTCAATATGACAGTAATGTTCTTAAAATTCTGAGATAATGCGAAAAAAGCAATAAAAATGTATTCCAACATAATTCCTAAACCAACAATGCAAAATGTCTAAAAATGCCAGTAAGATTATATCCTTGTGAGTTTCACTAGAATCAGTTGTTTTAGTAAGGTTTGCAAAAGCAAAAATTAGGTTTTACTCTATATGAAAGTAAACTGTCACACTCAATATGACAATTTTTAAATCATAACTCCTAAACCACTCATGCAAAATGGCTAATAATGTTTGAAATAATGGATCCTTGGGAGTTTTCCTCGAAACATATGCATTCTTAAGGCTTGCAAACACAAAAAGTATTTTTTTTACTCAATATGACAGTAATGTTCTTCAATTCCTGAGATAATGCAAAAAAAGCAAAAAAAAAATTATTCAATCATAAATTCTGAACCAAACATGCAAAATGTGTAAAAATGCCTGTATTTTTGAATCCATGTGAGTTTTACTAGAATCAGTTGTTTTAGTAAAGTTTGCAAATACAAAAATTAGGTTTTACTCTTTATGAAAGTAAACGTCACACTCAATATGACAGTTTTTTAATCATAACTCCTAAACTACTCATGCAAAATGGCTAATGTTTGAAATAATGGATCCTTGGGTTGTTTTCCTTGAAACATATGCTTTCTTAAGGCTTGCAAACACAAAAAGTATTTTTTTTACTCAATATGACAGTAATGTTCTTAAAATTCTGAGATAATGCGAAAAAAGCAATAAAAATGTATTCCAACATAATTCCTAAACCAACAATGCAAAATGTCTAAAAATGCCAGTAAGATTATATCCTTGTGAGTTTCACTAGAATCAGTTGTTTTAGTAAGGTTTGCAAAAGCAAAAATTAGGTTTTACTCTATATGAAAGTAAACTGTCACACTCAATATGACAATTTTTAAATCATAACTCCTAAACCACTCATGCAAAATGGCTAATAATGTTTGAAATAATGGATCTTTGGGAGTTTTCCTCGAAACATATGCATTCTTAAGGCTTGCAAACACAAAAAGTATTTTTTTACTCAAAATGACAGTAATGTTCTTAAAATCCTGAGATAATGCGAAAAAAGCAATAAAAATGTATTCAATCATAATGTGCAAAAATGCCTGTATTATTGAATCCATGTGAGTTTTACTAGAATCAGTTGTTTTAGTAAAGTTTGCAAAAAGAAAAATTAGGTTTTTCTCTTTATGAAAGTAAACTGTCACACTGAAAATGACAGTTTTTTAATCATAACTCCTAAACTACTCATGCAAAATGGCTAATAATGTTTAAAATAATGTATCCTTGGGAGTTTTCCTCGAAACATATGCTTTCTTAAGGCTTGCAAACACAAAAAGTATTTCTTTTACTCAATATGACTAATGTTCTTAAAATCCTGAGATAATGCGAAAAAAGCCATAAAAATGTATTCAATCATAATTTCTTAACTAAACCTGCAAAATAAGTAAAAATGCCTGTAATATTGAATCCATGTGAGTTTAACTAGAATCAGTGGTTTTAGTAAGGTTTGCAAAAACAAAAATTATGTTTTACTCTTTATGAAAGTAAACTGTCACACTCAATATGACATTTATTTAATCATAACTCCTAAACTACACATGCAAAATGTCTAATGATGCCTCAAATCATGCATTCTACGGAGTTTTACTCGAAACATATGCTTTTTCAAATCTTGCAAACAAAAAGTAACTTTTTACTCAATATGACGGTAATATTCCTAAAATACTGAGATAATGCGAAAAAAGCAATGAAAATATATTCAATCATATTTCCTAAATCAAACATGCAAAATGTGTAAAAATGCCTGTAAAATTGAATCCATGTGAGTTTTACTAGATTAGGTTGTGTTTGAAATTTTTGCAAATACAAAAATTAGGTTTTTTTTCACCATGACGATGTACACTCAATATGACAGTAAATTAAACATAACTCCTAAACTACACTTAAACATGAGCTAATGTTACCTGAAATAATGCATTCTTGTGAGTTTTACTCGAAACATATGCTTTTTTAAGGCTTGCAAACACAAATAGTAGTTTTTATTCAATATGACAGTAATGTTCTTAAAATTCTGAGATAATGCGAAAAAAGCAATACAAATGTATTCCAACATAAATCCTAAACCAACGATGCAAAATGTCTAAAAATGCCTGTAATATTAAATCCATGTGAGTTTTATTAGAATCAGTTGTTTTAGTGAAGTTTGCAAAAACAAAAATTAGGTTTTACTCTTTATGAAAACTGTCACACTGAATATTTTTAATCATAACTCCTAAACTACTCATGCAAAATGGCTAATAATGTTTGAAATAATGGATTCTTGGGAGTTTTCCTCGAAACATATGCTTTCTTAAGGCTTGCAAACACAAAAAGTATTTTTTTTACTCAATATGACAGTAATGTTCTTAAAATCCTGAGATAATGCGAAAAAAGCAATACAAATGTATTCAATCATAATTTCTAAACTAAACATGCAAAATTTGTAAAAATGCCTGTAATATTGAATCCATGTGAGTTTTACTAGAATCGGTTGTGTTTGAAATTTTTGCAAATAAAAAAATTAGGTTTTTTTCACCATGACAAGTACACTCAATATAAGAGTAATAAATAAACTACACAAAAAAAAGAGCTACTATTGCCTGAAATAATGCATTATTGTGAGTTTTACTCGAAACATATGCTTTTTTAAGGCTTGCAAACACAAAAAGTAGTTTTTTACTCAATATGACAGTAATGTTCTTAAAATCCTGAGATAATGCGAAAAAAGCAATAAAAATGTATTCCAACATATTTCCTAAACCAACAATGCAAAATGTCTAAAAATGCCTGTAATATTAAATCCATGTGAGTTTTACTAGAATCAGTTGTTTTTATAAGGTTTGCAAAAACAAAAATTAAGTTTTACTCTATATGAGAGTATACTGTTACAATTAATATGACAGTTATTTAAAAATAACTCCTAACTACACATGCAAAATGGCTAATGATGCCTCAAATAATGCATTCTACGGAGTTTTACTCGAAACATATGCTTTTTCAAATCTTGCAAACACAAAAAGTAGTTTTTTACTCAATATGACAGTAATATTCCTAAAATCCTGAGATAATGCGAAAAAAGCAATGAAAATATATTCAATCATATTTCCTAAATCAAACATGCAAAATGTGTGAAAATGCCTGTAATATTGAATCCATGTGAGTTTTACTAGAATCAGTTTTATTGTAAGGTTTGCAAATACAAAAATTAGGTTTTACTCTATATGAGAGTATACTGTTACATTTAATATGACAGTTATTTAAACATAACTCCTAAACAACAAATGCAAAATGACTAATAATGCCTGGAGATGTATCTTTGAGTTTTACTAAAATGTTCTTTTGTTAGGTTTGCAAAGACACAAGTTAGTTTTTTTTACTCAATATGATAGTATCACTGTCCTACCAAATAAGAAAGTTGTATAAACATAATTTCAAAACTACACATGCAATCCGTCTAAAAATGCCTGTAATATTGAATCTATGTGAGTTTTACCAGAATCAGGTATTTTGGTAAGGTTTACAATTACAAAAATTGGGTTTTACTCATAATGACAGTATAACTGCCACATTCAATATGGCAGTTATTTAAACATAACCCCTAAACCACATGCAAAATGGCTTATAATGCCTGGAGATGTATCTTTGTGAGTTTTACTAGAAAACATATCATTTGTAAGGTTTTTTAAAGACACAAGTTAGTTTTTTTTACTCAATATAATAGTATAACTGTCATACTAAATGTATCCATTTTCTTCCGCTTTTCCGAGGTCGGGTTGCGGGGGCAGCAGCCTAAGCAGAGAAGCCCAGACTTCCCTCTCCCCAGCCACTTCGTCCAGCTCTTCTCGGGGGATCCCGAAGCGTTCCCAGGCCAGCCGGCTGACATAGTCTTCCCAATGTGTCCTGGGGCTTCCCCGTGGCCTCCTGCCAGTCGGACTTGCCCTAACGAAAAAAACAATTACATGTATTCAAACACAACTCCTAAACCAAACATGTGAAATGTCTAAAATGCCTGCAATATTGAATCTATGTGAGTTTTACTAGAATCAGTTGTTTTTGTAAGGTTTGCAAATACAAAAATTAGGTTTAACACTTAATGACAGTATTACTGCCACACTCAATTTGACAGTTATTAAAACATAACTCCTAAACTACACATAAACATTTTCTAATAATGCATGAAGAAATGTATCTTTTGTGAGTTTTACTAGTAACATTTTCTTTTGTAAGCATTGCAAAGACACAAGTTAGTTTGTTTTACTCCCTATGACTTTACTGTCACACTCAATATGACAGTTATTTAAACATAAATCCTAAACCGCACATGCAAAATGGCTAATAATGCCTGTAGAAATGTATCTTTGAGTTTTACTGGGAAAAATATTTTGTAAGGTTTGTAAAGACACAAGTTAGTTGTTGTTTTTTTACTCAATATGACAGTATTACTGTAATACTAAATATGAAAGTTATATAAACACAACTCCAAAACCAAACATGCATTATGTCTAAAAATGCCTGTGATATTGTATCTGTGAGTTTTACTAGAATCAATTGTTTTTGTAAGGTTTGCAAATACAAAATTTAGGTTTTACTCACTATGACAGTTATTTAAACATAAATCCTAAACAACAAATGCAAATAGCTAATAATGCTTGGAGAACTGTATCTTTGTTATAGAGAGCCTGCTGACCAACAGCATCTCTGTCTGGACTGGAGCCTGCAGTGCCTCAGACTGGAAGTCTCTCCAGAGAGTGGTGAGGACGGCGGAAAAGATCTTCAGGAATCCTCTTCCTCCTATCCAGGAGATCGCAAAAAGCGCTGCCTGACCAGGGCTCAGAAAATTTGCAAAGACTCCTCCCACCCCCACCAAGGACTGTTTTCACTGCTGGGCTCTAGAAAGAGGTTCCGCAGCCTCCGAAGCAGAACCTCCAGCTTCTTCCCTCAGGCCGTAAGACTCTTGAACGCATTATAATTAAATTATCCCCTCAACTCCCCTCAAAATGGATTAACTCGCTGGAATAAAAAAACAAAACAATATAACATACACCCATAAACGTGGGCGCATGTGGAAAAAGTGCAATATATTTATCTGCACAGTAATCTTTTTATTTATATATATATATTTAAGTATATTTATTTATTTTATATATATATTTATTTATTATTTATATTTATTTATATATGCACCTTATTGCTTTTTTATCCTGCACACCATTAGCTTATGTAACGAAATTGTGTTATCTGTGCTGTAAAGTTCAAATTTGAATGACAATAAAAAGAAAGTCTAAGTCTTTACCAGAATAATGATCTTTTGTAAGGTTTGCAAAGACGCAAGTTAGTTGTTTCTTTTTACTCAATATGACAGTATAACTGTCATACTAAATATGAAAGTTGTAAAAACATAACTCCAAAACCAAACAAGCAATCCATCTAAAAATGCATGTAATATTCAATCTATGTGAGTTTTACCAGAATCAGGTATTTTGGTAAGGTTTACAATTACAAAAATTAGGTTTTACTCATGACAGTATACCTGCCACATTCAATTTGACATTTCTTTAAACATAACTCCTAAACCACACATGCACAATGGCTAATAATACCTGGGGAAATGTCTCTCTGTGAGTTTTACTAGAAAAAATATATTGTGTAAGGTTTGTAAAGACACAAGTTAGTTTTGTTACTCAATATGACAGTATAGCTGTCATACTATATATAAATAAATAAATAAATAAATAAATGGGTTGTACTTGTATAGCGCTTTTCTACCTTCAAGGTACTCAAAGCGCTTTGACACTACTTCCACATTTACCCATCACACACTGATGGAGGGAGCTGCCATGCAAGGCGCTAACCAGCACCCATCAGGAGCAAGGGTGAAGTGTCTTGCTCAGGACACAACGGACTTGACGAAGTTGGTACTAGGTGGGGATTGAACCAGGGACCCTCGGGTCGCGCACGGCCATTCTTCCACTGCGCCAAACATCACTCCAAAACCAAACATGTATTATGTCTAAAAATGCCTGTAATATTGTATCTGTGTGAGTTTTACTAGAATCAGTTGTTTTTGTAAGGTTTTCAAATACCAAAATTAGGTTTTATTTACTTTGACAGTTATTTAAACATAACTCCTAAACAACAAAAACAAAATAGCTAATAATGCTTGGAGAGATGTATCGTTGTTATAGCGAGCCTGCTGACCAACAGCATCTCTGTCTGGACTGGAGCCTGCAGTGCCTCAGACTGGAAGTATCTCCAGAGAGTGGTGAGGACGGCGGAAAAGATCATCAGGACTCCTCTTCCTCCTATCCAGGAGATCGCAAAAAGTGCTGCCTGACCAGGGCTCAGAAAATTTGCAAAGACTCCTCCCACCCCCACCAAGGACAGTTTTCACTGCTGGACTCTAGAAAGAGGTTCCGCAGCCTCAGAAGCTTCTGTAGCAGCTTCTTCCCTCAGGCCGTAAGACTCTTGAACGCATCATAATTAAATTATCTCCTCAACTCTCCTCAAAATGAAATATCTCGCTGGAATGAAATAAACAATATAACATACACCCATAAACGTGGGCGCATGTGGAAAAAGTGCAATATATTTATCTGCACAGTAATCTATTTATCTATTCATATATATTTATATATATTTATTTATTATATATATATATGTGTATATATATATATATATATATATATATATATATATATATATATATATATATATATATATATATATATATATATATATATATATATATATATATATATATATAGTATTTATATATTATTTATATATATTTATGTATCGAAATGTGCACCTTATTGCTTTTTTATCCTGCACTACGACATTTCGTTCTTATCTGTGCTGTAAAGTTCAAATTTGAATGACAATAAAAAGAAAGTCTAAGTCTAAGTCTAAGTCTTTACTAGAATAACGACCTTTTGTAAGGTTTGCAAAGACACACGTTAGGTTTTTTTTTACTCAATGGTAATATACAGTATAACTGTCATACTAAATATGAAAGTTGTATAATCAAAACTCCAAAACCAAACATGCAATCCGTCTAAAATGCATGTAATATTGAATCTATGTGAGTTTTACCAGAATCAGGTATTTGTAAGGTTTACAATTACAAAAATTAGGTTTCACTCATAATGACAGTATAACTGCCACATTCAATTTGACATCTATTTAAACATAACTCCTAAACCACACATGCACAATGGCTATTAATGCCTGGAGAAATGTCTCTTTGTGAGTTTTACTGGAAAAAAAATATTTCGTAATGTTTGTACCGACACGTTATTTTTTTTTACTCAATATGACAGTGTTACTGTCATACTAAATATGAAAGTTATATAAACATAACTCCAAAACCAAACATGCATTATCTCTAAAAATGCCTGTAATTTTGTATCCATGTGAGTTTTACTAGAATCAGTTGTTTTTGTAAGGTTTGCAAATACAAAAAATGGGTTTTACTCACAGTATACTGTCACACTCAATCTGACAGTTATTTAAACATAACTCCTAAACCACACATGCCAAATGGCTAATAATGCCTGGAGAAATGTCTCTTTGTGAGTTTTGCAGGAAAAAAAATATTTTGTAAGGTTTGTAAAGACACAAGTTAGTTTTTATTACTCAATATGACAGTATTACTGTAATACTAAATATGAAAGTTATATAAACACAACTCCAAAATCAAACATGCATCATGTCTAAAAATGCCTGCAATATTGAATCCATGTGAGTTTTACTAGAATCAGTTGTTTTTGTAAGGTTTTTGCAAATACAAAAATTAGGTTTTACTCACTATGACAGTTATTTAAACATAACTCCTAAACAACAAATGCAAAATGACTAATAATGCTTGGAGAAATGTATCTTTGTTAGATTTACTAGAAAAAATATATTTTGTAAGTTAGTTTTTTTTACTTAATATGACAGTATAACTGTCATACTAAATCCATCCATTTTCTTCCGCTTATCCGAGGTCCGGTTGCAGGGGCAGCAGCCTAAGCAGAGAAGCCCAGACTTCCCTATCCCCAACCACTTCGTCCAGCTCTTCTTGGGGGATCCCGAGGCGTTCGACAGCCCAGCCGGGAGACATAGTCTTCCCAATGTGTCCTGGGTCTTCCCCGCGGCCTCCTGCCCGTCGGACTTGCCCTAATGAAAAAAGCAATACAAATGTATTCAAACACAACTCTAAACCAAACATGTAAAATGTCTAAAAAATGCCTGTGATATTGAATCTATGTGAGTTTTACCAGAATCAGGTATTGTGGTAAGGTTAACATTTACAAAAATTAGGTTTTACTCATAATAACAGTATAACTGCCACATTCAATTTGACATTTATTTAAACATAACTCCTAAACCACATGTGCACAATGGCTAATAATGCCTGGAGAAATGTCTCTTTTTGAGTTTTACTGCAAAAAAAAAACATTTTTTTAGGTTTGTACAGTTACAAGTTAGTTTTTTTTATTCAATATGACAGTATTACTGTCATACAAAATATGAAAGTTATATAAACATTACTCCAAAACCAAACATGCATTATGTCTAAAAATGCCTGTAATATTGTATCCATGTGAGTTTTAGTAGAATCATTTGTTTTCATAAGGTTTGCAATTACAAAATATGGGTTTTACTCACTATGACAGTATACTGTCACACTCAATCCGACGATTATTTAAACATAAGTCCTAAACCACACATGCAAAATGGCTAATAATGCCTTGAGTTATGTATCTTTGTGAGTTTTACTAGAAAAAATATATTTTGTAATGTTTGCAAAGACACAAGTTAGTTTTTTACTTAATATGACAGTATAACTGTCATACTAAATCCATCCATTTTCTTCCTGCTTATCCGAGGTCAGGTTGCGGGGGCAGCAGCCTAAGCAGAGAAGCCCAGACTTTCCTCTCCCCAGCCACTTTGTCCAGCTCTTCTCGGGGGATCCCGAGGCATTTACAGGCCAGCCAGGAGACATAAATAGATAGATACATAGATAGTACTTTATTGATTCCTTCAGGAGAGTTCCCTCAGGAAAATTTAAATTCCAGCAGTAGTGTACAAAATTGTAAAAAGTGAAAAGTAAATAATGGGGGTATAAATTGAAACAAAATAGAAACATATTACAATAGAATAAAAATAAAAAGCAACAATGAGAATAAAAATATAACAGTAAAATAAGAATATAACAAGAGAAACTAGGCAGTAGTGACCATGTTTTGAAAAAATATTGCACTCTTATTGATTTGAATCCCCTGTCATCCTAGTAGCCCGTGTCCCCCAGAGAAGAGTTGTACAGTCTAATGGCGTGTGGGACAAAGGACAGCCGCCTCAGGAAGTACAGCTCTGTCCTTTCCTGTACAAGTGGCCTGTGTTAACAGTCCAGTCCAGCTTATTGTCCACCCACACCCCAAGGTACTTGAATGATAGTCTTCCCAATGTGTCCTGGGTCTTCCCCGTGGCCTCCTGCCGGTCGGCCTTGCCCTAACGAAAATAGCAATAAAAAATGTATTCAAAAACAACTCCTAAACCAAACATGTAAAATGTCTAAAAATGCCTGTAAAATTGAATCTATGTTTTACTAGAATCAGTTGTTTTTATAAGGTTTGCAAATACAAAATTAGGTTTTACACATAATGACAGTATAACTGCCACACTCAATATGACAGTTATTTAAACATAACTCCTAAACCACACATGAAAAATGTCTAATAATGCATGAAGAAATGTATCTTTGTGATTTTTATTAGAAATGTTTTCTTTTGTGAGGTTTGCAAAGACACAAGTTAGTTTTTTTTTACTCAATATGACAGTGTAACTGCCACACTCACTATGACAGTTATTTAAACAAAACCCCTAAACTCATACTTGCCAACATTGAGACCTCCGATTTCAGGAGGTGGGGGTGGGGAAGGCATGGTCGGGGGTGGGGTGGGGGCGTGGTTAAGAGGGGAGGAGTATATTTAGAGCTAGAATTCACAAAGTCAAGTATTTCATATATATATACATATATATATATATATATATATATATATATATATATATATATATATATATATATATATATATATATATATATATATATATATATATATTATATATATATATATATATATATATATATATATATAATATATATATATATACACACATATATAAAAAAAACTTGACTTTCAGTGAATTCTAGGTATATATATATATATATATATATATATATATATATATATATATATATATATATATATATATATATATATATATATATATATATATATATGTATGTGTGGGGGAAAAAATCACAAGACTACTTCATCTCTACAGGCCTGTTTCATGAGGGGTTCCCTCAATCATCAGGAGATATAAGACATATATATATATATATATATATATATATATATATATATATATATATATATATACATATATAAAAATAAATACTTGAATTTCAGTTTTCATTTATTTACACATATACACACACATGACACTCATCTACTCATTGTTGAGTTAAGGGTTGAATTGTCCATCCTTGTTCTATTCTCTGTCACAATTTTTATAACCATGCTGAACACCCTCTCTGATGATGCATTGCTTTGTGGCACGCACAAAAGTGCTTTCATCAAATGCACGAGAGTCTGGAATTTTCCATCCCTCCCGAGCATGGCCAAAAACCGGTCAATCTTTGCTTCCTGAGGAAGATCTTCACTGCCAAGCACTTGGTATTCCACTACTTCTTCCCGGATGCTATCCAGGTCCAATCGCAGCTGCGGCTTGGAACTTATAAGCGTGTTTCTTCATCTTACTCGTCGTCGGCGTCGCCATGTCTGTATCTTCCGCGTTCTTCTGCTTCGTCTCCTTGTTGTGTGCGCAGTTGTGCACTGCACTCTCTAAAAGCCCTGGATGTTATTGTCACATATGCATGTACAGTTGATGGCAGTATTGCCCTGTTTAAAGAGTGTCACAACATTGCTGTTTACGGCAGACAAACTGCTTCACGGTAGACGAAAACGTGACTGCTGTTGTTTTGTGTTGTTACCGCGCTGGGAGGATGTGAATGAAACTACCTAACAATAAACCCACATAAGAAACCAAGAACTCGCCCTCGATCATTCTACAGTTATAACGTGATTGGTCAGGCATGCTGTTTATATCGTGCGAAAGCAGACATGAATACAGGCTGTCCTCACTCAGATCAGCCTGAATTTCGGGAGATTTTCGGGAGAACATTTGTCCCGGGAGGTTTTCGGGAGAGGCGCTGAATTTCGGGAGTCTCCTGGAAAATCCAGGAGGCTTGGCAAGTATGCCTAAACTACACATAAAAAATGGCTAATAATGCCTGAAATAAGGCATTCTTGTGAGTTTTACTCGAAACATATGCTTTTTTAAGGCTTGCAAACACAAAAAGTATTTGTTTTCCTCAATATGACAGTAAATTTCTTAAAATCCTGAGACAATGCGAAATAAGCAAAAACAATGTATTCCATCATAATTCCTACACCAAATAAGCAAAATATCTAAAAATGCCTGTAATATTGAATCTGTGTGAGTTTTACTAAAATCAGTTGTTTTGGTAAGGTTTACAAATACAAAAATGAGGTTTTACTCTTTATGACAGTTATTTAAACATAACTCCATCCATCCAGCCATCCATTTTCTTCCGCTTATCCGAGGTCGGGTCGCGGGGGCTGAAGCCTAAGCAGGGAAGCCCAGACTTTCCTCTCCCCAGCCACTTCGTCCAGCTCCTCCCGGATGACAGAGCTTCTCACCCTATCTCTAAGGGAGAGCCCCGCCACCCGGCGGAGGAAAATCATTTCGGCCGCTTGTACCCGTGATTTTGTCCTTTCGGCCATGACACAAAACTCATGACCATAGGTGAGGATGGGAACGTAGATCGACCGGTAAACCGAGAGCTTTGCCTTCCGGCTCAGCTCCTTCTTCACCACAACGGATCAATACAGCGTCCGCATTACTGAAGACGCCGCACCGTTGCGCCTGTCGATCTCACGATCCACTCTTCCCTCACTCGTGAACAAGACTCTGAGGTCCTTGAACTCCTCCACTTGGGGCAAGATCTCCTCCCTAACCCGGAGATGGCACTCCACCCTTTTCCGGGCGAGAACCATGGACTCGGACTTGGAGGTGCTGATTCACATCCCAGTCACTTCACACTCGTCTGCGAACCGATCCAGTGAGGGCTGAAGATCTTGGCCAGATGAAGCCATCAGGACCACATCATCTGCAAATAGCAGAGACCTAATCCTGCAGACACCAAACCGGATCCCCTCAACGCCCTGACTGCGCCTAGAAATTCTGTCCATAAAGGTTATGAACAGAATCGGTGACAAAGGGCAGCCTTGGCGGAGTCCAACCCTCACTGGAAACGGGTCCGCATTGTCGGACCAAGCTCTGACTCTTGCAAAGGGAGCGAACCGCCACAATAAGACAGTCCGTTACCCCATACTCTCTAAGCACTCCCCACAGGACTTCCAGGGGTAAATGGTCGAATGCCTTCTCCAAGTCCATAAAGCACATGTAGACTGGTTGGGCAAACTCCCATGCACCCTCAAGGACCCTGCCGAGAGTATAAAGCTGGTCCGCAGTTCCACGACCAGGACGTAAACCACACTGTTCCTCCTGAATCCGAGGTTCGACTATCCGGCGTAGCCTCTTCTCCAGTACACATGAATAGACCTTACCGGGAAGACTGAGGAGTGTGATCTCTCCTCTTAAAGAGAGGAACCACCACCCCGGTCTCCCAATCCAGAAGTACCGCCCCCGATGTCCACGCGATGTTGCAGAGTCTTGTCAACCAAGACAGCCCCACAGCATCCAGAGCCTTAAGGAACTCCGGACGGATCTCATCCACCCCCAGGGCGTTGCCATTGAGGAGCATTTTAACTACCTTGGCATCCTCATCCCCAGAAATAGGAGAGCCCACCACAGATTCCCCAGGCACTGCTTCCTCATAGGAAGACATGTTGGTGGGATTAAGGAGGTCTTCGAAGTATTCCCTCCACCGATCAATAACAGCTGCAGTAGAGGTCAGCAGCGCACCATCCTCACCATACACGGTGTTACAGTGCACTGCTGCGCCCCCTTGAGCCGGCGGATGGTGGTCCAGAATCGCTTCGAAGCCGTCTGGAAGTCGTTTTCCATGGCTTCTCCAAACTCCTCCCATGTCCGAGTTTTTGCCTCTGCGACCGCTGAAGCCGCACTTCGCTTGGCCTGTCGGCTGTCTCTGGAGTCCCATGAGCCAAAAGGACCCGATAGGCTCTTTCTTCAGCTTGACGGCATCCCTCACTGCTGGTGTCCACCAGCGGGTTCTAGGATTACCGCCACGACAGGCACCAAACTCCTTGCGGCCACAGCTCCAATCAGCCGGCTCGACAAGAGAGGCACGGAACATGGTCCACACAGACTCAATGTCCAGCGCCTCCCTCGTGACATGTTCAAAGTTCTTCCGGAGGCGTTCCCAGCAAACCCTCACAATGCCAGGTCTGTCAGGCATCCTCCCCCACCATCGCAGCCAACTCACCACCAGGTGGTGATCGGTAGAAAGCTCCGCCCCTCTCTTCACCCGAGTGTCCAAAACATGAGACCGCAAATCCGATGACACAACTACAAAATCGATCATGGAACTGCGGCCTGGGGTGTCCTGGTGCCAAGTGCACATATGGACACCCTTATGTTTGAACTTGGTGTTTGTTATTGACAATCTGTGACGAGCACAAAAGTCCAATAACAAAACACCACTCGGGTTCAGATCCGGGCGGCCAATCTTCCCAATCACGCCTCTCCAGGTTTCACTGTTGTTGCCAAGATGAGCGTTGAAGGCCCCCAGTAGAACGAGGGAATCACCCGGTGGAGCACTTTCCAGTACTCCCTCGAGTGAATCCAAAAAGGGTGGGTACTCTGAGCTGCCGTTTGGCGCGTAAGGCCAAACAACAGTCAGGACCCGTCCCCCCACCCGAAGGCGGAGGAAAGCTACCCACTGGTCCACTGGGTTGAACTCCAACATGCAGGCTTTGAGCCGGGGGGCAACAAGAATTGCCACCCGAGCACGTCGTTTCTCAACGCAAGCATTATAACTCCAAAACAACAAATGCTAATAATGCTTGGAAAAATGTATCTTTGTTAGTTTTACTAGAATAATAATCTTTTGTAAGGTTTGCAGACACAAGTTGTTTTTTGTACTCAATATGACAGTATAACTGTCATACTAAATATGAAAGTTGTATAAACATATCTCCAAAACCAAACATGCAATCCATCTAAAGATGCCTGTAATATTGAATCTATGAAAAATAGTTTTTTTTACTCAATATGACAATATAACTGTCATACTAAATCCATCCATTTTCTTCCGCTTATCCGAGGTCGGGTTGCGGGGGCAGCAGCCTAAGCAGAGAAGCCCCAGCCACTTTGTCCAGCTCTTCTCGGGGGATCCCGAGGCGTTCCCAGGCCAGCCTGAGACATAGTCTTCCCAATGTGTCCTGGGTCTTCCCCGTGGCCTCCTGCCGATCGGACTTGCCCTAACGAAAAAAGCAATAAAAATGTATTCAAACATGTGAAATGTCTAAAAATGCCTGTAATATTGAATCTATGTGAGTTTTACTAGAATCAGTTGTTTTTGTAAGGTTTGCAAATACAAAAATTTGGTTTTACACATAATAACAGTATAACTGCCACATTCAATATGACAGTTATTTAAACATATTTCCTAAACCACACATGAAAAATGTCTAATAATGCCTGGAAAACATTATTTTTGTGAGTTTTACTGGAAAAACATAGTTTGTAATGTTTGTAAAGACACAAGTTAGTTTTACTCAAGATGACAGTATAACTGTCATAATACATATGAAAGTTATATAAACATAATTCCAAAACCAAACATGCATTATGTCTAAAAATACCTGTAAAATTGTATCAATGTGAGTTTTACTAGAATCATTTTTTGCGATGAGATGGCAACTTGTCCGGGGTGTACCCCGCCTTCCGCCCGATTGTAGCTGAGATAGGCTCCAGCGCCCCCTGCCACGCCAAAAGGGAATAAGCGGTAGAAAAAATGATGGATGGGCATTTTTTGTTGTCGTTACTAAATCCATCCATTTTCTTCCGCTGACCCCGCGGGTTGCGGGGGCAGCAGCCTAAACAGAGAAGCCCAGACTTCCCTCTCCCAGCCACTTCTTCCAGCTCTTCTCGGGGGATCCTGAGGCGTTCCCAGGCCAGCCGGGAGACATAATCTTCCCAATGTGTCCTGGGTCTTCCCCGTGGCCTCCTGCCGGTCGGACTTGCCCTAAACACCTCCCTCGGGAGGCGTTCGGGTGGCATCCTGAGCAGATGCCCGAACCACCTCATCTGGCTCTTCTAAATGTGGAGGAGCAGCGCTTTACTCTGAGTTCCTACCGGATGACAGAGCTTCTTATCCTATCTCTAAGGGAGAGACACGCCACCCGGCGGGGGAAACTCAATTTGGCCGCTTGTACCCGGGATCTTGTCTTTTCGGTCATAACCATGACCATAGGTGCAGGATGAGAATGTAGATCGACCGGTAAATTTAGAGCTTTTAATTCTGGCTCAGCTCCTTCTTCACCACAATGGATCGATATAGCGTCCTCATTACTGAAGACGCCGCACCGATCCGCCTGTGGATCTCATGATCCACTCTTCCCTCACTCGTGAACAAGACTCCTAGGTACTTGAACTCCTCCACTTGGGGCCATCTAGTATGTGCCATCGCCTCCTCAACCTGGAAATGGCACCCCACCCTTTACCGGGCGAGAACCATTGACTCGGACTTGGAGGTGCTGATTCTCATCCCAGTCGCTTCATACTCGGCCATCCAATGAGAGCTGGAGATCCTGGCCAGTTGAAGCCATCAGGACCACATCAACTGCAAAAAGCAGAGACCTAATCCTGCAACCACCAAACCGGATCCCCTCAACGCCATGACTGCAATTCTGTCCATAAAAGTTAACAACAGAATCGGTGACAAGGGGCAGCCTTGGCGGACCAAGGCTGCCCTACACTGATCATACAGGGAGCGACCCGCCACAATCAGACAGTCCGATACCCCATACTCTTGTCTTTGAGCCGGGGGGACAACAAGAATTGCCACCCCAGCTTCTCATTGCTTGCAACGCCATAGTGGAAGACTGTCCAGCCCCTCTCGATGGAACAGGTTCCTGTGCGTCGAAGTGAGTCCAACTATATCCAGCCGGAACTTCTCCACCTCGCACACCAGCTCAGGCTCCTTCCCTCCCAGCGAGGTGACATTTCACGTCAGAAGAGCTAGCTTATGTAGCCGATGATCGGACCGCCAAGTGCCCTGCCTTCGGCTGCCGCTCAGCTCACACTGCACCCGACCTCTATAACCCAGCCCATGAGTGGTGAGCCCATTGGTGGAGGGAACCACGTTGCTTCATTGAGCTGAGCCAGCCAACAGGCGCTCGCCATCATGCCCCACCTCTGGGCCTGGCTCCACAGGGGAGCCACGGTGACCCGCGTCCGGGCGAGGAAAAATCTAGGACCTCGATTTGTACCATTCATAAAGGTCTTTGAGCTGCTCTTTGTCTGATCCCTCACCTAGGACCTATTTGTCTCGGGAGAGCCTACGATTGATTGATGCCTGAAATAATGCAATCTTGGGAGTTTTACTCAAAACATATGCTTTTTTAAATCTTGCAAACATGAAAGGAGTTTTTTACTCAATATGACAGTAATGTTCTTAAAATCCTGAGATAATACGAAAAAAGCAAAAACAAATGTATGCCATTATAATTCCTAAACCAAACATGCAAAATGTGTAAAAATGCCTGTAATATTGAATCAATGTATGTTTTACTAGAATCAGTTGTGTTTGAAAGGTTTGCAATTACAAAAATTAGTTTTTTTTCACCATGACAATGTACACTCAATATGACAGTAAATTAAACATAACTCCTAAACTACACATAAAAATGAGCTAATATTGCCTGAAATAATGCATTCTTGTGAATTTTACTCGAAAGATATGCTTTTTTAAGGCTTGCAAACACAAAAAGTAGTTTTTTACTCAATATGACAGTAATGTTCTTAAAATTCTGAGATAATGCGAAAAAAGCAATAAAAATGTATTCCAACATATTTCCTAAACCAACAATGCAAAATGTCTAAAAATGCCTGTAATACTATATCCATGTGAGTTGTAATAGAATCAGTTGTTTTAGTAAGGTTTGCAAAAACAAAAATTAGGTTTTACTCTTTATGAAAGTAAACTGTCACAATCAATATGACAGTTTTTTAATCATAACTCCTAAACTACTAATGTAAAATGGCTAATAATGTTTGAAATAATTGATCGTTGGGAGTTTTCCTCGAAACATGTGCTTTTTTTTAAGGCTTGCAAACACAAAAAGTATATTTTTACTCAATATGACAGTAATATTCTTAAAATCCTGAGATAATGCAAAAAAAGCAATGAAAATATATTCAATCATATTTCCTAAATCAAACATGCAAAATGTGTAAAAATGCCTGTAATATTGCATCCATGTGAGTTTTACTAGAATCGGTTGTGTTTGAAATTTTTGCAAATACAAAAATTAGGTCTTTTTCACCATGACAATGTACACTCAATATGACAGTAAATTAAACATAACTCCTAAACTACACTTAAAAATTAGCTAATATTGCCTGAAATAATGCATTCTTGTGAGTTTTACTTGAAACATATGCTTTTTTAAGGCTTGCAAACACAAAAAGTAATTTTTTACTCAATATGACAGTAATGTTCTTAAAATCCTGAGATAATGCGAAAAAAGCAATAAAAATGTATTCAATCATAATTTCTAAACTAAACATGCAAAATGTGTAAAAATGCCTGTATTATTGAATCCATGTGAGTTTTACTAGAATCAGTTGTTTTAGTAAAGTTTGCAAAAACAAAAATTAGGTTTTACTCTTTATGAAAGTAAACTGTCACACTCAATATGACAGTTTTTTAATCATAACACCTGAACTACTCATGCAAAATGGCTAATAATGTTTGAAATAATGGATCCTTGGGAGTTTTCCTTGAAACATATGCTTTCTTAAGGCTTGCAAACACAAAAAGTATTTTTTTACTCAATATGACAGTAATGGTCTTAAAATCCTGAGATAATGCGAAAAAAGCAATAAAAATGTATTCAATCATACTTTCTAAACTAAACATGCAAAATGTGTAAAAATGCCTGTATTATTGAATCCATGTGAGTTTAACTAGAATCAGTTGTTTTAGTAAGGTTTGCAAAAACAAAAATTAGGTTTTACTCTTTATGAAAGTAAACTGTCACACTCAATATGACATTTATTTAATCATAACTCCTAAACTACACATGCAAAATGTCTAATGATGCCTCAAATAATGCATTCTACGGAGCTTTACTCGAAACATATGCTTTTTTAAATCTTGCAAACACAAAAAGTAGTTTTTTACTCAATATGACAGTAATATTCCTAAAATACTGAGATATTGCGAAAAAAGCAATGAAAATATATCCAATCATATTTCCTAAATTAAACATGCAAAATGTGTAAAAATGCCTGTAATATTGAATCCATGTGAGTTTTATTAGATTAGGTTGTTTGAAATATTTGCAAATACAAAAATTAGGTTTTTTTCACCATGACTCAATATGACAGTAAATTAAACATAACTCCTAAACTACACTTAAAAATGAGCTAATATTGCCTGAAATAATGCATTCTTGTGAGTTTTACTCGAAACATATGCTTTTTTAAGGCTTGCAAACACAAAAAGTAGTTTGTATTCAATATGACAGTAATGTTCTTAAAATTCTGAGATAATGCGAAAAAAGCAATAAAAATGTATTCAATCATAATTTCTAAACTAAACATGCAAAATTTGTAAAAAAAAAAAAATGCCTGTAATTGAATCCATGTGAGTTTTCGGTTGTGTTTGAAATTTTTGCAAATAAAAAAATTACGTTTTTTTCACCATGACAAGTACACTCAATATGACAGTAAATAAACATAACTCCTAAACTACACATAAAATGAGCTAATACTGCCTGAACTAATGCATTATTGTGAGTTTTACTCGAAAAATATGCTTTTTTAAGGCTTGCAAACACAAAAAGTAGTTTTTTTACTCAATATGACGGTAATGTTCTTAAAATCCTGAGATAATGCGAAAAAAGCAATAAAAATGTATTCCAACATAATTCCTAAACCAACAATGCAAAATGTCTAAAAATGCCTGTAATATTAAATCCATGTGAGTTTTACTAGAATCAGTTGTTTTTATAAGGTTTGCAAATACAAAAATTAAGTTTTACTCACTATGACAGTATACTGTCACACTCAATATGACAGTTATTTAAAAATAACTCCTGACTACACATGCAAAATGGCTAATGATGCCTCAAATAATGCATTCTACAGAATTTTACTCGAAACATATGCTTTTCAAATCTTGCAAACACAAAAAGTAGTTTTTTACTCAATATGACAGTAATATTCCTAAAATCCTGAGATAATGCGAAAAAAGCAATGAAAATATATTCAATCATATTTCCTAAATCAAACATGCAAAATGTGTAAAAATGCCTGTAATATTGAATCCATGTGAGTTTTAGTAGAATCGGTTGTGTTTGAAATTTTTGCAAATGAAAAAAATTAGGTTTTTTTCACCATGACAATGTACACTCAATATGACAGTCAATAAACATAACTTCTAAACTACACATAAAAATGAGATAATATTGCCTGAAAATGCATTATTGTGAGTTTTACTCGAAACATATGCTTTTTTAAGGCTTGCAAACACAAAAAGTAGTTTTTTACTCAATATGACAGTAATATTCCTAAAATCCTGAGATAATGCCAAAAAAAGCAATAAAAATGTATTCCATCATAATTTCTAAACCAAACAGGCAAAATGTCTAAAAATAACTGTAATATTGAATTCATGTGAGTTTTACTAGAATCAGTTGTTTTTGTAAGGTTTGCAAATACAAAAATTAGGTGTTACTCTATATGAGAGTATACTGTTACATTTAATATGACAGTTATTTAAACATAACTCCTAAACTACAAATGCTAAATGGCTAATGATGCCTGAAATAATGCATCCTTAGGAGTTTTACTCGAAAAATATGCTTTTTTTAATCCTTGCAAACGCAGAAAGTAGTTTTTACTCAATGTGACAGTAATATTCTTAAAATCCTGAGATAATGCGAAAAAAGCAATAAAAATGTGTTCCATCATAATTTCTAAACCAAACATGCAAAATGTGTAAAAATGCCTGTAATATTGAATCCATGTGAGTTTGACTAGAATCAGTTTTTTTTGTAAGGTTTTACTTACTATGACAGTTATTTAAACTCTATGTATCTTTGTTAGTTTTACTAGAAAAAATATATTTTGAATGTTTACAAAAACAAAAGTTAGTTTGTTTTTACTCAATATGATAGTATAACTGTCATACTAAATCCATCCATTTCCTTCCGCTTATCCGAGGTCGTGTTGCGGGGGCTGCAGCCTAAGCAGAGAAGCCCAGCTACTTCGTCCAGCTCTTCTCGGGGGATCCCGAGGCGTTCCCAGGCCAGCCAGCTGATATAATCTTCACAATGTGTCCTGTGTCTTCCCCGTGGCTTCCTGCCGTTTGGACTTGCCTTAACGAAAAAAGCAATACTAATGTATTCAAACACAACTCCTAAACAAAACATGTAAAATGTCTAAAATGCCTTTAATATTGAATCTATGTGAGTTTTACAAGAATCAGTTGTATTTGTAAGGTTTGCAAATACAAAAATTAGGTTTTACACTTAACTTTATAACTCAATATGTGTGGCAGTTATAGTACCACACTCAAAATGACAGTTATTTAAACATAACTCCTAAACTACACATGACCATTTTCTAATAATGCATGAAGAAATGTATCTCTGTGAGTTTTACTAGTAACATTTTCTTTTGTAAGGTTTGCAAAGACACAAGTTAGTTTTTTTTTTACTCACTTTGACAGTATACTGTCACACTCAATTTCAGTTATTTAAACATAACTCCTAAACCACACATACAAAATGGCTAATAATGCCTGTAGAAATGTATCTTTGTGAGTTTTACTGGGAAACAATATTTTGTAAGGTTTGTAAAGACACAAGTTAGTTTTTTTTTACTCAATATAACAGTATAACTGTCATACTATATATGAAAGTTATATAAACATAACTTCAAAACTACACATGAACATTTTGTAATAATGCATGAAGAAATGTATCTTTGTGAGTTTTACTAAAATGTTCTTTTGTAAGGTTTGCAAAGACACAAGTTAGTTTTTTTTACTCAATATGATAGTATCACTGTCATACTAAATAAGAAAGTTGTATAAACATAAGTTCAAAAATACACATGCAATCCGTCTAAAAATGCCTGTAATATTGAATCTATGTGAGTTTTACCAGAATCAGGTATTTTGGTAAGGTTTACATTACAAAAATTAGGTTTTACTCATAATGACAGTATAACTGCCACATTCAATATGGCAGTTATTTAAACATAACCCCTAAACCACATGCAAAATGGCTTATAATGCCTGGAGATGTATCTTTGTGAGTTTTACTAGAAAACATATAATTTGTAAGGTTTTTAAAGACACAAGTTAGTTTTTTTTACTCAATATAATAGTATAACTGTCATACTAAATGTATCCATTTTCTTCCGCTTATCCGAGGTCGGGTTGCGGGGGCAGCAGCCTAAGCAGAGAAGCCCAGACTTCCCTCTCCCCAGCCACTTCGTCCAGCTCTTCTCGGGAGATCCCGAAGCGTTCCCAGGCCAGCCGGCTGACATAGTCTTCCCAATGTGTCCTGGGGCTTCCCCGTGGCCTCCTGCCGGTCGGACTTGCCCTAACGAAAAAAGCAATTAAAATGTATTCAAACACAACTCCTAAACCAAACATGTGAAATGTCTAAAATGCCTGCAATATTGAATCTATGTGAGTTTTACTACAATCAGTTGTTTTGTAAGGTTTGCAAATACAAAAATTAGGTTTAACACTTAATGACAGTATAACTGCCACACTCAATTTGACAGTTAATAAAACATAACTCCTAAACTACACATGAACATTTTCTAATAATGCATGAAGAAATGTATCTTTTGTGAGTTTTACTAGTAACATTTTCTTTTGTAAGCATTGCAAAGACACAAGTTAGTTTGTTTTACTCACTATGACTTTACTGTCACACTCAATATGACAGTTATTTAAACATAAATCCTAAACCGCACATGCAAAATGGCTAATAATGCCTGTAGAAATGTATCTTTGAGTTTTACTGGGAAAAATATTTTGTAAGGTTTGTAAAGACACAAGTTAGTTTGTTTTTTTTACTCAATATGACAGTAATACTAAATATGAAAGTTATATAAACACAACTCCAAAACCAAACATGCAATTATGTCTAAAAATGACTGTGATATTGTATCTGTGAGTTTTACTACAATCAATTGTTTTTGTAAGGTTTGCAAATACAAAATTTAGGTTTTACTCACAATGACAGTTATTTAAACATAAATCCTAAACAACAAATGCAAATAGCTAATAATGCTTGGAGAACTGTATCTTTGTTATAGAGAGCCTGCTGACCAACAGCATCTCTGTCTGGACTGGAGCCTGCAGTGCCTCAGACTGGAAGTCTCTCCAGAGAGTGGTGAGGACGGCGGAAAAGATCTTCAGGAACCCTCTTCCTCCTATCCAGGAGATCGCAAAAAGCGCTGCCTGACCAGGGCTCAGAAAATTTGCAAAGACTCCTCCCACCCCCACCAAGGACTGTTTTCACTGCTGGACTCTAGAAAGAGGTTCCGCAGCCTCCGAAGCAGAACCTCCAGCTTCTTCCCTCAGGCCGTAAGACTCTTGAACGCATTATAATTAAATTATCCCCTCAACTCCCCTTAAAAATGGATTAACTCGCTGGAATAAAAAAAAAACCCAATATAACATACACCCATAAACGTGGGCGCATGTGGAAAAAGTGCAATATATTTATCTGCACAGTAATCTTTTTATTTATTTATATATATTTAAGTATATTTATTTATTTTATATATATATTTATTTATTATTTATATTTATTTATATATGCAACTTATTGCTTTTTTATCCTGCACTACCATGAGCTTATGTAACGAAATTGTGTTATCTGTGCTGTAAAGTTCAAATTTGAATGACAATAAAAAGAAAGTCTAAGTCTTTACCAGAATAATGATCTTTTGTAAGGTTTGCAAAGACGCAAGTTAGTTGGTTTTTTTCTCAATATGACAGTATAACTGTCATACTAAATATGAAAGTTGTAAAAACATAACTCCAAAACCAAACAAGCAATCCGTCTAAAAATGCATGTAATATTGAATCTATGTGAGTTTTACCAGAATCAGGTATTTTGGTAAGGTTTACAATTACAAAAATTTGGTTTTACTCATGACAGTATACCTGCCACATTCAATTTGACATTAATTTAAACATAACTCCTAAACCACACATGCACAATGGCTAATAATACCTGGGGAAATGTCTCTTTGTGAGTTTTACTAGAAAAAATATATTGTGTAAGGTTTGTAAAGACACAAGTTTTTTTTTTTTACTCAATATAACAGTATAGCTGTCTTACTAGATATAAATAAATAAATAAATGGGTTGTACTTGTATAGCGCTTTTCTACCTTCAAGGTACTCAAAGCGCTTTGACACTACTTCCACATTTACCCATTCACATACTGATGGAGGGAGCTGCCATGCAAGGTGCTAACCAGCACCCATCAGGAGCAAGGGTGAAGTCTTGCTCAGGACACAACGGACATGACGAGGTTGGCACTAGGTGGGGATTGAACCAGGGACCCTCGGGTCGCGCACGGCCATTCTTCCACTGCGCCAAACATTACTCCAAAACCAAACATGTATTATGTCTAAAAATGCCTGTAATATTGTATCTGTGTGAGTTTTACTAGAATCAGTTGTTTTTGTAAGGTTTTCAAATACCAAAATTAGGTTTTATTTACTTTGACAGTTATTTAAACATAACTCCTAACCAACAATGGCAAAACGGCTAATAATGCTTGGAGAAATGTATCTTTGTTTGTTTTACTAGAATGATTATATTTTGTAAAGATTGCAAAGACACAAGTTAGTTTGTTTTACTCACTATGACTTTACGGTCACACTCCATATGACAGTTATTTAAACATATCTTCTAAACCACACATGCAAAATGGCTAATAATGACTGTTGAAATGTATCTTTGTGAGTTTTACTGGGAAAACAATATTTTGTAAGGTTTGTAAAGACACAAGTTAGTGTTTTTTTATTAAATATAACAGTATAGCTGTCATACATATGAAAGTTATAGAAACATAACTCCAAAACCAAACATGTATTATGTCTAAAAATGCCTGCAATATTGTATCTGTGTGAGTTTTACTAGAATCAGTTGTTTTTGAAAGGTTTGCAAATACAAAATTTAGGTTTTACTCACTATGACAGTTATTTGAACATAACTCCTAAACAACAAATGCAAAATAGCTAATAATGCTTGGAGAGATGTATCTTTGTTATAGCGAGCCTGCTGACCAACAGCATCTCTGTCTGGACTGGAGCCTGCAGTGCCTCAGACTGGAAGTATCTCCAGAGAGTGGTGAGGACGGCGGAAAAGATCATCAGGACTCCTCTTCCTCCTATCCAGGAGATCGCAAAAAGTGCTGCCTGACCAGGGCTCAGAAAATTTGCAGAGACTCCTCCCACCCCCACCAAGGACAGTTTTCACTTCTGGACTCTAGAAAGAGGTTCCGCAGCCTCCGAAGCAGAACCTCCAGCTTCTGTAACAGCTTCTTCCCTCAGGCCGTAAGACTCTTGAACGCATCATAATTAAATTATCTCCGCAACTCCCCTCAAAATTAATTAACTCGCTGGAATGAAAAAAACAATATAACATACACCCATAAACGTGGGCGCATGTGGAAAAAGTGCAATATATTTATCTGCACAGTAATCTATTTATCTATTTATATATATTTATTTATTTTATATATATATATATATATATATATATATATATATATATATATATATATATATATATATATATATATATATATATATATACATACATATATAGTATTTATATATTTATTTATCGAAATATGCACCTTATTGCTTTTTTATCCTGCACTACGACATTTCGTTCTTATCTGTGCTGTAAAGTTCAAATTTGAATGACAATAAAAAGAAAGTCTAAGTCTAAGTCTAAGTCTTTACTAGAATAACGATCTTTTGTAAGGTTTGCAAAGACACAAGTTAGTTTTTTTTTTACTCAATGGTAATATACAGTATAACTGTCATACTAAATATGAAAGGTGTATAATCATAACTCCAAAACCAAACATGCAATCCGTCTAAAAATGCATGTAATATTGAATCTATGTGAGTTTTACCAGAATCGGGTATTTTGGTAAGGTTTACAATTACAAAAATTAGGTTTCACTCACAATGTGTCCTGGGTCTTCCCCGCGGCCTCCTGCCCGTCGGACTTGCCCTAATGAAAAAAGCAATACAAATGTATTCAAACACAACTCTAAACCAAACATGTAAAATGTCTACAAATGCCTGTAATATTGAATCTATGTGAGTTTTACCAGAATCAGGTATTGTGGTATGGTTAACATTTACAAAAATTAGGTTTTACTCATAATAACAGTATAACTGCCACGTTCAATTTGACATTTATTTAAACATAACTCCTAAACCACATGTGCACAATGGCTAATAATGCCTGGAGAAATGTCTCTTTGTGAGTTTTACTGGGAAAAAAAACATTTTTTAAGGTTTGTACAGATACAAGTTAGTTTTTTTAATTCAATATGACAGTATTACTGTCATACAAAATATGAAAGTTATATAAACATTACTCCAAAACCAAACATGCATTATGTCTAAAAATGCCTATAATATTGTATCCATGTGAGTTTTAGTAGAATCATTTGTTTTCATAAGGTTTGCAATTACAAAATATGGGTTTTACTCACTATGACAGTATACTGTCACACTCAATCCGACGATTATTTAAACATAAGTCCTAAACCACACATGCAAAATGGCTAATAATGCCTTGAGTTATGTATCTTTGTGAGTTTTACTAGAAAAAATATATTTTGTAATGTTTGCAAAGACCCAAGTTAGTTTTTTACTTAATATGACAGTATTACTGTCATACTAAATCCATCCATTTTCTTCCTGCTTATCCGAGGTCAGGTTGCGGGGGCAGCAGCCTAAGCAGAGAAGCCCAGACTTTCCTCTCCCCAGCCACTTTGTCCAGCTCTTCTCGGGGGATCCCGAGGCATTTACAGGCCAGCCAGGAGACATAAATAGATAGATACATAGATAGTACTTTATTGATTCCTTCAGGAGAGTTCCCTCAGGAAAATTTAAATTCCAGCAGTAGTGTACAAAATTGTAAAAAGTGAAAAGTAAATAATGGGGGTATAAATTGAAACAAAATAGAAACATATTACAATAGAATAAAAATAAAAAGCAACAATGAGAATAAAAATACAACAGTAAAATAAGAATATAACAAGAGAAACTAGGCAGTAGTGACCATGTTTTGAAAAAATATTGCACTCTTATTGATTTGCATCCCCTGTCATCCTAGTAGCCCCCCTTCCCCCAGAGAAGAGTTGTACAGTCTAATGGGGTGTGGGACAAAGGACAGCCGCCTCAGGAAGTACAGCTCTGTCCTTTCCTGTACAAGTGGTCTGTGTTAACAGTCTAGTCCAGCTTATTGTCCACCCACACCCCAAGGTACTTGAATGATAGTCTTCCCAATGTGTCCTGGGTCTTCCCCGTGGCCTCCTGCTGGTCGGCCTTGCCCTAACGAAAATAGCAATAAAAAATGTATTCAAACACAACTCCTAAACCAAACATGTAAAATGTCTAAAAATGCCTGTAAAATTGAATCTATGTTTTACTAGAATCAATTGTTTTCATAAGGTTTGCAAATACAAAATTAGGTTTTACACATAATGACAGTATAACTGCCACACTCATATGACAGTTATTTAAACATAACTCCTAAACCACACATGAAAAATGTCTAATAATGCGTGAAGAAATGTATCTTTGTGATTTTTATTAGAAACGTTTTCTTTTGTGAGGTTTGCAAAGACACAAGTTAGTTTTTTTTACTCAATATGACAGTGTAACTGCCACACTCACTATGACAGTTATTTAAACATAACTCCTAAACTCATACTTGCCAACATCGAGACCTCCGATTTCAGGAGGTGGGGGTGGGGAAGGCATGGTCGGGGGTGGGGTGGGGGCGTGGTTAAGAGGGGAGGAGTATATTTAGAGCTAGAATTCACTAAGTCAAGTATTTCATATATATATATATATATATATATATATATATATATATATATATATATAATATATATATATATATATAAAGTCAAGATTTTTTATATATGTGTGTATATATATATAAAATACATATATATATATATATATATATATATATATATATATATATATATATATATATATATATATATATATGTATATATATATATATATATATATACATACACACATATATAAAAAAAATCTTGACTTTCAGTGAATTCTAGCTATATATATATATATATATATATATATATATATATATATATATATATATATATACATATATATATATATATATATATATATGTATGTGTGGGGAAAAAATCACAAGACTACTTCATCTCTACAGGCCTGTTTCATGAGGGGTTCCCTCAATCATCAGGAGATATAAGACATATATATATATATATATATATATATATATATATATATATATATATATATATATGTATATATATATATATATATATATAAAATAAATACTTGAATTTCAGTTTTCATTTATTTACACATATACACACACATAACACTCATCTACTCATTGTTGAGTTAAGGGTTGAATTGTCCATCCTTGTTCTATTCTCTGTCACTATTTTTATAACCATGCTGAACACCCTCTCTGATGATGCATTGCTGTGTGGCACGCACAAAAGTGCTTTCATCAAATGCACGAGAGTCTGGAATTTTCCATCCCTCCCGAGCATGGCCAAAACCCGGTCAATCTTTGCTTCCTGAGGAAGATCTTCACTGCCAAGCACTTGGCAGTGAAGACTTCTTCCCGGAGGCTATCCAGGTCCAATCGCAGCTGCGGCTTGGAACTTATAAGCGTGTTTCTTCATCTTACTCGTCGTCGGCGTCGCCATGGCTGTCTCTTCCGCGTTCTTCTGCTTCGTCTCCTTGTTGTGTGCGCAGTTGTGCACTGCACTCTCTAAAAGCCCTGTATGTTATTGTCACATATGCATGTACAATAGATGGCAGTATTGCCCTGTTTAAAGAGTGTCACAACATTGCTGTTTACGGCAGACAAACTGCTTTACGGTAGACGAAAACGTGACTGCTGTTGTTTTGTGTTGTTACCGCGCTGGGAGGACGTGAATGAAACTACCTAACAATAAACCCACATAAGAAACCAAGAACTCGCCCTCGATCATTCTACAGTTATAACGTGATTGGTCAGGCATGCTGTTTATATCGTGGGAAAGCAGACCTGAATACAGGCTGTCCTCACTCAGATCAGCCTGAATTTCGGGAGATTTTCGGGAGAAAATTTGTCCCGGGAGGTTTTCGGGAGAGGCGCTGAATTTCGGGAGTCTCCTGGAAAATCCAGGAGGCTTGGCAAGTATGCCTAAACTACACATAAAAAATGGCTAATAATGCCTGAAATAAGGCATTCTTGTGAGTTTTACTCGAAACATATGCTTTTTTAAGGCTTGCAAACACAAAAAGTATTTGTTTTCCTCAATATGACAGTAGAGTTCTTAAAATCCTGAGATAATGCGAAATAAGCAAAAACAATGTATTCCATCATAATTCCTACACCAAATAAGCAAAATATCTAAAAATGCCTGTAGTATTGAATCTGTGTGAGTTTTACTAAAATCAGTTGTTTTGGTAAGGTTTACAAATACAAAAATGAGGTTTTACTCTTTATGACAGTTATTTAAACATAACTCCATCCATCCAGCCATCCATTTTCTTCCGCTTATCCGAGGTCGGGTCGCGGGGGCTGCAGCCTAAGCAGGGAAGCCCAGACTTTCCTCTCCCCAGCTACTTCGTCCAGCTCCTCCCGGGGAATCCTGGGGCGTTCCCAGGCCAGCCGGGAGAGATAAGCTTCCCCGTTTCCTGGGTCTTCCTGGGCCTCCTAACGGTCGGACGTGCCCGAAACACCTCCCTAGGGAGGCGTTCGGGTGGCATCCTGACCAGATGACCGAACCACCTCATCTGGCTCCTCTCGAAATGGAGGAGCAATGGCTTTACTTTGAGCTCCTCCCGGATGACAGAGCTTCTCACCCTATCTCTAAGGGAGAGCCCCGCCATCCGGCGGAGGAAACTCATTTCGGCCGCTTGTACCCGTGATTTTGTCCTTAGGTGAGGATGGGAACGTAGATCGACCGGTAAATCGAGAGCTTTGCCTTCCGGCTCAGCTCCTTCTTCACCACAACGGATCAATACAGCGTCCGCATTACTGAAGATGCCGCACCGTTCCGCCTGTCAATCTCACGATCCACTCTTCCCTCACTCGTGAACAAGACTCTGAGGTCCTTGAACTCCTCCACTTGGGGCAAGATCTCCTCCCCAACCCGGAGATGGCACTCCACCCTTTTCCGGGCAAGAACCATGGACTCGGACTTGGAGGTGCTGATTCACATCCCAGTCACTTCACACTCATCTGTGAACCGATCCAGTGAGGGCTGAAGATCTTGGCCAGATGAAGCCATCAGGACCACATCATCTGCAAATAGCAGAGACCTAATCCTGCAGACACCAAACCGGATCCCCTCAACGCCCTGACTGCGCCTAGAAATTCTGTCCATAAAGGTTATGAACAGAATCGGTGACAAAGGGCAGCCTTGGCGGAGTCCAACCCTCACTGGAAACGGGTCCGCATTGTCGGACCAAGCTCTGACTCTTGCAAAGGGAGCGAACCGCCACAATAAGACAGTCCGTTACCCCATACTCTCTAAGCACTCCCCACAGGACTTCCAGGGGTAAATGGTCGAATGCCTTCTCCAAGTCCATAAAGCACAAACTCCCATGCACCCTCAAGGACCCTGCCGAGAGTATAAAGCTGGTCCGCAGTTCCACGACCAGGACGTAAACCACACTGTTCCTCCTGAATCCGAGGTTCGACTATCTATCTTGCCTCTTCTCCAGTACACATGAATAGACCTTACCGGGAAGACTGAGGAGTGTGATCTCACGATAGTTGAAACACACCCTCTGGTTCCCCTTCTTAAAGAGAGGAACCACCACCCCGGTCTCCCAATCCAGAAGTACCGCCCCCGATGTCCACGCGATGTTGCAGAGTCTTGTCAACCAAGACAGCCCCACAGCATCCAGAGCCTTAAGGAACTCCGGACGGATCTCATCCACCCCCAGGGCGTTGCCATTGAGGAGCTTTTTAACTACCTTGGCATCCTCAGCCCCAGAAATAGGAGAGCCCACCACAGATTCCCCAGGCACTGCTTCCTCATAGGAAGACATGTTGGTGGGATTAAGGAGGTCTTCGAAGTATTCCCTCCACCGATCAATAACAGCTGCAGTAGAGGTCAGCAGCGCACCATCCTCACCATACCGGTGAGGATGGTGAGGATGGTTTCCCCCTTGAGCCGGCGGATGGTGGTCCAGAATCGCTTCGAAGCCGTCTGGAAGTCGTTTTCCATGGCTTCTCCAAACTCCTCCCATGTCCGAGTTTTTGCCTCTGCGACCGCTGAAGTCGCACTTCGCTTGGCCTGTCGGCTGCCTCTGGAGTCCCATGAGCCAAAAGGACCCGATAGGCTCTTTCTTCAGCTTGACGGCATCCCTCACTGCTGGTGTCCACCAGCGGGTTCTAGGATTACCGCCACGACAGGCACCAAACTCCTTGCGGCCACAGCTCCAATCAGCCGGCTCGACAAGAGAGGCACGGAACATGGTCCACTCAGACTCAATGTCCAGCGCCTCCCTCGTGACATGTTCAAAGTTCTTCCGGAGGCGTTCCCAGCAAACCCTCACGATGCGATGGTGGCATCCTCCCCCACCATCGCAGCCAACTCACCACCAGGTGGTGATCGGTAGAAAGCTCCGCCCCTCTCTTCACCCGAGTGTCCAAAACATGAGACCGCAAATCCGATGACACAACTACAAAATCGATCATGGAACTGCGGCCTGGGGTGTCCTGGTGCCAAGTGCACATATGGACACCCTTATGTTTGAACTTGGTGTTTGTTATTGACAATCTGTGACGAGCACAAAAGTCCAATAACAAAACACCACTCGGGTTCAGATCCGGGCGGCCATTCTTCCCAATCACGCCTCTCCAGGTTTCACTGTTGTTGCCAAGATGAGCGTTGAAGGCCCCCAGTAGAACGAGGGAATCACCCGGTGGAGCACTTTCCAGTACTCCCTCGAGTGAATCCAAAAAGGGTGGGTACTCTGAGCTGCCGTTTGGCGCGTAAGGCCAAACAACAGTCAGGACCCGTCCCCCCACCCGAAGGCGGAGGAAAGCTACCCACTGGTCCACTGGGTTGAACTCCAACGTGCAGGCTTTGAGCCGGGGGGCAACAAGAATTGCCACCCGAGTCCGTCGCCTCTCAACGCAAGCATTATAACTACAAAACAACAAATGCTAATAATGCTTGGAAAAATGTATCTTTGTTAGTTTTACTAGAATAATAATCTTTTGTAAGGTTTGCAGACACAAGTTTTTTTTTTTTTACTCAATATGACAGTATAACTGTCATACTAAATATGAAAGTTGTATAAACATATCTCCAAAACCAAACATGCAATCCATCTAAAGATGCCTGTAATATTGAATCTATGAAAAATAGTTTTTTTACTCAATATGACAGTATAACTGTCATACTAAATCCATCCATTTTCTTCCGCTTATCCGAGGTCGGGTTGCGGGGGCAGCAGCCTAAGCAGAGAAGCCCCAGCCACTTTGTCCAGCTCTTCTCGGGGGATCCCGAGGCGTTCCCAGGCCAGCCTGAGACATAGTCTTCCCAATGTGTCCTGGGTCTTCCCCGTGGCCTCCTGCCGATCGGACTTGCCCTAACGAAAAAAAGCAATAAAAATGTATTCAAACATGTGAAATGTCTAAAAATGCCTGTAATATTGAATCTATGTGAGTTTTACTAGAATCAGTTGTTTTTGTAAGGTTTGCAAATACAAAAATTTGGTTTTACACATAATAACAGTATAACTGCCACATTCAATATTACAGTTATTTAAACATATTTCCTAAACCACACATGAAAAATGTCTAATAATGCCTGGAAAACATTATTTTTGTGAGTTTTACTGGAAAAACATAGTTTGTAATGTTTGTAAAGACACAAGTTAGTTTTACTCAAGATGACAGTATAACTGTCATAATACATATGAAAGTTATATAAACATAATTCCAAAACCAAACATGCATTATGTCTAAAAATACCTGTAAAATTGTATCAATGTGAGTTTTACTAGAATCATTTTTTGCGATGAGGTGGCGACTGAGGTGTACGCCGCCTTCCGCCCGATTGTAGCTGAGATAGGCTCCAGCGCCCCCTGCCACCCCAAAAGGGAATAAGCGGTAGAAAAAAGGATGGATGGGCATTTTTTGTTGTCGTTACTAAATCCATCCATTTTCTTCCGCTTAACCGAGGTCGGGTTGCGGGGGCAGCAGCCTAAACAGAGAAGCCCAGACTTCCCTCTCCCCAGCCACTTCTTCCAGCTCTTCTCGGGGGATCCTGAGGCGTTCCCAGGCCAGCCGGGAGACATAATCTTCCCAATGTGTCCTGGGTCTTCCCCGTGGCCTCCTGCCGGTCGGACTTGCCCTAAACACCTCCCTCGGGAGGCGTTCGGGTGGCATCCTGAGCAGATGCCCGAACCACCTCATCTGGCTCTTCTCAACTTGGAGGAGCAGCGCTTTACTCTGAGTTCCTCCCGGATGACAGAGCTTCTTATCCTATCTCTAAGGGAGAGACCCGCCACCCGGCGGAGGAAACTCAATTTGGCCGCTTGTACCCGGGATCTTGTCTTTTCGGTCATAACCATGACCATAGGTGCAGGATGAGAATGTAGATCGACCGGTAAATTTAGAGCTTTTAATTCTGGCTCAGCTCCTTCTTCACCACAATGGATCGATATAGCGTCCTCATTACTGAAGACGCCGCACCGATCCGCCTGTGGATCTCATGATCCACTCTTCCCTCACTCGTGAACAAGACTCCTAGGTACGTGAACTCCTCCACTTGGGGCCATCTAGTATGTGCCATCGCCTCCTCAACCTGGAAATGGCACCCCACCCTTTACCGGGTGAGAACCATTGACTCGGACTTGGAGGTGCTGATTCTCATCCCAGTCGCTTCATACTCGGCCATCCAATGAGAGCTGGATATCCTGGCCAGTTGAAGCCATCAGGACCACATCAACTGCAAAAAGCAGAGACCTAATCCTGCAACCACCAAACCAGATCCCCTCAACGCCATGACTGCAATTCTGTCCATAAAAGTTAACAACAGAATCGGTGACAAAAGGCTGTCCTACACTGATCATACAGGGAGCGACCCGCCACAATCAGACAGTCCGATACCCCATACTCTTGTCTTTGAGCCGGGGGGACAACAAGAATTGCCACCCCAGCCTCTCATTGCTTGCAACGCCATAGTGGAAGAGAGTCCAACTATATCTAGCCGGAACTTCTCCACCTCGCACACCAGCTCAGGCTCCTTCCCTCCCAGCGAGGTGACATTTCACGTCAGAAGAGCTAGCTTATGTAGCCAATGATCGGACCGCCAAGTGCCCTGCCTTCGGCTGCCGCTCAGCTCACACTGCACCCGACCTCTATAACCCAGCCCATGAGTGGTGAGCCCATTGGTGGAGGGAACCACGTTGCTTCATTGAGCTGAGCCAGCCAACAGGCGCTCGCCATCATGCCCCACCTCTGGGGCTGGCTCCACGGGGAGCCACGGTGACCCACGTCCGGGCGAAGAAAAATCTAGGACCTCGATTTGTACTTTTCATAAAGGTCTTTGAGCTGCTCTTTGTCTGACCCCTCACCTAGGACCTATTTGTCTTGGGAGAGCCTACGATTGATTGATGCCTGAAATAATGCAATCTTGGGAGTTTAACTCAAAACATATGCTTTTTTAAATCTTGCAAACATAAAAGGAGTCTTTTACTCAATATGACAGTAATGTTCTAAAAATCCTGAGATAATACGAAAAAAGCAAATTCCATTATAATTTCTAAACTAAACATGCAAAATGTGTAAAAATGCCTGTAATATTGAATCAATGTATGTTTTACTAGAATCAGTTGTGTTTGAAAGGTTTGCAATTACAAAAATTAGTTTTTTTTCACCATGATAATGTACACTCAATAACAGTAAATTAAACATAACTCCTAAACTACTCATAAAAATGAGCTAATATTGCCTGAAACAATGCATTTTTGTGAGTTTTACTCGAAACATATGCTTTTTTAAGGCTTGCAAACACAAAAAGTAGTTTTTTACTCAATATGACAGTAATGTTCTTAAAATTATGAGATAATGCGAAAAAAGCAATAAAAATGTATTCCAACATATTTCCTAAACCAACAATGCAATATGTCTAAAAATGCCTGTAATACTATATCCATGTGAGTTGTAATAGAATCAGTTGTTTTAGTAAGGTTTGCAAAAACAAAAATTAGGTTTTACTCTTTATGAAAGTAAACTGTCTCAATCAATATGACAGTTTTTTAATCATAACTCCTAAACTACTAATGCAAAATGGCTAATAATGTTTGAAATAATTGATCCTTGGGAGTTTTCCTCGAAACATGTGCTTTTACTTAAGTCTTGCAAACACAAAAAGTATATTTTTACTCAATATGACAGTAATGTTCTTAAAATCCTGAGATAATGCGAAAAATCAATGAAAATATATTCAATCATATTTCCTAAATCAAACATGCAAAATGTGTAAAAATGCCTGTAATATTGAATTTATGTGAGTTTTACTAGAATCGGTTGTGTTTGAAATTTTTGCAAATACAAAAATTGGTTTTTTTTCACCATGACAATGTACACTCAATATGACAGTAAATTAAACATAACTCCTAAACTACACTTAAAAAAGAGCTAATATTGCCTGAAATAATGCATTCTTGTGAGTTTTACTCGAAACATATGCTTTTTTAAGGCTTGCAAACACAAAAAGTAGTTTTTTACTCAATATGACAGTAATGGTCTTAAAATCCTGAGATAATGCGAAAAAAGCAATAAAAATGTATTAAATCATAATTTCTAAACTAAACATGCAAAATGTGTAAAAATGCCTGTATTATTGAATCCATGTGAGTTTTACAAGAATCAGTTGTTTTAGTAAAGTTTGCAAAACAAAAATTAGGTTTTACTCTTTATGAAAGTAAACTGTCACACTCAATATGACAGTTTTTTAATCATAACTCCTAAACTACTCATGCAAAATGGCTAATAATGTTTGAAATAATGGATTCTTGGGAGTTTTCCTCGAAACATATGCTTTCTTAAGGCTTGCAAACACAAAAGGTATTTTTTCACTCAATATGACAGTAATGTTCTTAAAATCCTGAGATAATGCGAAAAAAGCAATAAAAATGTATTCAATCATAATTTCTAAACTAAACATGCAAAATGTGTAAAAATGCCTGTATTTTTGAATCCATGTGAGTTTAACTAGAATCAGTTGTTTTAGTAAGGTTTGCAAAAACAAAAATTACGTTTTACTCTTTATGAAAGTAAACTGTCACACTCAATATGACATTTATTTAATCATAACTCCTAAACTACACATGCAAAATGTCTAATGATGCCTCAAATAATGCATTCTCCGGAGTTTTACTCGAAACATATGCTTTTTCAAATCTTGCAAACACAAAAAGTCGTTTTTTACTCAATATGACAGTAATATTCCTAAAATACTGAGATATTGCGAAAAAAGCAATGAAAATATATTCAATCATATTTCCTAAATCAAACATGCAAAATGTGTAAAAATGCCTGTAATATTGAATCCATGTGAGTTTTACTAGATTAGGTTGTTTGAAATTTTTGCAAATACAAAAATTAGGTTTTTTTCAACATGACTCAATATGACAGTAAATTAAACATAACTCCTAACCTACACTTTAAAATTAGCTAATGTTGCCTGAAATAATGCATTCTTGTGAGTTTTACTCGAAACATATGCTTTTTTAAGGCTTGCAAACACAAAAAGTAGTTTGTATTCAATATGACAGTAATGTTCTTAAAATTCTGAGATAATGCGAAAAAAGCAATAAAAATGTATTCCAACATAATTCCTAAACCAACAATGCAAAATGTCTAAAAATGCCTGTAATATTAAATCCATGTGAGTTTTACTAGAATCAGTTGTTTTAGTAAGGTTTGCAAAAACAAAAATTAGGTTTTACTCTTTAAGAAAGTAAACTGTCACAATCAATATGACAGTTTTGTAATCATAACTCCTAACTACACATGCAAAATGGCTAATGATGCCTCAAATAATGCATTCTACGGAGTTTTACTCTGAACATATGCTTTTTTAAATCTTGCAAACACAAAAAGTAGTTTTTTACTCAATATGACAGTTATAACCCTAAAATCCTGAGATAATGCGAAAAAAGCAATAAAAATGTATTCAATCATAATTTCTTAACTAAACATGCAAAATTTGTAAAAATGCCTGTAATATTGAATCCATGTGAGTTTTCGGTTGTGTTTGAAATTTTTGAAAATAAAAAATTCTGTTTTTTTCACCATGACAAGTACACTCAATATGACAGTAAATAAACATAACTCCTAAACTACACATAAAAATGAGCTAATATTGCCTGAACTAATGCATTATTGTGAGTTTTACTCGAAACATAAGCTTTTTTAAGGCTTTTAAACACAAAAAGTAGTTTTTTACTCAATATGACAGTAATGGTCTTAAAATCCTGAGATAATGCGAAAAAAGCAATAAAAATGTATTCCAACATAATTCCTAAACCAACAATGCAAAATGTCTAAAAATGCCTGTAATATTAAATCCATGTGAGTTTTACTAGAATCAGTTGTTTTTATAAGGTTTGCAAATACAAAAATTAAGTTTTACTCACTATGACAGTATACTGTCACACTCAATATGACAGTTATTTAAAAATAACTCCTGACTACACATGCAAAATGGCTAATGATGCCTCAAATAATGCATTCTACAGAGTTTTACTCGAAACATATGCTTTTCAAATCTTGCAAACACAAAAAGTAGTTTTTTACTCAATATGACAGTAATAATCCTAAAATCCTGAGATAATGCGAAAAAAGCAATGAAAATATATTCAATCATATTTCCTAAATCAAACATGCAAAATGTGTAAAAATGCCTGTAATATTGAATCCATGTGAGTTTTACTAGAATCGGTTGTGTTTGAAATTTTTGCAAATACAAAAATTAGGTTTTTTTCACCATGACAATGTACACTCAATATGACAGTAAATTAAACATAACTCCTAAACTACACTTAAAAAAGAGCTAATATTGCCTGAAATAATGCATTCTTGTGAGTTTTACTCGAAACATATGCTTTTTTAAGGCTTTTAAACACAAAAAGTAGTTTTTTACTCAATATGACAGTAATGGTCTTAAAATTCTGAGATAATGCGAAAAAAGCAATAAAAATGTATTCAATCATAATTTCTAAACTAAACATGCAAAATGTGTAAAAATGCCTGTATTATTGAATCCATGTGAGTTTTACTAGAATCAGTTGTTTTAGTAAAGTTTGCAAAACAAAAATTAGGTTTTACTCTTTATGAAAGTAAACTGTCACACTCAATATGACCGTTTTTTAATCATAACTCCTAACTACACATGCAAAATGGCTAATGATGCCTCAAATAATGCATTCTACGGAGTTTTACTCTGAACATATGCTTTTCAAATCTTGCAAACACAAAAAGTAGTTTTTTACTCAATATGACAGTAATATTCCTAAAATCCTGAGATAATGCGAAAAAAGCAATGAAAATATATTTAATCATATTTCCTAAATCAAACATGCAAAATGTGTAAAAATGCCTGTAATATATAATCCATGTGAGTTTTACTAGAATCGGTTGTGTTTGAAATTTTTGCAAATACAAAAATTTGGTTTTTTTCACCATGACAATGTACACTCAATATGACAGTAAATTAAACATAACTCCTAAACTACACTTAAAAAAGAGCTAATATTGCCTGAAATAATGCATTCTTGTGAGTTTTTTACTCAATATGACAGTAATATTCCTAAAATCCTGAGATAATGCGAAAAAAGCAATAAAAATGTTTTCCATCATAATTTTTAAACCAAACAGGCAAAATGTCTAAAAATAACTGTAATATTGAATTCATGTGAGTTTTACTAGAATCAGTTGTAAGGTTTGCAAATACAAAAATTAGGTTTTACTCTATATGAGAGTATACTGTTACATTTAATATGACAGTTATTTAAACATAACTCCTAAACTACAAATGCTAAATGGCTAATGATGCCTGAAATAATGCATCCTTAGGAGTTTTACTCGAAAAATGTGCTTTTTTTAATCCTTGCAAACACAGAAAGTAGTTTTTACTCAATGTGACAGTAATATTCTTAAAATCCTGAGATAATGCGAAAAAAGCAATAAAAATGTGTTCCATCATAATTTCTAAACCAAACATGCAAAATTTGTAAAAATGCCTGTAATATTGAATCCATGTGAGTTTTACTAGAATCAGTTGTTTTTGTAAGGTTTTACTTACTATGACAGTTATTTAAACTCTATGTATCTTTGTGAGTTTTACTAGAAAAAATATATTTTGAATGTTTACAAAAACAAAAGTTAGTTTTTTTTTTACTCAATATGATAGTATAACTGTCATACTAAATCCATCCATTTCCTTCCGCTTATCCGAGGTCGTGTTGCGGGGGCTGCAGCCTAAGCAGAGAAGCCCAGCTACTTGGTCCAGCTCTTCTCGGGGGATCCCGAGGCGTTCCCAGGCCAGCCAGCTGATATAATCTTCCCAATGTGTCCTGTGTCTTCCCCGTGGCTTCCTGCCGTTTGGACTTGCCTTAACGAAAAAAGCAATACTAATGTATTCAAACACAAGTCCTAAACATCCATCCATCCATCCATTTTCTACCGCTTATTCCCTTTGGGGTCGCGGGGGGCGCTGGAGCCTATCTCAGCTACAATCGGGCAGAAGGCGGGGTACACCCTGGACAAGTCGCCACCTCATCGCAAGTCCTAAACAAAACATGTAAAATGTCTAAAATGCCTTTAATATTGAATCTATGTGAGTTTTACAAGAATCAGTTGTATTTGTAGGGTTTGCAAACACAAAAAATAGGTTTTACACTTAACTTTTTATGTGTGGCAGTTATACTACCACACTCAAAATGACAGTTATTTAAACATAACTCCTAAACTACTCATAAAAATGAGCTAATATTGCCTGAAATAATGCATAATTGTGAGTTTTACTCGAAACATATGCTTTTTTAAGGCTTGCAAACACAAAAAGTAGTTTTTTACTCAATATGACAGTAATATTCCTAAAATCCTGAGATAATGCGAAAAAAGCAATAAAAATGTTTTCCATCATAATTTTTAAACCAAACAGGCAAAATGTCTAAAAATGCCTGTAAAATTAAATCCATGTGAGTTTTACTAGAATCAGTTGTTTTTATAAGGTTTGCAAATACAAAAATTAAGTTTTACTCACTATGGCAGTATACTGTCACACTCAATATGACAGTTATTTAAAAATAACTCCTGACTACACATGCAAAATGGCTAATGATGCCTCAAATAATGCATTCTACAGAGTTTTACTCGAAACAAATCCTTTTCAAATCTTGCAAACAAAAAAAGTAGTTTTTTACTCAATATGACAGTAATATTCCTAAAATCCTGAGATAATGCGAAAAAAGCAATGAAAATATATTCAATCATATTTCCTAAATCAAACATGCAAAATGTGTAAAAATGCCTGTAATATTGAATCCATGTGAGTTTTACTAGAATCGGTTGTGTTTGAAATGTTTGCAAATGAAAAAAATTAGGTTTTTTTCACCATGACAATGTACACTCAATATGACAGTAAATAAACATAACTCCTAAACTACACATAAAAATGAGATAATATTGCCTGAAATAATGCATTATTGTGAGTTTTACTCGAAACATATGCTTTTTTAAGGCTTGCAAACACAAAAAGTAGTTTTTTACTCAATATGACAGTAATATTCCTAAAATCCTGAGATAATGCGAAAAAAGCAATAAAAATGTTTTCCATCATAATTTTTAAACCAAACAGGCAAAATGTCTAAAAATAACTGTAATATTGAATTCATGTGAGTTTTACTAGAATCAGATGTTTTTGTAAGGTTTGCAAATACAAAAATTAGGTTTTACTCTATATGAGAGTATACTGTTACATTTAATATGACAGTTATTTAAACATAACTCCTAAACTACAAATGCTAAATGGCTAATGATGCCTGAAATAATGCATCCTTAGGAGTTTTACTCGAAAAATATGCTTTTTTTAATCCTTGCAAACACAGAAAGTAGTTTTTACTCAATGTGACAGTAATATTCTTAAAATCCTGAGATAATGCGAAAAAAGCAATAAAAATGTGTTCCATCATAATTTCTAAACCAAACATGCAACATTTGTAAAAATGCCTGTAACATTGAATCCATGTGAGTTTTACTAGAATCAGTTGTTTTTGTAAGGTTTTACTTACTATGACAGTTATTTAAACTCTATGTATCTTTGTGAGTTTTACTAGAAAAAATATATTTTGAATGTATACAAAAACAAAAGTTTGTTTGTTTTTACTCAATATGATAGTATAACTGTCATACTAAATCCATCCATTTCCTTCCGCTTATCCGAGGTCGTGTTGCGGGGGCTGCAGCCTAAGCAGAGAAGCCCAGCTACTTCGTCCAGCTCTTCTCGGGGGATCCCGAGGCGTTCCCAGGCCAGCCAGCTGATATAATCTTCCCAATGTGTCCTGTGTCTTCCCCGTGGCTTCCTGCCGTTTGGACTTGCCTTAACGAAAAAAGCAATACTAATGTATTCAAACACAACTCCTAAACAAAACATGTAACATTTCTAAAATGCCTTTAATATTGAATCTATGTGAGTTTTACAAGAATCAGTTGTATTTGTAAGGTTTGCAAACACAAAAAATAGGTTTTACACTTAACTTTATAACTCAATATGTGTGGCAGTTATACTACCACACTCAAAATGACAGTTATTTAAACATAACTCTTAAACTACACATGACCATTTTCTAATAATGCATGAAGAAATGTATCTCTGTGAGTTTTACTAGTAACATTTTCTTTTGTAAGGTTTGCAAAGACACGAGTTAGTTTTTTTTACTCACTTTGACAGTATACTGTCACACTCAATTTCAGTTATTTAAACATAACTCCTAAACCACACATACAAAATGGCTAATAATGCCTGTAGAAATGTATCTTTGTGAGTTTTACTGGGAAACAATATTTTGTAAGGTTTGTAAAGACACAAGTTAGTTTTTTTTACTCAATATAACAGTATAACTGTCATACTATATATGAAAGTTATATAAACATAACTTCAAAACTACACATGAACATTTTGTAATAATGCATGAAGAAATGTATCTTTGTGAGTTTTACTAAAATGTTCTTTTGTAAGGTTTGCAAAGACACAAGTTAGTTTTTTTTACACAATATGATAGTGTCACTGTCATACTAAATAGGAAAGTTGTATAAACATAATTTCAAAACTACACATGCAATCCGTCTAAAAATTCCTGTAATATTGAATCTATGTGAGTTTTACCAGAATCAGGTATTTTGGTAAGGTTTACAATTACAAAAATTAGGTTTTACTCATAATGACAGTATAACTGCCACATTCAATATGGCAGTTATTTAAACATAACCCCTAAACCACATGCAAAATGGCTTATAATGCCTGGAGATGTATCTTTGTGAGTTTTACTAGAAAACATATAATTTGTAAGGTTTTTAAAGACACAAGTTAGTTTTTTTTACTCAATATAATAGTATAACTGTCATACTAAATGAATCCATTTTCTTCCGCTTATCCGAGGTCGGGTTGCGGGGGCAGCAGCCTAAGCAGAGAAGCCCAGACTTCCCTCTCCCCAGCCACTTCGTCCAGCTCTTCTCGGGAGATCCCGAAGCGTTCCCAGGCCAGCCGGCTGACATAGTCTTCCCAATGTGTCCTGGGGCTTCCCCGTGGCCTCCTGCCGGTCGGACTTGCCCTAACGAAAAAAGCAATTAAAATGTATTCAAACACAACTCCTAAACCAAACATGTTAAATGTGTAAAATGCCTGCAATATTGAATCTATGTGAGTTTTACTAGAATCAGTTGTTTTGTAAGGTTTGCAAATACAAAAATTAGGTTTAACACTTAATGACAGTATAACTGCCACACTCAATTTGACAGTTAATAAAACATAACTCCTAAACTACACATGAACATTTTCTAATAATGCATGAAGAAATGTATCTTTTGTGAGTTTTACTAGTAACATTTTCTTTTGTAAGCATTGCAAAGACACAAGTTAGTTTGTTTTACTCACTATGACTTTACTGTCACACTCAATATGACAGTTATTTAAACATAAATCCTAAACCGCACATGCAAAATGGCTAATAATGTCTGTAGAAATGTATCTTTGAGTTTTACTGAGAAAAATATTTTGTAAGGTTTGTAAAGACACAAGTTAGTTTTAGTTTTTTTTTACTCAATATGACAGTATTACTGTAATACTAAATATCAAAGTTATATAAACACAACTCCAAAACCAAACATGGATTATGTCTAAAAATGACTGTGATATTGTATCTGTGAGTTTTACTAGAATCAATTGTTTTTGTAAGGTTTGCAAATACAAAATTTAGGTTTTACTCACTATGACAGTTATTTAAACATAAATCCTAAACAACAAATGCAAATAGCTAATAATGCTTGGAGAACTGTATCTTTGTTATAGAGAGCCTGCTGACCAACAGTATCTCTGTCTGGACTGGAGCCTGCAGTGCTTCAGACTGGAAGTCTCTCCAGAGAGTGGTGAGGACGGCGGAAAAGATCTTCAGGAATCCTCTTCCTCCTATCCAGGAGATCGCAAAAAGCGCTGCCTGACCAGGGCTCAGAAAATTTGCAAAGACTCCTCCCACCCCCACCAAGGACTGTTTTCACTGCTGGACTCTAGAAAGAGGTTCCGCAGCCTCTGAAGCAGAACCTCCAGCTTCTTCCCTCAGGCCGTAAGACTCTTGAACGCATTATAATTAAATTATCCCCTCAACTCCCCTCAAAATGGATTAACTCGCTGGAATAAAAAAAAAACCCAATATAACATACACCCATAAACGTGGGCGCATGTGGAAAAAGTGCAATGTATTTATCTGCACAGTAATCTTTTTATTTATTTATATATATTTAAGTATATTTATTTATTTTATATGTATATTTATTTATTATTTATATTTATTTATATATGCACCTTATTGCTTTTTTATCCTGCACTACCATGAGCTTATGTAACGAAATTGTGTTATCTGTGCTGTAAAGTTCAAATTTGAATGACAATAAAAAGAAAGTCTAAGTCTTTACCAGAATAATGTTCTTTTGTAAGGTTTTCAAAGACACAAGTTAGTTCTTTTTACTCAATATGACAGTATAACTGTCATACTAAATATGAAAGTTGTAAAATCATAACTCCAAAACCAAACAAGCAATCCGTCTAAAAATGCATGTAATATTGAATCTATGTGAGTTTTACCAGAATCAGGTATTTTGGTAAGGTTTACAATTACAAAAATTTGGTTTTACTCATGACAGTATACCTGCCACATTCAATTTGACATTTATTTAAACATAACTCCTAAACCACACATGCACAATGGCTAATAATACCTGGGGAAATGTCTCTTTGTGAGTTTTACTAGAAAAATATATTGTGTAAGGTTTGTAAAGACACAAGTTAGTTGTTTTTTTTACTCAATATAACGGTATATGTCTTACTATAAATAAATAAATAAATAAATGGGTTGTACTTGTATAGCGCTTTTCTACCTTCAAGGTACTCAAAGCGCGTTGACACTACTTCCACATTTACCCATTCACACACACATTCACACACTGATGGAGGGAGCTGCCATGCAAGGCGCTAACCAGCACCCATCAGGAGCAAGGGTGAAGTGTCTTGCTCAGGACACAACGGACATGACGAGGTTGGCACTAGGTGGGGATTGAACCACGGACCCTCGGGTCGCGCACGGCCATTCTTCCACTGCGCCAAACATTACTCCAAAACCAAACATGTGTTATGTCTAAAAATGCCTGTAATATTGTAGATGTGTGAGTTTTACTAGAATCAGTTGTTTTTGTAAGGTTTTCAAATACCAAAATTAGGTTTTATTTACTTTGACAGTTATTTAAACATAACTCCTAACCAACAAATGCAAAACGGCTATTAATGCTTGGAGAAATGTATCTTTGTTTGTTTTACTAGAATGATTATATTTTGTAAAGTTTGCAAAGACACAAGTTAGTTTGTTTTACTCACTATGACTTTACGGTCACACTCCATATGACAGTTATTTAAACATAACTTCTAAACCACACATGCAAAATGGCTAATAATGACTGTTGAAATGTATCTTTGTGAGTTTTACTGGGAAAACAATATTTTGTAAGGTTTGTAAAGACACAAGTTAGTGTTTTTTTATTAAATATAACAGTATAGCTGTCATACATATGAAAGTTATAGAAACATAACTCCAAAACAAAACATGCATTATGTCTAAAAATGCCTGCAATATTGTATCTGTGTGAGTTTTACTAGAATCAGTTGTTTTTGAAAGGTTTGCAAATACAAAATTTAGGTTTTACTAACTATGACAGTTATTTGAACATAACTCCTACACAACAAATGCAAAATAGCTAATAATGCTTGGAGAGATGTATCTTTGTTATAACGAGCCTGCTGACCAACAGCATCTCTGTCTGGACTGGAGCCTGCAGTGCCTCAGACTGGAAGTATCTCCAGAGAGTGGTGAGGACGGCGGAAAAGATCATCAGGACTCCTCTTCCTCCTATCCAGGAGATCGCAAAAAGTGCTGCCTGACCAGGGCTCAGAAAATTTGCAAAGACTCCTCCCACCCCCACCAAGGACAGTTTTCACTTCTGGACTCTAGAAAGAGGTTTCGCAGCCTCCGAAGCAGAACCTCCAGCTTCTGTAACAGCTTCTTCCCTCAGGCCGTAAGACTCTTGAACGCATCATATTTAAATTATCTCCTCAACTCCCCTCAAAATTAATTAACTCGCTGGAATGAAAAAAACAATATAACATACACCCATAAACGTGGGCGCATGTGGAAAAAGTGCAATATATTTATCTGCACAGTAATCTATTTATCTATTTATATATATTTATATATATTTATTTATTATATATACGTACATATAGTATTTATATATTTATTTATCGAAATATGCACCTTAATGCTTTTTTATCCTGCACTACGACATTTTGTTCTTATCTGTGCTGTAAAGTTCAAATTTGAATGACAATAAAAAGAAAGTCTAAGTCTAAGTCTAAGTCTTTACTAGAATAACGATCTTTTGTAAGGTTTGCAAAGACACAAGTTAGGTTTTTTTTTGCTCAATGGTAATATACATTATAACTGTCATACTAAATATGAAAGGTGTATAATCATAACTCCAAAACCAAACATGCAATCCGTCTAAAAATGCATGTAATATTGAAACTATGTGAATTTTACCAGAATCAGGTATTTTGGTAAGGTTTACAATTACAAAAATTAGGTTTCACTCACAATGTGTCCTGGGTCTTCCCCGCGGCCTCCTGCCCGTCGGACTTGCCCTAATGAAAAAAGCAATAAAAATGTATTCAAACACAACTCTAAACCAAACATGTAAAATGTCTAAAAATGCCTGTAATATTGAATCTATGTGAGTTTTACCAGAATCAGGTATTGTGGTATGGTTAACATTTACAAAAATTAGGTTTTACTCATAATAACAGAATAACTGCCACGTTCAATTTGACATTTATTTAAACATAACTCCTAAACCACATGTGCACAATGGCTAATAATGCCTCGAGAAATGTCTCTTTGTGAGTTTTACTGGAAAAAAAATATTTTTTAAGGTTTGTACAGATACAAGTTAGTTTTTTTTATTCAATATGACAGTATTACTGTCATACTAAATATGAAAGTTATATAAACATTACTCCAAAACCAAACATGCATTATGTCTAAAAATGCCTGTAATATTGTATCCATGTGAGTATTAGTAGAATCATTTGTTTTCATAAGGTTTGCAATTACAAAATATGGGTTTTACTCACTATGACAGTATACTGTCACACTCAATCTGACAGTTATTTAAACATAAGTCCTAAACCACACATGCAAAATGGCTAATAATGCCTTGAGTTATGTATCTTTGTGAGTTTTACTAGAAGAAATATATTTTGTAATGTTTGCAAAGACACAAGTTAGTTTTTTACTTAATATGACAGTATGACTGTCATACTAAATCCATCCATTTTCTTCCTGCTTATCCGAGGTCAGGTTGCGGGGGCAGCAGGCTAAGCAGAGAAGCCTAGACTTTCCTCTCCCCAGCCACTTCGTCCAGCTCTTCTCGGGGGATCCCGAGGCATTTTCAGGCCAGCCAGGAGACATAAATAGATAGAAAGATAGATAGTACTTTATTGATTCCTTTAGGAGAGTTCCCTCAGGAAAATTTAAATTCCAGCAGTAGTGTACAAAATTGTAAAAAGTGAAAAGTAAATAATGGGGGTATAAATTGAAACAAAATAGAAACATATTACAATAGAATAAAAATAAAAAGCAACAATGAGAATAAAAATATAACAGTAAAATAAGAATATAACAAGAGAAACTAGGCAGTAGTGACCATGTTTTGAAAAAATATTGCACTCTTATTGATTTGCATCCCCTGTCATCCTAGTAGCCCCCCTCCCCCCAGAGAAGAGTTGTACAGTCTAATGGCGTGTGGGACAAAGGACAGCCGCCGCAGGAAGTACAGCTCTGTCCTTTCCTGTACAAGTGGTCTGTGTTAACAGTATAGTCCAGCTTATTGTCCACCCACACCCCAAGGTACTTGAATGATAGTCTTCCCAATGTGTCCTGGGTCTTCCCCGTGGCCTCCTGCCGGTCGGCCTTGCCCTAACGAAAATAGCAATAAAAAATGTATTCAAACACAACTCCTAAACCAAACATGTAAAATGTCTAAAAATGCCTGTAAAATTGAATCAGTTGTTTTCATAAGGTTTGCAAATACAAAATTAGGTTTTACACACAATGACAGTATAACTGCCACAGTCAATATGACAGTTATTTAAACATAACTCCTAAACCACACATGAAAAATGTCTAATAATGCGTGAAGAAATGTATCTTTGTGATTTTTATTACAAACGTTTTCTTTTGTGAGGTTTGCAAAGACACAAGTTAGTTTTTTTTACTCAATATGACAGTGTAACTGCCACACTCACTATGACAGTTATTTAAACATAACTCCTAAACTCATACTTGCTAACATTGAGACCTCCGATTTCAAGAGGTGGGGGTGGGGAAGGCGCAGTCAGGGGTGGGGTGGGGGCGTGGTTGGGGGTGTGGTTAAGAGGGGAGGAGTATATTTAGAGCTAAAATTCACCAAGTCAAGTATTTCATATATATATATATATATATATATATATATATATATAAAATATATATATATATATATATATATATACATATATATATATATATATATATATATATATATATATATATATATATATATATATATATATATATATATATATATATATATATATATATATATATATGTATGTGTGGGGAAAAAAATCACAAGACTACTTCATCTCTACAGGCCTGTTTCATGAGGGGTTCCCTCAATCATCAGGAGATATAAGACATATATATATATATATATATATATATATATATATATATATATATATATATATATATATATATATATATATATATATATATATATATATATATATATATATAAATAAAATAAATACTTGAATTTCAGTTTTCATTTATTTACACATATACACACACATAACACTCATCTACTCATTGTTGAGTTAAGGGTTGAATTGTCCATCCTTGTTCTATTCTCTGTCACTATTTTTATAACCATGCTGAACACCCTCTCTGATGATGCATTGCTGTGTGGCACGCACAAAAGTGCTTTCATCAAATGCACGAAAGTCTGGAATTTTCCATCCCTCCCGAGCATGGCCAAAAACCGGTCAATCTTTGCTTCCTGAGGAAGATCTTCACTGCCAAGCACTTGGTATTCCACTACTTCTTCCCGGAGGCTATCCAGGTCCAATCGCAGCTGCGGCTTGGAACTTATAAGCGTGTTTCTTCATCTTACTCGTCGTCGGCGTCGTCATGGCTGTATCTTCCGCATTCTTCTGCTTTGTCTCCTTGTTGTGTGCGCAGTTGTGCACTGCACTCTCTAAAAGCCCTGGATGTTATTGTCACATATGCATGTACAGTAGATGGCAGTATTGCCCTGTTTAAAGAGTGTCACAACATTGCTGTTGTTTTGTGTTGTTACCGCGCTGGGAGGACGTTAATGAAACTACCTAACAATAAACCCACATAAGAAACCAAGAACTCGCCCTCGATCATTCTACAGTTATAACGTGATTGGGCAGGCATGCTGTTTATATCGTGGGAAAGCAGACGTGAATACAGGCTGTCCTCACTCAGATCAGCCTGAATTTCGGGAGATTTTCGGGAGAAAATTTGTCCCGGGAGGTTTTCGGGAGAGACGCTGAATTTCGGGAGTCTCCTGGAAAATCCAAGAGTATTGGCAAGTATGCCTAAACTACACATAAAAAATGGCTAATAATGCCTGAAATAAGGCATTCTTGTGAGTTTTACTCGAAACATATGCTTTTTTAAGGCTTGCAAACACAAAAAGTATTTGGTTTCCTCTATATGACAGTAAAGTTCTTAAAATCCTGAGATAATGCGAAATAAGCAAAAACAATGTATTCCATCATAATTCCTACACCAAATAAGCAAAATGTCTAAAAATGCCTGTAATATTGAATCTGTGTGAGTTTTACTAAATTCAGTTGTTTTGGTAAGGTTTACAAATACAAAAATGAGGTTTTACTCTTTATGACAGTTATTTAAACACAACTCCATCCATCCAGCCATCCATTTTCTTCCGCTTATCCGAGGTCGGGTCGCGGGGGCTGCAGCCTAAGCAGGGAAGCCCAGACTTTCCTCTCCCCAGCCACTTCGTCCAGCTCCTCCTGGAGGATCCTGGGGCGTTCTCAGGCCAGCCGGGAGAGATAAGCTTCCCGTTTCCTGGGTCTTCCTGGGTCTTCCTGGGCCTCCTACCGGTCGGACATGCCCGAAACACCTCCCTAGGGAGGCGTTCGGGTGGCATCCTGACCAGATGCCCGAACCACCTCATCTGGCTCCTCTCGAAATGGAGGAGCAATGGCTTTACTTTGAGCTCCTCCCGGATGACAGAGCTTCTCACCCTATCTCTAAGGGAGAGCCCCGCCACCCGGCGGAGGAAACTCATTTCGGCCGCTTGTACCCGTGATTTTGTCCTTTCGGCCATGACACAAAGCTCATGACCATAGGTGAGGATGGGACCGTAGATCGACCGGTAAATCGAGAGCTTTACCTTCCTGCTCAGCTCCTTCTTCACCACAACGGATCAATACAGCGTCCGCATTACTGAAGACGACGCACCGTTCCGCCTGTCGATCTCACGATCCACTCTTCCCTCACTCGTGAACAAGACTCTGAGGTCCTTGAACTCCTCCACTTGAGGCAAGATCTCCTCCCCAACCCGGAGATGGCACTCCACCCTTTTCCGGGCGAGAACCATGGACTCGGACTTGGAGGTGCTGATTCACATCCCAGTCACTTCACACTCGTCTGCGAACCGATCCAGTGAGGGCTGAAGATCTTGGCCAGATGAAGCCATCAGGACCACATCATCTGCAAATAGCAGAGACCTAATCCTGCAGACACCAAACCGGATCCCCTCAACGCCCTGACTGCGCCTAGAAATTCTGTCCATAAAGGTTATGAACAGAATCGGTGACAAAGGGCAGCCTTGGCGGAGTCCAACCCTCACTGGAAACGGGTCCGACTTACTGCCGGCAATGCGGACCAAGCTCTGACTCTTGCAAAGGGAGCGAACCGCCACAATAAGACAGTCCGTTAACCCATACTCTCTAAGCACTCCCCACAGGACTTCCAGGGGTAAATGGTCGAATGCCTTCTCCAAGTCCATAAAGCAAACTCACATGCACCCTCAAGGACCCTGCCGAGAGTATAAAGCTGGTCTGCAGTTCCACGACCAGGACGTAAACCACACTGTTCCTCCTGAATCCGAGGTTCGACTATCCGGCGTAGCCTCTTCTCCAGTACACATGAATAGACCTTACCGGGAAGACTGAGGAGTGTGATCTCACGATAGTTGAAACACACCCTCTGGTTCCCCTTCTTAAAGAGAGGAACCACCACCCCGGTCTCCCAATCCAGAAGTACCGCCCCCGATGTCCACGCGATGTTGCAGAGTCTTGTCAACAAAGACAGCCCCACAGCATCCAGAGCCTTAAGGAACTCCGGACGGATCTCATCCACCCCCAGGGCGTTGCCATTGAGGAGCTTTTTAACTACCTTGGCATCCTCAGCTCCAGAAATAGGAGAGCCCACCACCAAAAATTCCCCAGGCACTGCTTCCTCATAGGAAGACATGTTGGTGGGATTAAGGAGGTCTTCGAAGTATTCCCTCCACCGATCAATAACAGCTGCAGTAGAGGTCAGCAGCGCACCATCCTCACCATACACGGTGTTACAGTGCACTGCTGCCCCCCCTTGAGCCGGCGGATGGTGGTCCAGAATCGCTTCGAAGCCGTCTGGAAGTCGTTTTCCATGGCTTCTCCAAACTCCTCCCATGTCCGAGTTTTTGCCTCTGCGACCGCTGAAGCCGCACTTCGCTTGGCCTGTCGGCTGCCTCTGGAGTCCCATGAGCCAAAAGGACCCGATAGGCTCTTTTTTCAGCTTGACGGCATCCCTCACTGCTGGTGTCCACCAGCGGGTTCTAGGATTACCGCCACGACAGGCACCAAACTCCTTGCGGCCACAGCTCCAATCAGCCGGCTCGACAAGAGAGGCACGGAACATGGTCCACTCAGACTCAATGTCCAGCGCCTCCCTCGTGACATGTTCAAAGTTCTTCCGGAGGCGTTCCCAGCAAACCCTCACAATGCGTTTGGGCCTGCCAGGTCTGTCAGGCATCCTCCCCCACCATCGCAGCCAACTCACCACCAGGTGGTGATCGGTAGAAAGCTCCGCCCCTCTCTTCACCCGAGTGTCCAAAACATGAGACCGCAAATCCGATGACACAACTACAAAATCGATCATGGAACTGCGGCCTAGGGTGTCCTAGTGCCAAGTGCACATATGGACACCCTTATGTTTGAACTTGGGGTTTGTTATTGACAATCTGTGACGAGCACAAAAGTCCAATAACAAAACACCTCTCGGGTTCGGATCCGGGCGGCCATTATTCTCAATCACGCCTCTCCAGGTTTCACTGTTGTTGCCAAGATGAGCGTTGAAGGCCCCCAGTAGAACGAGGGAATCACCCGGTGGAGCACTTTCCAGTACTCCATCCATCCATCCATCTTCTTCCGCTTATCCGAGGTCGGGTCGCGGGGGCAGCAGCCTAAGCAGGGAAGCCCAGACTTCCCTCTCCCCAGCCACTTCGTCCAGCTCCTCCCGGGGGATCCCGAGACGTTCCCAGGCCAGCCGGGAGACATAGTCTTCCCAACGTGTCCTGGGTCTTCCTCGTGGCCTCCTACCGGTCGGACATGCCCTAAACACCTCCTTAGGGAGGCGCTCGGGTGGCATCCTGACCAGATGCCCGAACCACCTCATCTGGCTCCTCTCGATGTGGAGGAGCAGCGGCTTTACTTTGAGCTCCCCCCGGATGGCAGAGCTTCTCACCCTATCTCTAAGGGAGAGCCCCGCCACCCGGCGGAGGAAACTCATTTCGGCCGCTTGTACCCGTGATCTTGTCCTTTCGGTCATAACCCAAAGCTCATGACCATAGGTGAGGATGGGAACGTAGATCGACCGGTAAATTGAGAGCTTTGCCTTCCGGCTCAGCTCCTTCTTCACCACAACGGATCGATACAGCGTCCGCATTACTGAAGACGCCGCACCGATCCGCCTGTCGATCTCACGATCCACTCTTCCCTCACTCGTGAACAAGACTCCAAGGTACTTGAACTCCTCCACTTGGGGCAAGATCTCCTCCCCAACCCGGAGATGGCACTCCACCCTTTTCCGGGCGAGAACCATGGACTCGGACTTGGAGGTGCTGATTCTCATCCCAGTCGCTTCACACTCAGCTGCGAACCGATCCAGTGAGAGCTGAAGATCCTGGCCAGATGAAGCCATCAGGACCAAATCATCTGCAAAAAGCAGAGACCTAATCCTGCAGCCACCAAACCGGATCCCCTCAACGCCTTGACTGCGCCTAGAAATTCTGTCCATAAAAGTTATGAACAGAATCGGTGACAAAGGGCAGCCTTGGCGGAGTCCAACCCTCACCGGAAACGTGTCCGACTTACTGCCGGCAATGCGAACCAAGCTCTGACACTGATCATACAGGGAGCGGACCGCCACAATCAGACAGTCCGAAACCCCATACTCTCTGAGCACTCCCCACAGGACTTCCCGAGGGACACGGTCGAATGCCTTCTCCAAGTCCACAAAGCACATGTAGACTGGTTGGGCAAACTCCCATGCACCCTCAAGGACCCTGCCGAGAGTATAGAGCTGGTCCACAGTTCCACGACCAGGACGAAAACCACACTGTTCCTCCTGAATCCGAGGTTCGACTATCCGGCGTAGCCTCCTCTCCAGTACACCTGAATAGACCTTACCGGGAAGGCTGAGGAGTGTGATCCCACGATAGTTAGAACACACCCTCCGGTTCCCCTTTTTAAAGAGAGGAACCACCACCCCGGTCTGCCAATCCAGAGGTACTGCCCCCGATGTCCACGCGATGCTGCAGAGTCTTGTCAACCAAGACAGCCCTACAGCATCCAGAGCCTTAAGGAACTCCGGGCGGATCTCATCCACCCCCGGGGCCTTGCCACCGAGGAGCTTTTTAACTACCTCAGCAACCTCAGCCCCAGAAATAGGAGAGCCCACCACAGTACTCCCTCGAGTGAATCCAAAAAGGGTGGGTACTCTGAGCTGCCGTTTGGCGCGTAAGGCCAAACAACAGTCAGGACCTGTCCCCCCACCCGAAGGCGGAGGAAAGCTACACACTGGTCCACTGGGTTGAACTCCAACGTGCAGGCTTTGAGCCGGGGGGCAACAAGAATTGCCACCTGAGCCCGTCGCCTCTCAACGCAAGCATTTTAACTCCAAAACAACAAATGCTAATAATGCTTGGAAAAATGTATCTTTGTTAGTTTTACTAGAATAATAATCTTTTGTAAGGTTTGCAGACACAAGTTTTTTTTTTTTTTACTCAATATGACAGTATAACTGTCATACTAAATATGAAAGTTGTATAAACATATCTCCAAAACCAAACATGCAATCCATCTAAAGATGCCTGTAATATTGAATCTATGAAAAATAGTTTTTTTTACTCAATATGACAGTATAACTGTCATACTAAATCCATCCATTTTCTTCCGCTTATCCGAGGTCGGGTTGCGGGGGCAGCAGCCTAAGCAGAGAAGCCCAGACTTCCCTCTCCCCAGCCACTTTGTCCAGCTCTTCTCGGGGGATCCCGAGGCGTTCCCAGGCCAGCCTGAGACATAGTCTTCCCAATGTGTCCTGGGTCTTCCCCGTAGCCTCCTGCCGATCGGACTTGCCCTAACGAAAAAAGCAATAAAAATGTATTCAAACATGTGAAATGTCTAAAAATGCCTGTAATATTGAATCTATGTGAGTTTTACTAGAATCAGTTGTTTTTGTAAGGTTTGCAAATACAAAAATTTGGTTTTACACATAACAGTATAACTGCCACATTCAATATGACAGTTATTTAAACATATTTCCTAACCCACACATGAAAAATGTCTAATAATGCCTGGAAAAAAATATTTTTGTGAGTTTTACTGGAAAAACATAGTTTGTAATGTTTGTAAAGACACAAGTTAGTTTTACTCAAGATGAAAGTATAACTGTCATAATACATATGAAAGTTATATAAACATAATTCCAAAACCAAACATGCATTATGTCTAAAAATACCTGTGAAATTGTATCCATGTGAGTTTTACTAGAATCATTTTTTGCGATGAGATGGCGACTTGTCCGGGGTGTACCCCGCCTTCCGCCCGATTGTAGCTGAGATAGGCTCCAGCGCCCCCTGCCACCCCAAAAGGGAATAAGCGGTAGGAAATGGATGGATGGGCATTTTTTGTTGTCGTTACTAAATCCATCCATTTTCCTGAGGCGTTCCCAGGCCAGCCGGGAGACATAATCTTCCCAATGTGTCTTGGGTCTTCCCCGTGGCCTCCTGCCGGTCGGACTTGCCCTAAACACCTCCCTCGGGAGGCGTTCGGGTGGCATCCTGAGCAGATGCCCGAACCACCTCATCTGGCTCCTCTCAATGTGGAGGAGCAGCGCTTTACTCTGAGTTCCTCCCGGATGACAGAGCTTCTTATCCTATCTCTAAGGGAGAGACCCGCCACCCGGCGGAGGAAACTCTTGTCTTTGATCTTGTCATTTCGGTCATAACCATGACCATGGGTGCAGGATGGGAATGTAGATCGACCGGTAAATTTAGAGCTTTTAATTCTGGCTCAGCTCCTTCTTCACCACAATGGATCGATATAGCGTCCTCATTACTGAAGACGCCGCACCGATCCGCCTGTGGATCTCATGATCCACTCTTCCCTCACTCGTGAACAAGACTCCTAGGTACTTGAACTCCTCCACTTGGGGCCATCTAGTATGTGCCATCGCCTCCTCAACCTGGAAATGGCACCCCACCCTTTACCGGGCGAGAACCATGGACTCGGACTTGGAGGTGCTGATTCTCATCCCAGTCGCTTCATACTCGGCCATCCAATGAGAGCTGGAGATCCTGGCCAGTTGAAGCCATCAGGACCACATCAACTGCAAAAAGCAGAGACCTAATCCTGCAACCACCATGACTGCAATTCTGTCCATAAAAGTTAACAACAGAATCGGTGACAAAGGGCAGCCTTGGCGGACCAAGGCTGCCCTACACTGATCATACAGGGAGCGACCCGCCACAATCAGACAGTCCGATACCCCATACTCTTGTCTTTGAGCCGGGGGGACAACAAGAATTGCCACCCCAGCCTCTCATTGCTTGCAACGCCATAGTGGAAGAGAGTCCAGCCCCTCTCGAGAGAACAGGTTCCTGTGCGTCGAAGTGAGTCCAACTATATCTAGCCGGAACTTCTCCACCTCGCACACCAGCTCAGGCTCCTTCCCTCCCAGCGAGGTGACATTTCACGTCAGAAGAGCTAGCTTATGTAGCCGATGATCGGACCGCCAAGTGCCCTGCCTTCGGCTGCCGCTCAGCTCACACTGCACCGACCTCTATAACCCAGCCCATGAGTGGTGAGCCCATTGGTGGAGGGAACCACGTTGCTTCATTGAGCTGAGCCAGCCAACAGGCGCTCGCCATCGTGCCCCACCTCTGGGCCTGGCTCCACAGGGGAGCCACGGTGACCCGCGTCCGGGCGAGGAAAAATCTAGGACCTCGATTTGTGCTTTTCATAAAGGTCTTTGAGCTGCTCTTTGTCTGATCCCTCACCTAGGACCTATTTGTCTTGGGAGAGCCTACGAGGGGGCATAGAAGCCCACAGACAGCATAGCTCCTAGGATCAGTGGGCCCCGCAAACTCCTCTACCACGATAAGGTGGCGGCTCAGAAAGGAGGTTATACAAACATAACTCCAAAACCAAGATTAGGTTGTTTTTTTTCACCATGACAATGTAACCTCATCCATCCATCCATTTTTCTACCGCTTATTCCCTTTGGGGTCGCGGGGGGGCGCTGGAGCCTATCTCAGCTACAATCAGGCGGAAGGCGGGGTACACCCTGGACAAGTCGCCAGCTCATCGCAGGGCCAACACAGATAGACAGACAACATTCACACTCACATTCACACACTAGGGCCAATTTGGTGTTGCCAATCAACCTATCCTTAGGTGCATGTCTTTGGAGGTGGGAGGAAGCCGGAGTACCCGGAGGGAACCCACGCAGTCACGGGGAGAACATGCAAACTCCACACAGAAAGATCCCGAGCCTGGGATTGAACCAAGGACTACTCAGGTCCTTCGTATTGTGAGGCAGACGCACTAACCCCTCTGCCACCGTGCTGCCCAATGTACACTCAATATGACAGTAAATTAAACATAACTCCTAAACTACACTTAAAAATGAGCTAATATTGCCTGAAATAATGCATTGTTGTGAGTTTTACTCGAAACATATGCTTTTTTAAGGCTTGCAAACACAAAAAGTAGTTTTTACTCAATATGACAGTAATGTTCTTAAAATTCTGAGATAATGCGAAAAAAGCAATAAAAATGTATTCCAACATAATTCCTAAACCAACATTGCAAAATGTCTAAAAATGCCTGTAATATTAAATCCATGTGAGTTTTACTAAAATCAGTTGTTTTAGTAAAGTTTGCAAATACAAAAATTAGGTTTTACTCTTTATGAAAGTAAACGTCACACTCAATATGACAGTTTTTTAATCATAACTCCTAAACTACTCATGCAAAATGGCTAATGTTTGAAATAATGGATCCTTGGGAGTTTTCCTTGAAACATATACTTTTTTAAGGCTTGCAAACACAAAAAGTATTTTTTTTACTCAATATGACAGTAATGTTCTTAAAATTCTGAGATAATGCGAAAAAAGCAATAAAAATGTATTCCAACATAATTCCTAAACCAACAATGCAAAATGTCTAAAAATGCCAGTAAGATTATATCCTTGTGAGTTTCACTAGAATCAGTTGTTTTAGTAAGGTTTGCAAAAGCAAAAATTAGGTTTTACTGTATATGAAAGTAAACTGTCACACTCAATATGACAATTTTTAAATCATAACTCCTAAACCACTCATGCAAAATGGCTAATAATGTTTGAAATAATGGATCCTTGGGAGTTTTCCTCGAAACATATGCATTCTTAAGGCTTGCAAACACAAAAAGTATTTTTTTACTCAAAATGACAGTAATGTTCTTAAAATCCTGAGATAATGCGAAAAAAGCAATAAAAATGTATTCAATCATAATGTGTAAAAATGCCTGTATTATTGAATCCATGTGAGTTTTACTAGAATCAGTTGTTTTAGTAAGGTTTGCAAAAGCAAAAATTAGGTTTTACTCTGTATGAAAGTAAACTGTCACACTCAATATGACAATTTTTAAATCATAACTCCTAAACTACTCATGCAAAATGGCTAATAATGTTTAAAATAATGTATCCTTGGGAGTTTTCCTCGAAACATATGCTTTCTTAAGGCTTGCAAACACAAAAAGTATTTTTTTTACTCAATATGACTAATGTTCTTAAAATCCTGAGATAATGCGAAAAAAGCAATAAAAATGTATTCAATCATAATTTCTAAACTAAACATGCAAAATGTGTAAAAATGCCTGTATTATTGAATCCATGTGAGTTTTACTAGAATCAGTTGTTTTAGTAAGGTTTGCAAAAACAAAAATTAGGTTTTACTCTTTATGAAAGCAAACTGTCACAATCAATATGATATTTATTTAATCATAACTCCTAAACTACACATGCAAAATGTCTAATGATGCCTCAAATAATGCATTCTACGGAGTTTTACTCGAAACATATGCTTTTTCAAATCTTGCAAACACAAAAAGTAGGTTTTTACTCAATATGACAGTAAATTCCTAAAATACTGAGATAATGCAAAAAAAGCAATGAAAATATATTCAATCATATTTCCTAAAACAAACATGCAAAATGTGTAAAAATGCCTGTAATATTGAATCCATGTGAGTTTTACTAGATTAGGTTGTGTTTGAAATTTTTGCAAATACAAAAATTAGGTTTTTTTCACCATGACAATGTACACTCAATATGACAGTAAATTAAACATAACTCCTAAACTACACTTAAAAATTAGCTAATATTGCCTGAAATAATGCATCCTTGTGAGTTTTACTCGAAACATATGCTTTTTTAAGGCTTGCAAACACAAAATGTAGTTTTTTACTCAATATGACAGTAATGTTCTTAAAATCCTGAGATAATGCGAAAAAAGCCATAAAAATGTATTTTTTCATAATTTCTAAACTAAACATGCAAAATGTGTAAAAATGCCTGTATTATTGAATCCATGTGAGTTTTACTAGAATCAGTTGTTTTAGTGAAGTTTGCAAAAACTAAAATTAGGTTTTACTCTTTATGAAAGTAAACTGTCACACTCAATATGACAGTTTTTTAATCATAACTCCTAAACTACTCATGCAAAATGGCTAATAATGTTTGAAATAATGGATCCTTGGGAGTTTTCCTCGAAACATATGCTTTCTTAAGGCTTGCAAACACAAAAAGTATTTTTTTTACTCAATATGACAGTAATGTTCTTAAAATCCTGAGATAATGCGAAAAAAGCCATAAAAATGTATTCAATCATAATTTCTTAACTAAACCTGCAAAATAAGTAAAAATGCCTGTATTATTGAATCCATGTGAGTTTAACTAGAATCAGTGGTTTTAGTAAGGTTTGCAAAAACAAAAATTAGGTTTTACTCTTTATGAAAGTAAACTGTCACACTCAAGATGACATTTATTTAATCATAACTCCTAAACTACACATGCAAAATGTCTAATGATGCCTCAAATAATGCATTCTACGGAGTTTTACTAGAAACATATGCTTTTTCAAATCTTGCAAACAAAAAGTAACTTTTTACTCAATATGACGGAAATATTCCTAAAATACTGAGATAATGCAAAAAAAGCAAAGAAAATATATTCAATCATATTTCCTAAATCAAACATGCAAAATGTGTAAAAATGCCTGTAAAATTGAATCCATGTGAGTTTTACTAGATTAGGTTGTGTTTGAAATTTTTGCAAATACAAAAATTAGGTTTTTTTTCACCATGACGATGTACACTCAATATGACAGTAAATTAAACATAACTCCTAAACTACACTTAAACATGAGCTAATGTTACCTGAAATAATATATTCTTGTGAGTTTTACTCGAAACTTATGCTTTTTTAAGGCTTGCAAACACAAATAGTAGTTTTTATTCAATATGACAGTAATGTTCTTAAAATTCTGAGATAATGCGAAAAAAGCAATAAAAATGTATTCCAACATAAATCCTAAACCAACGATGCAAAATGTCTAAAAATGCCTGTAATATTAAATCCATGTGAGTTTTATTAGAATCAGTTGTTTTAGTGAAGTTTGCAAAAACAAAAATTAGGTTTTACTCTTTATGAAAGTAAACTGTCACACTGAATATTTTTAATCATAACTCCTAAACTACTCATGCAAAATGGCTAATAATGTTTGAAATAATGGATTCTTGGGAGTTTTCCTCGAAACATATGCTTTCTTAAGGCTTGCAAACACAAAAAGTATTTTTTTTACTCAATATGACAGTAATGTTCTTAAAATCCTGAGATAATGCGAAAAAAGCAATACAAATGTATTCAATCATAATTTCTAAACTAAACATGCAAAATTTGTAAAAATGCCTGTAATATTGAATCCATGTGAGTTTTACTAGAATTGAAATTTTTGCAAATAAAAAAATTAGGTTTTTTTCACCATGACAAGTACACTCAATATAAGAGTAATAAACTACACACAAAAAAAGAGCTACTATTGCCTGAAATAATGCATTATTGTGAGTTTTACTCGAAACATATGCTTTTTTAAGGCTTGCAAACACAAAAAGTAGTTTTTTACTCAAATGACAGTAATGTTCTTAAAATCCTGAGATAATGCGAAAAAAGCAATAAAAATGTATTCCAACATATTTCCTAAACCAACAATGCAAAATGTCTAAAAATGCCTGTAATATTAAATCCATGTGAGTTTTACTAGAATCAGTTGTTTTTATAAGGTTTGCAAAAACAAAAATAAGTTTTACTCTATATGAGAGTATACTATAAATAAAGTTGATTTGATTTGATTTGATACTGTTACAATTAATATGACAGTGATTTAAAAATAACTCCTAACTACACATGCAAAATGGCTAATGATGCCTCAAATAATGCATTCTACGGAGTTTTACTCGAAACATATGCTTTTTCAAATCTTGCAAACACAAAAAGTAGTTTTTTACTCAATATGACAGTAATATTCCTAAAATCCTGAGATATTGCGAAAAAATGCAATGAAAATATATTCAATCATATTTCCTAAATCAAACATGCAAAATGTGTGAAATAGCCTGTAATATTGAATCCATGTGAGTTTTACTAGAATCAGTTTTTTTTGTAAGGTTTGCAAATACAAAAATTAGGTTTTACTCTATATGAGAGTATACTGTTACATTTAATATGACAGTTATTTAAACATAACTCCTAAACAACAAATGCAAAATGACTAATAATGCCTGGAGATGTATCTTTGAGTTTTACTAAAATGTTCTTTTGTTAGGTTTGCAAAGACACAAGTTAGTTTTTTTTACTCAATATGATAGTATCACTGTCCTACCAAATAAGAAAGTTGTATAAACATAATTTCAAAACTACACATGCAATCCGTCTAAAAATGCCTGTAATATTGAATCTATGTGAGTTTTACCAGAATCAGGTATTTTGGTAAGGTTTACAATTACAAAAATTGGGTTTTACTCATAATGACAGTATAACTGCCACATTCAATATGGCAGTTATTTAAACATAACCCCTAATCCACATGCAAAATGGCTTATGATGCCTGGATCATCTTTGTGAGTTTTACTAGAAAACATATCATTTGTAAGGTTTTTTAAAGACACAAGTTAGTTTTTTTTACTCAATATAATAGTATAACTGTCATACTAAATGTATCCATTTTCTTCTGCTTTTCCGAGGTCGGGTTGCGGGGGCAGCAGCCTAAGCAGAGAAGCCCAGACTTCCCTCTCCCCAGCCGCTTCGTCCAGCTCTTCTCGGGGGATCCCGAAGCGTTCCCAGGCCAGCTGGCTGACATAGTCTTCCCAATGTGTCCTGGGGCTTCCCCGTGGCCTCCTGCCAGTCGGACTTGCCCTAACGAAAAAAACAATTACATGTATTCAAACACAACTCCTAAACCAAACATGTGAAATGTCTAAAATGCCTGCAATATTGAATCTATGTGAGTTTTACTAGAATCAGTTGTTTTTGTAAGGTTTGCAAATACAAAAATTAGGTTTAACACTTAATGACAGTATAACTGCCACACTCAATTTGACAGTTATTAAAACATAACTCCTAAACTACACATGAACATTTTCTAATAATGCATGAAGAAATGTATCTTTTGTGAGTTTTACCAGTAACATTTTCTTTTGTAAGCATTGCAAAGACACAAGTTAGTTTGTTTTACTCACTATGACTTTACTGTCGCACTCAATATGACAGTTATTTAAACATAAATCCTAAACCGCACATGCAAAATGGCTAATAATGCCTGTAGAAATGTATCTTTGAGTTTTACTGGGAAAAATATTTTGTAAGGTTTGTAAAGACACAAGTTAGTTGTTGTTTTTTACTCAATATGACAGTATTACTGTAATACTAAATATGAAAGTTATATAAACACAACTCCAAAACCAAACATGCATTATGTCTAAAAATGCCTGTGATATTGTATCTGTGAGTTTTACTAGAATCAATTGTTTTTGTAAGGTTTGCAAATACAAAATTTAGGTTTTACTCACTATGACAGTTATTTAAACATAAATCCTAAACAACAAATGCAAATAGCTAATAATGCTTGGAGAACTGTATCTTTGTTATAGAGAGCCTGCTGACCAACAGCATCTCTGTCTGGACTGGAGCCTGCAGTGCCTCAGACTGGAAGTCTATCCAGAGAGTGGTGAGGACGGCGGAAAAGATCTTCAGGAATCCTCTTCCTCCTATCCAGGAGATCGCAAAAAGCGCTGCCTGACCAGGGCTCAGAAAATTTGCAAAGACTCCTCCCACCCCCACCAAGGACTGTTTTCACTGCTGGTCTCTAGAAAGAGGTTCCGCAGCCTCCGAAGCAGAACCTCCAGCTTCTTCCCTCAGGCCGTAAGACTCTTGAACGCATTATAATTAAATTATCCCCTCAACTCCCCTCAAAATGGATTAACTCGCTGGAATAAAAAAAAAAACAATATAACATACACCCATAAACGTGGGCGCATGTGGAAACAGTGCAATATATTTATCTGCACAGTAATCTTTTTATTTATTTATATATATTTAAGTATATTTATTTATTTTATATATATATTTATTTATTATTTATATTTATTTATATATGCACCTTATTGCTTTTTTATCCTGCACACCATTAGCTTATGTAACGAAATTGTGTTATCTGTGCTGTAAAGTTCAAATTTGAATGACAATAAAAAGAAAGTCTAAGTCTTTACCAGAATAATGATCTTTTGTAAGGTTTGCAAAGACGCAAGTTAGTTGTTTTTTTTACTCAATATGACAGTATAACTGTCATACTAAATATGAAAGTTGTAAAAACATAACTCCAAAACCAAACAAGCAATCCGTCTAAAAATGCATGTAATATTCAATCTATGTGAATTTTACCAGAATCAGGTATTTTGGTAAGGTTTACAATTACAAAAATTAGGTTTTACTCATGACAGTATACCTGCCACATTCAATTTGACATTTCTTTAAACATAACTCCTAAACCACACATGCACAATGGCTAATAATACCTGGGGAAATGTCTCTCTGTGAGTTTTACTAGAAAAAATATATTGTGTAAGGTTTGTAAAGACACAAGTTAGTTTTTTTTACTCAATATAACAGTATAGCTGTCATACTATATATAAATAAATAAATAAATAAATAAATGGGTTGTACTTGTATAGCGCTTTTCTACCTTCAAGGTACTCAAAGCGCTTTGACACTATTTCCACATTTACCCATCACACACTGATGGAGGGAGCTGCCATGCAAGGCGCTAACCAGCACCCATCAGGAGCAAGGGTGAAGTGTCTTGCTCAGGACACAACGGACATGACGAAGTTGGTACTAGGTGGGGATTGAACCAGGGACCCTCGGATCGCGCACGGCCATTCTTACACTGCGCCAAACATCACTCCAAAACCAAACATATATTATTTCTAAAAATGCCTGTAATTTTGTATCCATGTGAATTTTACTAGAATCAGTTGTTTTTGTAAGGTTTGCAAATACAAAAAATGGGTTTTACTCACAGTATACTGTCACACTCAATCTGACAGTTATTTAAACATAACTCCTAAACCACACATGCCAAATGGCTAATAATGCCTGGAGAAATGTCTCTTTGTGAGTTTTGCAGGGAAACAAATATTTTGTAAGGTTTGTAAAGACACAAATTAGTTTTTATTACTCAATATGACAGTATTACTGTAATACTAAATATGAAAGTTATATAAACACAACTCCAAAATCAAACTTGCATCATGTCTAAAAATGCCTGCAATATTGAATCCATGTGAGTTTTACTAGAATCAGTTGTTTTTGTAAGGTTTTTGCAAATACAAAAATTAGGTTTTACTCACTATGACAGTTACTCCTAAACAACAAATGCAAAATGACTAATAATGCTTGGAGAAATGTATCTTTGTTAGATTTACTAGAAAAAATATATTTTGTAAGTTAGTTTTTTTTACTTAATATGACAGTATAACTGTCATACTAAATCCATCCATTTTCTTCCGCTTATCCGAGGTCCGGTTGCAGGGGCAGCAGCCTAAGCAGAGAAGCCCAGACTTCCCTATCCCCAACCACTTCGTCCAGCTCTTCTCGGGGGATCCCGAGGCGTTCGACAGCCAAGCCGGGAGACATAATCTTCCCAATGTGTCCTGGGTCTTCCCCGCGGCCTCCTGCCCGTCGGACTTGCCCTAATGAAAAAAGCAATACAAATGTATTCAAACACAACTCTAAACCAAACATGTAAAATGTCTAAAAAATGCCTGTAATATTGAATCTATGTGAGTTTTACCAGAATCAGGTATTGTGGTAAGGTTAACATTTACAAAAATTAGGTTTTACTCATAATAACAGTATAACTGCCACATTCAATTTGACATTTATTTAAACATAACTCCTAAACCACATGTGCACAATGGCTAATAATGCCTGGAGAAATGTCTCTTTTTGAGTTTTACTGGGGAAAAAAAATGTTTTTTAAGGTTTGTACAGATACAAGTTAGTTTTTTTTATTCAATATGACAGTATTACTGTCATACAAAATATGAAAGTTATATAAACATTACTCCAAAACCAAACATGCATTATGTCTAAAAATGCCTGTAATATTGTATCCATGTGAGTTTTAGTAGAATCATTTGTTTTCATAAGGTTTGCAATTACAAAATATGGGTTTTACTCACTATGACAGTATACTGTCACACTCAATCTGACGATTATTTAAACATAAGTCCTAAACCACACATGCAAAATGGCTAATAATGCCTTGAGTTATGTATCTTTTTGAGTTTTACTAGAAAAAATATATTTTGTAATGTTTGCAAAGACACAAGTTAGTTTTTTACTTAATATGACAGTATAACTGTCATACTAAATCCATCCATTTTCTTCCTGCTTATCCGAGGTCAGGTTGCGGGGGCAGCAGCCTAAGCAGAGAAGCCCAGACTTTCCTCTCCCCAGCCACTTTGTCCAGCTCTTCTCGGGGGATCCCGAGGCATTTACAGGCCAGCCAGGAGACATAAATAGATAGATACATAGATAGTACTTTATTGATTCCTTCAGGAGAGTTCCCTCAGGAAAATTTAAATTCCAGCAGTAGTGTACAAAATTGTAAAAAGTGAAAAGTAAATAATGGGGGTATAAATTGAAACAAAATAGAAACATATTACAATAGAATAAAAATAAAAAGCAACAATGAGAATAAAAATATAACAGTAAAATAAGAATATAACAAGAGAAACTAGGCAGTAGTGACCATGTTTTGAAAAAATATTGCACTCTTATTGATTTGAATCCCCTGTCATCCTAGTAGCCCCCCTCCCCCCAGAGAAGAGTTGTACAGTCTAATGGCGTGTGGGACAAAGGACAGCCGCCTCAGGAAGTACAGCTCTGTCCTTTCCTGTACAAGTGGCCTGTGTTAACAGTCCAGTCCAGCTTATTGTCCACCCACACCCCAAGGTACTTGAATGATAGTCTTCCCAATGTGTCCTGGGTCTTCCCCGTGGCCTTGCCCTAACGAAAATAGCAATAAAAAATGTATTCAAAAACAACTCCTAAACCAAACATGTAAAATGTCTAAAAATGCCTTTAAAATTGAATCTATGTTTTACTAGAATCAGTTGTTTTTATAAGGTTTGCAAATACAAAATTAGGTTTTACACATAATGACAGTATAACTGCCACAGTCAATATGACAGTTATTTAAACATAACTCCTAAACCACACATGAAAAATGTCTAATAATGCATGAAGAAATGTATCTTTGTGATTTTTATTAGAAACGTTTTCTTTTGTGAGGTTTGCAAAGACATTAGTTAGTTTTTTTTTAGTCAATATGACAGTGTAACTGCCACACTCACTATGACAGTTATTTAAACAAAACCCCTAAACTCATACTTGCCAACATTGAGACCTCCGATTTCAGGAGGTGGGGGTGGGGAAGGCATGGTCGGGGGTGGGGTGGGGGCGTGGTTAAGAGGGGAGGAGTATATTTAGAAATAGAAATCACTAAGTCAAGTATTTCATATATATATACATATATATATATACATATATATATATATATATATATATATATATATATATATATGTATATATATATATATATATATATATATATATATATATATATATATATATATATATATATGTATATTATATATATATATATATATATATATATATATATATATATATATATATATATATATATAATATATATATATATATATACACACATATATAAAAAAAACTTGACTTTCAGTGAATTCTAGGTATATATATATATATATATATATATATATATATATATATATATATATATATATATATATATATATATATGTATGTGTGGGGGAAAAAATCACAAGACTACTTCATCTCTACAGGCCTGTTTCATGAGGGGTTCCCTCAATCATCAGGAGATATAAGACATATATATATATATATATATATATATATATATATATATATATATATATATATATATATATATATATATATATATATATATATATATATATATATATATATATATATATATGTATATATATATATATATATATATATATAAAAATAAATACTTGAATTTCAGTTTTCATTTATTTACACATATACACACACATAACACTCATCTACTAATTGTTGAGTTAAGGGTTGAATTGTCCATCCTTGTTCTATTCTCTGTCACAATTTTTATAACCATGCTGAACACCCTCTCTGATGATGCATTGCTGTGTGGTACGCACAAAAGTGCTTTCATCAAATGCACGAGAGTCTGGAATTTTCCATCCCTCCCGAGCATGGCCAAAAACCGGTCAATCTTTGCTTCCTGAGGAAGATCTTCACTGCCAAGCACTTGGTATTCCACTACTTCTTCCCGGATGCTATCCAGGTCCAATCGCAGCTGCGGCTTGGAACTTATAAGCGTGTTTCTTCATCTTACTCGTCGTCGGCGTCGCCATGGCTGTATCTTCCGCGTTCTTCTGCTTCGTCTCCTTGTTGTGTGCGCAGTTGTGCACTGCACTCTCTAAAAGCCCTGGATGTTATTGTCACATATGCATGTACAGTTGATGGCAGTATTGCCCTGTTTAAAGAGTGTCACAACATTGCTGTTTACGGCAGACAAACTGCTTTACGGTAGACGAAAACGTGACTGCTGTTGTTTTGTGTTGTTACCGCGCTGGGAGGACGTGAATGAAACTACCTAACAATAAACCCACATAAGAAACCAAGAACTCGCCCTCGATCATTCTACAGTTATAACGTGATTGGTCAGGCATGCTGTTTATATCGTGCGAAAGCAGACCTGAATACAGGCTGTCCTCACTCAGATCAGCCTGAATTTCGGGAGATTTTCGGGAGAACATTTGTCCCGGGAGGTTTTCGGGAGAGGCGCTGAATTTCGGGAGTCTCCTGGAAAATCCAGGAGGCTTGGCAAGTATGCCTAAACTACACATAAAAAATGGCTAATAATGCCTGAAATAAGGCATTCTTGTGAGTTTTACTCGAAACATATGCTTTTTTAAGGCTTGCAAACACAAAAAGTATTTGTTTTCCTCAATATGACAGTAAAGTTCTTAAAATCCTGAGATAATGCGAAATAAGCAAAAACAATGTATTCCATCATAATTCCTACACCAAATAAGCAAAATATCTAAAAATGCCTGTAATATTGAATCTGTGTGAGTTTTACTAAAATCAGTTGTTTTGGTAAGGTTTACAAATACAAAAATGAGGTTTTACTCTTTATGACAGTTATTTAAACATAACTCCATCCATCCAGCCATCCATTTTCTTCCGCTTATCCGAGGTCGGGTCGCGGGGGCTGCAGCCTAAGCAGGGAAGCCCAGACTTTCCTCTCCCCAGCCACTTCGTCCAGCTCCTCCCGGATGACAGAGCTTCTCACCCTAACTCTAAGGGAGAGCCCCGCCACCCGGCGGAGGAAAATCATTTCGGCCGCTTGTACCCGTGATTTTGTCCTTTCGGCCATGACACAAATCTCATGACCATAGGTGAGGATGGGAACGTAGATCGACCGGTAAATCGAGAGCTTTGCCTTCCGGCTCAGCTCCTTCTTCACCACAACGGATCAATACAGCGTCCGCATTACTGAAGACGCCGCACCGTTGCGCCTGTCGATCTCACGATCCACTCTTCCCTCACTCGTGAACAAGACTCTGAGGTCCTTCAACTCCTCCACTTGGGGCAAGATCTCCTCCCTAACCCGGAGATGGCACTCCACCCTTTTCCGGGCGAGAACCATGGACTCGGACTTGGAGGTGCTGATTCACATCCCAGTCACTTCACACTCGTCTGCGAACCGATCCAGTGAGGGCTGAAGATCTTGGCCAGATGAAGCCATCAGGACCACATCATCTGCAAATAGCAGAGACCTAATCCTGCAGACACCAAACCGGATCCCCTCAACGCCCTGACTGCGCCTAGAAATTCTGTCCATAAAGGTTATGTACAGAATCGTTGACAAAGGGCAGCCTTGGCGGAGTCCAACCCTCACTGGAAACGGGTCCGCATTGTCGGACCAAGCTCTGACTCTTGCAAAGGGAGCGAACCGCCACAATAAGACAGTCCGTTACCCCATACTCTCTAAGCACTCCCCACAGGACTTCCAGGGGTAAATGGTCGAATGCCTTCTCCAAGTCCATAAAGCACATGTAGCCTGGTTGGGCAAACTCCCATGCACCCTCAAGGACCCTGCCGAGAGTATAAAGCTGGTCCACAGTTCCACGACCAGGACGTAAACCACACTGTTCCTCCTGAATCCGAGGTTCGACTATCCGGCGTAGCCTCTTCTCCAGTACACATGAATAGACCTTACCGGGAAGATTGAGGAGTGTGATCTCACGATAGTTGAAACACACCCTCTGGTTCCCCTTCTTAAAGAGAGGAACCACCACCCCGGTCTCCCAATCCAGAAGTACCGCCCCCGATGTCCACGCGATGTTGCAGAGTCTTGTCAACCAAGACAGCCCCACAGCATCCAGAGCCTTAAGGAACTCCGGACGGATCTCATCCACCCCCAGGGCGTTGCCATTGAGGAGCTTTTTAACTACCTTGGCATCCTCATCCCCAGAAATAGGAGAGCCCACCACAGATTCCCCAGGCACTGCTTCCTCAAAGGAAGACATGTTGGTGGGATTAAGGAGGTCTTTGAAGTATTCCCTCCACCGATCAATAACAGCTGCAGTAGAGGTCAGCAGCGCACCATCCTCACCATACACGGTGTTACAGTGCACTGCTGCCCCCCCTTGAGCCGGCGGATGGTGGTCCAGAATCGCTTCGAAGCCGTCTGGAAGTCGTTTTCCATGGCTTCTCCAAACTCCTCCCATGTCCGAGTTTTTGCCTCTGCGACCGCTGAAGCCGCACTTCGCTTGGCCTGTCGGCTGTCTCTGGAGTCCCATGAGCCAAAAGGACCCGATAGGCTCTTTCTTCAGCTTGACGGCATCCCTCACTGCTGGTGTCCACCAGCGGGTTCTAGGATTACCGCCACGACAGGCACCAAACTCCTTGCGGCCACAGCTCCAATCAGCCGGCTCGACAAGAGAGGCACGGAACATGGTCCACACAGACTCAATGTCCAGCGCCTCCCTCGTGACATGTTCAAAGTTCTTCCGGAGGCGTTCCCAGCAAACCCTCACAATGCCAGGTCTGTCAGGCATCCTCCCCCACCATCGCAGCCAACTCACCACCAGGTGGTGATCGGTAGAAAGCTCCGCCCCTCTCTTCACCCGAGTGTCCAAAACATGAGACCGCAAATCCGATGACACAACTACAAAATCGATCATGGAACTGCGGCCTGGGGTGTTCTGGTGCCAAGTGCACATATGGACACCCTTATGTTTGAACTTGGTGTTTGTTATTGACAATCTGTGACGAGCACAAAAGTCCAATAACAAAACACCACTCGGGTTCAGATCCGGGCGGCCAATCTTCCCAATCACGCCACTCCAGGTTTCACTGTTGTTGCCAAGATGAGCGTTGAAGGCCCCCAGTAGAACGAGGGAATCACCCGGTGGAGCACTTTCCAGTACTCCCTCGAGTGAATCCAAAAAGGGTGGGTACTCTGAGCTGCCGTTTGGCGCGTAAGGCCAAACAACAGTCAGGACCCGTCCCCCCACCCGAAGGCGGAGGAAAGCTACCCACTGGTCCACTGGGTTGAACTCCAACGTGCAGGCTTTGAGCCGGGGGGCAACAAGAATTGCCACCCGAGCACGTCGTTTCTCAACGCAAGCATTATAACTCCAAAACAACAAATGCTAATAATGCTTGGAAAAATGTATCTTTGTTAGTTTTACTAGAATAATAATCTTTTGTAAGGTTTGCAGACACAAGTTGTTTTTTTGTACTCAATATGACAGTATAACTGTCATACTAAATATGAAAGTTGTATAAACATATCTCCAAAACCAAACATGCAATCCATCTAAAGATGCCTGTAATATTGAATCTATGAAAAATAGTTTTTTTTACTCAATATGACAATATAACTGTCATACTAAATCCATCCATTTTCTTCCGCTTATCCGAGGTCGGGTTGCGGGGGCAGCAGCCTAAGCAGAGAAGCCCCAGCCACTTTGTCCAGCTCTTCTCGGGGGATCCCGAGGCGTTCCCAGGCCAGCCTGAGACATAGTCTTCCCAATGTGTCCTGGGTCTTCCCCGTGGCCTCCTGCCGATCGGACTTGCCCTAACGAAAAAAGCAATAAAAATGTATTCAAACATGTGAAATGTCTAAAAATGCCTGTAATATTGAATCTATGTGAGTTTTACTAGAATCAGTTGTTTTTGTAAGGTTTGCAAATACAAAAATTTGGTTTTACACATAATAACAGTATAACTGCCACATTCAATATGACAGTTATTTAAACATATTTCCTAAACCACACATGAAAAATGTCTAATAATGCCTGGAAAACATTATTTTTGTGAGTTTTACTGGAAAAACATAGTTTGTAATGTTTGTAAAGACACAAGTTAGTTTTACTCAAGATGACAGTATAACTGTCATAATACATATGAAAGTTTTATAAACATAATTCCAAAACCAAACATGCATTATGTCTAAAAATACCTGTAAAATTGTATCAATGTGAGTTTTACTAGAATCATTTTTTGCGATGAGATGGCGACTTGTCCGGGGTGTACCCCGCCTTCCGCCCGATTGTAGCTGAGATAGGCTCCAGCGCCCCCTGCCACCCCAAAAGGGAATAAGCGGTAGAAAAAATGATGGATGGGCATTTTTTGTTGTCGTTACTAAATCCATCCATTTTCTTCCGCTGCCCCCGCGAGTTGCGGGGGCAGCAGCCTCAACAGAGAAGCCCAGACTTCCCTCTCCCCAGCCACTTCTTCCAGCTCTTCTCGGGGGATCCTGAGGCGTTCCCAGGCCAGCCGGGAGACATAATCTTCCCAATGTGTCCTGGGTCTTCCCCGTGGCCTCCTGCCGGTCGGACTTGCCCTAAACACCTCCCTCGGTCATTCCTCCCGGATGACAGAGCTTCTTATCCTATCTCTAAGGGAGAGACACGCCACCCGGCGGGGGAAACTCAATTTGGCCGCTTGTACCCGGGATCTTGTGTTTTCGGTCATAACCATGACCATAGGTGCAGGATGAGAATGTAGATCGACCGGTAAATTTAGAGCTTTTAATTCTGGCTCAGCTCCTTCTTCACCACAATGGATCGATATAGCGTCCTCATTACTGAAGACGCCGCACCGATCCGCCTGTGGATCTCATGATCCACTCTTCCCTCACTCGTGAACAAGACTCCTAGGTACTTGAACTCCTCCACTTGGGGCCATCTAGTATGTGCCATCGCCTCCTCAACCTGGAAATGGCACCCCACCCTTTACCGGGCGAGAACCATGGACTCGGACTTGGAGGTGCTGATTCTCATCCCAGTCGCTTCATACTCGGCCATCCGATGAGAGCTGGAGATCCTGGCCAGTTGAAGCCATCAGGACCACATCAACTGCAAAAAGCAGAGACCTAATCCTGCAACCACCAAACCGGATCCCCTCAACGCCATGACTGCAATTCTGTCCATAAAAGTTAACAACAGAATCGGTGACAAAGGCGGACCAAGGCTGCCCTACTCTGATCATACAGGGAGCGACCCGCCACAATCAGACAGTCTGGGGACAACAAGAATTGCCACCCCAGCCTCTCATTGCTTGCAACGCCATAGTGGAAGAGAGTCCAGCCCCTCTCGAGAGAACAGGTTCCTGTGCGTCGAAGTGAGTCCAACTATATCTAGCCGGAACTTCTCCACCTCGCACACCAGCTCAGGCTCCTTCCCTCCCAGCGAGGTGACATTTCACGTCAGAAGAGCTAGCTTATGTAGCCGATGATCGGACCGCCAAGTGCCCTGCCTTCGGCTGCCGCTCAGCTCACACTGCACCCGACCTCTATAACCCAGCCCATGAGTGGTGAGCCCATTGGTGGAGGGAACCACGTTGCTTCATTGAGCTGAGCCAGCCAACAGGCGCTCGCCATCATGCCCCACCTCTGGGCCTGGCTCCACAGGGGAGCCACGGTGACCCGCGTCCGGGCGAGGAAAAATCTAGGACCTCGATTTGTACCATTCATAAAGGTCTTTGAGCTGCTCTTTGTCTGATCCCTCACCTAGGACCTATTTGTCTCGGGAGAGCCTACGATTGATTGATGCCTGAAATAATGCAATCTTGGGAGTTTTACTCAAAACATATGCTTTTTTAAATCTTGCAAACATAAAAGGAGTTTTTTACTCAATATGACAGTAATGTTCTTAAAATCCTGAGATAATACGAAAAAAGCAAAAACAAATGTATTCCATTATAATTCCTAAACCAAACATGCAAAATGTGTAAAAATGCCTGTAATATTGAATCAATGTATGTTTTACTAAAATCAGTTGTGTTTGAAAGGTTTGCAATTACAAAAATTCGTTTTTTTTCACCATGACAATGTACACTCAATATGACAGTAAATTAAACATAACTCCTAAACTACACATAAAAATGAGCTAATATTGCCTGAAATAATGCATTCTTGTGAGTTTTACTCGAAAGATATGCTTTTTTAAGGCTTGCAAACACAAAAAGTAGTTTTTTTACTCAATATGACAGTAATGTTCTTAGAATTCTGAGATAATGCGAAAAAAGCAATAAAAATGTATTCCAACATATTTCCTAAACCAACAATGCAAAATGTCTAAAAATGCCTGTAATACTATATCCATGTGAGTTGTAATAGAATCAGTTGTTTTAGTAAGGTTTGCAAAAACAAAAATTAGGTTTTACTCTTTATGAAAGTAAACTGTCACAATCAATATGACAGTTTTTTAATCATAACTCCTAAACTACTAATGTAAAATGGCTAATAATGTTTGAAATAATTGATCCTTGGGAGTTTTCCTCGAAACATGTGCTTTTTTTTAAGGCTTGCAAACACAAAAAGTATATTTTTACTCAATATGACAGTAATATTCTTAAAATCCTGAGATAATGCAAAAAAAGCAATGAAAATATATTCAATCATATTTCCTAAATCAAACATGCAAAATGTGTAAAAATGCCTGTAATATTGAATCCATGTGAGTTTTACTAGAATCGGTTGTGTTTGAAATTTTTGCAAATACAAAAATTAGGTCTTTTTCACCATGACAATGTACACTCAATATGACAGTAAATTAAACATAACTCCTAAACTACACTTAAAAATGAGCTAATATTGCCTGAAATAATGCATTCTTGTGAGTTTTACTTGAAACATATGCTTTTTTAAGGCTTGCAAACACAAAAAGTAGTTTTTTACTCAATATGACAGTAATGTTCTTAAAATCCTGAGATAATGCGAAAAAAGCAATAAAAATGTATTCAATCATAATTTCTAAACTAAACATGCAAAATGTGTAAAAATGCCTGTATTATTGAATCCATGTGAGTTTTACTAGAATCAGTTGTTTTAGTAAAGTTTGCAAAAACAAAAATTAGGTTTTACTCTTTATGAAAGTAAACTGTCACACTCAATATGACAGTTTTTTAATCATAACACCTAAACTACTCATGCAAAATGGCTAATAATGTTTGAAATAATGGATCCTTGGGAGTATTCCTTGAAACATATGCTTTCTTAAGGCTTGCAAACACAAAAAGTATTTTTTTACTCAATATGACAGTAATGTTCTTAAAATCCTGAGATAATGCGAAAAAAGCAATAAAAATGTATTCAATCATAATTTCTAAACTAAACATGCAAAATGTGTAAAAAATGACTGTATTATTGAATCCATGTGAGTTTAACTAGAATCAGTTGTTTTAGTAAGGTTTGCAAAAACAAAAATTAGGTTTTACTCTTTATGAAAGTAAACTGTCACACTCAATATGACATTTATTTAATCATAACTCCTAAACTACACATGCAAAATGTCTAATGATGCCTCAAATAATGCATTCTACGGAGTTTTACTCGAAACATATGCTTTTTCAAATCTTGCAAACACAAAAAGTAATTTTTTACTCAATATGACAGTAATATTCCTAAAATACTGAGATATTGCGAAAAAAGCAATGAAAATATATTCAATCATATTTCCTAAATCAAACATGCAAAATGTGTAAAAATGCCTGTAATATTGAATCCATGTGAGTTTTATTAGATTAGGTTGTTTGAAATTTTTGCAAATACAAAAATTAGGTTTTTTTCACCATGACTCAATATGACAGTAAATTAAACATAACTCCTAAACTACACTTAAAAATGAGCTAATATTGCCTGAAATAATGCATTCTTGTGAGTTTTACTCGAAACATATGCTTTTCTAAGGCTTGCAAACACAAAAAGTAGTTTGTATTCAATATGACAGTAATGTTCTTAAAATTCTGAGATAATGCGAAAAAAGCAATAAAAATGTATTCAATCATAATTTCTAAACTAAACATGCAAAATTTGTAAAAAAAAATGCCTGTAATATTGAATCCATGTGAGATTTCGGTTGTGTTTGAAATTTTTGCAAATAAAAAAATTACGTTTTTTTCACCATGACAAGCAATATGACAGTAAATAAACATAACTCCTAAACTACACATAAAAATGAGCTAATATTGCCTGAACTAATGCATTATTGTGAGTTTTACTCGAAAAATATGCTTTTTTAAGGCTTGCAAACACAAAAAGTAGTTTTTTTACTCAATATGACGGTAATGTTCTTAAAATCCTGAGATAATGCGAAAAAAGCAATAAAAATGTATTCCAACATAATTCCTAAACCAACAATGCAAATGTCTAAAATGCCTGTAATATTAAATCCATGTGAGTTTTACTAGAATCAGTTGTTTTTATAAGGTTTGCAAATACAAAAATTAAGTTTTACTCACTATGACAGTAAACTGTCACACTCAATATGACAGTTATTTAAAAATAACTCCTGACTACACATGCAAAATGGCTAATGATGCCTCAAATAATGCATTCTACAGAGTTTTACTCGAAACATATGCTTTTCAAATCTTGCAAACACAAAAAGTAGTTTTTTACTCAATATGACAGTAATATTCCTAAAATCCTGAGATAATGCGAAAAAAGCAATGAAAATATATTCAATCATATTTCCTAAATCAAACATGCAAAATGTGTAAAAATGCCTGTAATATTGAATCCATGTGAGTTTTACTAGAATCGGTTGTGTTTGAAATTTTTGCAAATGAAAAAAATTAGGTTTTTTTCACCATGACAATGTACACTCAGTATGACAGTAAATAAACATAACTTCTAAACTACACATAAAAATGAGATAATATTGCCTGAAAATGCATTATTGTGAGTTTTACTCGAAACATATGCTTTTTTAAGGCTTGCAAACACAAAAAGTAGTTTTTTACTCAATATGACAGTAATATTCCTAAAATCCTGAGATAATGCGAAAAAAGCAATAAAAATGTATTCCATCATAACTTCTAAACCAAACAGGCAAAATGTCTAAAAATAACTGTAATATTGAATTCATGTGAGTTTTACTAGAATCAGTTGTTTTTGTAAGGTTTGCAAATACCAAAATTAGGTGTTACTCTATATGAGAGTATACTGTTACATTTAATATGACAGTTATTTAAACATAACTCCTAAACTACAAATGCTAAATGGCTAATGATGCCTGAAATAATGCATCCTTAGGAGTTTTACTCGAAAAATATGCTTTTTTTAATCCTTGCAAACACAGAAAGTAGTTTTTACTCAATGTGACAGTAATATTCTTAAAATCCTGAGATAATGCGAAAAAAGCAATAAAAATGTGTTCCATCATAATTTCTAAACCAAACATGCAAAATGTGTAAAAATGCCTGTAATATTGAATCCATGTGAGTTTTACTAGAATCAGTTGTTTTTGTAAGGTTTTACTTACTATGACAGTTATTTAAACTCTATGTATCTTTGTGAGTTTTACTAGAAAAAATATATTTTGAATGTATACAAAAACAAAAGTTTGTTTGTTTTTACTCAATATGATAGTATAACTGTCATACTAAATCCATCCATTTCCTTCCGCTTATCCGAGGTCGTGTTGCGGGGGCTGCAGCCTAAGCAGAGAAGCCCAGCTACTTCGTCCAGCTCTTCTCGGGGGATCCCGAGGCGTTCCCAGGCCAGCCAGCTGATATAATCTTCCCAATGTGTCCTGTGTCTTCCCCGTGGCTTCCTGCCGTTTGGACTTGCCTTAACGAAAAAAGCAATAAAAATGTATTCCATCATAATTTCTAAACCAAACAGGCAAAATGTCTAAAAATAACTGTAATATTGAATTCATGTGAGTTTTACTAGAATCAGTTGTTTTTGTAAGGTTTGCAAATACAAAAATTTGGTTTTACTCTATATGAGAGTATACTGTTACATTTAATATGACAGTTATTTAAACATAACTCCTAAACTACAAATGCTAAATGGCTAATGATGCCTGAAATAATGCATCCTTAGGAGTTTTACTCGAAAAATATGCTTTTTTTTAATCCTTGCAAACACAGAAAGTAGTTTTTACTCAATGTGACAGTAATATTCTTAAAATCCTGAGATAATGCGAAAAAAGCAATAAAAATGTGTTCCATCATAATTTCTAAACCAAACATGCAAAATGTGTAAAAATGCCTGTAATATTGAATCCATGTGAGTTTGACTAGAATCAGTTGTTTTTGTAAGGTTTTACTTACTATGACAGTTATTTAAACTCTATGTATCTTTGTGAGTTTTACTAGAAAAAATATATTTTGAATGTTTACAAAAACAAAAGTTAGTTTGATTTTACTCAATATGATAGTATAACTGTCATACTAAATCCATCCATTTCCTTCCGCTTATCCGAGGTCGTGTTGCGGGGGCTGCAGCCTAAGCAGAGAAGCCCAGCTACTTCGTCCAGCTCTTCTCGGGGGATCCCGAGGCGTTCCCAGGCCAGCCAGCTGATATAATCTTCCCAATGTGTCCTGTGTCTTCCCCGTGGCTTCCTGCCGTTTGGACTTGCCTTAACGAAAAAAGCAATACTAATGTATTCAAACACAACTCCTAAACAAAACATGTAAAATGTCTAAAATGCCTTTAATATTGAATCTATGTGAGTTTTACAAGAATCAGTTGTATTTGTAAGGTTTGCAAATACAAAAATTAGGTTGTACACTTAACTTTATAACTCAATATGTGTGGCAGTTATACTACCACACTCAAAATGACAGTTATTTAAACATAACTCCTAAACTACATATGACCATTTTCTAATAATGCATGAAGAAATGTATCTCTGTGAGTTTTACTAGTAACATTTTCTTTTGTAAGGTTTGCAAAGACACGAGTTAGTTTTTTTTTTACTCACTTTGACAGTATACTGTCACACTCAATTTCAGTTATTTTAAACATAACTCCTAAACCACACATACAAAATGGCTAATAATGCCTGTAGAAATGTATCTTTGTGAGTTTTACTGGGAAACAATATTTTGTAAGGTTTGTAAAGACAAAAGTTAGTTTTTTTTACTCAATATAACAGTATAACTGTCATACTATATATGAAAGTTATATAAACATAACTTCAAAACTACACATGAACATTTTGTAAGAAATGTATCTTTGTGAGTTTTACTAAAATGTTCTTTTGTAAGGTTTGCAAAGACACAAGTTAGTTTTTTTTACTCAATATGATAGTATCACTGTCATACTAAATAATAAAGTTGTATAAACATAAGTTCAAAAATACACATGCAATCCGTCTAAAAATGCCTGTAATATTGAATCTATGTGAGTTTTACCAGAATCAGGTATTTTGGTAAGGTTTACATTACAAAAATTAGGTTTTACTCATAATGACAGTATAACTGCCACATTCAATATGGCAGTTATTTAAACATAACCCCTAAACCACATGCAAAATGGCTTATAATGCCTGGGGATGTATCTTTGTGAGTTTTACTAGAAAACATATAATTTGTAAGGTTTTTAAAGACACAAGTTAGTTTTTTTTACTCAATATAATAGTATAACTGTCATACTAAATGTATCCATTTTCTTCCGCTTATCCGAGGTCGGGTTGCGGGGGCAGCAGCCTAAGCAGAGAAGCCCAGACTTCCCTCTCCCCAGCCACTTCGTCCAGCTCTTCTCGGGAGATCCCGAAGCGTTCCCAGGCCAGCCGGCTGACATAGTCTTCCCAATGTGTCCTGGGGCTTCCCCGTGGCCTCCTGCCGGTCGGACTTGCCCTAACGAAAAAAGCAATTAAAATGTATTCAAACACAACTCCTAAACCAAACATGTGAAATGTCTAAAATGCCTGCAATATTGAATCTATGTGAGTTTTACTAGAATCAGTTGTTTTGTAAGGTTTGCAAATACAAAAATTAGGTTTAACACTTAATGACAGTATAACTGCCACACTCAATTTGACAGTTAATAAAACATAACTCCTAAACTACACATGAACATTTTCTAATAATGCATGAAGAAATGTATCTTTTGTGAGTTTTACTAGTAACATTTTCTTTTGTAAGCATTGCAAAGACACAAGTTAGTTTGTTTTACTCACTATGACTGTGAGACTATGTCACACTCAATATGAAAGTTATTTAAACATAAATCCTAAACCGCACATGCAAAATAGCTAATAATGCCTGTAGAAATGTATCTTTGAGTTTTACTGGGAAAAATATTTTGTAAGGTTTGTAAAGACACAAGTTAGTTTTTTTTTTTTTTACTCAATATGACAGTATTACTGTAATACTAAATATGAAAGTTATATAAACACAACTCCAAAACCAAACATGCAATTATGTCTAAAAATGACTGTGATATTGTATCTGTGAGTTTTACTAGAATCAATTGTTTTTGTAAGGTTTGCAAATACAAAATTTAGGTTTTACTCACTATGACAGTTATTTAAACATAAATCCTAAACAACAAATGCAAATAGCTAATAATGCTTGGAGAACTGTATCTTTGTTATAGAGAGCCTGCTGACCAACAGCATCTCTGTCTGGACTGGAGCCTGCAGTGCCTCAGACTGGAAGTCTCTCCAGAGAGTGGTGAGGACGGCGGAAAAGATCTTCAGGAACCCTCTTCCTCCTATCCAGGAGATCGCAAAAAGCGCTGCCTGACCAGGGCTCAGAAAATTTGCAAAGACTCCTCCCACCCCCACCAAGGACTGTTTTCACTGCTGGACTCTAGAAAGAGGTTCCGCAGCCTCCGAAGCAGAACCTCCAGCTTCTTCCCTCAGGCCGTAAGACTCTTGAACGCATTATAATTAAATTATCCCCTCAACTCCCCTTAAAAATGGATTAACTCGCTGGAATAAAAAAAACCCCAATATAACATACACCCATAAACGTGGGCGCATGTGGAAAAAGTGCAATATATTTATCTGCACAGTAATCTTTTTATTTATTTATATATATTTAAGTATATTTATTTATTTTATATATATATTTATTTATTATTTATATTTATTTATATATGCAACTTATTTCTTTTTTTATCCTGCACTACCATGAGTTTATGTAACGAAATTGTGTTATCTGTGCTGTAAAGTTCAAATTTGAATGACAATAAAAAGAAAGTCTAAGTCTTTACCAGAATAATGATCTTTTGTAAGGTTTGCAAAGACGCAAGTTAGTTGTTTTTTTTCTCAATATGACAGTATAACTGTCATACTAAATATGAAAGTTGTAAAAACATAACTCCAAAACCAAACAAGCAATCCGTCTAAAAATGCATGTAATATTGAATCTATGTGAGTTTTACCAGAATCAGGTATTTTGGTAAGGTTTACAATTACAAAAATTTGGTTTTACTCATGACAGTATACCTGCCACATTCAATTTGACATTAATTTAAACATAACTCCTAAACCACACATGCACAATGGCTAATAATACCTGGGGAAATGTCTCTTTGTGAGTTTTACTAGAAAAAATATATTGTGTAAGGTTTGTAAAGACACAAGTTGTTTTTTTTTACTCAATATAACAGTAGAGCTGTCTTACTAGATATAAATAAATAAATAAATGGGTTGTACTTGTATAGCGCTTTTCTACCTTCAAGGTACTCAAAGCGCTTTGACACTACTTCCACATTTACCCATTCACACACTGATGGAGGGAGCTGCCATGCAAGGCGCTAACCAGCACCCATCAGGAGCAAGGGTGAAGTCTTGCTCAGGACACAACGGACATGACGAGGTTGGCACTAGGTGGGGATTGAACCAGGGACCCTCGGGTCGCGCACGGCCATTCTTCCACTGCGCCAAACATTACTCCAAAACCAAACATGTATTATGTCTAAAAATGCCTGTAATATTGTATCTGTGTGAGTTTTACTAGAATCAGTTGTTTTTGTAAGGTTTTCAAATACCAAAATTGGGTTTTATTTACTTTGACAGTTATTTAAACATAACTCCTAACCAACAAATGCAAAATGGCTAATAATGCTTGGAGAAATGTATCTTTGTTTGTTTTACTAGAATGATTATATTTTGTAAAGTTTGCAAAGACACAAGTTAGTTTGTTTTACTCACTATGACTTTACGGTCACACTCCATATGACAGTTATTTAAACATAACTTCTAAACCACATATGCAAAATGGCTAATAATGACTGTTGAAATGTATCTTTGTGAGTTTTACTGGGAAAACAATATTTTGTAAGGTTTGTAAAGACACAAGTTAGTGTTTTTTTTATTAAATATAACAGTATAGCTGTCATACATATGAAAGTTATAGAAACATAACTCCAAAACCAAACATGCATTATGTCTAAAAATGCCTGCAATATTGTATCTGTGTGAGTTTTACTAGAATCAGTTGTTTTTGAAAGGTTTGCAAATACAAAATTTAGGTTTTACTCACTATGACAGTTATTTGAACATAACTCCTAAACAACAAATGCAAAATAGCTAATAATGCTTGGAGAGATGTATCTTTGTTATAGCGAGCCTGCTGACCAACAGCATCTCTGTCTGGACTGGAGCCTGCAGTGCCTCAGACTCGAAGTATCTCCAGAGAGTGGTGAGGACGGCGGAAAAGATCATCAGGACTCCTCTTCCTCCTATCCAGGAGATCGCAAAAAGTGCTGCCTGACCAGGGCTCAGAAAATTTGCAGAGACTCCTCCCACCCCCACCAAGGACAGTTTTCACTTCTGGACTCTAGAAAGAGGTTCCGCAGCCTCCGAAGCAGAACCTCCAGCTTCTGTAACAGCTTCTTCCCTCAGGCCGTAAGACTCTTGAACGCATCATAATTAAATTATCTCCTCAACTCCCCTCAAAATTAATTAACTCGCTGGAATGAAAAAAACAATATAACATACACCCATAAACGTGGGCGCATGTGGAAAAAGTGCAATATATTTATCTGCACAGTAATCTATTAATCTATTTATATATATTTATATATATTTATTTATTTTATATATATATATATATATATATATATATATATATATATATATATATATATATATATATATATATATATATATATAGTATTTATATATTTATTTATCGAAATATGCACCTTATTGCTTTTTTATCCTGCACTACGACATTTCGTTCTTATCTGTGCTGTAAAGTTCAAATTTGAATGACAATAAAAAGAAAGTCTAAGTCTAAGTCTAAGTCTTTACTAGAATAACGGTCTTTTGTAAGGTTTGCAAAGACACAAGTTAGGTTTTTTTTTACTCAATGGTAATATACAGTATAACTGTCATACTAAATATGAAAGGTGTATAATCATAACTCCAAAACCAAACATGCAATCCGTCTAAAAATGCATGTAATATTGAATCTATGTGAGTTTTACCAGAATCGGGTATTTTGGTAAGGTTTACAATTACAAAAATTAGGTTTCACTCACAATGTGTCCTGGGTCTTCCCCGCGGCCTCCTGCCCGTCGGACTTGCCCTAATGAAAAAAGCAATACAAATGTATTCAAACACAACTCTAAACCAAACATGTAAAATGTCTACAAATGCCTGTAATATTGAATCTATGTGAGTTTTACCAGAATCAGGTATTGTGGTATGGTTAACATTTACAAAAATTAGGTTTTACTCATAATAACAGTATAACTGCCACATTCAATTTGACATTTATTTAAACATAACTCCTAAACCACATGTGCACAATGGCTAATAATGCCAGGAGAAATGTCTCTTTGTGAGTTTTACTGGGAAAAAAAACATTTTTTAAGGTTTGTACAGATACAAGATAGTTTTTTTTATTCAATATGACAGTATTACTGTCATACAAAATATGAAAGTTATATAAACATTACTCCAAAACCAAACATGCATTATGTCTAAAAATGCCTATAATATTGTATCCATGTGAGTTTTAGTAGAATCATTTGTTTTCATAAGGTTTGCAATTACAAAATATGGGTTTTACTCACTATGACAGTATACTGTCACACTCAATCTGACGATTATTTAAACATAAGTCCTAAACCACACATGCAAAATGGCTAATAATGCCTTGAGTTATGTATCTTTGTGAGTTTTATAAGAAAAAAAATATTTTGTAATGTTTGCAAAGACCCAAGTTAGTTTTTTACTTAATATGACAGTATTACTGTCATACTAAATCCATCCATTTTCTTCCTGCTTATCCGAGGTCAGGTTGCGGGGGCAGCAGCCTAAGCAGAGAAGCCCAGACTTTCCTCTCCCCAGCCACTTTGTCCAGCTCTTCTCGGGGGATCCCGAGGCATTTACAGGCCAGCCAGGAGACATAAATAGATAGATACATAGATAGTACTTTATTGATTCCTTCAGGAGAGTTCCCTCAGGAAAATTTAAATTCCAGCAGTAGTGTACAAAATTGTAAAAAGTGAAAAGCAAATAATGGGGGTATAAATTGAAACAAAATAGAAACATATTACAATAGAATAAAAATAAAAAGCAACAATGAGAATAAAAATACAACAGTAAAATAAGAATATAACAAGAGAAACTAGGCAGTAGTGACCATGTTTTGAAAAAATATTGCACTCTTATTGATTTGCATCCCCTGTCATCCTAGTAGCCCCCCTCCCCCCAGAGAAGAGTTGTACAGTCTAATGGCGTGTGGGACAAAGGACAGCCGCCTCAGGAAGTACAGCTCTGTCCTTTCCTGTACAAGTGGTCTGTGTTAACAGTCTAGTCCAGCTTATTGTCCACCCACACCCCAAGGTACTTGAATGATAGTCTTCCCAATGTGTCCTGGGTCTTCCCCGTGGCCTCCTGCTGGTCGGCCTTGCCCTAACGAAAATAGCAATAAAAAATGTATTCAAACACAACTCCTAAACCAAACATGTAAAATGTCTAAAAATGCCTGTAAAATTGAATCTATGTTTTACTAGAATCAGTTGTTTTTATAAGGTTTGCAAATACAAAATTAGGTTTTACACATAATGACAGTATAACTGCCACACTCAATATGACAGTTTTTTTAAACATAACTCCTAAACCACACATGAAAAATGTCTAATAATGCGTGAAGAAATGTATCTTTGTGATTTTTATTAGAAATGTTTTCTTTTGTGAGGTTTGCAAAGACACAAGTTAGTTTTTTTTACTCAATATATATATATATATATATATATATATATATATATATATATATATATATATATATATAATATATATATATATATATAAAGTCAAGATTTTTTTATATATGTGTGTGTATATATATATAATAATATATATATATATATATATATATATATATATATATATATATATATATATATATATATATATATATATATATATATATATATATACACACACATATATAAAAAAATATTGACTTTCAGTGAATTCTAGCTATATATATATATATATATATATATATATATATATATATATATATATATATATATATATATATATGTATGGGGGAAAAAATCACAAGACTACTTCATCTCTACAGGCCTGTTTCATGAGGGGTTCCCTCAATCATCAGGAGATATAAGACATATACATATATATATATATATATATATATATATATATATATATATATATATATATATATAAAATAAATACTTGAATTTCAGTTTTCATTTATTTACACATATACACACACATAACACTCATCTACTCATTGTTGAGTTAAGGGTTGAATTGTCCATCCTTGTTCTATTCTCTGTCACTATTTTTATAACCATGCTGAACACCCTCTCTGATGATGCATTGCTGTGTGGCACGCACAAAAGTGCTTTCATCAAATGCACGAGAGTCTGGAATTTTCCATCCCTCCCGAGCATGGCCAAAAACCGGTCAATCTTTGCTTCCTGAGGAAGATCTTCACTGCCAAGCACTTGGTATTCCACCACTTCTTCCCGGAGGCTATCCAGGTCCAATCGCAGCTGCGGCTTGAAACTTATAAGCGTGTTTCTTCATCTTACTCGTCGTCGGCGTCGCCATGGCTGTATCTTCCGCATTCTTCTGCTTCGTCTCCTTGTTGTGTGCGCAGTTGTGCACTGCACTCTCTAAAAGCCCTGGATGTTATTGTCACATATGCATGTACAATAGATGGCAGTATTGCCCTGTTTAAAGAGTGTCACAACATTGCTGTTTACGGCAGACAAACTGCTTTACGGTAGACGAAAACGTGACTGCTGTTGTTTTGTGTTGTTACCGCGCTGGGAGGACGTGAATGAAACTACCTAACAACAAACCCACATAAGAAACCAAGAACTCGCCCTCGATCATTCTACAGTTATAACGTGATTGGTCAGGCATGCTGTTTATATCGTGGGAAAGCAGACCTGAATACAGGCTGTCCTCACTCAGATCAGCCTGAATTTCGGGAGATTTTCGGGGGAAAATTTGTCCCGGGAGGTTTTCGGGAGAGGCGCTGAATTTCGGGAGTCTCCTGGAAAATCCAGGAGGCTTGGCAAGTATGCCTAAACTACACATAAAAAATGGCTAATACCGTATTTTCCGCACTATAAGGCGCACCTAAAAACCACAAATTTTCTCAAAAGCTGACAGTGCGCCTTATAACCCGGTGCGCTTTATATATGGATAAATATTAAGATTCATTTTCATAAAGTTTCGGTCTCGCAACTTCGGTAAACAGCCGCCATCTTTTTTCCCCGTAGAAGAAGCGCGCGGTGCATGCTGGGATATGTGACGTTTCATTTCCATTTGTGTGTTTATGTAAAGACCCCAAAATGGCTCCTATTAAGTGTGTTGTCTGTCTAATTATAAATAATGCAGACGAGGCGTGTTAACTGAGTTCTCAACGTTTACTCACAGCGTGCTCATAACCACATTCTAACTCCCAGCATACAACAACGCTTCTCAGGGCTACCGCGCTTGCTCGTCACTATCGTTGCATGCTGGGTAGTGTAGTTGTTATATTTGCTAGCTCATAACAGCACATTAAGAGACGCGCTTAATTCAATACTCGCCGTCATTCCGGGTGGATTGACAAAAGACCTCCAGCCGCTAGATATTGGTGTCAACAGGGCATTCGAAGCTAGACTGCTAACTGCGTGGGAACAGTGGATGACGAAGAAACGCGCGGTGCATGCTGGGATATGTGACGTTTCATTTCCATTTGTGTGTTTATGTAAAGACCCCAAAATGGCTCCTATTAAGTGTGTTGTCTGTCTAATTATAAATAATGCAGACGAGGCGTGTTAATGAGTTCTCAACGTTTACTCACAGCGTGCTCATAACCACATTCTAACTCCCAGCATACAACAACGCTTCTCAGGGCTACCGCGCATGCTCGTAACTATCGTTGCATGCTGGGTAGTGTAGTTGTTATATTTGCTAGCTCATAACAGCACATTAAGAGACGCGCTTAATTCAATACTCGCCGTCATTCCGGGTGGATTGACAAAAGACCTCCAGCCGCTAGATATTGGTGTCAACAGGGCATTCGAAGCTAGACTGCTAACTGCGTGGGAACAATGGATGACAGAAGGCGAACACACCTTCACTAAGACGAGGAGGCAGCGCCAGACGACGCCAATGGATCGTAAATTTGCCCAACTTTTCACTTCGGACACCGAAGACGAAGGATTTACGAATGAAGAATAACTTCAGAAAGTGAGCGCTATGTTTATTTTGTGTGTTGTGACATTAACGTTCGAGCAACATTATGTTGCTATTGCTCTGCACTATTTTGAATTTTACTATGTTTGTGATTGCACATTTGCGTACATTTTGGGAGTGAACAGAGTTGTTAGAACGCTGGTTTTTAATATATTATTAAAGTTTGACTGACCTATCTGACTGTTTTTTTGACATTCCCTTTAGCGCAGCGTAGGCGCGGCTTATAGTCCGGGGCGGCTTATTGGTGGACAAAGTTATGAAATATGCCATTCATTGAAGGTGCGGCTAATAATCCGGTGCGCCTTATAGTGCGGAAAATACGGTAATGCCTGAAATAAGGCATTCTTGTGAGTTTTACTCGAAACATATGCTTTTTTAAGGCTTGCAAACACAAAAAGTATTTGTTTTCCTCAATATGACAGTAAAGTTCTTAAAATCCTGAGATAATGCGAAATAAGCAAAAACAATGTATTCCATCATAATTCCTACACCAAATAAGCAAAATATCTAAAAATGCCTGTAATATTGAATCAGTGTGAGTTTTACTAAAATCAGTTGTTTTGGTAAGGTTTACAAATACAAAAATGAGGTTTTACTCTTTATGACAGTTATTTAAACATAACTCCATCCATCCAGCCATCCATTTTCTTCCGCTTATCCGAGGTCGGGTCGCGGGGGCTGCAGCCTAAGTAGGGAAGCCCAGACTTTCCTCTCCCCAGCTACTTCGTCCAGCTCCTCCCGGGGGATCCTGGGGCGTTCCCAGGCCAGCCGGGAGAGATAAGCTTCCCCGTTTCCTGGGTCTTCCTGGGCCTCCTACCGGTCGGACGTGCCCGAAACACCTCCCTAGGGAGGCGTTCGGGTGGCATCCTGACCAGATGCCCGAACCACCTCATCTGGCTCCTCTCGAAATGGAGGAGCAATGGCTTTACTTTGAGCTCCTCCCGGATGACAGAGCTTCTCACCCTATCTCCAAGGGAGAGCCCCGTCATCCGGCGGAGGAAACTCATTTCGGCCGCTTGTACCCGTTATTTTGTCCTTAGGTGAGGATGGGAACGTAGATCGACCGGTAAATCGAGAGCTTTGCCCTCCGGCTCAGCTCCTTCTTCACCAAAACGGATCAATACAGCGTCCGCATTACTGAAGACGCCGCACCGTTCCGCCTGTCAATCTCACGATCCACTCTTCCCTCACTCGTGAACAAGACTCTGAGGTCCTTGAACTCCTCCACTTGGGGCAAGATCTCCTCCCCAACCCGGAGATGGCACTCCACCCTTTTCCGGGCGAGAACCATGGACTCGGACTTGGAGGTGCTGATTCACATCCCAGTCACTTCACAGTCGTCTGCGAACCGATCCAGTGAGGGCTGAAGATCTTGGCCGGATGAAGCCATCAGGACCACATCATCTGCAAATAGCAGAGACCTAATCCTGCAGACACCAAACCGGATCCCCTCAACGCCCTGACTGCGCCTAGAAATTCTGTCCATAAAGGTTATGAACAGAATCGGTGACAAAGGGCAGCCTTGGCGGAGTCCAACCCTCACTGGAAACGGGTCCGACTTACTGCCGGCAATGCGGACCAAGCTCTGACTCTTGCAAAGGGAGCGAACCGCCACAATAAGACAGTCCGTTACCCCATACTCTCTAAGCACTCCCCACAGGACTTCCAGGGGTAAATGGTCGAATAGCTTCTCCAAGTCCATAAAGCACAAACTCCCATGCACCCTCAAGGACCCTGCCGAGAGTATAAAGCTGGTCCGCAGTTCCACGACCAGGACGTAAACCACACTGTTCCTCCTGAATCCGAGGTTCGACTATCTATCTAGCCTCTTCTCCAGTACACATGAATAGACCTTACCGGGAAGACTGAGGAGTGTGATCTCACGATAGTTGAAACACACCCTCTGGTTCCCCTTCTTAAAGAGAGGAACCACCACCCCGGTCTCCCAATCCAGAAGTACCGCCCCCGATGTCCACGCGATGTTGCAGAGTCTTGTCAACCAAGACAGCCCCACAGCATCCAGAGCCTTAAGGAACTCCGGACGGATCTCATCCACCCCCAGGGCGTTGCCATTGAGGAGCTTTTTAACTACCTTGGCATCCTCAGCCCCAGAAATAGGAGAGCCCACCACAGATTCCCCAGGCACTGCTTCCTCATAGGAAGACATGTTGGTGGGATTAAGGAGGTCTTCGAAGTATTCCCTCCACCGATCAATAACAGCTGCAGTAGAGGTCAGCAGCGCACCATCCTCACCATACCGGTGTTACAGTGCACTGCTCCCCCCCCCTTGAGCCGGCGGATGGTGGTCCAGAATCGCTTCGAAGCCGTCTGGAAGTCGTTTTCCATGGCTTCTCCAAACTCCTCCCATGTCCGAGTTTTTGCCTCTGCGACCGCTGAAGTCGCACTTCGCTTGGCCTGTCGGCTGCCTCTGGAGTCCCATGAGCCAAAAGGACCCGATAGGCTCTTTCTTCAGCTTGACGGCATCCCTCACTGCTGGTGTCCACCAGCGGGTTCTAGGATTACCGCCACGACAGGCACCAAACTCCTTGCGGCCACAGCTCCAATCAGCCGGCTCGACAAGAGAGGCACGGAACATGGTCCACTCAGACTCAATGTCCAGCGCCTCCCTCGTGACATGTTCAAAGTTCTTCCGGAGGCGTTCCCAGCAAACCCTCACAATGCGTTTGGGCCTGCCAGGTCTGTCAGGCATCCTCCCCCACCATCGCAGCCAACTCACCACCAGGTGGTGATCGGTAGAAAGCTCCGCCCCTCTCTTCACCCGAGTGTCCAAAACATGAGACCGCAAATCCGATGACACAACTACAAAATCGATCATGGAACTGCGGCCTGGGGTGTCCTGGTGCCAAGTGCACATATGGACACCCTTATGTTTGAACTTGGTGTTTGTTATTGACAATCTGTGACGAGCACAAAAGTCCAATAACAAAACACCACTCGGGTTCAGATCCGGGCGGCCATTCTTCCCAATCACGCCTCTCCAGGTTTCACTGTTGTTGCCAAGATGAGCGTTGAAGGCCCCCAGTAGAACGAGGGAATCACCCGGTGGAGCACTTTCCAGTACTCCCTCGAGTGAATCCAAAAAGGGTGGGTACTCTGAGCTGCCGTTTGGCGCGTAAGGCCAAACAACAGTCAGGACCCGTCCCCCCACCCGAAGGCGGAGGAAAGCTACCCACTGGTCCACTGGGTTGAACTCCAACGTGCAGGCTTTGAGCCGGGGGGCAACAAGAATTGCCACCCGAGCTCGTCGCCTCTCAACGCAAGCATTATAACTACAAAACTACAAATGCTAATAATGCTTGGAAAAATGTATCTTTGTTAGTTTTACTAGAATAATAATCTTTTGTAAGGTTTGCAGACACAAGTTTGTTTTTTTTTACTCAATATGACAGTATAACTGTCATACTAAATATGAAAGTTGTATAAACATATCTCCAAAACCAAACATGCAATCCATCTAAAGATGCCTGTAATATTGAATCTATGAAAAATAGTTTTTTTTACTCAATATGACAGTATAACTGTCATACTAAATCCATCCATTTTCTTCCGCTTATCCGAGGTCGGGTTGCGGGGGCAGCAGCCTAAGCAGAGAAGCCCAGACTTCCCTCTCCCCAGCCACTTTGTCCAGCTCTTCTCGGGGGATCCCGAGGCGTTCCCAGGCCAGCCTGAGACATAGTCTTCCCAATGTGTCCTGGGTCTTCCCCGTGGCCTCCTGCCGATCGGACTTGCCCTAACGAAAAAAGCAATAAAAATGTATTCAAACATGTGAAATGTCTAAAAATGCCTGTAATATTGAATCTATGTGAGTTTTACTAGAATCAGTTGTTTTTGTAAGGTTTGCAAATACAAAAATTTGGTTTTACACATAACAGTATAACTGCCACATTCAATATGACAGTTATTTAAACATATTTCCTAACCCACACATGAAAAATGTCTAATAATGCCTGGAAAAAAATATTTTTGTGAGTTTTACTGGAAAAACATAGTTTGTAATGTTTGTAAAGACACAAGTTAGTTTTACTCAAGATGACAGTAAAACTGTCATAATACATATGAAAGTTATATAAACATAATTCCAAAACCAAACATGCATTATGTCTAAAAATACCTGTGAAATTGTATCCATTTGAGTTTTACTAGAATCATTTTTTGCGATGAGATGGCGACTTGTCCGGGGTGTACCCCGCCTTCCGCCCGATTGTAGCTGAGATAGGCTCCAGCGCCCCCTGCCACCCCAAAAGGGAATAAGCGGTAGGAAATGGATGGATGGGCATTTTTTGTTGTCGTTACTAAATCCATCCATTTTCTTCCGCTTAACCGAGGTCGGGTTGCGGGGGCAGCAGCCTAAACAGAGAAGCCCAGACTTCCCTCTCCCCAGCCACTTCTTCCAGCTCTTCTCGGGGGATCCTGAGGCGTTCCCAGGCCAGCCGGGAGACATAATCTTCCCAATGTGTCTTGGGTCTTCCCCGTGGCCTCCTGCCGGTCGGACTTGCCCTAAACACCTCCCTCGGGAGGCGTTCGGGTGGCATCCTGAGCAGATGCCCGAACCACCTCATCTGGCTCCTCTCAATGTGGAGGAGCAGCGCTTTACTCTGAGTTCCTCCCGGATGACAGAGCTTCTTATCCTATCTCTAAGGGAGAGACCCGCCACCCGGCGGAGGAAACTCTTGTCTTTGATCTTGTCATTTCGGTCATAACCATGACCATGGGTGCAGGATGGGAATGTAGATCGACCGGTAAATTTAGAGCTTTTAATTCTGGCTCAGCTCCTTCTTCACCACAATGGATCGATATAGCGTCCTCATTACTGAAGACGCCGCACCGATCCGCCTGTGGATCTCATGATCCACTCTTCCCTCACTCGTGAACAAGACTCCTAGGTACTTGAACTCCTCCACTTGGGGCCATCTAGTATGTGCCATCGCCTCCTCAACCTGGAAATGGCACCCCACCCTTTACCGGGCGAGAACCATGGACTCGGACTTGGAGGTGCTGATTCTCATCCCAGTCGCTTCATACTCGGCCATCCAATGAGAGCTGGAGATCCTGGCCAGTTGAAGCCATCAGGACCACATCAACTGCAAAAAGCAGAGACCTAATCCTGCAACCACCATGACTGCAATTCTGTCCATAAAAGTTAACAACAGAATCGGTGACAAAGGGCAGCCTTGGCGGACCAAGGCTGCCCTACACTGATCATACAGGGAGCGACCCGCCACAATCAGACAGTCCGATACCCCATACTCTTGTCTTTGAGCCGGGGGGACAACAAGAATTGCCACCCCAGCCTCTCATTGCTTGCAACGCCATAGTGGAAGAGAGTCCAGCCCCTCTCGAGAGAACAGGTTCCTGTGCGTCGAAGTGAGTCCAACTATATCTAGCCGGAACTTCTCCACCTCGCACACCAGCTCAGGCTCCTTCCCTCCCAGCGAGGTGACATTTCACGTCAGAAGAGCTAGCTTATGTAGCCGATGATCGGACCGCCAAGTGCCCTGCCTTCGGCTGCCGCTCAGCTCACACTGCACCGACCTCTATAACCCAGCCCATGAGTGGTGAGCCCATTGGTGGAGGGAACCACGTTGCTTCATTGAGCTGAGCCAGCCAACAGGCGCTCGCCATCGTGCCCCACCTCTGGGCCTGGCTCCACAGGGGAGCCACGGTGACCCGCGTCCGGGCGAGGAAAAATCTAGGACCTCGATTTGTGCTTTTCATAAAGGTCTTTGAGCTGCTCTTTGTCTGATCCCTCACCTAGGACCTATTTGTCTTGGGAGAGCTACGAGGGGGCATAGAAGCCCACAGACAGCATAGCTCCTAGGATCAGTGGGCCCCGCAAACTCCTCTACCACGATAAGGTGGCGGCTCAGAAAGGAGGTTATATAAACATAACTCCAAAACCAAGATTAGGTTGTTTTTTTTTCACCATGACAATGTAACCTCATCCATCCATCCATTTTTCTACCGCTTATTCCCTTTGGGGTCGCGGGGGGGCGCTGGAGCCTATCTCAGCTACAATCAGGCGGAAGGCGGGGTACACCCTGGACAAGTCGCTATCTCATCGCAGGGCCAACACAGATAGACAGACAACATTCACACTCACATTCACACACTAGGGCCAATTTGGTGTTGCCAATCAACCTATCCCCAGGTGCATGTCTTTGGAGGTGGGAGGAAGCCGGAGTACCCGGAGGGAACCCACGCAGTCACGGGGAGAACATGCAAACTCCACACAGAAAGATCCCGAGCCTGGGATTGAACCAAGGACTACTCAGGTCCTTCGTATTGTGAGGCAGACGCACTAACCCCTCTTCCACCGTGCTGCCCAATGTACACTCAATATGACAGTAAATTAAACATAACTCCTAAACTACACTTAAAAATGAGCTAATATTGCCTGAAATAATGCATTGTTGTGAGTTTTACTCGAAACATATGCTTTTTTAAGGCTTGCAAACACAAAAAGTAGTTTTTACTCAATATGACAGTAATGTTCTTAAAATTTGAGATAATGCGAAAAAAGCAATAAAAATGTATTCCAACATAATTCCTAAACCAAAATTGCAAAATGTCTAAAAATGCCTGTAATATTAAATCCATGTGAGTTTTACTAGAATCAGTTGTTTTAGTAAGGTTTGCAAAAACAAAAATTTGGTTTTACTCTTTATGAAAGTAAACTGTCACACTCAATATGACAATTTTTTAATCATAACTACTAAACTACTCATGCAAAATGGCTAATAATGTTTGAAATAATGGATCCTTGGGAGGTTTCCTCGAAACATATGCTTTCTTAAGGCTTGCAAACACAAAAAGTATTTTTTTACTCAATATGACAGTAATGTTCTTCAATTCCTGAGATAATGCAAAAAAAGCAAAAAAAAAATTATTTAATCATAATTTCTAAACCAAACATGCAAAATGTGTAAAAATGCCTGTATTATTGAATCCATGTGAGTTTTACTAGAATCAGTTGTTTTAGTAAAGTTTGCAAATACAAAAATTAGGTTTTACTCTTTATGAAAGTAAACGTCACACTCAATATGACAGTTTTTTAATCATAACTCCTAAACTACTCATGCAAAATGGCTAATGTTTGAAATAATGGATCCTTGGGAGTTTTCCTTGAAACATATGCTTTCTTAAGGATTGCAAACACAAAAAGTATTTTTTTTTTACTCAATATGACAGTAATGTTCTTAAAATTCTGAGATAATGCGAAAAAAGCAATAAAAATGTATTCCAACATAATTCCTAAACCAACAATACAAAATGTCTAAAAATGCCAGTAAGATTATATCCTTGTGAGTTTCACTAGAATCAGTTGTTTTAGTAAGGTTTGCAAAAGCAAAAATTAGGTTTTACTCTTTATGAAAGTAAACTGTCACACTCAATATGACAATTTTTAAATCATAACTCCTAAACCACTTGTGCAAAATGGCTAATAATGTTTGAAATAATGGATCCTTGGGAGTTTTCCTCGAAACATATGCATTCTTAAGGCTTGCAAACACAAAAAGTATTTTTTTTACTCAAAATGACAGTAATGTTCTTAAAATCCTGAGATAATGCGAAAAAAGCAATAAAAATGTATTCAATCATAATTTCTAAACTAAACATGCAAAATGTGTAAAAATGCCTGTATTATTGAATCCATGTGAGTTTTACTAGAATCAGTTGTTTTAGTAAAGTTTGCAAATACAAAAATTAGGTTTTTCCCCTTATGAAAGTAAACTGTCACACTGAATATGACAGTTTTTAAATCATAACTCCTAAACTACTCATGCAAAATGGCTAATAATGTTTAAAATAATGTATCCTTGGGAGTTTTCCTCGAAACATATGCTTTCTTAAGGCTTGCAAACACAAAAAGTATTTTTTTTACTCAATATGACTAATGTTCTTAAAATCCTGAGATAATGCGAAAAAAGCAATAAAAATGTATTCAATCATAATTTCTAAACTAAACATGCAAAATGTGTAAAAATGCCTGTATTATTGAATCCATGTGAGTTTTACTAGAATCAGTTGTTTTAGTAAGGTTTGCAAAAACAAAAATTAGGTTTTACTCTTTATGAAAGTAAACTGTCACAATCAATATGATATTTATTTAATCATAACTCCTAAACTACACATGCAAAATGTCTAATGATGCCTCAAATAATGCATTCTACGGAGTTTTACTCGAAACATATGCTTTTTCAAATCTTGCAAACACAAAAAGTAGGTTTTTACTCAATATGACAGTAAATTCCTAAAATACTGAGATAATGCAAAAAAAGCAATGAAAATATATTCAATCATATTTCCTAAAACAAACATGCAAAATGTGTAAAAATGCCTGTAATATTGAATCCATGTGAGTTTTACTAGATTAGGTTGTGTTTGAAATTTTTGCAAATACAAAAATTTGGTTTTTTTCACCATGACAATGTACACTCAATATGACAATAAATTAAACATAACTCCTAAACTACACTTAAAAATGAGCTAATATTGCCTGAAATAATGCATCCTTGTGAGTTTTACTCGAAACATATGCTTTTTTAAGGCTTGCAAACACAAAATGTAGTTTTTTACTCAATATGACAGTAATGTTCTTAAAATCCTGAGATAATGCGAAAAAAGCCATAAAAATTTATTTAATCATAATTTCTAAACTAAACATGCAAAATGTGTAAAAATGCCTGTATTATTGAATCCATGTGAGTTTTACTAGAATCAGTTGTTTTAGTGAAGTTTGCAAAAACTAAAATTAGGTTTTACTCTTTATGAAAGTAAACTGTCACACTCAATATGACAGTTTTTTAATCATAACTCCTAAACTACTCATGCAAAATGGCTAATAATGTTTGAAATAATGGGTTTTTGGGAGTTTTCCTCGAAACATATGCTTTCTTAAGCTTTGCAAACACAAAAAGTATTTTTTTTACTCAATATGACAGTAATGTTCTTAAAATCCTGAGATAATGCGAAAAAAGCCATAAAATGTATTCAATCATAATTTCTAAACTAAACATGCAAAATGTGTAAAAATGCCTGCATTATTGAATCCATGTGAGTTTTCCTAGAATCAGTTGTTTTAGTGAAGTTTGCAAAAACAAAACTTAGGTTTTACTCTTTATGAAAGTAAACTGTCACACTCAATATGACAGTTTTTTAATCATAACTCCTAAACTACTCATGCAAAAAGGCAAATAATGTTTGAAATAATGGATCCTTGGGAGTTTTCCTCGAAACATATGCTTTCTTAAGGCTTGCAAACACAAAAAGTATTTTTTTTACTCAATATGACAGCAATGTTCTTAAAATCCTGAGATAATTCGAAAAAAGCCATAAAAATGTATTCAATCATAATTTCTTAACTAAACCTGCAAAATAAGTAAAAATGCCTGTATTATTGAATCCATGTGAGTTTAACTAGAATCAGTGGTTTTAGTAAGGTTTGCAAAAACAAAAATTAGGTTTTACTTTTTATGAAAGTAAACTGTCACTCTCAATATGACATTTATTTAATCATAACTCCTAAACTACACATGCAAAATGTCTAATGATGCCTCAAATAATGCATTCTACGGAGTTTTACTCGAAACATATGCTTTTTCAAATCTTGCAAACAAAAAGTAACTTTTTACTCAATATGACGGAAATATTCCTAAAATACTGAGATAATGCAAAAAAAGCAATGAAAATATATTCAATCATATTTCCTAAATCAAACATGCAAAATGTGTAAAAATGCCTGTAAAATTGAATCCATGTGAGTTTTACTAGATTAGGTTGTGTTTGAAATTTTTGCAAATACAAAAATTATATGACAGTAAATTAAACATAACTCCTAAACTACACTTAAACATGAGCTAATGTTACCTGAAATAATGCATTCTTGTGAGTTTTACTCGAAACTTATGCTTTTTTAAGGCTTGCAAACACATATAGTAGTTTTTATTCAATATGACAGTAATGTTTTTAAAATTCTGAGATAATGCAAAAAAAGCAATAAAAATGTATTCCAACATAAATCCTAAACCAACGATGCAAAATGTCTAAAAATGCCTGTAATATTAAATCCATGTGAATTTTATTAGAATCAGTTGTTTTAGTGAAGTTTGCAAAAACAAAAATTAGGTTTTACTCTTTATGAAAGTAAACTGTCACACTGAATATTTTTAATCATAACTCCTAAACTACTCATGCAAAATGGCTAATAATGTTTGAAATAATGGATTCTTGGGAGTTTTCCTCGAAACATATGCTTTCTTAAGGCTTGCAAACACAAAAAGTATTTTTTTTACTCAATATGACAGTAATGTTCTTAAAATCCTGAGATAATGCGAAAAAAGCAATACAAATGTATTCAATCATAATTTCTAAACTAAACATGCAAAATTTGTAAAAATGCCTGTAATATTGAATCGAAGTGAGTTTTACTAGAATTGAAATTTTTGCAAATAAAAAAATTAGGTTTTTTTCACCATGACAAGTACACTCAATATAAGAGTAAATAAACTACACAAAAAAAAGAGCTACTATTGCCTGAAATAATGCATTATTGTGAGTTTTACTCGAAACATATGCTTTTTTAAGGCTTGCAAACACAAAAAGTAGTTTTTTACTCAAATGACAGTAATGTTCTTAAAATCCTGAGATAATGCGAAAAAGGCAATAAAAATGTATTCCAACATATTTCCTAAACCAACAATGCAAAATGTCTAAAAATGCCTGTAATATTGAATCCATGTGAGTTTTACTAGAATCAGTTTTTTTTGTAAGGTTTGCAAATACAAAAATTAGGTTTTACTCTATATGAGAGTATACTGTTACATTTAATATGACAGTTATTTAAACATAACTCCTAAACAAATGCAAAATGACTAATAATGCCTGGAGATGTATCTTTGAGATTTACTAAAATGTTCTTTTGTTAGAATTGCAAAGACACAAGTTAGTTTTTTTTTACTCAATATGATAGTATCACTGTCCTACCAAATAAGAAAGTTGTATAAACATAATTTCAAAACTACACATGCAATCCGTCTAAAAATGCCTGTAATATTGAATCTATGTGAGTTTTACCAGAATCAGGTATTTTGGTAAGGTTTACAATTACAAAAATTGGGTTTTACTCATAATGACAGTATAACTGCCACATTCAATATGGCAGTTATTTAAACATAACCCCTAAACCACATGCAAAATGGCTTATAATGCCTGGAGATGTATCTTTGTGAGTTTTACTAGAAAACATATCATTTGTAAGGTTTTTTAAAGACACAAGTTAGTTTTTTTTACTCAATATAGTAGTATAACTGTCATACTAAATGTATCCATTTTCTTCCGCTTTTCCGAGGTCGGGTTGCGGGGGCAGCAGCCTAAGCAGAGAAGCCCAGACTTCCCTCTCCCCAGCCGATTCGTCCAGTTCTTCTCGGGGGATCCCGAAGCGTTCCCAGGCCAGCCGGCTGACATAGTCTTCCCAATGTGTCCTGGGGCTTCCCCGTGGCCTCCTGCCAGTCGGACTTGCCCTAACGAAAAAAACAATTACATGTATTCAAACACAACTCCTAAACCAAACACGTGAAATGTCTAAAATGCCTGCAATATTGAATCTATGTGAGTTTTACTAGAATCAGTTGTTTTTGTAAGGTTTGCAAATACAAAAATTAGGTTTAACACTTAATGACAGTATAACTGCCACACTCAATTTGACAGTTATTAAAACATAACTCCTAAATTACACATGAACATTTTCTAATAATGCATGAAGAAATGTATCTTTTGTGAGTTTTACTAGTAACATTTTCTTTTGTAAGCATTGCAAAGACACAAGTTAGTTTGTTTTACTCACTATGACTTTACTGTCACACTCAATATTATTTAAACATAAATCCTAAACCGCACATGCAAAATGGCTAATAATGCCTGTAGAAATGTATCTTTGAGTTTTACTGGGAAAAATATTTTGTAAGGTTTGTAAAGACACAAGTTAGTTGTTGTTTTTTACTCAATATGACAGTATTACTGTAATACTAAATATGAAAGTTATATAAACACAACTCCAAAACCAAACATGCATTATGTCTAAAAATGCCTGTGATATTGTATCTGTGAGTTTTACTAGAATCAATTGTTTTTGTAAGGTTTGCAAATACAAAATTTAGGTTTTACTCACTATGACAGTTATTTAAACATAAATCCTAAACAACAAATGCAAATAGCTAATAATGCTTGGAGAACTGTATCTTTGTTATAGAGAGCCTGCTGACCAACAGCATCTCTGTCTGGACTGGAGCCTGCAGTGCCTCAGACTGGAAGTCTCTCCAGAGAGTGGTGAGGACGGCGGAAAAGATCTTCAGGAATCCTCTTCCTCCTATCCAGGAGATCGCAAAAAGCTCTGCCTGACCAGGGCTCAGAAAATTTGCAAAGACTCCTCCCACCCCCACCAAGGACTGTTTTCACTGCTGGGCTCTAGAAAGAGGTTCCGCAGCCTCCGAAGCAGAACCTCCAGCTTCTTCCCTCAGGCCGTAAGACTCTTGAACGCATTATAATTAAATTATCCCCTCAACTCCCCTCAAAATGGATTAACTCGCTGGAATAAAAAAAAAAACAATATAACATACACCCATAAACGTGGGCGCATGTGGAAAAAGTGCAATATATTTATCTGCACAGTAATCTTTTTATTTATATATATATATTTAAGTATATTTATTTATTTTATATATATATTTATTTATTATTTATATTTATTTATATATGCACCTTATTGTTTTTTTATCCTGCACACCATTAGCTTATGTAACGAAATTGTGTTATCTGTGCTGTAAAGTTCAAATTTGAATGACAATAAAAAGAAAGTCTAAGTCTTTACCAGAATAATGATCTTTTGTAAGGTTTGCAAAGACGCAAGTTAGTTGTTTTTTTTTACTCAATATGACAGTATAACTGTCATACTAAATATGAAAGTTGTAAAAACATAACTCCAAAACCAAACAAGCAATCCATCTAAAAATGCATGTAATATTCAATCTATGTGAGTTTTACCAGAATCAGGTATTTTGGTAAGGTTTACAATTACAAAAATGAGGTTTTACTCATGACAGTATACCTGCCACATTCAATTTGACATTTCTTTAAACATAACTCCTAAACCACACATGCACAATGGCTAATAATACCTGGGGAAATGTATCTCTGTGAGTTTTACTAGAAAAAATATATTGTGTAAGGTTTGTAAAGACACAAGTTAGTTTTTTTACTCAATATAACAGTATAGCTGTCATACTATATATAAATAAATAAATAAATAAATAAATGGGTTGTACTTGTATAGTGCTTTTCTACCTTCAAGGTACTCAAAGCGCTTTGACACTACTTCCACATTTACCCATCACACACTGATGGAGGGAGCTGCCATGCAAGGCGCTAACCAGCACCCATCAGGAGCAAGGGTGAAGTGTCTTGCTCAGGACACAACGGACATGACGAAGTTGGTACTAGGTGGGGATTGAACCAGGGACCCTCGGGTCGCGCACGGCCATTCTTCCACTGCGCCAAACATCACTCCAAAACCAAACATGTATTATGTCTAAAAATGCCTGTAATTTTGTATCCATGTGAGTTTTACTAGAATCAGTTGTTTTTGTAAGGTTTGCAAATACAAAAAATGGGTTTTACTCACAGTATACTGTCACACTCAATCTGACAGTTATTTAAACATAACTCCTAAACCACACATGCCAAATGGCTAATAATGCCTGGAGAAATGTCTCTTTGTGAGTTTTGCAGGAAAAAAATATTTTGTAAGGTTTGTAAAGACACAAGTTAGTTTTTATTACTCAATATGACAGTATTACTGTAATACTAAATATGAAAGTTATATAAACACAACTCCAAAATCAAACATGCATCATGTCTAAAAATGCCTGCAATATTGAATCCATGTGAGTTTTACTAGAATCAGTTGTTTTTGTAAGGTTTTTGCAAATACAAAAATTAGGTTTTACTCACTATGACAGTTACTCCTAAACAACAAATGCAAAATGACTAATAATGCTTGGAGAAATGTATCTTTGTTAGATTTACTAGAAAAAATATATTTTGTAAGTTAGTTTTTTTTACTTAATATGACAGTATAACTGTCATACTAAATCCATCCATTTTCTTCCGCTTATCCGAGGTCCGGTTGCAGGGGCAGCAGCCTAAGCAGAGAAGCCCAGACTTCCCTATCCCCAACCACTTCGTCCAGCTCTTCTCGGGGGATCCCGAGGCGTTCGACAGCCCAGCCGGGAGACATAGTCTTCCCAATGTGTCCTGGGTCTTCCCCGCGGCCTCCTGCCCGTCGGACTTGCCCTAATGACAAAAGCAATACAAATGTATTCAAACACAACTCTAAACCAAACATGTAAAATGTCTAAAAAAATGCCTGTAATATTGAATCTATGTGAGTTTTACCAGAATCAGGTATTGTGGTAAGGTTAACATTTACAAAAATTAGGTTTTACTCATAATAACAGTATAACTGCCACATTCAATTTGACATTTATTTAAACATAACTCCTAAACCACATGTGCACAATGGCTAATAATGCCTGGAGAAATGTCTCTTTTTGAGTTTTACTGGGAAAAAAATATATTTTTTAAGGTTTGTACAGATACAAGTTAGTTTTTTTTATTCAATATGACAGTATTACTGTCATACAAAATATGAAAGTTATATAAACATTACTCCAAAACCAAACATGCATTATGTCTAAAAATGCCTGTAATATTGTATCCATGTGAGTTTTAGTAGAATCATTTGTTTTCATAAGGTTTGCAATTACAAAATATGGGTTTTACTCACTATGACAGTATACTGTCACACTCAATCTGACGATTATTTAAACATAAGTCCTAAACCACACATGCAAAATGGCTAATAATGCCTTGAGTTATGTATCTTTTTGAGTTTTACTAGAAAAAATATATTTTGTAATGTTTGCAAAGACACAAGTTAGTTTTTTACTTAATATGACAGTATAACTGTCATACTAAATCCATCCATTTTCTTCCTGCTTATCCGAGGTCAGGTTGCGGGGGCAGCAGCCTAAGCAGAGAAGCCCAGACTTTCCTCTCCCCAGCCACTTTGTCCAGCTCTTCTCGGGGGATCCCGAGGCATTTACAGGCCAGCCAGGAGACATAAATAGATAGATACATAGATAGTACTTTATTGATTCCTTCAGGAGAGTTCCCTCAGGAAAATTTAAATTCCAGCAGTAGTGTACAAAATTGTAAAAAGTGAAAAGTAAATAATGGGGGTATAAATTGAAACAAAATAGAAACATATTACAATAGAATAAAAATAAAAAGCAACAATGAGAATAAAAATATAACAGTAAAATAAGAATATAACAAGAGAAACTAGGCAGTAGTGACCATGTTTTGAAAAAATATTGCACTCTTATTGATTTGAATCCCCTGTCATCCTAGTAGCCCCCCTCCCCCCAGAGAAGAGTTGTACAGTCTAATGGCGTGTGGGACAAAGGACAGCCGCCTCAGGAAGTACAGCTCTGTCCTTTCCTGTACAAGTGGCCTGTGTTAACAGTCCAGTCCAGCTTATTGTCCACCCACACCCCAAGGTACTTGAATGATAGTCTTCCCAATGTGTCCTGGGTCTTCCCCGTGGCCTCCTGCCTTGCCCTAACGAAAATAGCAATAAAAAATGTATTCAAAAACAACTCCTAAACCAAACATGTAAAATGTCTAAAAATGCCTGTAAAATTGAATCTATGTTTTACTAGAATCAGTTGTTTTTATAAGGTTTGCAAATACAAAATTAGGTTTTACACATAATGACAGTATAACTGCCACACTCAATATGACAGTTATTTAAACATAACTCCTAAACCACACATGAAAAATGTCTAATAATGCATGAAGAAATGTATCTTTGTGATTTTTTTTAGAAACGTTTTCTTTTGTGAGGTTTGCAAAGACACAAGTTAGTTTTTTTTTACTCAATATGACAGTGTAACTGCCACACTCACTATGACAGTTATTTAAACAAAACTCCTAAACTCATACTTGCCAACATTGAGACCTCCGATTTCAGGAGGTGGGGGTGGGGAAGGCATGGTCGGGGGTGGGGTGGGGAAGGCATGGTCGGGGGTGGGGTGGGGGCGTGGTTAAGAGGGGAGGAGTATATTTAGAGCTAGAATTCACTAAGTCAAGTATTTCATATATATATATATATATATATATATATATATATATATATATATATATATATATACATATATATATATATATATATATATATATATATATATATATATATATATATATATATATATATATATATATATATATATATATATATATATATATATGTATGTGTGGGGGAAAAAATCACAAGACTACTTCATCTCTACAGGCCTGTTTCATGAGGGGTTCCCTCAATCATCAGGAGATATAAGACATATATATATATATATATATATATATAAATAAATACTTGAATTTCAGTTTTCATTTATTTACACATATACACACACATAACACTCATCTACTCATTGTTGAGTTAAGGGTTGAATTGTCCATCCTTGTTCTATTCTCTGTCACAATTTTTATAACCATGCTGAACACCCTCTCTGATGATGCATTGCTGTGTGGCACGCACAAAAGTGCTTTCATCAAATGCACGAGAGTCTGGAATTTTCCATCCCTCCCGAGCATGGCCAAAAACCGGTCAATCTTTGCTTCCTGAGGAAGATCTTCACTGCCAAGCACTTGGTATTCCACTACTTCTTCCCGGATGCTATCCAGGTCCAATCGCAGCTGCGGCTTGGAACTTATAAGCGTGTTTCTTCATCTTACTCGTCGTCGGCGTCGCCATGGCTGTATCTTCCGTGTTCTTCTGCTTCGTCTCCTTGTTGTGTGCGCAGTTGTGCACTGCACTCTCTAAAAGCCCTGGATGTTATTGTCACATATGCATGTACAGTTGATGGCAGTATTGCCCTGTTTAAAGAGTGTCACAACATTGCTGTTTACGGCAGACAAACTGCTTTACGGTAGACGAAAACGTGACTGCTGTTGTTTTGTGTTGTTACCGCGCTGGGAGGACGTGAATGAAACTACCTAACAATAAACCCACATAAGAAACCAAGAACTCGCCCTCGATCATTCTACAGTTATAACGTGATTGGTCAGGCATGCTGTTTATATCGTGCGAAAGCAGACATGAATACAGGCTGTCCTCACTCAGATCAGCCTGAATTTCGGGAGATTTTCGGGAGAACATTTGTCCCGGGAGGTTTTCGGGAGAGGCGCTGAATTTCGGGAGTCTCCTGGAAAATCCAGGAGGCTTGGCAAGTATGCCTAAACTACACATAAAAAATGGCTAATAATGCCTGAAATAAGGCATTCTTGTGAGTTTTACTCGAAACATATGCTTTTTTAAGGCTTGCAAACACAAAAAGTATTTGTTTTCCTCAATATGACAGTAAATTTCTTAAAATCCTGAGATAATGCGAAATAAGCAAAAACAATGTATTCCATCATAATTCCTACACCAAATAAGCAAAATATCTAAAAATGCCTGTAATATTGAATCTGTGTGAGTTTTACTAAAATCAGTTGTTTTGGTAAGGTTTACAAATACAAAAATGAGGTTTTACTCTTTATGACAGTTATTTAAACATAACTCCATCCATCCAGCCATCCATTTTCTTCCGCTTATCCGAGGTCGGGCCGCGGGGGCTGCAGCCTAAGCAGGGAAGCCCAGACTTTCCTCTCCCCAGCTACTTCGTCCAGCTCCTCCCGGGGGATCCTGGGGCGTTCCCAGGCCAGCCGGGAGAGATAAGCTTCCCCGTTTCCTGGGTCTTCCTGGGCCTCCTACCGGTCGGACGTGCCCGAAACACCTCCCTAGGGAGGCGTTCGGGTGGCATCCTGACCAGATGCCCGAACCACCTCATCTGGCTCCTCTCGAAATGGAGGAGCAATGGCTTTACTTTGAGCTCCTCCCGGATGACAGAGCTTCTCACCCTATCTCTAAGGGAGAGCCCCGCCATCCGGCGGAGGAAACTCATTTCGGCCGCTTGTACCCGTGATTTTGTCCTTAGGTGAGGATGGGAATGTAGATCGACCGGTAAATCGAGAGCTTTGCCTTCCGGCTCAGCTCCTTCTTCACCACAACGGATCAATACAGCGTCCGCATTACTGAAGACGCCGCACCGTTCCGCCTGTCAATCTCACGATCCACTCTTCCCTCACTCGTGAACAAGACTCTGAGGTCCTTGAACTCCTCCACTTGGGGCAAGATCTCCTCCCCAACCCGAAGATGGCACTCCACCCTTTTCCGGGCGAGAACCATGGACTCGGACTTGGAGGTGCTGATTCACATCCCAGTCACTTCACACTCGTCTGCGAACCGATCCAGTGAGGGCTGAAGATCTTGGCCAGATGAAGCCATCAGGACCACATCATCTGCAAATAGCAGAGACCTAATCCTGCAGACACCAAACCGGATCCCCTCAACGCCCTGACTGCGCCTAGAAATTCTGTCCATAAAGGTTATGAACAGAATCGGTGACAAAGGGCAGCCTTGGCGGAGTCCAACCCTCACTGGAAACGGGTCCGACTTACTGCCGGCAATGCGGACCAAGCTCTGACTCTTGCAAAGGGAGCGAACCGCCACAATAAGACAGTCCGTTACCCCATACTCTCTAAGCACTCCCCACAGGACTTGCAGGGGTAAATGGTCGAATGCCTTCTCCAAGTCCATAAAGCACAAACTCCCATGCACCCTCAAGGACCCTGCCGAGAGTATAAAGCTGGTCTGCAGTTCCACGACCAGGACGTAAACCACACTGTTCCTCCTGAATCCGAGGTTCGACTATCTATCTAGCCTCTTCTCCAGTACACATGAATAGACCTTACCGGGAAGATTGAGGAATGTTATCTCACGATAGTTGAAACACACCCTCTGGTTCCCCTTCTTAAAGAGAGGAACCACCACCCCGATCTCCCAATCCAGAAGTACCGCCCCCGATGTCCACGCGATGTTGCAGAGTCTTGTCAACCAAGACAGCCCCACAGCATCCAGAGCCTTAAGGAACTCCGGACGGATCTCATCCACCCTCAGGGCGTTGCCATTGAGGAGCTTTTTAACTACCTTGGCATCCTCAGCCCCAGAAATAGGAGAGCCCACCACAGATTCCCCAGGCACTGCTTCCTCATAGGAAGACATGTTGGTGGGATTAAGGAGGTCTTCGAAGTATTCCCTCCACCGATCAATAACAGCTGCAGTAGAGGTCAGCAGCGCACCATCCTCACCATACCGGTGTTACAGTGCACTGCTCCCCCCCCCTTGAGCCGGCGGATGGTGGTCCAGAATCGCTTCGAAGCCGTCTGGAAGTCGTTTTCCATGGCTTCTCCAAACTCCTCCCATGTCCGAGTTTTTGCCTCTGCGACCGCTGAAGTCGCACTTCGCTTGGCCTGTCGGCTGCCTCTGGAGTCCCATGAGCCAAAAGGACCCGATAGGCTCTTTCTTCAGCTTGACGGCATCCCTCACTGCTGGTGTCCACCAGCGGGTTCTAGGATTACCGCCACGACAGGCACCAAACTCCTTGCGGCCACAGCTCCAATCAGCCGGCTCGACAAGAGAGGCACGGAACATGGTCCACTCAGACTCAATGTCCAGCGCCTCCCTCGTGACATGTTCAAAGTTCTTCCGGAGGCGTTCCCAGCAAACCCTCACAATGCGTTTGGGCCTGCCAGGTCTGTCAGGCATCCTCCCCCACCATCGCAGCCAACTCACCACCAGGTGGTGATCGGTAGAAAGCTCCACCCCTCTCTTCACCCGAGTGTCCAAAACATGAGACCGCAAATCCGATGACACAACTACAAAATCGATCATGGAACTGCGGCCTGGGGTGTCCTGGTGCCAAGTGCACATATGGACACCCTTATGTTTGAACTTGGTGTTTGTTATTGACAATCTGTGACGAGCACAAAAGTCCAATAACAAAACACCACTCGGGTTCAGATCCGGGCGGCCATTCTTCCCAATCACGCCTCTCCAGTTTTCACTGTTGTTGCCAAGATGAGCGTTGAAGGCCCCCAGTAGAACGAGGGAATCACCCGGTGGAGCACTTTCCAGTACTCCCTCGAGTGAATCCAAAAAGGGTGGGTACCGTATTTTCCGCACGATAAGGCGCACCGGATTATTAGCCGCACCTTCAATGAATGGCATATTTCAAAACTTTGTCCACCTATAAGCCGCCCCGGACTATAAGCCGCGCCTACGCTGCGCTAAAGGGAATGTCAAAAAAACAGTCAGATAGGTCAGTCAAACTTTAATAATATATTAAAAACCAGCGTTCTAACAACTCTGTCCCAAAATGTACGCAAATGTGCAATCACAAACATAGTACAATTCAAAATAGTGCAGAGCAATAGCAACATAATGTTGCTCGAACGTTAATGTCACAACACACAAAATAAACATAGCGCTCACCTTCTGAAGTTATTCTTCATTCGTAAATCCTTCGAATTCTTCGTCTTCGGTGTCCGAATTGAAAAGTTGGGCAAATGTGGGATCCAAAATGGCCGGTTCCGTCTCGTCGAAGTCATCGGAGTCAGTGTCACTGTTCAGCAGTTCTGTGAATCCTGCCTTCCGGAAAGCTCGGACCACAGTTGTGACCGAAATATCTGCCCAGGCATTTACGATCCACTGGCAAATGTTGGCGTATGTCGTCCGGCGCTGTCTGCCTGTCTTAGTGAAGGTGTGTTCGCCTTCGGTCATCCATTGTTCCCACGCCGTTCGCAGTCGTGATTTGAATGCCCTGTTGACACCAATATCCAGCGGTTGGAGTTATTTGGTTAATCCACCCGGAATGACGGCGAGTGTTGTATTTGTGTGCTTCACTTGTTTTTTGACACCATCTGTGATGTGGGCGCGCATAGAGTCGTATATCAACATGGACGGAGCTGTGTGAAAAAAGCCACCCGGCCTCTTCGCGTAAACTTCCCTTAACCACTCGCTCATCTTTTCTTCATCCATCCATCCCTTCGAGTTAGCTTTTATGATGACGCCGGCTGGAAAGGTCTCTTTTGGCAAGGTCTTCCTTTTGAATATCACCATGGGTGGAAGTTTCAGGCCATTAGCATGGCAAGCTAGAACCACAGTGAAGGACGACTTCTCATTCCCTGTGGTGCGAATATTCACCGTACGTGCTCCCGTTGTATCCACAGTATCCACAGTGCGGTTCACAGGAATATCAGTTGCTGTGAAATAGTAATCCGTGTGCGGATGGAGAGATTGCGTCTTTTCATGAACCGGATCCTTGTCGCTTAGTAGGAGCCATTTTGTGGTCTTTACAGATGTAAACAGGAAATGAAACGTACGGTAATATCCGCGCGCTTTTTCTTCTTCTACGCGGGCGGGTAGTTGCTTACAGTAGAAGAAGAAGCGCTTCCTGTTCTATGGGGGCGGGTGCTTACCTTGGCGGTTGCTTGCGTAGAAGAAGAAGCGCTTCCTGTTCTACCGGGAAAAAAGATGGCGGCTGTTTACCGTAGTTACGAGACCGAAACTTTATGAAAATGAATCTTAATATTAATCCATATATAAAGCGCACCGGGTTAAAAGCCGCACTGTCAGCTTTTGAGTAAATTTGTGGTTTTTAGGTGCGGCTAATGGTGCGGAAAATACGGTACTCTGAGCTGCCGTTTGGCGCGTAAGGCCAAACAACAGTCAGGACCCGTCCCCCCACCCGAAGGCGGAGGAAAGCTACCCACTGGTCCACTGGGTTGAACTCCAACGTGCAGGCTTTGAGCCGGGGGGCAACAAGAATTGCCACCCGAGCCCGTCGCCTCTCAACGCAAGCATTATAACTACAAAACAACAAATGCTAATAATGCTTGGAAAAATGTATCTTTGTTAGTTTTACTAGAATAATAATCTTTTGTAAGGTTTGCAGACACAAGTTTTTTTTTTTTTACTCAATATGACAGTATAACTGTCATACTAAATATGAAAGTTGTATAAACATATCTCCAAAACCAAACATGCAATCCATCTAAAGATGCCTGTAATATTGAATCTATGAAAAATAGTTTTTTTACTCAATATGACAGTATAACTGTCATACTAAATCCATCCATTTTCTTCCGCTTATCCGAGGTCGGGTTGCGGGGGCAGCAGCCTAAGCAGAGAAGCCCCAGCCACTTTGTCCAGCTCTTCTCGGGGGATCCCGAGGCGTTCCCAGGCCAGCCTGAGACATAGTCTTCCCAATGTGTCCTGGGTCTTCCCCGTGGCCTCCTGCCGATTGGACTTGCCCTAACGAAAAAAAGCAATAAAAATGTATTCAAACATGTGAAATGTCTAAAAATGCCTGTAATATTGAATCTATGTGAGTTTTACTAGAATCAGTTGTTTTTGTAAGGTTTGCAAATACAAAAATTTGGTTTTACACATAATAACAGTATAACTGCCACATTCAATATGACAGTTATTTAAACATATTTCCTAAACCACACATGAAAAATGTCTAATAATGCCTGGAAAACATTATTTTTGTTAGTTTTACTGGAAAAACATAGTTTGTAATATTTGTAAAGACACAAGTTAGTTTTACTCAAGATGACAGTATAACTGTCATAATACATATGAAAGTTATATAAACATAATTCCAAAACCAAACATGCATTATGTCTAAAAATACCTGTAAAATTGTATCAATGTGAGTTTTACTAGAATCATTTTTTGCGATGAGGTGGCGACTGAGGTGTACCCCGCCTTCCGCCCGATTGTAGCTGAGATAGGCTCCAGCGCCCCCTGCCACCCCAAAAGGGAATAAGCGGTAGAAAAAAGGATGGATGAGCATTTTTTGTTGTCGTTACTAAATCCATCCATTTTCTTCCGCTTAACCGAGGTCGGGTTGCGGGGGCAGCAGCCTAAACAGAGAAGCCCAGACTTCCATCTCCCCAGCCACTTCTTCCAGCTCTTCTCGGGGGATCCTGAGGCGTTCCCAGGCCAGCCGGGAGACATAATCTTCCCAATGTGTCCTGGGTCTTCCCCGTGGCCTCCTGCCGGTCGGACTTGCCCTAAACACCTCCCTCGGGAGGCGTTCGGGTGGCATCCTGAGCAGATGCCCGAACCACCTCATCTGGCTCTTCTCAATGTGGAGGAGCAGCGCTTTACTCTGAGTTCCTCCCGGATGACAGAGCTTCTTATCCTATCTCTAAGGGAGAGACCCGCCACCCGGCGGAGGAAACTCAATTTGGCCGCTTGTACCCGGGATCTTGTCTTTTCGGTCATAACCATGACCATAGGTGCAGGATGAGAATGTAGATCGACCGGTAAATTTAGAGCTTTTAATTCTGGCTCAGCTCCTTCTTCACCACAATGGATCGATATAGCGTCCTCATTACTGAAGACGCCGCACCGATTCGCCTGTGGATCTCATGATCCACTCTTCCCTCACTCGTGAACAAGACTCCTAGGTACTTGAACTCCTCCACTTGGGGCCATCTAGTATGTGCCATCGCCTCCTCAACCTGGAAATGGCACCCCACCCTTTACCGGGTGAGAACCATTGACTCGGACGTGGAGGTGCTGATTCTCATCCCAGTCGCTTCATACTCGGCCATCCAATGAGAGCTGGAGATCCTGGCCAGTTGAAGCCATCAGGACCACATCAACTGCAAAAAGCAGAGACCTAATCCTGCAACCACCAAACCAGATCCCCTCAACGCCATGACTGCAATTCTGTCCATAAAAGTTAACAACAGAATCGGTGACAAAAGGATGCCTTACACTGATCATACAGGGAGCGACCCGCCACAATCAGACAGTCCGATACCCCATACTCTTGTCTTTGAGCCGGGGGGACAACAAGAATTGCCACCCCAGCCTCTCATTGCTTGCAACGCCATAGTGGAAGAGAGTCCAGACCCTCTCGAGAGAACAGGTTCCTGTGCGTCGAAGTGAGTCCAACTATATCTAGCCGGAACTTCTCCACCTCGCACACCAGCTCAGGCTCCTTCCCTCCCAGCGAGGTGACATTTCACGTCAGAAGAGCTAGCTTATGTAGCCGATGATCGGACCGCCAATTGTGCCCTGCCTTCGGCTGCCGCTCAGCTCACACTGCACCCGACCTCTATAACCCAGCCCATGAGTGGTGAGCCCATTGGTGGAGGGAACCACGTTGCTTCATTGAGCTGAGCCAGCCAACAGGCGCTCGCCATCATGCCCCACCTCTGGGCCTGGCTCCATAGGGGAGCCACGGTGACCCGCGTCCGGGCGAAGAAAAATCTAGGACCTCGATTTGTACTTTTCATAAAGGTCTTTGAGCTGCTCTTTGTCTGACCCCTCACCTGGGACCTATTTGTCTTGGGAGAGCCTACGATTGATTGATGCCTGAAATAATGCAATCTTGGGAGTTTTACTCAAAACATATGCTTTTTTAAATCTTGCAAACATAAAAGGAGTCTTTTACTCAATATGACAGTAATGTTCTAAAAATCCTGAGATAATACGAAAAAAGCAAAAACAAATGTATTCCATTATAATTTCTAAACCAAACATGCAAAATGTGTAAAAATGCCTGTAATATTGAATCAATGTATGTTTTACTAGAATCAGTTGTGTTTGAAAGGTTTGCAATTACAAAAATTAGTTTTTTTTCACCATGACAATGTACACTCAATATGACAGTAAATTAAACATAACTCCTAAACTACTCATAAAAATGAGCTAATATTGCCTGAAATAATGCATTCTTGTGAGTTTTACTCGAAACATATGCTTTCTTAAGGCTTGCAAACACAAAAAGTATTTTTTTACTCAATATGACAGTAATGTTCTTCAATTCCTGAGATAATGCGAAAAAAGCAAAAAAAAATTATTCAATCATAATTTCTAAACCAAACATGCAAAATGTGTAAAAATGCCTGTAATATGAGTTTTACTAGAATCAGTTGTTTTAGTAAAGTTTGCAAAAACGAAAATTAGGTTTTACTCTTTATGAAAGTAAACGTCACACTCAATATGACAGTTTTTTAATCATAACTCCTAAACTACTCATGCAAAATGGCTAATAATGTTTGAAATAATGGATCCTTGGGAGTTTTCCTTGAAACAAATGCTTTCTTAAGGCTTGCAAACATAAAACGTTTTTTTTTTTACTCAATATGACAGTAATGTTCTTAAAATTCTGAGATAATGCGAAATGAGCAATAAAAATGTATTCCAACATAATTCCTAAACCAACAATGCAAAATGTCTAAAAATGCAATTAATATTATAGCCTTGTGAGTTTCACTAGAATCAGTTGTTTTAGTAAGATTTGCAAAAGCAAAAATTAGGTTTTACTCTTTATGAAAGTAAACTGTCACACTCAATATGACAATTTTTTAATCATAACTCCTAAACCACTCATGCAAAATGGCTAATAATGTTTGAAATAATGGATCCTTGGGAGTTTTCCTCGAAACATATGCTTTCTTAAGGCTTGCAAACACAAAAAGTATTTTTTTTACTCAAAATGACAGTAATGTTCTTAAAATCCTGAGATAATGCGAAAAAAGCAATAAAAGTGTATTCAATCATAATTTCTAAACTAAACATGCAAAATGTGTAAAAATGCCTGTATTATTGAATCCATGTGAGTTTTACTAGAATCAGTTGTTTTAGTAAAGTTTGCAAAAACAAAAATTAGGTTTTTCTCTTTATGAAAGTAAACTGTCTCACTCAATATGACAGTTTTTTAATCATAACTCCTAAACTACTCTTGCAAAATGGCTAATAATGTTTGAAATAATGCATCCTTGTGAGTTTTACTCGAAACATGTTTTTTTAAGGCTTGCAAACACAAAATGTAGTTTTTTACTCAATATGACAGTAATGTTCTTAAAATCCTGAGATAATGCGAAAAAAGCCATAAAAATGTATTTAATCATAATTTCCAAACTAAACATGCAAAATGTGTAAAAATGCCTGTAATATTGAATCCATGTGAGTTTTACTAGAATCAGTTGTTTTAGTGAAGTTTGCAAAAACAAAAATTAGGTTTTACTCTTTATGAAAGTAAACTGTCTCACTCAATATGACAGTTTTTTAATCATAACTCCTAAACTACTCTTGCAAAATGGCTAATAATGTTTGAAATAATGGAGTCTTGGGAGTTTACCTCGAAACATATGCTTTCTTAAGCCTTGCAAACACAAAAAGTATTTTTTTACTCAATATGACAGTAATGTTCTTAAAATCCTGAGATAATGCGAAAAAAGCCATAAAAATGTATTCAATCATAAATTCTAAACTAAACATGCAAAATGTGTAAAAATGCCTGCATTATTGAATCCATGTGAGTTTTACTAGAATCAGTTGTTTTAGTGAAGTTTGCAAAAACAAAAATTAGGTTTTACTCTTTATGTAAGTAAACTGTCACACTCAATATGACAGTTTTTTAATCATAACTCCTAAACTACTCATGCAAAATGGCTAATAATGTTTGAAATAATGGATCCTTGGGAGTTTTCCTTGAACCAAATGCTTTCTTAAGGCTTGCAAATATAAAACGTATTTTTTTTTACTCAATATGACAGTAATGTTCTTAAAATCCTGAGATAATGCGAAAAAAGCCATAAAAATGTATTTAATCATAATTTCCAAACTAAACATGCAAAATGTGTAAAAATGCCTGTAATATTGAATCCATGTGAGTTTTACTAGAATCAGTTGTTTTAGTGAAGTTTGCAAAAACAAAAATTAGGTTTTACTCTTTATGAAAGTAAACTGTCTCACTCAATATGACAGTTTTTTAATCATAACTCCTAAACTACACTTGCAAAATGGCTAATAATGTTTGAAATAATGGATTCTTGGGAGTTTACCTCGAAACATATGCTTTCTTAAGCCTTGCAAACACAAAAAGTATTTTTTTACTCAATATGACAGTAATGTTCTTAAAATCCTGAGATAATGCGAAAAAAGCCATAAAAATGTATTCAATCATAATTTCTAAACTAAACATGCAAAATGTGTAAAAATGCCTGCATTATTGAATCCATGTGAGTTTTACTAGAATCAGTTGTTTTAGTGAAGTTTGCAAAAACAAAAATTAGGTTTTTCTCTTTATGAAAGTAAACTGTCTCACTCAATATGACAGTTTTTTAATCATAACTCCTAAACTACACTTGCAAAATGGCTAATAATGTTTGAAATAATGGATTCTTGGGAGTTTACCTCGAAACATATGCTTTCTTAAGGCTTGCAAACACAAAAAGTATTTTTTTTACTCAAAATGACAGTAATGTTCTTAAAATCCTGAGATAATGCGAAAAAAGCAATAAAAGTGTATTCAATCATAATTTCTAAACTAAACATGCAAAATGTGTAAAAATGCCTGTAATATTGAATCCATGTGAGTTTTACTAGAATCAGTTGTTTTAGTAAAGTTTGCAAAAACAAAAATTAGGTTTTTCTCTTTATGAAAGTAAACTGTCTCACTCAATATGACAGTTTTTTAATCATAACTCCTAAACTACTCTTGCAAAATGGCTAATAATGTTTGAAATAATGCATCCTTGTGAGTTTTACTCGAAACATATGTTTTTTTAAGGCTTGCAAACACAAAATGTAGTTTTTTACTCAATATGACAGTAATGTTCTTAAAATCCTGAGATAATGCGAAAAAAGCCATAAAAATGTATTCAATCATAAATTCTAAACTAAACATGCAAAATGTGTAAAAATGCCTGCATTATTGAATCCATGTGAGTTTTACTAGAATCAGTTGTTTTAGTGAAGTTTGCAAAAACAAAAATTAGGTTTTACTCTTTATGTAAGTAAACTGTCACACTCAATATGACAGTTTTTTAATCATAACTCCTAAACTACTCATGCAAAATGGCTAATATGTTTGAAATAATGGATCCTTGGGAGTTTTCCTTGAAACAAATGCTTTCTTAAGGCTTGCAAACATAAAACGTATTTTTTTTTACTCAATATGACAGTAATGTTCTTAAAATTCTGAGATAATGCGAAATGAGCAATAAAAATGTATTCCAACATAATTCCTAAACCAACAATGCAAAATGTCTAAAAATGCAAGTAATATTATAGCCTTGTGAGTTTCACTAGAATCAGTTGTTTTAGTAAGATTTGCAAAAGCAAAAATTAGGTTTTACTCTTTATGAAAGTAAACTGTCACACTCAATATGACAGTTTTTTAATCATAACTCCTAAACTACTCATGCAAAATGGCTAATAATGCAAGTAATATTATAGCCTTGTGAGTTTCACTAGAATCAGTTGTTTTAGTAAGATTTGCAAAAGCAAAAATTTGGTTTTACTCTTTATGAAAGTAAACTGTCACACTCAATATGACAATTTTTTAATCATAACTCCTAAACCACTCATGCAAAATGGCTAATAATGTTTGAAATAATGGATCCTTGGGAGTTTTCCTCGAAACATATGCTTTCTTAAGGCTTGCAAACACAAAAAGTATTTTTTTTACTCAAAATGACAGTAATGTTCTTAAAATCCTGAGATAATGCGAAAAAAGCCATAAAAATGTATTTAATCATAATTTCCAAACTAAACATGCAAAATGTGTAAAAATGCCTGTAATATTGAATCCATGTGAGTTTTACTAGAATCAGTTGTTTTAGTGAAGTTTGCAAAAACAAAAATTAGGTTTTACTCTTTATGAAAGTAAACTGTCTCACTCAATATGACAGTTTTTTAATCATAACTCCTAAACTACACTTGCAAAATGGCTAATAATGTTTGAAATAATGGATTCTTGGGAGTTTACCTCGAAACATATGCTTTCTTAAGCCTTGCAAACACAAAAAGTATTTTTTTACTCAATATGACAGTAATGTTCTTAAAATCCTGAGATAATGCGAAAAAAGCCATAAAAATGCATTCAATCATAATTTCTAAACTAAACATGCAAAATGTGTAAAAATGCCTGCATTATTGAATCCATGTGAGTTTTACTAGAATCAGTTGTTTTAGTGAAGTTTGCAAAAACAAAAATTAGGTTTTACTCTTTATGAAAGTAAACTGTCACACTCAATATGACAGTTTTTTAATCATAACTCCTAAACTACTCATGCAAAATGGCTAATAATGCAAGTAATATTATAGCCTTGTGAGTTTCACTAGAATCAGTTGTTTTAGTAAGATTTGCAAAAGCAAAAATTTGGTTTTACTCTTTATGAAAGTAAACTGTCACACTCAATATGACAATTTTTTAATCATAACTCCTAAACCACTCATGCAAAATGGCTAATAATGTTTGAAATAATGGATCCTTGGGAGTTTTCCTCGAAACATATGCTTTCTTAAGGCTTGCAAACACAAAAAGTATTTTTTTTACTCAAAATGACAGTAATGTTCTTAAAATCCTGAGATAATGCGAAAAAAGCAATAAAAGTGTATTCAATCATAATTTCTAAACTAAACATGCAAAATGTGTAAAAATGCCTGTAATATTGAATTCATGTGAGTTTTACTAGAATCAGTTGTTTTAGTAAAGTTTGCAAAAACAAAAATTAGGTTTTTCTCTTTATGAAAGTAAACTGTCTCACTCAATATGACAGTTTTTTAATCATAACTCCTAAACTACTCTTGCAAAATGGCTAATAATGTTTGAAATAATGCATCCTTGTGAGTTTTACTCGAAACATATGTTTTTTTAAGGCTTGCAAACACAAAATGTAGTTTTTTACTCAATATGACAGTAATGTTCTTAAAATCCTGAGATAATGCGAAAAAAGCCATAAAAATGTATTTAATCATAATTTCCAAACTAAACATGCAAAATGTGTAAAAATGCCTGTAATATTGAATCCATGTGAGTTTTACTAGAATCAGTTGTTTTAGTGAAGTTTGCAAAAACAAAAATTAGGTTTTACTCTTTATGAAAGTAAACTGTCTCACTCAATATGACAGTTTTTTAATCATAACTCCTAAACTACTCTTGCAAAATGGCTAATAATGTTTGAAATAATGGAGTCTTGGGAGTTTACCTCGAAACATATGCTTTCTTAAGCCTTGCAAACACAAAAAGTATTTTTTTACTCAATATGACAGTAATGTTCTTAAAATCCTGAGATAATGCGAAAAAAGCCATAAAAATGTATTCAATCATAATTTCTAAACTAAACATGCAAAATGTGTAAAAATGCCTGCATTATTGAATCCATGTGAGTTTTACTAGAATCAGTTGTTTTAGTGAAGTTTGCAAAAACAAAAATTAGGTTTTACTCTTTATGTAAGTAAACTGTCACACTCAATATGACAGTTTTTTAATCATAACTCCTAAACTACTCATGCAAAATGGCTAATAATGTTTGAAATAATGGATCCTTGGGAGTTTTCCTTGAAACAGATGCTTTCTTAAGGCTTGCAAACACAAAAAGTATTTTTTTTACTCAATATGACAGTAATGTTCTTAAAATCCTGAGATAATGCGAAAAAAGCCATAAAAATGTATTCAATCATAATTTCTTAACTAAACATGCAAAATAAGAAAAAATGCCTGTATTATTGAATCCATGTGAGTTTAACTAGAATCAGTGGTTTTAGTAAGGTTTGCAAAAACAAAAATTAGGTTTTACTCTTTATGAAAGTAAACTGTCAAACTCAATATGACATTTATTTAATCAAAACTCCTAAACTACACATGCAAAATGTCTAATGATGCCTCAAATAATGCATTTTACGGACTTTACTCGAAACATATGCTTTTTCAAATCTTGCAAACAAAAAGTAACTTTTTACTCAATATGACGGTAATATTCCTAAAATACTGAGATAATGCGAAAAAAGCAATGAAAATATATTCAATCATATTTCCTAAATCAAACATGCAAAATGTGTAAAAATGCCTGTAAAATTGAATCCATGTGAGTTTTACTAGTTTAGGTTGTGTTTGAAATTTTTGCAAATACAAAAATTAGGTTTTTTTTCACCATGACGATGTACACTCAATATGACAGTAAATTAAACATAACTCCTAAACTACACTTAAAAATGAGCTAATGTTGCCTGAAATAATGCATTCTTGTGAGTTTTACTCGAAACATGCTTTTTTAAGGCTTGCAAACACAAATAGTAGTTTTTATTCAATATGACAGTAATGTTCTTAAAATTCGGAGATAATGCGAAAAAAGCAATAAAAATGTATTCCAACATAAATCCTAAACCAACAATGCAAAATGTCTAAAAATGCCTGTAATATTAAATCCATGTGAGTTTTACTAGAATCAGTTGTTTTAGTGAAGTTTGCAAAAACAAAAATTAGGTTTTACTCTTTATGAAAGTAAACTGTCACACTGAATATTTTTAATCATAACTCCTAAACTACTCATGCAAAATGGCTAATAATGTTTGAAATAATGGATTCTTGGGAGTTTTCCTCGAAACATATGCTTTCTTAAGGCTTACAAACACAAAAAGTATTTTTTTTACTCAATATGACAGTAATGTGCTTAAAATCCTGAGATAATGCGAAAAAAGCAATACAAATGTATTCAATCATAATTTTTAAACTAAACATGCAAAATTTGTAAAAAATGCCTGTAATATTGAATCCATGTGCGTTTTACTAGAATCGGTTGTGTTTGAAATTTTTGCAAATAAAAAAATTATGTTTTTTTTTCACCATGACAAGTACACTCAATATAAGAGTAAATAAACATAACTCCTAAACTACAAATAAAAATGAGCTACTATTGCCTGAAATAATGCATTATTGTGAGTTTTACTCGAAACATATGCTTTTTTAAGGCTTGCAAACACAAAAAGTAGTTTTTTACTCAATATGACAGTAATGTTCTTAAAATCCTGAGATAATGCCTGTAATATTGAATCCATGTGAGTTTTACTAGAATCGGTTGTGTTTGAAATTTTTGAAAATAAAAAAAATAGGTTTTTTTTCACCATGACAATGTACAGTCAATATGACAGTAAATAAACATAACTTCTAAACTACACATAAAAATGAGATATTATTGCCTGAAATAATGCATTATTGTTAGTTTTACTCGAAACATATGCTTTTTTAAGGCTTGCAAACACAAAAAGTAGTTTTTTACTCAATATGACAGTAATATTCCTAAAATCCTGAGATAATGCGAAAAAAGCAATACAAATGTATTCCATCATAATTTCTAAACCAAAAGGCAAAATGTCTAAAAATAACTGTAATATTGAATGCATGTGAGTTTTTCTAGAATCAGTTGTTTTTGTAAGGTTTGCAAATACAAAAATTAGGTTTTACTCTATATGAGAGTACACTGTTACATTTAATATGACAGTTATTTAAACATAACTCCTAAACAACAAATGCAAAATGACTAATTGCCTGGAGATGTATCTTTGAGTTTTACTAAAATGTTCTTTTGTTAGGTTTGCAAAGACACAAGTTAGTTTTTTTTAAACTCAATATGATAGTATCACTGTCATACTAAATAAGAAAGTTGTATAAACATAATTTCAAAACTACACATGCAATCCGTCTAAAAATGCCTGTAATATTGAATCTATGTGAGTTTTACCAGAATCAGGTATTTTGGTAAGGTTTACAATTACAAAAATTAGGTTTTACTCATAATGACAGTATAACTGCCACATTCAATAAGGCAGTTATTTAAACATAACCCCTAAACCACATGCAAAATGGCTTATAATGCTTAGAGATGTATCTTTGTGAGTTTTACTAGAAAACATATCATTTGTAAGGTTTTTTAAAGACACAAGTTAGTTTTTTTTACTCAATATAATAGTATAACTGTCATACTAAATGTATCCATTTTCTTCCGCTTTTCCGAGGTCGGGTTGCGGGGGCAGCAGCCTAAGCAGAGAAGCCCAGACTTCCCTCTCCCCAGCCACTTCGTCCAGCTCTTCTCGGGGGATCCCGAAGCGTTCCCAGGCCAGCCGGCTGACATAGTCTTCCCAATGTGTACTGGGGCTTCCCCGTGGCCTCCTGCCAGTCGGACTTGCCCTAACGAAAAAAACAATTAAAATGTATTCAAACACAACTCCTAAACCAAACATGTGAAATGTCTAAAATACCTGCAATATTGAATCTATGTGAGTTTTACTAGAATCAGTTGTTTTTGTAAGGTTTGCAAATACAAAAATTAGGTTTAACACTTAATGACAGTATAACTGCCACACTCAATTTGACAGTTATTAAAACATAACTCCTAAACTACACATGAACATTTTCTAATAATGCATGAAGAAATGTATCTTTTGTGAGTTTTACTAGTAACATTTTCTTTTGTAAGCATTGCAAAGACACAAGTTAGTTTGTTTTACTCACTATGACTTTACTGTCACACTCAATATGACAGTTTTTTAAACATAAATCCTAAACCGCACATGCAAAATGGCTAATAATGCCTGTAGAAATGTATCTTTGAGTTTTACTGGGAAAAATATTTTGTAAGGTTTGTAAAGACACGAGTTAGTTGTTTTTTTTACTCAATATGACAGTATTACTGTAATACTAAATATGAAAGTTATATAAACACAACTCCAAAACCAAACATGCATTATGTCTAAAAATGCCTGTGATATTGTATCTGTGAGTTTTACTAGAATCAATTGTTTTTGTAAGGTTTGCAAATACAAAATTTAGGTTTTACTCACTATGACAGTTATTTAAACATAAATCCTAAACAACAAATGCAAATGGCTAATAATGCTTGGAGAACTGTATCTTTGTTGTAGAGAGCCTGCTGACCAACAGCATCTCTGTCTGGACTGGAGCCTGCAGTGCCTCAGACTGGAAGTCTCTCCAGAGAGTGGTGAGGACGGCGGGAAAGATCTTCAGGAATCCTCTTCCTCCTATCCAGGAGATCGCAAAAAGCGCTGCATGACCGGGGCTCAGAAAATTTGCAAAGACTCCTCCCACCCCCACCAAGGACTGTTTTCACTGCTGGACTCTAGAAAGAGGTTCCGCAGCCTCCGAAGCAGAACCTCCAGCTTCTTCCCTCAGGCCGTAAGACTCTTGAACGCATTATAATTAAATTATCCCCTCAACTCCCCTCAAAATGGATTAACTCGCTGGAATAAAAAAAAAAACAATATAACATACACCCATAAACGTGGGCGCATGTGGAAAAAGTGCAATATATTTATCTGCACAGTAATCTTTTTATTTATTTATATATATTTAAGTATATTTATTTATTTTATATATATATTTATTTATTATTTATATTTATTTATATATGCACCTTATTGCTTTTTTATCCTGCACTACCATGAGCTTATGTAACGAAATTGTGTTATCTGTGCTGTAAAGTTCAAATTTGAATGACAATAAAAAGAAAGTCTAAGTCTTTACCAGAATAATGATCTTTTGTAAGGTTTGCAAAGACGCAAGTTAGTTGTTTTTTTTTACTCAATATGACAGTATAACTGTCATACTAAATATGAAAGTTGTAAAAACATAACTCCAAAACCAAACAAGCAATCCATCTAAAAATGCATGTAATATTCAATCTATGTGAGTTTTACCAGAATCAGGTATTTTGGTAAGGTTTACAATTACAAAAATTAGGTTTTACTCATGACAGTATACCTGCCACATTCAATTTGACATTTATTTAAACATAACTCCTAAACCACACATGCATAATGGCTAATAATACCTGGGGAAATGTCTCTCTGTGAGTTTTACTAGAAAAAATATATCGTGTAAGGTTTGTAAAGACACAAGTTAGTTTTTTTTACTCAATATAACAGTATAGCTGTCATACTATATATAAATAAATAAATAAATAAATAAATGGGTTGTACTTGTATAGCGCTTTTCTACCTTCAAGGTACTCAAAGCGCTTTGACACTACTTCCACATTTACCCATCACACACTGATGGAGGGAGCTGCCATGCAAGGCGCTAACCAGCACCCATCAGGAGCAAGGGTGAAGTGTCTTGCTCAGGACACAACGGACATGACGAGGTTGGTACTAGGTGGGGATTGAACCAGGGACCCTCGGGTCGAGCACGGCCATTCTTCCACTGCGCCAAACATCACTCCAAAACCAAACATGTATTATGTCTAAAAATGCCTGTAATATTGTATCTGTGTGAGTTTTACTAGAATCAGTTGTTTTTGTAAGGTTTTCAAATACCAAAATTAGGTTTTATTTACTTTGACAGTTATTTAAACATAGCTCCTAAACAACAAATGCAAAATAGCTAATAATGCTTGGAGAGATGTATCGTTGTTATAGCGAGCCTGCTGACCAACAGCATCTCTGTCTGGACTGGAGCCTGCAGTGCCTCAGACTGGAAGTATCTCCAGAGAGTGGTGAGGACGGCGGAAAAGATCATCAGGACTCCTCTTCCTCCTATCCAGGAGATCGCAAAAAGTGCTGCCTGACCAGGGCTCAGAAAATTTGCAAAGACTCCTCCCACCCCCACCAAGGACTGTTTTCACTGCTGGACTCTAGAAAGAGGTTCCGCAGCCTCCGAAGCTTCTGTAGCAGCTTCTTCCCTCAGGCCGTAAGACTCTTAAACGCATCATAATTAAATTATCTCCTCAACTCCCCTCAAAATGAATTATCTCGCTGGAATGAAATAAACAATATAACATACACCCATAAACGTGGGCGCATGTGGAAAAAGTGCAATATATTTATCTGCACAGTAATCTATTTATCTATTCATATATATTTATATATATTTATTTATTATATATATATATATATATATATATATATATATATATATATATATATATATATATATATATATATATATATATATATGTATATATATATATATATATATATATATATATATATATATATATATATATATATATATGTATATATATATATATATATATATATATATATATATATATATATATATATATATATATATATATATATATAGTATTTATATGTTATTTATATATATTTATGTATCGAAATATGCACCTAATTGCTTTTTTATCCTGCACTACGACATTTCGTTCTTATCTGTGCTGTAAAGTTCAAATTTGAATGACAATAAAAAGAAAGTCTAAGTCTAAGTCTAAGTCTTTACTAGAATAACGATCTTTTG